>NC_045545.1:20616962-21320962 GCF_009769535.1 Thamnophis elegans
GAAGAGGAGCTGCCGCCGCCGTTGCTGCTGCTGAGGGGAACCCAGCGGGCACTATAGTTGGGGGGGGGGGGGCAGGCAAAGGCTGACGCGTGGCGCGCCCGACTGGCTGGCTGGCTGGCTCCGAGAAGCGAGAGAAAGGTCCGCCTCGACACCGACAGGATCTGCTTTCGGTCTCACAGCAACCAGGTCAGCCCCCCCACCCCCTTAGGAGCCGCGGGGAGGGGAAGCAAAAAGACCCGGATGGGGTTTCATTGCAGGGCGGGCGCGCTAGTGGGGGAGGGGGTGAAGAGCAGGCGGCGGCGGGAGGATTATATTCCTTTGCAATCTGCGCGTGCGGAGAAGGGGGGGGGGAGGGAGCTGGGAAAAGCCGCGTCTCGCGCGCCTGTTCGAATCCAAAAGGGAACGGGAGGGGGTTGCTTGCGTGTGACGTCAAGGTAACATCGTCCCCTCCCCTCGACCCGGACCACTCCTCCGTACGCGGGCGAGCACGTTACGGGGGCTGCTGGTTGTATCCGCGACTCGACGGACACGTGCGCGCCGCTTCTGCCATGTTAGCGCTCAAGGCGGGTGGGAGAAGAGAGTTCTCGCGAGGTCAGCCCTCGTTCCCGTGGGAGCTGACCGGAGGCAGGATGGCGGCGCTGCGCTGGGCGTGATGGGTAATAATGGTAACGGGCAACCGGGACGCGGGGAGGGGGGGGGAAGCTAGGGGCGGTGCGGTCTGTCTGTGTGTGTTACTTGAGCGTCAGCCTCTTAAGTCGCGTGTGGGGCGGGGCTGAACACTGCGGGGAGTTTGACCTGGCAAAGAGTTTTGCGCCTCTTCGTTGGGCTTCTCCCCCCCCCCCCCCGCACCGCACGGTGTACCGCCGCTTTGCGGCGCCTCGTCCCCACATGGTGCTATGGCGCCCCCTGTCGGCTGTCTGGCCTTTGGGACCCTGAATTTCTCCTAAATTACTATCTCAGGTCTTGATGTCTTGTGAAGCTCTTATCTTCAAAGATCTGCCTGCTTTGGGGGCGGGGGGAGTTACGGTTAGGGACCTCTCGCTGCTACGGTACTTCTGAGGTGCCTATGACATTCCATACCTGTTGCATTGATTGATAAGTCAATGACTTCACCTAATGGGATTGGGGAGACCTAGATACCACAAAGCGCCACTAAAAGAATTATTCTGCCAGAGCCCTGGCTTGCAGTCCTAATGAGTTTCCTATGCTACTTGCCAAGTATACCAAAGATTTTATTCTGCAAGACTGTGCCTTGCAGCGATTGTCTCTGGAGCTTTTTATTTTTTCAAACGACTGTATCAAAACAGACAATTCTTTAAAAGGAGCCAAGGCAAGGTTAATAAAGGGCATTGATTTTACATATCAATACGGGTAGTCCTCGACTTACAGTAGTTCATTTCGTGACCATTCAAAGTTACAATGGCACTGAAAAAAAATGAAGACTCATGACCATTTTCCAGTTTCAACCTTCGCAACATCCCCATAATAATGTGATCAAAATTCAGGTGCTTGGCAACTGGTTTCTGTTTATGACCGTTGCTGTGCCAGTGCCAATGGGGAAGCCAGATTCCCTTAATAACTGGATTACTAACTTAACTGCAGTGATTCACTTAACTGTGGCAAGGAAGATCAAAAATGGGGCAAAACTCACTTAACAAATGTATCACTTAACATAACTTTTGGGTTCCATTGTGGTCGTAAGTTGTCCACAATGGAATTGTCTGAAGGCATACTTTGTGCTGCTTGTTGCTAGTCTTGTGTGAACATGTCTTAATAGATTTTATGATGTAGCATAAACCTTGCTTGCTTTGTAGTCTTTTGTTGACTATGCATCTAATGAAGCAGGTTCTTTTTGCAAATCACATATAACACAACTACCTCGCAGCGATATCTGTTTATATGAATTATGAATTCGTTTCAAAGAGGTAGTTTTACATGGATTTCCAAACCAAATGTTTTAATTGTGTAATTGGAACTTCTAGGTTTTGTTTTTTTGTTAAAAGTAAAACTCATTTATTTATTTATTACTTTTGGTATTTATAAGTACATTTTAAAATATTTTGGTATACATTGTAAGTATGTAAAGGGCAGCTAAGGCTTTTAATATGGATCAATCAAAGTTATTTGTGGGTGCAATTACAAATTGTTCCTTAGAAATTCCATGGAATTGAAAAGGGAGGGTGAGATTAAGATGTAATATGGTAAGTATTTACTTTCTGCTAAGGTGAATTTTCCTTCTGATCAAGTTGGACTCTTGGAGTCTGCATGAAAATGTCTATGATGTTTTCTTGGCATCAGCCTCTTTTCCTGTTCTGCATTTCCATAGGAATGATCCAACCAAATGTCACCAATATATTCATGTACTGTAATAAAAGCTTCAGGGTTCTTTTTTTTTTTAAAGCCACTTAATTATTGGATTGACTATTAAACTGCTTCTCCTTTCATACTAAGAACATATTTCCATTGTGCAACTTATACACAAAAATGTGGACTGATCTCTTTTATGAAGACTTGTGTTAGAGCAGAAGTATGCTGGAGATCATACATGTATTTTATTTATTGTACTTTATCTTGAAGTAAATATTGTTTTAATGATCTATTATTTAAACATATTTGAAACTACATTAATCTTTCTGTAGCATTTTCTAAATTTATTGAATATTGCTCCAAAGCTTGAGATTAGGATGCTAGTTGACCCCTTGTTGAGATTTTAAAATTATTATTTTGTCCAGGCAGTTGTGTTTCATTATATTGTTTTTTAATTGTGTTTTTCAATTATATCTTTGATATTTTGTAAACTGCTCAGAGTCCTTTTACAATTGGGTGGTCTTAACAAGTTAGATAAATGAATAAAATAAAATGTTGTTCTGAGCACAATTAATGCTTTGTCTTCAGTAGTTACATGCTGGTTCAACAAGTTCTAGAATTGGGATGCTGCTGTTCCCCTTCCCTCAGCTTAATTGTACAGTTGTGTGTTGGTGTATGTGTGTGTAGGCATATATAGACATACTACATCCATACACAACTGAATACTGAAGCCATACTGAAATTAATCGAATCAATTCCCAAATAGGTATGCTCTGAGTGGATTTAGTCAATGATATGCTTGCCAGAGTCTTAATATCAAGTCAGGAAAATCAATATTATAATATTTCAAATGTCACATGGGAGCTTTGGATATTTCCTTTAACTTTCTTGATTGCAGTATGATAAGTATGAATGCATGTGTGTGTTTCATTTTATAAAATACCAACACAAAATTCTTAGAATATTCTAGTCTAAGAGAAAGGTGTTTTGGTAAATGCATGATTGATATCCCTTAGGAAAGTGAACATCTACAAGAGGTCATAAGAGAAGTCCTTTTTATCATGAAAGACAAATTCTAATGTTTCTGAATGAGTGTATAGATTTAATTCCCTTGCAAGCATTATGAATAGGCAGCATGCAAGTTGTCCATATAATAAATAAAGGTTATTGTGAATTAAATAATGTTGAGCTGAGTCCAACTTTATGCATGCAGAAATCAGTTTGGGTATCAGAGCTTTATTCTTTTTCTTCTTAGAGCTCCTGTCATATCTTCCACATCCAGAAATTTAGAACAGATTGGGAGGGTATAATAGAGTATCATTTTAAAAAGTTCATTGAATTCTGTCTACCATTTTTTATTTATGCATATTTAACTGAACTGAACTGGTAATTCAGCAGGTATGGAAAAACTTGATTTGATCAACAGTTGCATAATTCATTCTCGATTTATTTGGAGGATAAATAATTGTATTTCCTACTTGCTAACACCACCCAAAAATGATAATACCAACCTAAAAATCCCAAGGTTATCTCCTTTCTTATAGGCTCTTTTCTATCTGATAACTTAGAAACAGACACAAGACTGGATAGAATGCTTCTACTTCTGACTCATTTTTCTGAAATGAAGTCTATATAAATTTCCTTTGTCAAATATAAAAGGCCATTAAATTCTATAAAGACTCCTGCCAGCCATACAACATTAATTAATTATGAATATTTATTTTAAAATGTACATAGTCACTCAACAATAAATCTTGGTGCTATACAGTAAATAAAGTACAATTAAAAACTAAAATGCCAAAAGAAAAAAAACAATTACTGAAAAATGCAACACCCACTATCAAAGCCTGGAAGAAGAGCTAAGTTTTCAAGACTTTTTTTAACATGGTCAGGGTGGGGCCAGCTGTATTTTACGTAACGGTTGCAATGTATTATCAAATAGTGTTGGAGACGTATTTATTTGATTTGGTTTTGGTGCCACCCAATTCCAAATGATTATCTTTAAAGGTACATCAACAAAATGTCTTAACTATACAACAGAATTACTGAACTATATAATGATTGTCACAAAGAATGTCAATATATCCATTCCTTTTATATATACCAGTTATTTCTCTTCTTCTGGTTGTCATCTGTTCTGTCTTTTCTCCCCCACTCTTCAAACTGACTCAACATTCTACCTCTGTCTTACAAGAATTGCCCAACTATAATAATAGTCTACAATTTCATCACATATTTATAATGAAAGCTTACCTCTGTTTTCTTTGTAGGATAAAAGATTTAAGAAAAATGGAATACATTCTTTGTATATATCCTGTCTTGGTAAACAGTGAACTATCACAATTTTATTTCCTACCAGTTATTCATGTATATAGCTGTTGCTGCTTCTTTTCTTGCTTTTTCTTTTCTTTTCTTTTGCTTCCAATTTTACACAACCATCACTCTTAATAGCTGATTCTTGTTTAGATTTCCTAATTTCCTTTTCTCCCTGTTGAAATTCTCCCCATATTCATTTTTCCAAGTGAAATTGGAAATACCTGAAATGGTATTAGTTGTTGTCCATTGGGAAATTATAAAAATAACTTTTTCAGTCTCATGGGAAAAAATAGGAAAAATCATATTTTACTAGAGTAGGTTTTAGGACCGATTCAACCAATCTTGCACTTTTTAAAATCATCTTTAAATTATGTGATTTTTTTTTCTTATTCAATGTTCTTTTCATCATCTTATTTTACCAATTTGACCTTTTTCTTCCATTTATACTTAATTGATTACTTGACATTATCTGGAGAAATATTTTTTTTTAGTATTAAATGTAATGCTTCTCTTTACAAGGAATCTTTTTTTTCTCCTTCAAAATCATATGCTCCTATTTTGTACTATGTTTTGTATTTTCAATAACTACTGTATTTGACTGTTCTTATGTGCGCTGCTTGGAAAATCCAAGCATGGATTAACTTCTGTCTATTTGGCTAGAGACTGAGTTGTAAAAGCTTTGGCCATGCCCTCTTCTGCTCGGCTGAGCCCAGTTTTTCAATTCAGTCTGGCTTAGAGAGACAAAAAACTTTTCTCCTTGCTTGGATTCTTCAAAACAGCAGCACAGGTTTCTAGCAGTGCAGGCTTATTGTGGAGGGGGTCCTTTCATCTCCCCACCGTGTTATAGTGCGACTGCGCCCACTGTTTTGACCACTGTGATTGGCGCATGGTCAGATCCTGTCCAGTTGGCCGGCGGGAACACCAAATCCCGATATCCTCGCCTTGCAGGAGTGGTAATTTTTTGCTTCTAGCCGCTCCATGGCTTTTGGGCTTGGCAATTTGCCTGCATCTGACTTCTTTTGCCAAGTGCTCACCATCCAGGGCTACCGACGCCTCCACACATCCAGATTGTTGAATAGCAGGACCGAGGCTTCAGTTCCTGCTCCAGGATTCCACTGCCTTATTTGCACTTGTGAACCGTATTGCCAGTTTTCGCACCATCTAGATCAGCGAATAGCTGGACTGAGGCTTTAGCTCCTGATACAAGGATTCGATTGCCTCGTTGCACTTGTAAACCATTTTGCCAGTTTTCGTGCAATTTCTTCCCACTGGTTCCCGCAGAGAGTCATTTGACTTTCCCCCGATTCATTCAGTCGATTGCTCTTATTACTGACTGGCTAGCTAGCTTCGTCCTTGGGGGTCTTCCCAGGCTTGGGATTTGGCCCAGATTGAAATTAAGGCTAGTGCGGGAGTTCAGCTAGCAGCAATGGTCCGAGCCATAATTCAAAATGGTGGACCGCTCAAGGCCTGAAAGCAGTAGCCCTGCTGACCCTTCCTCCAGACAAAAGAGGTTGGAGGATTCTGACTCCAGAGGGCCTAAGTCAGCTCCCAAGGGATCTTCAGCCAAGTCTAATGCCCCGGATTCCAGTTTCTGTTTTTTTCCTGGCATTCCCCTTTCTTAACAACAGTCATTTACCGTATATACTCGAGTATAGGCCGACCCGAATATAAGCCGAGGCACCTAATTTTACCACAAAAAACTGGAAAAGTTATTGACTCGAGTATAAGCCTAGGGTGGGAAATGCAGCAGCTACCAGTAAATTTCAAAAATAAAAATAGATACCAATAATGTTTTTGAATATTTATTTCAAAGAAAAACAGTAAACTAGCGGTGTATTCAATGAAATACTTCACTCACCTCATGATGCTGATGTCCCGCTGTGATGATGATGTCCCGTGCAGCCGCGGGAGCGATGTCCCGCCTCCTATGACACACGGCACAGTGATTCCTATCATTGGATCACTGTACCAGAGGAGGTGGGACATCGCTATGTGGCTGCTTGCCATAACAAGGAGGAGGTGGGACATCGTTGCAGAGCGGCAGGAGGGGAGGAAGGGGAATCGTAAGACAGCCCTGCATTACATTAGAACGTGAGGAGGGGGGATGGTGCGGTGCGCGCTGCGCGGCAAACTGACACAGAGGGAGGGGAAACTCACAGGGGCACTGGGCCATTCACGAGTGTCACCCAGCGGCATGGCCCCGCCCCTTTTTCTCCTCCATTTCGGGCAAATTTTTCACTGACTCGAGTATAAGCCGAGGCGGCTTTTTTCAGCCCAAAAAGTGGGCTGAAAAACTAGGCTTATACTCGAGTATATACAGTAGTTTCTTCTGCCGTCTTACCTGAAGCCTTTATTACTGCTTCTGTTTTCTGTTGTACAGATAATCCTTGACTTAAAACCGTGACAGGCCTAATTTTACAACCTCTTTTTGCTATGGTGATTAACCTAATTACCATCCTTGTTTAGTGAATCTGTGGTTTTAAGTGAACCCATTGTTCACTCTGGGGCATTTTTGCCAAAACTCAGAAGTGAATGCTAGTTTTTGGCAAAAATGTCATAAATCATGGTCATGTGACTACAGGACAGAAGAAATGGGCATAAATGGGGGGGGGGGAGCTGCTGAAACTTGGAACCTGATTTTAAGTACCTTTTTTGGGAAGGGGTCTATTATAACTTTGAACAGTTGCTAAGCATCCAGCCATAAGTCAAGATCTACCCGTTTCTGCATGCTTTTAGCAAGCAAATCTATATGTATTTTTACTTCCTATTCCATATTTTTTATTGTTTTTTCTTCTTCAGCCATTTGTTCTAAAATGTCTCAAACTTCTACTTTCCCCTAATCTGCTTTCTTAAACTTTGTTTCCCACATACAGCCACTGCTTTCTGCCTTAGCTGCTTCTGTTGTCATTTGTTTTTGCACAGTTGTCATATGTCCAAAACGTATTTTTCCGTTCTTTGTGAACATCAAACACAATTGTTTTCCAAATCTATTCCTTGTTGCCTTTATTTCCTGTTCTACAAAACATGGACAAAAATCCACAATGTATTTTAATGTAGTAAATTATACAAATTAAATACCAATATAAGAATTACAGTAGTAGAAAGTCTACAGCTTAATATATTATATTAATGGTGGAATGCCTTGTAAACCCAGTAAAATGCCAGCTTTTTGAGATGTAAAGGAATCAGACTAAGATTTCAGATTTTTTTCCCATCTTTAATATAACATATAAGCCAATGGTGACGAAACCTATGACACATCTGCCAGAGGAGGCACTTGGAGCCCTTTCTGTGGGCATGCACAGCGTTGGCTCAGCTCAGCCCCAGTTTGAATCGGGTGACATGTGACCCGTTTGGGCTGGTTTGCTAAAATTGCTAGAAAAAAAGTAGTAAAAAAAAAGTTCAGCCAATCAGCTGTATGACAATCAGCTGTGCCGCATGATCGTCAGGACTTTTTTTTTTTTAAAGCATTTTTAACTATCTACTTAGCGCCTGTGGTGTGCATGCGCTCGCGAAGCAAACAGACTTCAGAGCATTTCACCCCTGGTTTGAATGTGATTGGTTAATTCTGAACAAAGCCACATCTTTATCTATAAAAGGATGTGAACACTTACATAGCCACATCATTCTAGTTTTTCATTATTTATATTATATACATTATATTCCCTAAAATATTTTACTTTGTTTATCAATTGAATTGTTCAGTTATGTTACATTAAAAATGGAAAAAAATTGATTATTTTACATCTCAAAAACCTGTCATTTTAACAAGGGTGTGTACAGTTTCTATGTCCACTGTAGATGAAATCTTAGTAGTCCTCGCTTGGGTTTGTAGAGAAAACTTAAAGAAAAATCAATTTTAAGAATTCCTGACAAATGGAAAATAAAATAAAAATAAATAAATACCATAGATCATAAGCAACAAGATATACTAGTCATCTCTTATTTAATGAAAATAGATCTTAAAGATTGATCACACTTGCAAAATATCTACAGCCCACAATAATGAATATTGTTTATCCTACTAATTCCTTTTAAATAGCATTGGGATAATTGTGGATGTGATTAGATCCTGCATGTAAAATTGACAGGAATAATTTTTCTTCTGTTCATCTTTTTTTTTAAAAATCTTGCAGTGCATTTGTATTGCAATAAGTAATGTAATGTATTTCATTATATTACTTTTGCTAACAAAAGCCCTTTTTACATATGATCAGGATTAGCCTCAGTTTATTGTGTAAATATGTAGACAATTAAGATATGTGTAAGGCTGATATACCCTGTTTCCCTGAAAATAAGACCTCCCTGGGTAATAAGCTCAATCGGGCTTTTGCATGCATACGCTAAAATAAGCCCTTCCCCGAAAATAAGTCCTCCCTGAAAATTTTGCAACATGGCAGCAGCCAGGAGGCGACCATGCTCGCCGCCTCCTGCACCTCAAAAATAATAAGACTTCCCTGGAAATAAGGCCAAACACTTATTTCAGGGGTCAAAAGAAAATAAGACCCCATCTTATTTTCAGGGAAACATGATATCTATACAATAAATTTTGACAAATTATAAGTTTTAAGTCTTAAAAACTTGATAAAAATAAAATTGTTAGAAAGTAGTGCTTAATTTCATGCAAAGCTATTTGAAAAGTTGCATGCTCATTTTAAAATTATTTATCAGGTAGGTTTAAATAGCTTGTATTACATGAAAATTCACCATAGTTTCAAATGAATTAACATGGTACACTTTTACTTGAATTGTGAATTTGATGATCAATTCCATTAGTTCCCTCAGTACTAAATAATCATCTGATTCTTCATTAATCTTGTATATCTTTGGAAACCTAATCATTGGCCACTTTTTTGTAAAGGTTGTAAAGATCACTGTCCTCCAAGTCAAGCTCAACTTCTGATTACAGGAATATACCCTTGTTGATTTTTTTATAATACAAAACACTGGAAATTTTTAAGAAGAGCTTAGACAACCATTTGTCTGAAATGGTATAGGGCAGTGATGGATAACCTTTTTGTTATCGCTGCAAAAATTGTGCACACACATGCCTACACCCACAATGAAATGTGCTCCCCATGCATGCGCATGCTATCACCCTGCACATGACCCTGCATATGCGTGCATGGCCCCTGCACAAGTATGCACAACACCCCCCCCCCCGTGCATACGTGTGTGAAACCCCCCAGAAGAGAGGGAATTTTCCACTTCTCCAGGCTCCAGAGGCTTTCCTTGTTCCCCCCGAACAGCCTCCCCTGGTCTCTGGAGGCCCTCCCTGAAGCCTCCTGACACCAAAAATGGAGCATAGGGGGGACACGTTGAATCCCCCCTTCCTGCCCCCTGCACACGATCCCCGTACATGCACATGTGTCTTCCATATGCCCAGAAGACCCGAAACTCATCTGGCTGGCTGGCGGGTGGAGCTGAGCTGGGTGATAGCTTGTGTGCCCACAGAGAGGGCTCTGCGTGCCACCTGTGGCATGCGTGCCATAGGTTTGCCATCACATGGATAGAGTTTCCTGCCTCGGCTAGGAGTTGGACTAGAAGAGCTCCAAGGTCCCTTCCAACTCTGTTATTCTATTCAATTCCATTCCAAAATTGGTTTGGCATAATCTTCTTGTATTTACATCTGTGTTTAATGCAGCATTTCCCTGAAAATAAGACAGGGTCTTATTTTCTTTTAACCCCCCAAACATGGCCTTGGCATTATTATTGGGGGGGGGGTGTTTTCTGGCAGGTGGGGCGGGCAAGAAGTGAGATGCATGTCTTACCTTTCCAGTTCCATCATGTTCCTCACCATTGTGTCCAGGAAAATACATTGTAAAAAATCCCTTCTTGAGAGTTCAAACTTCTCAAGGTAAGATGCACTGCGGCACAATTTGGGGGTTGGCAAGTGGGGCAGGGGATGGGGTGGGGGGGAGGCTCCTGCAACCCACCCATTCCTGATCAGAACAGCAAACCTGCCAGAAGATGAGGTAGCGGGAATCAAGCACCTTCCTGTCCCTTGAAAGTGGCTGCCCGGGTGCTGTTGTGGGGACTGGTGATGGCCATGGACACCAGCAGTGTGAGGGTGTTGGTGGTGCCCGACCTGCTGCAGGCCGGGCAGAAAGAGGCACTGATATTGGCCACGGATGGCTGCCATCTACTTCATCAGCGCTGTGTTCTGGCGCTGCTACAGAGCCACCTGGAGATCCAAGCCTGGCAGTGGCAGAAAATGCTCGGGCACCGGCGGCATGAAGGACCCCAGCAGCCAGGATAAGGGAGGGCGACAGGTGGCTCTCCAAGGCGGGTGCCCCATGCATGTCTGCGCCACCGCCTCTCCATGACTTGAAATGGGGTCCTAGTGGGTAGGAATTCTGGCTGGCCAGGAAAGCTGGGGAAGTTCCTGCCTTCCCGAATAGCGAAGGAGCCACCCACTGTGCAGGCAGGAGGTGCTGGATTTGGGCCTGAAGGAATCGCCAAAGTGCAAGACTGGTGTTTGGGTCTGGTAGTGTGTGTCTGGGCCAGGCGACAGGCTGCCAAAGAATTTGTGGATCAGCTGGGTCTGGCCCAAATCCGGAGGGCCACCATGGGGGATTTGGAAACTGCCATAGCCTTCATGGCCAGCAGGGTCGTTTTAGTAGTTTGGGGTGTGTGTCTTATTTTAGCCCATGTCCTGAAAAGCCCGATTGGGCTTAGTATTAGAACATGTCCTATTTTCAGGGAAACATGGTAGAAGCAAAAAAGAACTGGTAGGAAGCCTCAAGTTAACTGGTAGGAAGCCTCAAGTTAACTTGCTTTCCCCTATGCCAGCATGGAAGAGTTGAATAGTAGGCTTTGTCAATTTGAAAAGAAGTAAGGTCAATTCAGACACTGTGGCCAAACCTGTCTTGAAGAATATCATAGGAAATAGGGAAAACCCTTTCAGCCAAAGAAAATAGCACTGACAGAAAGCTTCCCCTCAACCCCATTAAGCAGAATACTGACTCCTAATATTAGCCTGTTTTGGACTAGGAAAAAAAAGTGGGGGAACTCTTAACCTTACTTCTCAAGAGAAAAGGAAAAGTAGTTGGTATTTAAGTAAGAACCTTAGCTAGTAAGGATCAACTTGATCCATTCTAGGTAAAATTGTTTAAAGCTCATCATCTCTACTATAGGTAGTCTTCAACTTAGGACGTTAATTGAGCCTACAAATTCATTCATACAGTGGGTCATGTGATGAGACTCGATTTTGCAACCTTTTTTTGTGTTAAGTGAACAAAGTGGTGTTCAAACAGCACTGTTAAGTGAATCCATTGTTTGCAATAAAGATAAAATCAGCCATGTGACCATGGGGCACTGGAAATGGCTGTAAATGCAGGCCAGTTGCCCTGCATCCAAAATGCAGTCACATGATCACAGATGTCAGAATGTCAAAACTGGATCATAAGGAGCTTTTGGGTGGGCTGGTCATAACTGACAGTTTGTAAGAACTACTTGTAGGCTTGAAAAGTTTTTCTCCATTGCCTCTACTGTTTCTCCTCACTATCCCTTCCTTGTATTTTTTTTTTTAGCATTTTAAGCTTCACTACCAAGTCTGTTTATTTTCTTTAAAACAGATATGAGCTATTTTAAGGACAATGATCTAAAAACAAGGTTAATTTACGGTAGCTTGAACTGAATATATAAAGATCTGTATTCCATTTAGTTTAGTGTTACATCTATAATGGCTGCAATGGCATCATTTCAAATGATGTACTGGATGGGTTCATAAATTAAGCACAAGGCAGTTGGTTGCTTTTTGGCATGATGCAGTATGTCAGCAGTCCAAGGCTTTACGGCTTGGCATCCCATCAGGGGAAGAGAGGGGAACCAGCTTGTGCAAGCGGTGGCTGGCATGTGCAAGTCGAGCTATGTGTGCACATCGGTCCACTTCTTGTGCATGTCATTCTCCTAGGTGCTGCTTGGAGTGTCCAAGCACTGGTTAACATCAGCTTGCTGCCCAAGGACTGAGTTTAATATTTTTGTAGCTCCGCCTCCTGCTCTCCTGAGAGGCTCAGTTTCAAAAAACTCAGTTGCCCTACAGGACGCATTTTTGGGAGATCCAGCCCTTGTGCAGCAAGCTGGTTCCCCTAGGCAGTGTAGTGTAGCTCCTAGAATTTTATTTTTACTGTGGTTAGTTAGCTTAGACCTTCTGTTTTCCCAAATGGGTCTGCCAGCGCCAGCTGAGAGGGCGCCTTCAGCTCAGGGTGCCAAGGACACCATTGGGCCCCAGGACCCAGGTGCGGGACTTTTCAAGGAGGCTTCCCCTCCTCTGGACCTGGTAAGGCAAGCCAACGGTCAATCTCTGCATGCATGTGCGCCAACCAGATGCTCGTACAGCCTGGTTCTGAATGGGCCATGGCCTGGTAGTGAGCTGCCACCCAGGGGTTGGGTATCCATGCAGTATGTGACCCCAAATCTTATGATTTATAAAATATTATTTATGGCTTTGTATAATATTCAAAGCAGCCAATTGTGGCTTAATTAACAGATCATGTTAGAAAATATGAGTTAATAGAATATGCAAGTCTCACTGAATTCTACCTAAATTACATGCAGTATAAATTGATGTTTCAGTAAGCTTTAGTGAAAGAAAAGTTATGTTTATGAATGTTGATGAAGATTCTCAGTCATCCAGGTAGAAATGTCTAGAATTGAGTCCTGGCAACTGGACTTATTTTTGTCGGTTTTAGATGTTACTGTTTATAAACCTTGATCAATATACAGCATATTTCAGGTCAGATGAGGTTACTGAGAATTTCAAGTAGAGCTCTGCTTTATATGTGACAAGAGTATACTCCAAAGATCGGAACAATCAAATTCTAGAGTCACTAGAATTTTGGGCATATTAACTGTAATAGATAAGCAGATTTAAGTAATATTAGGTTATTAAAAACTAATAATAAAAAGTGTGCTAGAATATATTCCAAAAATAAAGAACTGAGGAGTATATTTGACAAGAAGTATCAAAGCAATCATTATTGGGGGTTTTTTGGTGGTAGGAGGGAGTAATCAGAAAATTAACTAGAGACTACATAAAGATATGTAGTGCCCAGTTTTCCTTCTTAAAGTTGCTAATTAATTGAAACCAATCCTGGAGCTTTTTCCCAAATAAATGAGACATCATTATATAGATACATGTATTTTTAGGCGCATGTACACAGTAGCCAGAGGTTATTGCAAAACAAAAACTCAAGTTGAAGGATGTAAAGAAACCATTTATACAATTAGTTGATGCCTTGTCTTTATGTGTAACATGTCTTTCTTTAATACCTGCATCCATTGTTTATTCTTCCATAACTAAAAATAAAAAAGGGATGAGGTAAGATTAGAGGAGTTGTGTATTAGGAATGGGGTAAAGAAAGAAGTAAATAATATATAACTCAATAATGTTTTGCTGGGTTCTGTGAGCACGACCCCATATATATTTACTGTAATAAATTCCATTGGGTTACTTCTAAGTAATTTTTTTAAGTCATCTTGTTTAATCAATATGAAATTTGGCAATAATCAATTATTTTTTCTGGGGGCAGGGAGTTGGATAACTTCCTATCTTTCTTATTCTTCTTCTCTGTAAAAGTTGAGCGTCTACCCCGTTTTCCTGAAAATAAGATCTCCTCAGATAATAAGCCCAATCGGGCTTTTGAGCACATGCACTAAAATAAGTCCTCCCCTGAAAATAAGCCATCCTCGAAAATATTGCAACACAGCAGCAGTCATGAGGTGACCACACTCACCACCTCCTGCACCTCAAAAAAAAAAAAGGCCTTCAACGAAAATAAGGCCAAGTACTTATTTTGAGGGTCAAAAGAAAATAACCCGGTTTATTTTCGTAGAAACACTTTAGTGAATAGACAAGTTACTGCCATTGTTTCTTTCTCAATGACAGTTTGGACTCGACAAATGTGTGGAGTCTAAGATACAGCCAAATCTCCATCTGTAAAATGTGCATATTTTAGTTATTAATTCATTTGGAAAACTTTTTTTAAACATGGAGGAAGCAATGATAGCTAGCCTTTCCGTTCTCTTGGATTACAATTTATATCAGACTATTAGCTCTACCATCTGGATTAAAAGTTGCCAACAAAAATACGGTGTATATCTTCATTACCCCTCCTATCCTTTAGTGACCACATTCAATTCCAATGACTTGGTTGCTAAGTGAAATGTTTGTTAAGTAATCAAAAGACCAAAAGAGACGCTTTAAGATCACTGGTTGATCCATGCCATTCAGATGATGTTCTCTTGTATAGTGTTCCATGTCTGCCCCCCCACCCCCTTTGACTCTTCACAGAGCAGAGAGTTTGCTTAAACCATCAATCTTTTGGACTTCAGGGACCTCAAATTCATAATTTTAAATCCCACGGACCACTAATATGAATCCAGTGTACCACTCGCTGAAGTGCCTAGACTCCCAGTGACGGGATGGGGTCCTAAGGCACTTAGCTTGGCTGCCTGTTTCTCCAACCTTAAACACTTAGAGCAAGAAAACCAAACACAGGGATCTCTCGCTCTCGCTCTTTCTCTCATCTCTCTTTCATCTCTCATCTCTCTCTCATCTCTCTCTCATCTATCTCTATCATGTCTCTCTCTGTCATCTCTCTCTCTCATCTCATCTTTCTCTCATATCATCTCTCTCTCATCTTTCTCTCATCTATCTATCATTTCTCTCTCTCTCCCTCCCTCCCTCTCTCCCTCTCTCTCATCTCATGGGCCAGCCAGTGTCTTGGGGCGCAGAGGAAGTTGTGCATCTCCCAGTCACATAGCACCAACAAGGGCTGGAAGAAATGCCTGTGAGACCCAGCAGAGATGAAGCTTCGCTCCTGTTCTGGAATACGGAGCGAATCTCCATCCCCCACCCTTCCCATCTCAGGCCAGGAAGGAATGAATGGGAGGGGAGGGTTAGCGTTAAGGCCCCATATTTCAGAGCTGTAGTCACAGGACTGGCCCATTGGTCATCCCAGAGCAGCTCCACCCAGGTGAGTTGCGGACCACCAAACTTTTCTCGTGGACCACTGGTTGGTGACCTCTGGCTTAAACAAACTACAGAATCTGAATTCCTGAGCTGCTTTTCTCCATTTTTTCCTGAAAAAATGTTAACTGCAATTTAACAAGCCGGGTCCTTAATTAGTTGATTCCAATTTTCTAGCCCTGCCCTTCTTTTGTTGTCAAAGAAATGAAATTCGGTCATAAATCAATTTACTGTTGAATTTGTGAAGATTGCTGGCTAAGATAGCCCTTTATGAACAGTGGCTGTATAAGGTCTCATAGGTCTCATTTAGCAATGCCTCAACTTTGAAGACCCCTACATCAAGCACCATTGTAACTTTGGTCACTGAATGGGCGATTGCAAAGCAAAGACTACCTGTAATATGAATTGATCTGTATTAATTGATTTATCCTATAGAAATGCAACCATGATGTAAACATATAGATACTTATATTCCAATTGAAAGCCTTCTATGTGGTATTTACTACAATATCCAACTTCCTAGCTATTTTGCTGGCTTTGATTTGGAATAAATAGGAGCTGTGGATATCTGAAGGATTGCAAATTGGTTCAGGATGTAATTGAAATGATTCCTTTTCATTTTGGTGCAATGTAAATATTTGGAAGGGTATGTTTTTTTTTTTTTTTTTTAAGGTATGTTACATGGATAATACACTATTATGAGAGAACAACAAACAGTCTGATATGAAAGCTTCCAAAATCACAGTTGTGCACAATAAGTATAACATTGAAAATTAAACTATCTTTGTCACAAGGATTTCTCAGAATAGTTACCGTGGTGGTACTGTTACCAAGCCATCTAGTATACTTTTCTGTATAGATTAAGGGAATCTAAATGTATTTTTGGCTGTCTGTGACAACTGTGTAATCAAAAATTGCAATTGGAGTAAAATTATTGAAATTGTCAAAAAAGAAAAATGTGCTCATTATGCATTTTTAACATTTTCTAAAACAGTTGAACTTTACTATTTGGGACTACCTAGACTCTTAGAGCTTTTATTCAATCAAGGAACATAATTCAACAGTTTTGGTCATTTAGCATGCACACAGTTCTATGGTGCATTTTTTTTACAGTACATTTGTGCTTTGGAACATATTGCATAGGCAGTAAGTAAAGGTTAAGTCTGTCATTCTGTTTTATGTTCACGTACTTCCAAGCGTCTTAAGAAACTGGCATTTTCAGCTATGCAAAAATACTTTTGGAGCTTCTCATAAGCTGATACTCAAAAAACAACTTATTTATAAAATATGTTCTATAAATATTCAAAATTTGAGAACAGAGCCCTATATTGATAGTAGGAGAAATAGTAGGAGAAAATATTAACATTATTAATTTTATAGATCTAGTAGTTCTAATATATTTGTATTAAATTTTCTTTTGAGACTATTTTTAAAGAGATGGTATAAACTTGAGAAAATATTCAGAATTCAGTTTAAGCAATAGTTTCTTTAAGAAGTACTTATGAGTGGCCTTATACTATTTACTCACTTTTCATAATTCTGTTGTCTTTTCTGTACAGTTTCGATATTAAAGGAAACATAAAAATGATCAGATAAAATGCATGGAATACATCATGGACTTTAAGAGTGATGACTAATAAGATTAGCGGAGCAACATTGGAATTCCTCAGATCCAACAAAAAGCATTCATATTCCATTCATTTTGCAATGGTAGGAACCATTTTAACATATTTGCACAAAATTATATTGTTTTTTGTATCATTCAAACTGTTATTCTAATGACTATCTACACACTCTAATCATAGAATAATATTAATGAATCAATGGGATATTTTGGTAACTTATTTTTGTTTATTTCTTTCATTACTGACATTTTCTATGTCAGTCCACTCCCAATGGAATGATACTGTATGTATCTTAAGGCTACTTATTTTAAAGATAGAAATATCTCGCAGAGTTGCATGACCTCCTAGATTCTGTGCTTAAATTTTATTACCATGCTGCTCCATATTGTATTGCTCAGGATATTGTTTGATCTGATTCATCCCGGAATCTTTATTCTTGCTACAGAGTTCCTTCTTCTCCTCCTGTTAAAACACTTTATCCCCTTCTATAATGTGCTTGTGTGTTCTATTCTTACATTGTAAATATAGTTGCAATGCCACCAAGACCTTTTTTTAAAAAAAATCTGTTCAGTGTAGACTTTTCAATAGAAATCTACATTTAAAGAATTTTCTGCATCCATGTCTCAGATATTTAAGCAGTCCTTGTTGCTCTAACTCCTCATAAATTGGAAACAATAATCATCTTATGGCGTACTTCTTTTGTCTCTGAATCCTAAAACTATTGAATCTACTCTTCCATGCTTTTCATATCACAGCCTAACTATCTACTCCTCTTGAGCTGATTACATTCTGCTCTGACTTACTTTAATTAGCCTTGGAGTTCATTTGAATTTGGAATATAGCATCACTAAATATCACACAATATTTATCTTTAGTTTTATCTCAGAGAACGTATGCACAAAAGAATGGAATGCATGCCATAATTCTCCCATTTATTCAGAATGACATGTCTTCTTCATTAAAGGACTGAAATCCCTGTACAATCATTTATAACTCAGCTTGTCTTTGAATTGCCTAAATGGCTAAATTGGATATACTTTTGTGATCTCTTTGCTTTTACTAATGTTGGAAGTAATTATATTGTATTTTGTTATTTTAAGATACCATTTTTAAAAAATTGTATTTCACCCAAAAGTATTTTTCCGTAACAGAAATAACTTGCACAATATTCAAGCCAATTCTAGTAGAATTGCTTGTTTAGTGCATTATTGAAACATATGAACCAACCTGAAATCTACAGATTTTACATGTCACTTTACATAAATAAAACAGTGTTAATCATTTTTGCTAATTATTTGTTGAATCTGATCTGTTTAAAAAAATGGAGCTGTGTGCGCACACGCTTACCTATCGCTCGCGCAAAACTATCCCCCCCCCCCCCCCCCACTGCCGGTCTGCAGAGCTGGAAATGTTGGGGAACTCTGTGCTACAAGTTTCCATAGCTAGATTATGTAGCTGGCATTAAATACAAATTTTCCAGAATTGAAACAAATATATAACTTCATGGCATAGATATTGTTGCTTGTGAATAACTTAAGAGTACACTTAACACATTTTATTTTATAACAACTTAATTTAATGGACAATTAAAATGTAATGTTAAATTTACATTTTTTATAATTTAAGTACATGAAAACAGACTAGTTCAAAGTCCCCTTTTCCTCATTTAATTATATTGTTTTAGTTAACTTTTCTGTAATGTATTCCTATTGTGCTACACTAATTATATCTGATACTTCATACTTAATTGGCTAGTTCTATATTACCAATATAACATTGTTGATACTATATTGCATCTTTCCTCTAATTATCTTGATTGAATTTGTAATAGAAATAATAAAATAGTTTTTTATTTCTTGAAATAAGGTTCATAAAATAGTTCTTGAAATCCAGTTTTTCAACTATTAATTCTGGATTTAGTCCACTTTTGGGAGGTAAAGAATCAGATCTATTGCCATAGCCACCCCCATAACAGCTGGAGGAGAGAGCTGAAAGTTCTCTTGAAAGTTGCAAACATCATGTCCAGCACCACAATTGCTCATTCAGAAGTGGCAGACATATATCCTTGAACAATACAGACAAGAAACAGGGTGAGACCTCTCTGGAAAGCTCCCTCTGTGGCTTAGGAGTGGGCCAAGTGTTCAACAATACCAAGTAGCAACATTATTCTAGCAACCAAAACCATCATAACTGCAAATGCTACCAGCTCATCAACTGGTACCACAAATAGGAATTGAGTGAAATGATAGGTTCAGACATAGGAGTGACACATCCAGGTGGTGGACCACCAGTTTGACACCCCGTGCTGTAGACATTTCATTATCATCCTAGGTAATCTCATCAGTGCATGGAGGAATGGAGCTTGTTGGCAGTTTATATGTGATAGACTTTCCTAACAATTTTGATTAGTTTATTGTTTCTTCCTTGATTGGTCTTGTTTATCTAGTGCTGGTTCCTGCTTATCTAAATATTGATTGATAGGTGCTTACTTTGGAAGATCTGTTTGCCTCAATCCTTGACCTTTGGTTGTTTTCTATCTTAAAGAGTTTGTTCTTGGACCTTTTTTTCAATGTGTTTGTTAGTAGCTGAACAACAAGACTACATATATTTAAGCTTTATAATTTTATAAAGCTGTAGCTTAATTTCACAAAGAAGCTCCAACCTGCAGATACCGTAGAGATTCCACCCCTGGGTTGTCTGGGGAAGAACACTGGCTGCATAGAGCTGAAACCACTATTGGGAACTAAAAAATTGGATGACTGCCTGCATCTTTTTATGTTGCATCTTCTTGTAATGATAATTGAAATCTTGTTAACCTGACAACTGGTTTTGAGTAGCTAAATTAACTCATTCAGAAAATAATGATATTAGCATCATAAACAAGTGGATGTATAGTTATTCTCTCCCTCCCTCCCTCCCTCTCTTACACACACACACACACAAAGAGAAGATTGATCCACCCTTTCTCAGTTCATATGCATTATATCTTATGGATAATATTTAGTATTCATTAAACCTGCACATTATTAATTGATTCCAGCTTCAGCTACCTTTTTTTCCTGGGCTATCCAATATCTTGGGCATTCTGTTTTATCAGCAGGAAATAATACAAACTTTGGAAAATATTTCAAACAGAGAATCGAAGCAGAAACAGCCACTGGTTCTGTCTTTCATATAATGTTGAAGGACCTGAGTACAATTCTTTAATAATGCTTTTATTATCAGCCATTATCAACTTGGGAATATGGATTATTGCCCAGTGTTGCTTGAAACTGATACCTTATTCATATCTTGCTGTCACAAACTCTGTTGGTTTCTCTGTCTTTGTCCTTGAGGCATCAATAGTTGAAATACACAAATACTGTGAAATAGCATTTTATTTTGTAGCCAGAAATAATTGTAAAATCAAGAACCAAGTAGATTCAGCGTTGATTAAACTTCTCCATTTACTCACATGAGTCTCCCCATTCCTACTCCATATTACCTTTTTAAAAAGTTATGTAAACGTGCCCAATTTTTGTGGGAATTTTTTTGATATTTTAAAAATTGGCTTATGCTATCCTATGTAAATGGGTCTCCATTTTACTAGGAAAAAAAAGCAAAATGATATACGATATCAGATTTTGGAGACATTGTTCATCGTAAATTACTGAATATCAGTAGTTTAAATAAATAAAATCAATAATATATTTTATATTGCTCTTGAATTTCCTGGAAGATCTTCATCAAAAATAAAAGAATATTTCAGTTTAGCAAAATTTAAATTCTTCTGTCTGTTTATCTTTTTTAAAATATGAAGAGAGGCTTATAAAGTGAATCAGTACTGGAGTGTATACTTGAATATGTATAAACTATCTAAGATCATAAAAAAATACTTTGCAAATAATCTTAAGGAAAATAGTTGAATTCTGGTTTAATAATTTTCAGGGATTGTGTTCTAACCCTATAGGAGGAGCTGTGGGATACATATTCAAACAGCTAAATAAGTTCAGGTAGTCCTCGAGTTATGAATGCAATGGAGCCTGCCAATTACATTCGTAACCTGAGGATTCATTGAAGGGAATCATGTAAAATAAATGTGAAAACTCACTGCTTTTGCTCACGCATTCGCTAATAGAATGAGCAGGATATTAAGTCCATAAAGTATCTCAGAGTGGGGAAGGCCATGAGGAATCTAGTGCTTCTGACAACCCAAGGCCGCTTTCAATCCACTCAGAGATCCCATGCTCCTCTTTCCACCTTTGGCGCCCCAAACTGCTTGGGCCTTTCCTTCTCCATCCAGTCACCAACCGCTAACTTACTTTTGGGCCACGTTTCAGAGCCCCATGCTCCCCTTACTTGTCTCTTGGGTGGACTTGGGTACTGAAGCCCTTGTCCAAGCAGGTAGAGAAGCCTCTGATTCCCTGCTGAGCCCCAGTCTCACTCACAAGCGGGTGTGGCCCTACCCCACTACTTGCTGGAGTGCAGAACCCACCCGGATTTCACAAATTGCACTACTGTGGAGCTGGAGATCTTGGTGCACCACTGCCCTACTCCATAGTGTTTGTCTACGACATAGTATCAGTTCTTCCATTCACTGTTTTGAGAGATAAATATCTTATAGGCCGGTGTTGGCAAACCGAAAGAACAGGTCTTTTGGTTTCTGGCACACATGTGCATGCAAAGACCTGCTGGGCGGCATGCATGTGGGCACCAGAAACCGGAAGCTCAGCTTCATAGCGCACATATGTGCACCAGGGAACTGCTCTTCCAGTTTCCCACACTCCCACAAATGCGAAGACCAGCTGGAACCTAGAGCAGCAATGGGAGACAGCTGGCGTGCCCAGAGAGATGTCTCTGCATACCACAGGTTCGCCATCATGGTCATAGGAGATGAACAAGATTAAAGTCTGTTAAAAACAAAGAGAACATTCTAATGTATGATCTTTTAATTGAATATATTAAAACAAAATAATATTAAGGGAAAAGATCATTTAACTCTCCAATTTCAAATGTAGGAAAAGATTCCAGATGAACGAAGATGGAAAAGAATATAATATCTAATGCTTTGCTCCCATAAACCACAAGATGGTGCTGGCACAATACTAGCAGAACAGGATTCAGATTCCCAAATGATATTTATATATTAAAAAAGACATCCTGTAACTGCAGTATAAGGTATTTTCTGCAGCCCAGACTTGATTTAGTAATTAGAGCTACAAGTTGATTTCCAAATTTTCATAAATTTATAAAGTTACAATATTAATTGACATCTACAGTGCACAACTATTAAACTTAACACAGTGTTTATCTAACGCCTGTCTTGTTCTTCAGAGATTGTGGAATCCAGTTCCCTTTCTGCTCCAATTGTAACACGGAAATTCTGCTTTTCCAAAAAATTAATTGGAGGCTTGAGAATGTTGATAGCTCTCTTGGTTTCCAATCCTTGTAACACTTTTTGCCACTTTTCTTTCAAGAGTTTTCTCTGCAATTTCCCCCAAAAGAGAGCAAAGTTTTTTTCCTATCTGGGGTAAGAATGATTGGGGAATTTTATGTAGCATGTGACACAGATTGTGTCATATATATAATTAATTCAAACTCATGTGTTAGTTGCTTCTCATTTAAGTTGGTTGGCTGTGAAAATTGCATTTCACAACAGAACCTGAAGTCTTCAGTAATGTTTTGAGCTTATTTGGTTATTGAGATATTTCCTCATATAAAACACGAGAGCCTGCTTTCAAAATTGTTCTTGTTGAACTGATCTCTCCGAAAAGAATCAGTTAAAACAAAATTGTGTTCCTTTTATCTGCAAAGAATTTAAATAAATTTAATTCCTTTTCATGACTTTTTTGCTATTGTTTTTCTTGGTCTCTTAGAGACAAGTATGTTCCAATTTTGCATCTTGTTAAATGTTGCAAGTACTGATCCCATTATAGAAATACTATGCATTTTAACTTTCCACTAGCCTGTCTTATTAATTAAAAAGTGGAAAACAATTTTAAATATGCTTCTTAAAAAATCTCTGACTGCTTTCCCAGTTCCAGCTTTATTTGTGCCTGATCAGCAAAAACCCACAAATTTAGTATCCAGTAAGTATAATATATATCTTCTATTTTAGTTCCAAAGTACTTAAGATTCTTACTGGTGAATTGATAGTAATCTGATCCATTATTCAATGTGTTTATACTAGTTTCCTCTTACAGCTTGTGAAAGAAGACTTTCTACTGCAATATTTGTTAATTAAAATCATAGTACCAGTGGTAATTTCTTTTAATTTTGTACATGAATCATATTTCTCTTCAAGATCTGTGTTTTTATAATAGTTTAAGCAATTTTTGTTTATTAAAAAGAATAGTGCTGATAACAGTATAACTGCAAACAAAAAATACAAATACAATTATTGACTAACATGTGATATGTATAAATAACCTTTAATCGATATAAAATTGGATTAGAAAATCAATCCAAGATTAATATGAAGCCTTTCACTTTGTCTTTTCCCCCGAATAAGATTAATTAAACTATTGATAGTTATCATAGTTACATTAACAGTTCACTGCTGAAACTTAGATGAGGATTTCTCCTTTCATTTTAGTTTACCAGACCTTTACGTTTTCCAGATTTTAATATTTTAAAATTTATAAGTTATTGCTATCATTGCTTGATCGAACATTGCACCATTTCTTAAATAAATTGTAATGGATTATACAATGATAGCAGAATTATTTTATCTTATTATTTCAGAACTACTATGCAGAAATCATGACTTACTATAAAACCTATTGCCAGGAGTTGCTTTTGCAGCTAATCTGTTATGTATAAATATGAGTGCTAATACAGAATGTCTTTAGTACTGTAAAATATATATATGATTTGTCATGTTATCAGAATAAAGAAACTACTATGCTAGATAGAAGTGCAGTTATACAGTTACTGTATGATTTCTATAATGCTTTTCTCATTGTTTTGTTCACTTTTCTTTGAAGGTTTTCGAATGAGTGGATCATGAGGAACATACTTTAGGGACTTGCCATAGTATGGCTGCTTCTCGATCTACTCGTGTTACAAGATCAACAGTGGGGTTAAATGGTTTGGATGAAAACTTTTGTGGCCGAACATTAAGAAACCGTAGCATAGCTCATCCAGAGGAGGTTTCTTCTCTTCCACAAGTAAGATCAAGATCACCAAAGAAGAAATCAGAATCTCTGCAGACTCAGAAGGGAAATAGCAATGGGAAAGCTAATGATGTCAAGCAACAGAGTTCTAAAGAATCATGGGTAAGCCCTAGAAAGAGAGGCCTCTCAACTTCAGAAAAGGATAATGTTGAGAAACAAATTGTGGAAAATTGTGAGAAGAAACAAGTGGAACCTCTTTCACCAGTTTTAAAGAGAATTAAGCGTTGTTTACGCTCAGAAGCTCAACATAGTTCAGAAGAAGTGCTACCTTCTAAAACAGGGAAAGATCGGTTGGAACATAAACATTCAGTATCAGACAATGTCACGGTCAATCCAGGGCCTAAACGAGCTTGCCGTTGTCTTATATTGGACGATAGTGATAAAAGGGAGGTTAAAAAGGTAACTGTTTGTGCAGAAAAATTAGATCATTCTTCAATAACCGAAGAACTCATAAGTTGTCAGTCTATCAATGGGGTTAATGGGAATGGTTCAAGTGCTTCTAAGTGTGGTGACTGTCAATTGGATGGAGTCACGGCACAGAACAGTGCTGATTCCTGTTCATCTGAGGAAAAAAGTACAGCAAAAAATGGAAATACATCATCATTTTTTCATAGCAGAAATAAGGAGGACAGTTTTATAGACCACAGTGTGCCTTGCACAAATTCACAAGAACAGTTAACCTGTGAGGACCATAAACAAATAAAGAACTGTTTGTCTGAGGAAACTGTTAACCAGATACAAGAGTCAGGTACGGGTACGGGGTCCTTTTATGAAACCCAGTCATCTTTGCTAAGGGATTCTGAGGAGGAAGTAGACGTGGTGGGTTATAGCACTGCCTCAAAAGAGCAGTCTGAAAATACCAACAGCAACCTGGACAGTTATGATAATACAACTGCTTCATGTGAACCTGAACCACCGGTTTTGGACTGTGTTTCAGCTCCAATTTCATCAACATCAGAATCTCAAGAACATAGGTACACCTTGAGAACATCACCATGGAGGGCAGGCTCAACAAAAATTAGCCCTATTAAACAAAATTCTCCATGTAAAGAGAATGGACAGCTTGAAGAGAACAATCATACTGTCCCTGAAAAGAATGTAGAATCAAGTGTTACTAATATCAATGGATCTGGTGCAAACACAGAAATTGCTCCAAGTGAAAGGGAAAGTTACTGTGATTCCAGAGAACATCCAAAGGAAGGACTAAGTAAATCAACTTCAGAAAATAAACTTATTACTCCATCCCTACCATCTGCCAAAGAAAGTGCCAGTCTTCATTCTGTAGACGAAGAGGAGGAAGAACCTGACGTGTATTACTTTGAATCAGATCATGTGGCATTGAAACACAACAAAGAGTATGTGTAAATATGGTAACCATGGATTCTGCTTTTTTGTTTGTTAAATCAAATTTCTAGTTTTCAAAATTTCTCTATTTACTCTAGGATTAATTTTAATAAACTGCTGTCTTTATAAGGCATTTAAATTTTATCTAGTGGGAAAGTAGCAGTTTTTAATCTCATTACATTTAAGGAGCTTTATGTGAATCTGATTTAATATAGATGTAGCAGGAAATTCTTTTTAAAGCGCACTTTTCTGTTTGGAGATTTATTTGGAAATAGACTTTTTACACCACAAGTTTCATTTTAACATTTTAGGTTTTTTATTATTATTTAATATAGAAACATATTTTAGAAACTCATCTACTATCTTACACATTTATTTGAATAATAAAATCTTTAAATTTGTGAATTAGAGGAGTAATGTAGATCAGCTTTGCAAATATGATACTTGGCATTAAGACAGGTGCAGAATGGAAATCATTGATTATTAAATTGATCTCATTCTCGCTCCAATTTTGTTATTTGGTGTACAGGCTTGGGATCGGTAATGGAGGTACAGATATATGAAGTTGGTCTAGAGAAGGAAAATTCTTTTTTCCTTAATCAGTTAACTTTTGTAAAAGATATTGAAGTGACAGGAGTTAACCCTTTCCTACTTCATGATTGTTTTATTGAAAAAACAAATTAGTAACACGCTCCCCTTGATATGTGTGTTAGTAAAAAGTGGATGTGGCTATTAACACACACACTCTTATCTTTGATGTGAGGACGATGTGGCTGCGACATCTGTCACCCCATTGATTACCAGGGTTGATTCAGCTGATCTGGCTGGCTAGGCGGATGTCCCCTTCCTTCCTCACCGCTCCATGTGTGTCCCTCCTGAAGCTGCGCACTCAGTGGAAGAGGACGACCATCCCAGATAGAAGGAGTGTACCGATCTTCGGTCAAGGGTATAGGATAGCTGCGCTCCCCTGCTAGAACCTCCAAAACAAGCTCTCATTTGGGACTACTCTATATGTTAGGAAAGGCAAAAAGATTTTTAGAATTTTTGATAGTACCAGTTTAATTCTGCAGTTTTACTTATATAATCCAAGACCCTATTTATCTAGTAAGAAACAAATTTATATTGAATTCTGTCATCCAGATATGTTTAAAGTTATAATTATTCTTATATATGTTGTTACTACTATTTAGCAGCCTACAAGATTTTAAATAGATAAGGCAACAGTTTTCAGCTGAAAGATCCACTCACCAGAGGGCTGGTGAGTGATTTATTTTAAAAACAGAAATTCATTTTGATATTGAAGTAAACATCCTAAAACATGCTGTAAATCACTTTTTTTGCCTTTCAGGCTGTAAATTTGTTTGAAAATTTGTGCATTTGTTTGAATTGTCCTGGCTTTGTAAAGGAAAGATGCAGATTGTTTTTTATGTTTAGAACAATATCATTTAGGGAAGTATTTCAGTATTATTTCAAAAACATGTGTTTTATATAAAATATATGTTTTAATATTATATATTGATTTTATCTTTTAAAATCTGAAACATTTTTGGCTTGTGATTTTAACCTAGCATATTCTGTAGATTTTTTAAAATTTATGATGGTTTGAATTTCAAGTTTAAGTTAAGATTTAGTTAACCACTTTGTGAAAACCATGTACTGCTTTTATTTCCAAGTGAAAGTTTGCTTTTTGTGTGTGTGCCAATACTATTGTAATAGATAATTGATAAAATGTTGATAAATTGCATGCATAACTCTTTTTCTAAAAAGAAATTCACAATTTAGTCAAGCAGTTTCATTTGGCGCTTGCTGAACTGGCAACTAAAATTGAAGACTGGTTTCATATTTAAACCATTTGAAAAGTTGTCTTGGACTTGCATAGATTGATTATTATACTATTTGAATATATTTTCAGCACACTTGAAAGCAGATGAGTGTTTATTGTTCATAGGTACAAGAATATCACAGCTGTGGCTGATTTGCAGAAAACTGTTAAATGCTTGAGAAGAAAAATAATAGTTCTTTCAATGACCAAATCAACAAACCAACAAATTTCTGATCCTTGAGAAGAACATAGATGAAAAATTGTATGAAATCTGCAATTATTGGTAAATGTCAACAGCGTTGATTTGATACTACACTTTCCTTTTAGGATAATTTCAAATATGCAATTCCCCCCCCCCCCCATTCTACGTCCCCTTTCCTGTAAATCTTCTCTGGAATTACTTCTATAGGCCAGAAATCAATTTAAATTTCATGAAATAATTAAATTTATTTCATGGAAATTCATTAAAATTAGGTGCCTGAGCACACTACCACATACGGTCTAATTGCTATGAGGAATTGTACTCTGTTGCTTTTTTTGCACTTGCTGCAGATATGTTTCAATTCCTTTTCCAATATTTTATACCATATTAATTTTCTATCACATTTCTAACTGAATTAGTCTGAGGTAAATTATAGTGTCAAATTGGTGCAGCAGCGCGGTGCATTTTTTTCTAAAACAATAGGAAAGAGGAAGATAAAAGAAATTTAAAACCTGGGAATTGGGGTTATAGAATCAAGAACATTATCATTCTGTTTACCTGATTATGATTAACTGCATTTATTTAGAATTCTATCTTATCATTTCTAAGCAATTTGGAATAATAGATCAGGTTTTGCTTTGAATTTTTGAATAAACCAGAAGCCTATGTTTATATATAACACAAAACAAACTATAAACATAACCATCTGAGTTTGATTACTTGCTTAGGCTGTCAGGTAGAGAGACGTCAGATGATCAAATAGTGTACACAAGAGACTTGCTTCTTCCTGATAAGCCATGCTTCTGAACAAATATGAGCTATGCATGTGCACCCTACATTACTATTGGTTAACTTTTGATCTCCATATAACCTTTTCTTTTAGCCACTTTTGGATTTCATTTTGCTGTAACTTGGATTTTAGGAGATTTTACCTGGATTTTTTAAATTTACCAGATAAACTATATGCTCATAAATATGTGATTTCACAATAGAATATGCAAGAATAATTCTCAGGGAAATTAAATACTAATATGTATTTAAGGAAATACTTTAGGAAATGGACTGTATCTTACCTGTGATTCAGGCAGTTTGAGACTACAAGTAATTATAGGCTTATGAGCAGTCATGTAAGACAATTCAAAGTTACAATGGACTTCCCTCAAAACTGTTTATGACCTGATTTTGACATTTTATCACAACACATGATAATATTTGGGCTGTTTCACAACTGGCCCACGTTTTCAGCCATTTGCCGCCTCCGAACATGTGACCATGGTTTTTCTTAACATTATCTTTTTATTATTTTGTAAGACACTCAGAATCGCCTCAGCAGTGAGATGGGCAGCATACCCAATAAATAAATAATTTTACAAGTTTTTTTGCGATTGGTGCTGATTTCTGGGGGGAAATGCCTTTTGGCTAAAATTTGCTTAACTGTAGCATTCGCTTAGCAACCACAGGGTTTCTTTAATGACCACCACAAAAAGTCGTAAAATCAAGCATGGTCAAGTGGCAACCTGCTTAGTGACCAGCATAATTTACAGCTGTAATTCTGGGCTTGATTATAGTCATAAATTGGAACTGCCTGTATATAGTACATAAACAGCTGTTGCATAAGGGTCTGCCCCATTTATAGTAACAGTTTGCAGTTCTTTTTAATAAAGTATTGTGAAAAAGTATCAATTTCAACAAATGAAGATAAACTTGTTGATCTGCAGTTTCTTTGGATTCTAACATTTATAAACTGAAAATAATAAAGGAGTATGAAATTGTAGATGAAAACTTGGTATATGTGACTTATGTCTTTATTCTAGAATGTGGCAGTATGTGGCGATTTTAGTTCTGGGATTAATCTCTTGCCTCAGTGTTTGTGGATGATGAGAGTTCAACAATACTTGAGGTGCCATAGTCTGTCCACACTTTAGAATTTCCAAAGAGTTGGTGTTTGGTTTTTTTTACATCTTTTAAATTGTAATTCAGCATTAGAATAAACTCATACATTTTGGTCACATACTATATTCCATTTTGAATCATAACATCTTTCCTGGTTTCTAGGGAATTTTGACTGAGAAAAATAGCTAGAAAATGTCACCATTTGTTATTTAAATAAGGAAAGCTTCGCTATAGATCTGATTTAGATTTCAAAGTAATATTATGAAGAAATACAAATGTGTTTTTTTCTGGTTTACTATTAGCATTCTTTTCAGGATTTCTCTTTTCTTATGATAGACAAAAAATTAAAATAACAAAAAACATACTTGGAAGAGAAATCTGATAACAAATATTGATGCATGGGCAGTCTGGCACATTCTTTGAATATTTACATAAGGGAGTCAGAGTGTCAGTTAATTGAGAAAAGAACTTTACCTGGGAAAATAAAATACCCCATGTTTCCCTGAAAAGAAGATCGGGTCTTATATTAATTTTTGCACCAAAAGACGCATTAGGGTTTATTTTCTGGTTTGGTCTTCTTTTGGGGGAAATACGGTAGTAAATGCATTCATCCGGCTGACAATCTTAGCAGGCTTATTTTTGGGGATAGGATTTATATTACGAGCACCCTGAAAAATCATGCTAGGGTTTATTTTCTGATTGGGTCTTATTTTGGGGGATACATAGTAAAAATATTCAATACTATTAGTGTAGCTTAGGGTTTTTTTTATATTTTGTGTATAGTTTTACAATGTAGCTTGATTGTATGTTATGTTTGTGTCATATTTGAATTGCAGAATTTTGTTCCATATTGCAGAAGAAAAATAATTATATGATTAAAGATAATCCCTGAAGCCTACATGAGCACAGCAACTATTTCAAAGCTTTCTTGTTATTCAGGTTTCTAAACAATCCTGACAAAAAAAGATTTGGCTATCTGGAAGCAGTTTGAAAACCTATAAAACAACAGTTTTTTAAAACAAACATGTGGAATCAAAAGCACTTTTTTCAAAATCATTTCCACAATGCATGCTCCACTTTATAGTTTATATTTACTTTTATTTTGGATTGCTTCTCTAGGATACTTCTATTTCTAAATAAAGTGTTTATTTTGGGGGCTTTAAATTTTAGCATAAAGGTTGATGATGTCATTGTACAATAGGCAATGCAACATGTAATACCTTTAATTCATTAGTTGCATGAAAAAGTTTGAGTAATCTGCTGTATATATTTCAATGAATTCCTAACTGAATGGAAGCACAACCTTTATCCTTTTTTGTCGAATATAAGTTGAGCATGACATCTTTATGTAAATTTGAATATGCATGAATTATGTTAAATTTACAGATGTTAAGATAAGGAAACAGTGAATAAAACTGGTGTAGAAGTTTGGATGTTCTTTCAGTTGATTCATAGCTCTTTTTTTAATTGTGAAGTTCTTAGTAAAGCCCCAAAGGATGATTGATTCATTAGTCTTTAATTAGCTTTGTGAAGACAGTTCCATAGGTGAGAAAATATTCTGATTTTACAATTTCTCAGATTGTGATAGTTTTGTCTTCTTGCAACAATAATGAACCTCTTTATGCTTCAGTAACTGTCAAGCATTGAAAATGAAGATATTCTTACAAAGCAGAAAAAGACTAAAGAAATCCAATCTTAAACTGAAACTAAGCAGTTCCAACTGCAAACGTATGGCTGAGAAAAAGAAGTTATTTGGAATTGCTGAGGCAAGATCTGGGTGAGAAAAATCTCTGCTAGAACCATCCCCAGATTTGCAAAACAGTTCATTGCAGATCTTCAAAAAATTGATTTCTTACATCAATAATATATGTAACTTACAGAATGTTAACAGATTGAGATTTTATTTTGACAGTTCATAGCGCAAAAATAATAATTAAATATTATTAAGTTACTTTCCAATTTCAAAACAGATAGGGTAAAGACAAGTCCAGTCAGTGTCAGGAACTGGGTTGTATTTATTTGTTTGTTTTTTATCATTTATTGGCTACCCATCTTAGCTTAAGGTAACTTTGGTGTTGTATGAAGTATGTATGCAGTATAACAATTTGAAAAAAAGAGTTCCAAAAGAAATTGAAAATATTGCTTTTTGCAATTTGTCATTGAACAGTATTTATTGTTAGGTTATGTTATAAGCTGATGTCTATGTTTGAAGAGTCTTGTGTTAATGCATAATTTTTATTGTATAAAAAGGCTGATATCTTTATGAAATTAATAGTAGATAGTAATATGAAATTTTAGTAGATAGTAATATCAATTTTTTTTAAGTCCCACAATATTTTTTTCTGATCAATTACACATCTGTTTCATTAATTTCTGAGTAGAATTCATTATCTCAGGCTGTTTACTTTGACAAGTTTGTGTTCATCTCTGCACCTGTAACTGATGAAGAATGAAAAATTTATGCAAAAACTTTAAAATATAATCTGCTAATAATAGCACCATTGGAACTTCTATGTGATATAAAGTATTTCTTCATCATAAGGCACTTTCTCTAACCCACCATAAAAGCCCCATAATTTATAATCAGTTCAAAATTGTGCACATTTTGTTCTCAGGTTTTGTCTAGAAATGTAACTCTCTTGTGGTTTCCTTTAAGAATATAAAAAAGTAAAGGTTTCCCCTATCCAGTCGTGTTTGACTCAAGGGGCTGGTGCTCTTTTCTTAGTCAAGGGAGCCCAAAGACATGTGGCCCAGCATGATTATACACCCAGTATGTATATCTTCAATTGCAGTGATGAAATACTGCCATGCATTCAATTAAGCGTATCAGTCAACAAATCCAAGATGTTCATGATTTCAGGTTATACAAATCAATTTTATGTTGTATGTGATGGGCAAGAATATGACGTGTTGCTTGAATTGTATTCATATTGCTGATACAGTCACTGATTCTAAACACTTCAAATCTGAATAGTATCTGATTCTTCATTATATGAGTGCAGAATGCTCTACTCCTAAACAACTAAAGAAATCCTAGCTGATCCATTTATAACTAAAGTAGCATTATACTATGTTTACTTGTGGCAACATGTGTACAATAATTTTCTTCTTTAGGACAGTATTGTATTTATGTGTGAAAGACAGAAAGCTTGAAGGTTGAAAACATTCACTGTAATGTTAATTTTCATATACAATTTCAACAAATATTAATTAAATGTAAGAAAAGCCCTAAACTCTTTAAAATAACTTTGTTGCCACCCAGAAACAAGCCATTTGATTATGGAGCTTAAAATACATTTATTAATATTTTATGTAACTGGAAGTTGAGCTAAAATTACTGTGCGGTCCTTGGTGGTCTTTGAACTTGGTTGTTCTCTTGCAAATGTTTCATTACTTAACTAGATAACATCATCAGTGCCAAAATGGAGAGGGGTTTGTAAATGTTTACAAGAGAATAACCAAGTTTAGAGATCACCAAGAACCTCAAAGTTCAACCCTGAGCTATAAATACTCTCTTCTATTGGTAAAATTATTTTCTTCGACAGAGCATTAGAATGTGATTTAAAATAGTTATTTCAGTACTCTCTAGAACAGCGGTTCTCAACCTGTGGGTCGCAACCCCTTTGGGGGGTCAAACGACCCTTTCACAAGGGTCGCCTAAGACCATCCACCTCCACCAGCATTGGCCATGCTCAGGAGTGCGCCCTGAAGCGGCAGGTGCATGAAGAGTGCCAGGTGGCAAAGCAGCCTCCTCCCAGCTCTGGGCGCAACCCAGGCGCCACCCCGCCTGGTCTCCACGCCAGGGAAAGGCCGAGGCGCTGAAGGAGAAGAGAGACAGGTTCTTCTGGGTGGTGGATCAGCCTCGCCTCTGACGGATCTCCGAAGTGAGTGTGGTTGGCAGCGCCACTTCAGCCCAGCTGCCTGCACAGGGGCTCGAAGGCTCCCAGAGAGCAGGAGACCATCAGGGCAGTTGGGGCACTTCAGCCAGCAGGACGGGCTCTCACCCAGGCAGGCACATGCCGGGATTCAAGCCGCCTTGGGCCTGGATGCTGCCTTTGCCGCTCCCACCGCCAGTCCTGTCCTGCGGGCTAAACTGAGCTTGGAGGCTTTTTGGCCCCCGGAATGGGCTGGCAGGAGAGGCTGGAGGGGAGGACAGGCCACCCATTCCTTCCGTCGGAAGCACAGTACAGTGTAGCTGAAGCCTACATTTAAAATCCAATTCAAAGTGCAATTTCTTAATCTGTTAAATTGATTGCTCGCACGAATTAATGCCTGGTTGTAATGATAAAGAAAGAAAGAAAGAAAGAAAGAAAGAAAGAAAGAAAGAGAAAGGGGAGGGAGGGAGGAAGGGAAGGAAAGAAAGGAAAGAAAGAAGAAAAGGGAGGGAGGAATAGAAACAGAAAGGGGAGGGGGGAATGGAAAGAAAAAGAAAGAAAAACGAAGAAGAGGGAGGGAGGAATAGAAAGAGAGAAAGAAAGGAAAAAAACTGGGTGGGGGGGGAACGAAATGCCTAAACTTAATAAAGGTAAAGTCATGTAAATCCCAACCTGGCTGATCTTCTCCCAAAATAAGATTGGCAGATTAATCACTATGCTTTAATTATATTCAATTTGTAATAATGAAAATACATCCTGCATATCACATATTTACATTACAATTATTAAAAGTAGCAAAATTACAGTTAAGAAGTAGCAACGAAAATAATTTTATGGTTGGGGGTCACCACAACATGAGGAACTGCATTAAAGGGTCGCGACATTGGGAAGGTTGAGAACCACTGCTCTAGAATTAAATCTTTGACTGACCTGATCCAATTACAGGTCTTTATATTAATTTATAGAGATGTCTTTCTAAATGTGCACTTACAGAATTCTGCCTCCAAGGAAGCTTGCCTCAATTGCCATCTTTTAGGAAATCGCGATATACTGAAATAATTGTTCAGCTTCAAAATCTTAAGCAATTTGTTTCTTTACTGTTGAGTATTTATATTTTGGCTTTGTTTTTAATTGCAGAGCAGTGTTTTGTACATTCAACATTTGGAGTGATCTTAAAAGGTTTTCATTCACATACCTCTGGGTTTCTAGCTTCCTGGGTATTTAAAACGATACAGACATCGGAGTGTAAGATACTCCTTCCCCAACTTGGTCCTGTCTCGTTTTTTATGAATTACAATGTTCATCTTGCTCTTTTTATATTGGAGTTATAACCCAAACCTTCAGAGCTGATATATGCATTTTGTTCTTGGAGCATTTTTAGAAGGTATGCAATGAAGTTTAAAATCTTCTTAAGCAATATTTATAAATACATTGGTTTCACTTTTCTGTTACATAGATATCAGACTGATGTGGATTTAGGGTATTGGAATCGTTTAGTGGCAGCGGGTTTTTTTGGTGGTACAGTTGATAGCTAGAAACTTAATCTGAAGTTACAAAAAGGTTATTCTATTCAGCATCTAGGGATTTTTTTGTATCTACAACATTTGTTTTATTGTTGATTTTCAAAAATGTTGCTTTCATTACTATTGTTGAATATTAAAAGAATTTCTGACTTTTTAAATACTTGTGATATTCATGGTTCTGTTATTTTATTTTATTTTTGCTTGAGTCTTTCAGATAAATGTGCTGGGTGCTAAGGTTTTGTTTTTGCTTTCATTTCTACTCCCACTTTGGTTTGCTTGCGCATAGAAGTCTATAGTGAGCTGTTTCCCTTTATCTGTAGTTATCAGAGACTGTTACAAACGATTGCAGTACTCGAGGCTCAGCGAACTCAAGCTGTCCAAGATCTTGAGAGTTTAGGCAGACATCAGAGAGAAGCACTGAAAGATCCCATTGGATTTGTGGAAAGTCTCCAGAAGAAGGTATAGCAATAGGAATCTTTTCATAAGCGATGTTTGATAACTGATACTTCATCTCCTGCAGACAGTGAGAGTAAATAGTAATAATAAGAGAGTAGGTGATCTCTCCAGAGGAGCCCTTCGATCTATTGTTCTAAAATCATTTCTCCAAAGCTGTGTTTATTTAAAATTGAATTAGTCATTTGTTCATGAAATTGGATGAATAATGATGACACCTTTATTTGCAGTTCTTTTCTGTTTTCAGTATTTCTTGTATTCAGTATTGCACCAATGTTCTTGCTTCATTATATCACTGGGAAATAGCATCTGAATATGTCACTGGGTAATTTTATCATCAGATTATTGATTTTGTGGAATGTATTTTATTATTAAAGAACAATAATAAAGTGAATGTATTTAAAGGGATATGATATCTATCTATATATATTGAACATTGTTCAGCTTTAGTTTTTTTGTTTCTATTTTTTTTTTGGTCTTTTTGTAACCTCTCAGGATATAATTGTTCAGAATCTTAATGAGCAAATAATTTAATGGAAAAAGGCAACAAATGGTGATGAAATTTTAAGCATCAATCTATAACAATTTTAAATATGATCTGTTTAATGAGCCATCATTTTCTGCTTCTTCTATATTTTATTTTCTATGCTTTTATTACTCTTGAAATAATTCCTTAAATGTGTGGCAGTATAGTAATACAGAGCTCGAGATCTGGCATTGCCTTAATATTAGTCCCAGTATATGTAATTTTATATCATATTACTTGGTGTTTTTTCTGTGTAAATGTTTCATTTTTTCCCCTGTCAGGTTGATGTAGGGCTTCCATTTCCACAAAGGGTTGTCAAGCTGCCAGAGATATCCTGGGACCAATATACCACAAGCCTTGGGAATTTTGAAAGAGAATTCAGAAACCGAAAGCGTAACAGTAGACGAGCCAAGCTTATTTTTGATAAAGGTAAGTATAAAATTATTATGCTTTATAGAAGAAAAGCACTATAACTGCACTATATTGATTCTTTTTTATTTTTGTAGGTTTACCTACAAGACCAAAAAGCCCTTTGGATCCCAGAAAGGAAGGAGAGGCTACTTCATACTCTGTTTTGCCTTTTAGTGACTGTCCAGAATCTTCAACAAACAACCGTCCACAAGTAAATATGAACAGAACTAAAGTATTGCTCATATTTTCCAAAGCAGCTCTTTGAAAAATGTAGATAATTTATTGGGAAGAACTGTAGCCTTTTCTGTTTGATCAAATTATTCTTAAACTCCTTATAGACAAATGCTACAATGCCTTATTGTCAAAGCCACAGTATCCACTTCCAACTAGGTCAGTAGGTGATGGTTAAGTCAGTAAATGCTTTTATCTCTGTATAATCTTTAGTTTTGCTAGGAGTGAATTAACTGTTTGCAGCTCTGCTATTCTTCCTTTTTTGGTCAATAAATGAAGCCAGGTTTTCTGCTTGAAGGACAAGGAATGCAACTTTCTAGCAATTTTCCATTCCCTGCTCAACAATACAAACTTGAAAGCATTTTCCTTCAGACCACCTTTTTTATTTGACTGAAATGCATATTATTTAAATTCCTTTCTTGTTATGCACTGTATTTCAGCAGATGATAAGAGGGCGACTTTGTGATGAGACCAAACCTGAATCTTTTAATCAGCTGTGGACAGTAGAAGAACAGGTATTGCAATAACTGTTATTTTAAAGTGAGATCATCATATAGTATTGATTTTGTTTTTCTGTTCTGTCTGTTCTTTCCTCTCCCCAACTTCATTTAAAGATGACTAGAGTTCTTTTTTGTGAGAATCAAATTGTGTTGACAACTATCATTGTTTACCATTTCAGAAAAAACTTGAACAATTACTTTTGAAGTATCCTCCAGAAGAAGTAGAATCTCGGCGATGGCAAAAAATTGCAGATGACTTGGGTAATAGAACTGCAAAGCAGGTAATGAGCTGCATTATGTTATTTTTTAGACAACTAATAAATAGTTTCTTATATTTGGTAAAGCAGGTTTTTAAAAGAAACAATTGTGTTTCTTCTAAAGAAATACAGTTAAAATACAATAGATGGCTTTCCATGGATGTCCTTTCCCTCATTCCAGCCCCAAAGCCTGAGATAAAGGCCAAGTTTTTTTATGCCTTTCTGAAGGCCAAAAAGGTTGGGGTCAGCCACATTCAAGTCAGGTGTGGAGGTAGGGATCATTCTATAAGGCAAATGCCAAAATGCGAAAGACATACCTTCTGAGTCTCAACAAATGGCGTTGTTTTTAAGAAGTGTGCCTACCTGTTACAATGTGTGGGAGAGGCAAATATCATTGGGTAGAGGCAGTTCTGCAAATAAGTCTGGTGCCATGTAAGGCTTTATAGATGGTATCCAGCACCTTGAACATCCAAAAGCTTAAAGGAGCCAATTTACTTTGCTTCCTAGTGATGTTACATGGGCACATGCCCATAATTACCCAGGGCGCTGAATTTTTGCCCATTTGTTTCTTTCATGTGGCTTTCAAGGACAACCCCATGTATAGTTTATGTAATAATCTAGTCAGGAAGTGACTAGGGCATATGTCTTGCATACAAGACAAATTTGTGCAAATATCTTGCTGCCACCTACTCTTCAAGCAGGAACTGGCACTCCAGGAGGACCCTCACTTTGTCCTTTAAGTTTGACCAGGGGAGTTCAATCCTATTTAGGAGCAAAGATAGAAAGCGTCCCATTCTGGGATCCAGAGGACCCAAAATCCAAAAGTACCCAGTTTGGCAAGGTTTGAGTCAAAGACTGTTCCCATCCTTATCTTCACAACCTCCAACACTGGGACAGAACCGTGACAGCCTCACTTGATTGACCAAAGGATAGAGATGTATGGTCCCACACTGACAAATGACCTTCCTTAGTAGCCTCATTAAATATTAAAAAGAAAAATGAATTAGTGAATTAAGGATGTGTATTTTTAAAAACCCAATCTATATCAGAAGACATTACTTCATAAGGGACAATTTCTATAACACATACCACCCTGCTATTCTGTAGTAGACTGCTTTGCTAATCTACTTGCTAATCAGGGGTAATGCTGGAGAACTATCATTTTAAGATGTAACTGGATGGGAAAATAGCATATATTAAACAAATTTAATATATTTTAATTCAGATTACACTCTAAATATGGAAAAGCCATCTTTATTCTAAATACACTAGGAAAAATACTATATCCTAATTGAAAATTCAGGAAACTTTAATGAAGTTGGTTTTGATGCGGGATTTGAAGATGAGACTAGAGAGTCTTTCTGAGAGAAGAATACATTGCTCTTGTCTTTTTATAATATAGAAAACAGCTTGGTAGCAGAAGGAGTCACTCATATTTATTTTTCTTAATTAAGTCTTGGCGTACATAATTATTTATTGTTCAAGAATTATATTTTTAAATATTTTCTAATAGATGTTTTCCTCTGACTTTAGGTTGCCAGCAGAGTGCAGAAATATTTCATAAAACTGACTAAAGCTGGTATTCCGGTTCCAGGCAGAACACCAAACTTGTATTTATACTCTAAAAAGGTAAAATCACAAGATTTTAGATTAATTTCTAAGATTTACTGTCCTTCAGTCCATAATAAGAGGGTTTCCAAAGAAAAAATAAAATTTGGACCCCAAATCAAATATAGGCAATATTCTAAATCTGAGTTGAAACAGATTCTCAGATTGGGTCCAACTGGATGTTTTTAAAATCAAAAACCACATCATCTGTGCAAAATTTTTTACTTGTGTTTAAGTAGACTGCATATCATCATTCAATATGCCAAGTTAAGAACTGAACTCTGATCTTCTTACATATGAATAAAGATTGTTGCATGTTCACCATGTTCTGTCCATACTGTAGCTTCTTGACTTTTATGTAATTTGCTCACAAGGACTGTGTGATGTTCTGGAATTCCCATTTTTCTAAGCACGTTCCACAACTTGACATGATTAACACAATCACTTTTTTTTTGTATTCTTCAATTATACATTGTGAATCAACAATAATGTTTCATATTTGTTGGCCTTTTCTAAAGCCAACTTGAACATCTAGCTTCTTTTTCTTGGTATAGGAGTAAATCTTCATTGCATTATCCTATCGTTTTGCTAGCATGTGAATTTTGTCAGAAAGCAGACCACACACAGAATACATAGGGCTTACACCTATTGTGAACAACTACATACTACTGAAACTCATGTTTGTGTATAACCTTTAACTAAGCAAAATGATTCATCTGTAGAGCAACAAGGTACCTCACATGGGTTAAATGAGTCAAAAATGCAGGACTCATGACTCTTGTGGAATTGAAATTTGGCAAGTGTTATAAAACATTTTATGACATAAAAATTATAAGACATTATATGACATGATACAAAAGTCATGAAATGTTTCCCATGCTAAACTCCTGATGCTTGATTGTGCTATACACTTCAACATGGTCCACTTTCAAGGCAGATACATATCTGACTGTCTGCCTGAATTTTTGAGAACTTGTTAGTACGTTAGAAGTTCTGCCATTGTTGATGGAATCAACAATGGCAGACCTGCCAGAATATGGAATCTGGCAAGGAAATATTTATGAAACGATGTGTAGTACCTAGTAATAATGAAGTTACTTTATGCATTAGTGGAATTAAATCAATGTTGCCTGTTTCTTTAAAATTTAAAGTACAAAATGTTTCTGTAGAGTTGACAATTCAATGTGACAGAATGTCATTATGAAAGCTGCTGGCAGAAATGTACAAATTACACTTTGGAAACAACCGATGCTAAATATGCTATTTTGGAAAAAAATGACTAATTGAACAATTTATTTTCCAAAATATTTGTGATTAGCTGAAAAAAATGTTATAACAGACATTAAACAGATATCAAAGGTATTGTTAAAAGCTTTTTATGCAGCTCACATTTTTTCTCATTCTTTAAAAATCGTATTTCTTCACCTCTGCTTAAAAAGGCATATTTAAATGCCATTGTTTTAAATAATCATCAGTTATTGTATAAAGCATTTTGTTTAGCTAAGAGGTTTGAGCACACCTATAGCAACTAGTTTTAAAAGGTACCAGGTGAAAGTGATTATCCAAATCCCATTCAATTAGGTTTCAATCCTGATTTTTGAATGAAACACTATTGATGAGGCTTATAAATTATTTTTGCCAGGAACTAAGCATAGGGCAGTGATGGCTCCCGTGCCAAAAGCAGGGCGAGCGCACGGGAGAAAACAAACAGTTTTCTCTTTGTATCGCTCCCTTTCTGTTTTGTTTTGTTTTTGCTTGAGTTTCTTCATCAATTGTTCCTATGACAGGGAAGAGGGATAATATTCTTCTTTTGTAGACATCTCATCTTTGCTATCTTGCTCTGCACATGGCTTCCAATAGTGAAACAAGCAAACAAAATAAAATCTCAGATATACTGACAATGAATAATAACAAAAAGATAAACTGTCCTGGTTGCCACAGAGACCATTGTGAATAACCATTACGGACAGATTTACGTTGGCACAGATCAGTCACTCACCTTTCATTCACCTTCATGCAGATATGACAGAAGCTGCAAAGCCTCGTACTTTATTCAGAACTTGGATAACTAAAGATGTGGCCTGTTTTCCTTTAAAAGCAATGTTATATTTAGGCATGGCATAATATGAAAGGCTTTTTATGGATACCTTTTGAAACCAGTCATTAAGAAATTTTAATTTGAGGGGAGGGGTCCTTGGGGCTTGGTGGTTTTTATGCAGGCGTTTTATTACTCAAATCAGGTAACATCATTAGTGCTAGTAAGGAGTGGGGTTTGCTCTCAGTTTATATTCCAGAGCTTTCTCTTGTCCTTACTAGCATTTGGATAATGAAATGTCTGCATAAAAACAACAAAGTTCAGAGATCACCAAAAGCCCCTAATTTCAACCCTAAACTACAAATATTCTCCTTTATTGAAACCTTAGTTTATACAGATAGACCTAAAATTCAACCCCAATACTTTCCATACACAAGCTTGGGCCTTTTCAATACTTTCAGTTGTGAAAGTTTCCTTCATGGTACTAATAATTGTAACACCCTTTTATTGTATCACTGAAAACAAGATCTTCTGTTCTTGAAGTAGCAGTTTTAGCCAAAAATGATTTTAAAGCTGAGAACTTGTTTAAAGGATGATCTGTACCTTTTCCATTAGAATATCCATGCTGATTCCTTTTAATTAAAAAAAAAACACCAAACCTTTCATGAGCTTTACACATTTATTTCACCTTCATTCTTTCATAATCTCCATATGTATTTGGGCAATGTCAGAAAGTGGGCGATCCACAAAATGCTCTTGGCTTACATCTATTGTACAAAGCTGTTAATACAATTTTCCCACCCCTCTTATTTTCAGAAGTGGTGGGGCAGACTATACATTTTACAATAACTACTCATAAGAACATGTATTTTCATGAGATATATAATAATTCAATGTTTCTGTAAGCCATTTAAAATTAAATTTCCCCTTATCAGAAGTCATATTGTTTTCCATTCATTTGTTAGGTTTTCATTTGAAGCTTCATAGAAATACATAATTAGTGCTGTTTGACCGGTTGGTTTCCCTTCATTTCATATGTCAGTTTTAAAATTGGCCACACCTCTCTCACTAGACATGATATATAAAGTAAAAAATTGGGCATTTAATGTAAAGATTCTCTTTGCTCAGTAGAGATAACAAAGCTACATATTAATTAACCTGTTCTAGCATGTGTAATCCAGTGTAAGATCTTATTCGGCCTTTCTATTTGATGGTCATATGTTGGTTGTTTTGGGGGAAGATTCTATCTAATTCAAATTACATCATGTCTTAATCTTGAGCAAAGGATGCACTGGGAAGATTTAAACATGAGGCTTAGCTGTGAAAACCTGGGTTTGATTAGCTCTGTCTTTCTTTGGCAGGAGGGGAGAACCAATGATTAGAAATTTCTATCATGCCAAAATGGATTCCTTGTGGCAATTAGGTATTGAAAGACATTGTTGCAGAATACAGTTGCAAGAAAAAGTATGTGAACCCCTTGGTATTACGTGGAGTTTTGCATGAATTGGTCATAAAACGTGCTCTGAACTTTATCTAAGTCACAACAATAGAAAAACACAGTCTGCTGACAATAATACTACACAAACATTAGATGTTGCCATGGTTTAATTGCACATAACATGTAAACATTCATGGTGCAGGGAGGAAAAAGTATGTGAACCGTTGGACTTAATAACTGGTTGATCCTCCTTTGGCAGCAATAACCTCAACCAAACGTTTCCTGTAGATGCAGTTCAGACCTGCACAACGATCTGGAGTAATTTTGGACCACTCCTCTTCACAAAGCTGTTTCAGTGTAGCAATATTCTTGGGATGTCTGGTGTGAATCGCTCTCTTAAGGTCATGCCACAGCATTTCAATCGGGTTGAGATCAGGACTCTGACTGGGCCACTCCAGAGGGCGTATTCTGTGCTGTTGAAGCCATTTTTGTGCTGACTTACCTGTATGCTTTGGATCATTGTCATGTTGCATCACCCATCCTCTGCGGAGCTTCAGTTGGTGGACAGATAGTCGTACGTTTTCCTGCAAAATGTCTTGATAAATCCTGGAATTCATTGTCCCATCAATGACAACAATCCGTCCAGGCCCTGAGACAGCAAAGCAGCCAAACCATGATGCTCCCTCTGCCATATTTTACAGTGGGGATGAGTTTTTGATATTGGTGTGCTGTGCCTTTTTTTATCCACACATAGTATTGTGTGTTTTTCCCAAACAACTCAATTTTGGTTTTATCTGTCCATAGTATATTTTGCCAGTAGTGCTGTGGAACATCTAAGTGCTCTTTTGCAAACTTCAAACGTGCTACAATATTTTTTTGGGACAGCAATGGCTTCCTCCGTGGTGTCCTCTCATGTACTCCATTCTTGTTTAATGTTTTCTTTATTGTAGATGTGTCAATAAAAATGTTAGCATGTGCCAGAGATTTCTGTAGGTCTTTAGCTGACACTCTAGGATTCTTCTTTACCTCATGAAGCATTCTGCACTGTGCTCTTGCAGTCATTTTTACAGGACAACGCCTAGGGAGAGTAGCAACAGTGCTAAACTTTCTCCATTTGTAGACAGTCTGTCTTACCGTGGACACATGAACATCAAGACTTTGGAGATACTTTTGTAACCCTTTCCAGTTTCATGCAAGTCAACAATTCTTGATCGTAGGTCTTCTGAGAGCTTTTTTCCGCAAGGCATGGTTCACATCAGACAGTGCTTCTTGCAACCAGAAAACCCAAAAGGTGTGTGTTTTTAAAGGGTGGGACAGCTGTCAGCAACACATCCAATATCATCACACTGATTGGAGTCAAGGTTGGCTCACTCCTGGCTCCAATTAGCTCTTAGGGAAGTCATTAGGCTAGGGGCTCACATACTTTTTCCTCCCTGCACTGTGAATGTTTACATGTTATGTTCAATTAAACCATCTAATGGTAACATCTAATGTTTGTGTAGCATTATTTTCAGCAGACTCTGTTTTTCTATTGTTGTGACTTAGATGAAGTTCAGAGCACATTTTATGACCAATTCATGCAAAACTCCACGTAATCCCAAGGGGTTCACATACTTTTTCTTGCAACTGTATGTTGGTTTTCTTCTGTGAAAAGAAGAGCTTTAGCTGAAAATTAAAAAAATATTTTTCTCTCTGTACGGTAGTAATATGTGAAGCTTCCTGTTCGAATAGAGATAAATATATATATATAATGCCACCTTTACACAAATACTTATATTTATTACAGTCCTCTAGTAGACGGCAACATCCTTTGAATAAACATCTCTTCAAGCCTTCAACTTTCATGACATCCCATGAACCTCCTGTGTTTATGGATGAAGATGACGATAGATCCTGCTTTCACAGTCACATGGCCAATGCAGCAGAGGAAGAACCATCAGTAGGTTTTGCATTTAAATGGATTTTTTTTTTAAAAAAAAGTTATGTAAATGCTCTATAAATTAATATAAAGGACAAAGAAATGCTTGCATAAGTAAAAGGTCAACAAACACCCGTGCCTGTTTAGTGCAATAGAAACCCAGGTGTTTCAGATTTGAAGGAGAGACAATGAAAACAGTGCAGATATTCCTTGATTTACATTCATTTAGTGACCATTCAAAATTACAAAGCACTGAAAAAAGTGACTTATGACCATTTTTCACACTTAACAATCATTGTAACATTCCCTTGATCATGTGATCAAAATTTTGATGCTTGACAACTGGTTCATATTTATGGCTGTTTGCTGTGCCCCTGGGGCATGTGATAATCTTTTGCAGCTTTTGCAAAGTCAAGAGGGAAGCCAGATTCACTTAACAGCTGCAATGATTCACTTACAACTGTGGCAAGAAAGGTCGTAAAAGGGCAAAATTCACTTAACAAATGTCTCGCTTAGCAACATAAATTTTGGGGCTCAATTATAGTCATAGGTTGAGAGCTATCTTTATTCCTTTTTCAAATTAACAGAGGGTGTCCCAAACAGACTGATTTATGCATTCTCCTAGGTCAAACCTGATCAAGAAAGGGTGAGGCCAGTCTCTTTTAATTTGTCTGAGATATAGTGGAAAGTTTTTTGTAAGATCCATACACACACATGCACGCGCACACACTTAGGCCTTTTCCCCATTACAGGAAAGCATAAGACAATTCCTGGTTTTATTTTTTCATAGAAAAAAAAATCATACAAGACAAATCACTTCAGAAGTCAACATTTATTTATTTTTTTGCCATTTTACAAAGTCTTTGGGTATTTTGTTCTTCCACTATTAAATCTCATGTTTCAATGTTCTGGTTTATAACAAAATGGCAAAAATCAAATAAAGCTGCATTAAAATTTCTCATACTAGAAATATGTATTTCAGTAGTTTTCAAAATTGTGGGTCAATTTAATTCTGAACTCTTTGGAACTTTGGTACTAAAGAAAAAAGACCAAATTAATGGTTTTGGAATTTTTAGGGCAATTTAAAACTATTTTGAGCCATTTTCCAATATATCCATTGTCTGAGCACTGCCCAGGCGGTAAGTGGAATTGTCAGAGACCATACGCTAAGAGAGGCCTACTGGCCGGAGCCATCTTGATATATCAGCAATCACATCATAGATTGCTATTTATTCTGGAGTTTGTTTAAGAGGTGTGGTTTCTTTTACCTTAATCCTTCTTTCTGTAACTTTGCAATTAAAAGTTGCAATTCTCTCTTTCTCTGAAATAGGATGAAGAAAGTATCCCTGTAGCATATCGTGAATTACCAGAATATAAAGAGCTGCTGAAATTTAAAAAGCTGAGGAAGCAGAAAGTGCAGCAAATGCATGCAGAAAGTGGCTTTGTCCAGCACATTGGCTTTAAGGTTGGTAAAGATTCCAAAGGCCTCATATTTCCTCAGTTATGTGAGTGATGGTTTCTTTGGAAAGTAAGATCCTAATCTGGGTTCAGCATTAAGTTTCCTAGGCAATGTAAGTAAAACCTCAAAGAGTTGGGTGATTACCCTGATCTAATGGAAGATGGGAGGACGTGGTGGCTCAGTGGCTAAGACGCTGAGCTTGTTTATCAGAAAGTTTGGCAGTTCGAATCTCTAGCACCGCGTAACAGAGTAAGCTCCTGTTACTTGTCCCAGGTTTTGCCAACCTAGCGGTGCGAAAGCATGTAAAATGCAAGAAGAAAAATTGGAACCACCGTGCACCTTCGGCGGATAATCATGCCGGCCACATGACCACGGAGATGTCTTTGGACAGCGCTGGCTCTTTGGCTTTGAAACGGAGATGAGTACCGCCCCCTAGAGTTGGGAATTACTACTACATATGTGCGAGGGGAACTTTTACCTTTACTTTTAATGGAAGATGTATTTGAGGTCTGTAAATGTAATGCACCAAACTTTTCACATTCAATTATTGGTTATATTATATAATCAAACTCTAAATATTCAAGTCTGGACTCTTACCAACTGTTTGGGAATAAACCTTACTGAAATCACTAGGCTTTCTGAACAGATTAGTGATAAAATCCTTCTTATAAAATTATCACCTTGAACATCGTAAGCAGCATGTAGAGAAGTCTTCCTTTTAAAATTTCTGAAAAGTGATGTTATACCTGAGCGTCATTGCTTGGAAATTATGGTATTTTTTTAAAAAATTAGTTAATTTGCTTTGTCTACCTTCCCAATCCAATAGCTTCTGATTTATTAGGCAAAATCTCTCATCATTCCTGTCTCTTAGCCATGATGGCTAATTGAACTTCTTAGATTCCCCATGAAGTTTTTTTATCTTTGATACTATGGATATCTGAAAATCAGAGAAAAGAATTTGCTGTTTGCTTACATTATAATGATAATCTAATTTGGATCTGAACTTACTTGCCACTCTCAGTGAACCTTAAATTAGAAGATAATGGAAATGTGTTTTTTTTCTTTCCTTAGTCATTAAGTGAATTTAATACAGGAGGAATGGGGGAGATGAAAGCAAATTTGTAGCACAGTAGAGTAAAATATAGGAAATTGCAGGGGAATGAAAAGAGGAGCAGTTTAGTTGGAGGAGGCAATTGTGTGAAAGAAAACAATTGGAAAAGCTGAGAAGATGCAAAACAAAGAAACTGCTTGAGAACCAAGTCTGAAATATTGACATAGGCTTGTAGATTGCTGCTTTGTCATATTGAGAAGGGGGAGAAACTTAAAAAAAGAATAATTTTATTTTACAGTAATATTAACTATGCGGTAAAACTATTAACTTGGCAAGCTGTTTATTTTTGGAGGGAAATCCTTTAGATCACTTTGCTAAATTTCTTTTCAGTGTGATAACTGTGGAACTGATCCAATTCAAGGCGTCCGGTGGCACTGCCAAGACTGCCCGCCAGCATTGTCTTTGGATTTTTGTGATTCTTGTTCTGACTGGTAAGCAGCATGCCCTGAAGACCAGCATTGACCATTACATGGCTTTATTTTTAAATGTTCATCTTAAAACGCATATTGTAGCATTCATAACCTCTTTGGCATATATAAGGCATGCCTGTGATAATTTTAAATATAGGTTTGTAGGGGACGTGAAAGTGCATGTTCTTGGTGTACATGTTTATTGCTGAAATAAACCCTAAGTTTTTATATTAGATAAATTGTATAATGCAACAAGTGTGGATCTCAAAAGTAACATATTGAAGGTCCAAGAGGAAATGTGTGTTTGGGGCGGGAACTATTGCAACTTCACTATAAATATGTACGGTAAATAGAAGGTACTGGAACAAGTAGATAAATGTGTGCAAAATATTTATTAAAGATGGGAATGTATATAGAATACAAAAAATGAAAAAATGAATAGAGAAATTTAAGATGTGCAGATGATGAGAGAAAGATAATGGATGTTTTTTGTTGAAAGAGATGCATGTCAAGAGAAGGTAGAATAGCTATATATGAAAACATGTTTCTTTCATATTGTATCTCAGGAGAAGAATAAATCCAAGCTGAATGCAGTAGAATGGGGTACTTAAAAATGTGTCGGCTAGACAGGAAAAGGTAGAGCCAAGAATGTATGGATGTTGAATGAATTTGGATTAAATACAGAAGTGAGTGATGGGTACAAAAGAAACGTTTTGAAGTGGTTGGTAGTAAAAGAAAATGAATGTGAATTGACTTGCAAAACAAATACATAAAAGAAATGAGCTGAAAGGAAGGAAATGACTAAGCTAGATGTGGTTAGATGAAATCGATGAGGTCTTCAAATAAAGAGATGAGAAGTTTAAAGAAACCAGAAGTGATGTACAAAGCAAGTACGCAGACGTGGAAAAAGCAAGGAGGATTTGAAGAATAAAAAAAGCATGGGAAAGTATTGTTCATAATATTGGGGATAATTATAGTTAAACACTGGCTTTTTCTTATCCCATGTCTTAATTTCTTTTAAAAAATTGGCTCCCTGCTTCTTTCTTCCTTTCTACAGTAGGCATATTATTTTTCTAAAAGTGATTAGCACCATGGGTAGATATTCATGTTGAAAAACATACCTTCCTGATATAAGCAATTAATTCTGAGAGGAATTTAAGGAGGAATAGTGAGTAGAATATGATCAGTCTCATGCTTCACAAATAACCATTTTTCTTTTTCTTTCAGTCTACACGAAACAGATATTCACAAGGAAAATCACCGACTGGAGCCTATTTACAGAGCAGAAATGTTCTTAGATAGAGACTACTGCATGTCCCAAGGCCCCAGCTATAATTATCTTGACCCCAACTACTTTCCTGCCAATAGATGACAAGGAAAGTAGATGTGCAACCTGAAACATAGTGTCACTTCTGAAAACCTAACAGGGGCACAGTCATTGATTCTGTGCGCACTTTGGAAAGACATGTACTTTCCCAGGAATGTCATCCACTGCTTGAGAGCTTCCCAGGTGCCCTTCTCAAAATATAGCTCTCTAACCCGTCTCGTTACTAGATCACTAAATAGAGGTTGAACATTCCTAGCGTGCAGGTGACTATACCGGGCAGATTTTCTTCACTCCATTAGTCTTTTAAAAAAAAATAAAAAAAAATAAAGTCCAAGAGATGACTTACAAAAGTGTGGCCAGAAAAGAAAGCAAACGTTAAACGTAGTCAATTCCAGAGACTTAAAGAACTTGGCTATTATGTGATGAACAGGTGATAAAATACTTAACATTGAAACAGTTTAGTAGTTTGCAGTTTTGTTGTGGAAAATAGTCTCCAGCACAGAAAACTGACTTCTTTCAGCAAAGTTTTAGCCTGTGGCAGTGTTTGCTTCTAGGAGCTACTCATAAAACAATCACTGTCCCAGAGGTGGTCGTGATAGGCCTTGGAGCTGCTTAATTACGTAGATATTTCTTTTACCTCCTTTTTGTTTTGTTTTTTTCCTTTTTACCACAAACTTATTTACCGAGAGTGAAGCACTACAGGAGGCAACTGTGGCACTGCTTCCTTAACCAGCTCATGGTGTGTGAATATTATAAAAATTGTCATGCAGATATATTTTTAAATGTAATGTTATATAAAATGACCATGTGTTGTGTACAAAACTATGGTGAGAAGTGCCAGTGGTAGTAACTGTGTAAAGTTTCTAAATCCCCACCATTAACTCTTATGGAATACACAGCCTTCTGCCTCTGTATTTAGAGTTGTTAATGCAACTCATCAAAGAAAACTGCCTAATATAAATCATATATGGTAATAATTTTCCTCTTTTTGTAGTATGCACAAGGTCCATGAAAGATTGTATTTTTATTACTATTTAAACAAGGTGATTAAATTTAGCCTGAACAGTGAGCAAGACTTCACATGCATTCTTTTATACTGCTGGATTTTGTTGTGCATCATTTAAAACATTTTGTATGTTTCTTCTTATCTGTGTATACAGTCTGTTCTTAAATAATGTTCAGTTGTCAGGAGAACTGTGAGAAATAAACTATGTGGCTACCGTCTGTTTATATATAGAATGGTTACAGTGACTTTTTTCTGGAAAGGGTGAATTTTTGAACCAACCCTTCGATTTGAAAATACCAGTTAGGCCGTAGAGAGAAGGGGTATCTCGACTTCATCTTTTGACTTGATGTTTTATGCCACCTCTTCCAGGATAATGCTCCAGCACCCTGATTTGAACATGTCTGCTAAATTCTGTACACAACCCTATCTATGCTCTAACGCGCAGACGCACCACTTGTGTGGGAGATTTGCACAGCCAAAGGAATGCTCTTTTCTAAGCTCTTTTCATTGTTGAAACAAATGGGGAATCAATTATGTGGAAGAAGATGATTTCAAAAATGCCCGCAAGACTTCTGTGTAACCTGTTTTAAGTCCACGATTCTTATTTCCATTTACTTGTTCTGCATATCCACCCCCCTTCTCCATTCTCTTTATGAAATAAAGAAGGCATTTTGGTACGCTTTATTAGGTGGAGAATAGCAATGACTGAAAAAGCTTCGTAGCATTTACTATATATTTTTAGTTAATATATCATTTCAACATGCGTAAGTTGTGATCCAGAAACGCGACTTATTTTAACTGTATTAGATTTCCAATTGCTTTAAAAAAAAACTTGAATTTTGGAAATAATTTAGAATATGTGTTTAAATTAAACTACAGCAGTAACTAACAAGGAGTTGGCTGGCTCGTTTGATAACAGCATTAATTTGAGTTTAATTTCAGTGTTAATTTTCACATTTTGTTTAGGTGTACTCACTTTCTGTTAGAGGAGTTGAAGCATTTTTAATGGATAGATGATGCAGTATCATTTCTAAATGACATCGTCTGTAAGCATATCTCATTCTTGAGAAATTTAATAAATCAGAATATATATATATATATAATATAAAACCATACACCTGATGTATTTCACTTTTCTCATTAATGGTAGCAAAACTAATGTTTTGGGAAACGAGTATCTAATGCAAATATATTTCATATTACCGAATATAAGTTCTCTGCACCCAGATGCTACATTCTGATACAGGTTGGTTAACATATTCCAGATTTGTCATATTGGGCATGTTCTACGTACTCATTTTCTATATCCTTTAGATAGAAGGTTGGTTCAGGTGATCATACTGGATTTAGATTTTTCTTTAAACAAGACTCGAGTGATGTGAAAAATATTTCAAAGTTAAAACTTTCCAACATGGAAAGCATTTCCTTTGGGAAAATAATCCACTTTCAATAAAATGAGCCATTCTAACCTCTATCTTGTAGTCTTTCCATGAAATAGGATATTTGGGAACATAAAATTTTAGTTTCAGAGCGCTTTGCACAGTTCCTTAAGGCAAAGACTGATTCCAGAGTAAACCCGATAATTCCAAACAAATTTATGTGGCAAGCCAAAATGATAAGGAAAATTATCTTGTTTTATAATTCTCTCATTCTTCCATTCTCGTTTGTTCAAAACATGTTTTCCTATCTAAATAATGACTTTATAGATCTCCTAAATTCATATTGGAAAAAGCAGATGATTGTCTCTGAAATTTGCGTTGTTAAAAACTGTTTTTCAAGATAGACTTCTGACTATACATTGCTTCTCAGAAGTGAGAAACTGCATATATATTACACGTTGTCAGCAATTGACTGTACCCCACCTTCCGTATACTGGTCTATGACCATAATAAAGATTGATTTGATACGTTTCCAGCAAAGTTTCAAATGCCCTTTGAATTTAAATTTTTGTTGTTTCCCATTTCCCTTTATTTAGTGTAGAGATTCTAGGGTTCTTGCTCAAAGTGCAAACCAGATGTTTATATGGTTCTTGTCAAACTGTTCAAATTTGTAGTTTTAAGTGTTAATAATATTTTTTTTAATTACTGTCAAATGTTGTCTTTGAATACAACTGTCTTGTTTTGAAAGTTGTACCACACCTGTTTCTTAGTGGAAGAATGTCTTCTAAAAGAACTGAAGGGAATGTTCATAACTATACAACTATAAAAGTTTTTGGAATTCAAAACTCTACACCCAATTAAGTGAAAATGTTTTATGTGGCTTTGGATTGGATACCTATTTGTTTTGCAGAAGCCTTAAATACAAAGAGTAAATTTGATTACCCTTAACATTTGTCCATACATTTTATTTTTATTACCTTTTCATACAAGAGTAGTAGGTTGAAAAATACAAATTTTTCTGAATTGTTCATTGATAATGCAATTGTTCTAGCATGCAAGAAGAGATAGAGGACAGCCAAAGAAAAGGAGGCAGTTTCTTATACAGGCTATTAAGATTTTTTGTTCCTTGATCAACATTCCAAAAAACTTCAGTATTTCAGTCATCAAGAAGTAAGTGTGTGTGCATATACGCATGTGGAAAGCGTGTAGAAATCTGAATTGAACACTGCTCATTTACGATTTAAATTTCCCATCATGTTAAATGCCAAGCAATAAATTAAAGGATTTAAACCTGACAATTGCTATATGTAGCTGTCACATATACAGCAATCAGTATTTAGAGACAATGATTTGCCTGTAGTATTTTGAAATGTGTGGATTTTTTTTAGACACTGCCATTATTAGCTCTAAATCAACCCATCTTAAAGATATAAGCAATATTTGGCACTTTTTCTTTTCTGCATACATATCCCTCTGTAAGCATTGTAAATCAAAAATCTTTCAAACCATAACTACATAGGATACTTGCATGGATGGTTGTATCACAGCTAGTCCTGCAATCACAGTTATTTCACACATGGTTCATATATTGCATATCACGCTTTTTGTGAGTCTCTTCCAATTCACTATTTGGTTTGTAAATGACTGCAAACCTAATTGCAGACATGTTCTCGTAAAAGATAATGACAGAAAACAGACTGTTCAAGAACTACAAAAAAGAGCAAGCTTAAATAGCCTCAAAAATTGATTTGCGTTCAGCAGCAAATTCACTGTTACAACACTTACTGACAGGAAATACTGTGATTGACTGTATAGTATGTCTTGTAGTAGTGAAAGAAGCATGTTTGTGTGCTATAAAACTCAGCTGCTGTTTACCATGCTGGCTTTTTTAAACCTGTGAACGGCAAACTATCATAGGCCATATACAGTACACGTGTCATTACGATACCATTTAAGTTACAAAGATTTTTACAATGTTTACAACATGCATTAATTTTCCAAGGCAGCAGCTATTGCTTTGAACAGCATTTGTAAAGAATACTGTATTCTTGTATGTGTTACAGCACTGCCATTACATTAAATTCTGAAAGTGATGCTATTCCTTCAGAAAAGTATTGACTGAAGTGCATATCTCAAGAAAAACTTCCTCTGGTGTTCCTTCTGCATTTATCTGTTGAAAAAGAAAAACAAACAGAGAAGTTAATTTCTCCTTTAAGATTCTTTTCACATAGTAAAGGACAACAGCAGCCTTACATAATTAGACGCCTCCCAAACTTCCCAGACTCAATAACCACTGTAAACAGGACTGAAGAATGCTGAAAAAGAATAGCATTCTTGAAATAATATGCAATACTCAAAACCAAAAACAGGAGGACTTTTAAAAAGATCTCATGGGGTCCTGGGTGTTTTCTGAGCTTGGTGAGTTTTAAAGACATTTCATTACCAAACTAGATAACAGTAATGCACTGATGATGTCATCTAGTTTGGTAATTAAATATCAGCAAGAAAGCCTACAAGCTCAGAGACCATAGAAGACCCCACAGCTTAACCCTGAGTTACAGATATTCTATCAGATCCCATTATGCCTAAGTAAATTCAGCCATTAATTTGAATGTTGGGTGGAAAAGGAGTGGACAACCGGGAAGAGAACTTAGAATGCCTTGCTTGGAAACAATACTGCCTGATGCTCAGGTCTACGAAAGCATGCTATTGAATATTTTGTCAGGTTGAATCTCTTGTTAGTGAGGAAATAAGTAATCAACTTCACTAGTAGAATTCAAGCAACAGACACCAGCCAAGCCTTTATAATATTACGGTAAAAAAATCTTAAAAGATAAAGTGCCTTAGGATTGGTCTGTTGTTAAAGGCCGCACATTCTGCCAACCTGCTACTTATTGGGATGTACCAAATTTTTAACAGATGCTATAAGCTTGAGACTGAACAAACTTCTGCAGGCAACCAGAAAATTGATACAAGCTCTTCTTAATAGCATCTAGAACAGTAAAATGTTTTGCAAAATGTCCACTGGAATGCTGCATCAGCCAGAACCCCACTTCCCATGACTCTAGACTTCCTCTATTTCTCCTTATGCAACCTCTGACACCACAGCATTTATTTTTCATGACCCAGAAGTCCTGCCTATGGGAAGTTCTGTTCTGTGAGATAAAATAGGTTGAGAACATTTGTTCTAGGGTTTCTAGTTTATAAGCTCCTGCAGTATGTATTTTTCTTCTTAGATTTTAAATTGCTCTCTTTTGGGGGGGGGGGCAGCTCGTCACCTAAAACATTCAAAGTGAAAAATATACTGGGGAAGGAGAAGTATGAATCTTAAGCAATCGGTTCTTAAGTATTTTGGCAGCTGATGCTTTCTATGTTTCACGCTGAGCATTTTCAAGGAGAACCACTAAATCTCAATATGGAGATAATCTCTCAATTTCTGAAAGACATTCTGACTTTCCTATTCTATATGAAAGGACTGAGTACACAAATTATTTCAGTAATAGCAAAAAAGAAAAAGGCAATAGAAGCAATTTTCTATTTATTTTATTTTTTCCCTATTTTTTATAATAGAATTGCATAATATAGCCTAGATAATAACCAGCAGCAGTATAGTAAGTAGCTATTTTCCTAATCTATTAAATACATTCCAGAGTTGGGGATTTTGGTGCAAGGGTGAGAAAATTTGCAAAAGGGCATACTTAAATACCTTAAGGAAATGATTCTAATTAAGAGTTTTAAATAATAAGTAGAAGAGGATAATAAAGGGAGACTGAATTGCCAAATTATTTGTAATCTAAAATAAATGCCAAATAAATTTCACTGAAGTATATGGAAACAACAGCTAGCATGTGCTATGTTATACAGAAATGTATTTAAAACCCAAAGGCTGAACCTATTCTAGATTACATCACACTTTATAATGAAAACAATGAGTGCTAGATTTGTGGTTACATTTTTTTTTCAATTTCAATGTTTTTAAATTTAGCGAAATGGAAAATCATCTGCCATTTTTCAAGTTTTCACAGTATGTATGAGTCAGGCTGATCCAGAAGAACACTCTCTTTTCATGGTGCAAAGTTCTTGTTTTTCCATCATGGCCTGCAACCTTATGGGAGAGAGCTGAGGTGGCGCAGTGGTTAAATGCAGCACTGCAGGCTACTTCAGCTGACTGCAGTTCAGCTGTTCAAATCTCACCGGCTTAGGATTGACTCAGCCTTCCATCCTTCTGAGGTGGGTAAAATGAGGACCCAGATTGTTGTTGGGGGCAATATGCTGACTCTAAACTGCTTAGAGAGGGCTGAAAGCCCTATGAAGCGGTATATAAGTCTAACTGCTATTGCTAACTGTCGTATTAATTCCAGAGAATTGTAAGGGAGAATTTTGGTCCTTCCCAGATGACAAAGGAACCTGATTATGTCCAAGATCCAGAAATCTTGCTTGAAATTAAACTAGCCGCTCTGAACAACCAGTGCAGCCCTACAGCCACGCATTTAGGTGAACTACTTACTTGAGGTTAACTGACCCTTCTCAGATTCATGATCAAGAAAAAACTCTAGAGAGGCTCCCCAGACAAGAGTTGCTTTCTGCACTACACTACACTCCAAAAGACACTGTGGTCTTTTCTGCTTTTAACTTCCCCCATATTTTTTTTCGGGGGGGGGGGGAGGAAGATGGTTGAAAAGCAGGTTCCTGGGGGCAAATATAAATCCTATTTCTCCACTATGACATCAACTCCAAGACTGGAAGGCAGAGTGGAATGTAACAATCTTTCTGCTCTTTTATGATGTTTGAGGAATAAAAATATGGCCACTGGCCAACTAATCAAGTCATCCCTAAACATGACCTGCCAACATGAAAGAACTGACTAAAGAAAAAGATCTAAGTCAAACTTAATTTATCTGACGAATGAAGCAAATATGCCCGTCCCAGGATAATGTTGCAAGAGGTTTAGTCTTCTGACATTTTGGACTCGTGGTGGAGCCCATCCTCAGGGAATTTCTCTCTACCAGAATATAGTTTATCTGTGACATGTTTTGTCTTTAGATTCCACCCCCCCCTTTCTGGCCATTTTATGTATACATAACAATCAAACAATATAATTCAGTTTAATTTTTAGTCTTTCCTGGATTTTCCCTGGTTATTTTCATGGATAGACTAACATGCATCTTGCAACTCAAAAATATATATCGTATATTCCTTCTCAGTAGTAGAAACTGAGTGAGATGACTTACTATGTCAGAACATTTGTGACACAAGTGAATTATTTCCTTAAAACGTTACCACATAAACAGAAGACAGAGCAAGTAGAATGTCAAGGCAATCTACCTTAAAAAGTGGGATTCTGTTTTCGTAATATGCAATTAGTGGCTCAGCTGTTTTGTAGTAAGCTTCGATGCATTTCATGATAGTTTCAATATTATCCTCAAGGCACTGGCATTTTTGCAAAAGGCGACTACTCATAGTCTTAGAAGAACAATCCATGCAGAGTACCAGAGAGGGCTCACCAATCTGAAAAAATGGAAAAAAGAAATGGCATCAGTTCTTCCACTTTTTTTAAACTGTTCCCTTTCTAATTAAATTAGTTCAGTATAATTTTCTTCCTTTACAGCAGGGCTGTCAAATTCACGGACCACAGGCCGAGTGCATCACATGCTGGCCACGCCCACACACAGTTTAGTGAAGGGGGGAAGTCCCGATATGTCATTTAACGCCGCCATGATGATGCGAGTTTGACACCCCTGCTTTTGGAGAATAAGAACAGAAATGATAGCCGAATACATGAGTTTGTACATAAGATTTAGACAGAATTATTGCCTGTGCTCTTACCTATATGTTTTTTTTTTAAGAAGAAGCAAGAAAACTATGTTCCAGGATGATTTATGCATGATTTCATGAACTCGTAAAATCATTACTTCTAATTTCATGTAGGCTTCATGATAAACTTACGTTGTAGGGTAAGCTAATACATGATGATGATGATGTTGATGATGATGATGATGATGATAATGGTAGAAATACAATCAAGGCCATAAATACCTGGGCAATACCAGTTATAAGATACACAGCTGGTATAGTTAACTGGACACAAGCTGATTTGGACATTTTGGACCGAAAAACCAGGAAACTAATGACAATGCACTACAGTTTACATCCACGTGGTGATACTGATAGACTATACCTGCCCTGAAAATCAGGTGGCAGAGGATTATTACAAGCGAAGCAAACAGTTGAAGAAGAAAAACATGCACTGGCTGATTATTTAAAAGAAAGTCAGGAACATCTATTAATCGAAGTAAAAAACAAAAATCTACTGAAGGCCCAACAGACAAAACAAGAATACAGAAAAGTTGTGATAAAATAAAAAATGGAGAGTTGGCAGAACAAAGCAATGCATGGCCAATTTCTGGAAAAAATAAAAGATAAAGTGGACAGTGAACAAACTTGGTTATGGTTAACAACAGGTACATTAAAGAAAGAAACAGAGTCACTAATCCTGGCTGCGCAAGAACAAGCTATCCGCACAAATACCATTAAGGCCAAAATCGAAAAATCCTCTGATGATGCCAAATGCAGACTTTGCAAAGAAGCTGATGAAACTGTTGATCACATACACAGCTGCTGTAAAAAAATTGTGCAGACTGATTATAAATTGCGACACAATTCAGTAGCACAAATGATCCATTGGAATTTGTGCAAAAATTATAATATTAAAACAGCAACAAACTGGTGGGAACATCAACCTGAAAAAGTCACCGAAAATCAGATGGTCAAGATCTTGTGGGATTTCTATATACAAACGGACAAAATACTGGCGCATAATACACCAGACATCACACTGGTTGAGAAAAATAAGGTCACAATCATAGACATCGCAATACCAGGTGATAGCAGGGTTGCCGAGAAGGAACATGAAAAAATCGCAAAATACCAGGACTTAAAAATTGAAATTCAACAACTATGGCACAAACCAGCAGTGGTAATTCCAGTGGTAATTGGCACACTGGGTGCTATTCCAAAAGCACTGGAATTACATTTAAAACAGTTAAAAATTGACAAAATCACCATCAGTCAAATGCAAAAAGCCGCACTGCTTGGATCTGCACGCATATTACGAAAATACGTTACGACGTCCTAGGCCCCTGGGTGGGCCCGACTAGTAACCAATGCCAAATCCGGCGAAACAACTGGCCGCTGTGATACAATTGTATAATAATAATATAGCTTTACCATCCTGTATTTATTTTATTAAACAATATTTATACGCATCTCTAGGTGTCACAAAAAAATATTTACACAGAAGTGTGGGATACATAAAAACATTGTGTGTCACCCCAAATGTCAGGTTGGAAATGTTGGAAATCTTTTAAAAGTGACATTATGAAACTACCATTTTTATAGGTTTGTTATGCCTCCAAGAATGACATATACACACAACAATTATAACTGAGAAAGTTTTTAAAGTGTCGCTTGTAAAGCTGATTCTGGTGGCTCTGATGGGATGGGATTATAAACTCCCTTTGTTTAATTGTTCAGATGAGGTTGTATTGATCCTTGAGTTATAGTTTTTAAAAAAATACCTATCTAGATTTTGTCTCTATACATAAGGAGACATTCACTTGTCTTCAGGTATGTTGTTATTAACAAATATCTTTGTTAAATAAAGGACATATAAAACTTTTTAGTATCATTAATTTAAACATGTACTGTATCTCCCCAAATTTGTAGGAATAGAGGAAGGGTTACGTAAAGACATGTACAATAAAATGTCATGATCTCAGTAGTTGGTTACCTCTTAAACTATGAGTTCACCTAATTAGCAGAACCAGATGTAAGTAGAGAGGAAAGGTTACGTTCAGACATGCGCAACAAGCCTCCATGATCTCAGTGACCGATTATCTCAACTGTTTATTAGAACCAGGTGGTACCAGGAACCTTTAGATATGTGAAGCCTCTACTCTGGCTGAGATGGTCTTAAATATTGACAAGGAAAATGTACCAATAAGATGCTGTTACTACCCCTGCTTTTGCTTTGCTTGTTAAAACTGTATAAAAGCCAAATAAACTCTGCCTAAAGCAGACAGATATTTTGGACACCAACTGCTGTGATGGATTTCTGAGACACAAATTTTATCTAGTCAAACAAACAAAAAAAAAGGTGGAAGGTAGGGAAAAAAAGATAAGTACTACAAGGTGATATTGGAGAGAACTTACTGCTGTTGATACAGAACACAAGGCGGCACCACTGCACCAGAAATTAAAACTACACGATGTATCCTAGTGAGGAGATTCTTTTACTGAAACACATGGATCTATTTTTGTTCTCCAGAGTTCCCGCAATGCAACTATGAACTGGAAAAAAAAACAACTAAAATGTTTGCAGCGTTACAGTGTCTGGGCTTAGAGAACGAATCATTGTTTCCCTATCATAAATAACAATATAAAATTAATGATTAATTTTATTAATTAATGATGCTAGGAGACATACAATGTTGGAAATATCAATTTTTCTGGTGAAATTCTTTCATTGCAATGAAGGATGTTGGGACAGTTTTGCTTTGTTTTATTCTTCTACCTCTTCAAGCAGTTTTTCTCTGTAGTATTGGGCATTGCCTTGTCTTTGTTAATTAATAAATTTAATCATTAATTTTATATTGTTATTTCAGATTGTGAAACAATGATTTGTTCTCTAAGCCCAGACACTGTAACGCTGCAAACATTTTAGTTGTTTTTTCAGTTCATAGTTGCAATGTGGAAACTCTGGAGAACAAAAGAAGAGAAGAGAAAATGGAAAGAAAAAAGATAAGGACAATGCCCAATACTAAAGAGAAAAACTGCTTGGAGAGCTAGAAAGAAAAATAATAATAAATTATCCCAATATCCTTCATTGCAATGCAAGAATTCTACCAGAAAAAAATGATATTTCCAACTCTTCTCTCAGTTCCAGTTAATAGGTGGTAGAAAATTTTACATTGCATTACAGTCCCAGGTTGGCTGACAATTTTACAGAAAATTTTACATTGCATTACAGTCCCAGGTTCGCTGACAACTTTCAGAAGTTAGACACAGAATTAGTTTGGGGAGGCAACTGTTTTATGTGACCTTTAATCATTCTCTTGTATTTCACAAATTGCAAATTAAATTTATGAAATACAAGAGTAGGATTTTATGTCGAAGATACCACAGTCACTTGCCACAGATGAAAAGGAGTTGCCAGATAATCTTTTGAGACTGTCCATAATATGCAGTTTGGTCTAAAAAGATGGCTATCTCCATGTATTTGAAGAATGGTTGCACATGAATTAAGGTTCAATTTTGTGTGCCTGGGAACAAGTCAGGCTCTTTAAGGCAACAAGGGCTTCTGCTAAGGCATGGCTTAGTGAAAAGGTCTCTGTGAATGAGCAGAAATGGCAACCACTGTGTAGAATAAAAGAATGGTGAGTATAGAGGAATTGTTCAAAGGTCTCCAGAGGAGAGAATAGAAGATGGCCCATTAGTGTTCTGAACAGAAGCTCTTCATGAAGACCCTGTAAAATAGCGGTCGCCAGTGAGTTTGAGTGCCAAGAGCCATTTGCTCTCATTTTGAAATCCTATGAAATGTATCCTCATAACTAGAGGCAATTTGTAGAAACAAATCCAGGCAATTATTATTCAGCCTGGAAAGAATTAAGGAGGACTTAAGGTAATCTTCCATTTCTTAAGGCTTTTCTCTGTACAAGACAAAAAGAACCATTTGAACCAGCTACTAGGATCAACATACATGGGGATTTTAAAAATAGATGTTTGAATGTCATTCTTTAAGTTGAACCTAATTTACAGTTTGTCTGATCCAAATGACAAAATCATTTGAGACCATCTGTCCATTTTGATTGTATTCACTTGAGATTCCATGTCAAAATTTATATGCACAGCAAGTCTATTTATATTTAGTAACAAATAAGTTTGAAGCTTAATCCCAAGAGACATTTTGATAGCTAAGCCTCAGTCATGGCAATAAAATTATACAAGGAAGTATAGTAGGCAAAGATTTAAAAAACATGTTAGAAATTGTCTAAATTACACATCCACTTATAGTTGAATGTTTTCCAGAAATGGAAATTAAATGGGTTCTTTTTTAAAAGCTCAAGGTGATTGTCTTGTTATAAAATATTATTTAAATCAATAGCTTATATTGTATCTGAACTTCAGTACAATGTGATATAAATTATAGTAATGTAGATTCCATAGGTGTTAGATATTAGTTCTAACTACAGTGGTTTAATCCTATTGGTCTATAAAAGGGCTGCTGTCAGACTCAACCTTCGATGGATTTTTCTCACTTGTTGTACTTAATAAAGAGCTGTGGTTACTGTTAAGCCTGTGTGTGCCTATCCATTATCCAATCCAACATTGGTGACGAGGATGGGTTTGGAAGGCAACTAGGCGAACCAAAAAGAGCATAGCAATCCAGCAAGTGCATCCAGTCCGGAGCTTAGCGCAGCTTCAAGCAGTCATTTTTGAGCGGCAGTTTCAAAACGCCCTCTGGACATTCTGGCATACTGCGAATTCTGAGACCTGGACCAGCTGATTCTGGACCGCATAATTTGCAACGTGCAGGACATTACCCTACAGAGGAGGTTACTTGCTAAATCTAACTTCACTCTACAGATTGCCTTGGACGAGGACAGGGCGTCCAAATCAGCCGCCAAATCTACTGAGACTCTGCAGCGCCAAAGGGTTCCACAAGATGTGCGAAAGAGTATATGCGTACATCGCGAGGCTGCAGAGCCCGAGAGCTCAGAAGGCAAGGAAGATGACAGCTGCCACATGTGCAGTAGCTGCGCCCAGCTGGCACACAAATTCAAATCGTGTCTCCCGTCTTGTGCTAGCTGTGGAGTAGACCATGCCAGATCAGCTTTCTGTTTCCGCGATGCAACCTGCCAGCGTTGCGAGCGAAAGGGGCACATCGCCAAGGTGTGCCGGAGCGAATTCCCTGCCACTGCCTTGCAGCCTAGAAGTGCACCAAGCTGCCAACAGAGGCCCAATCCAGGGACCTGGCAGAAGCCACCACAGTGCTCAGAGGGCGACAATAGAGTTACCTAGCATACATCAATCAGCCAAGTCTGCTCCAGGCGGCCAAAAAAGCTGAAGACACACTCCTCATCTAGGAGTCTCCATGTGAGATGGATATCGACACCGGGTCATCACTGACTATCATACCATGGTCTACCCTAAAGCAGGCTATCCCTAGCCTAAAGAAGCAGCATCTACTCATCTCTGACATCTGCCTACGCGATTACCAGGGAAACTGGGTCCCCATCATGGGCCAAGGCACCTTCCAGGTGAACTTCAAGCAGTTCAGTGGGAAACTCCCAGTGACAGTGGTCAGTGGCAACCTGCAGAGCCTCCTAGGGCTAGATTGGTTCCAAGCCCTGGGCCTAGAAGTGACTGGTATTCTGGAATTGTCAAGATGAAGTCTTTGGCTAGGAGTTACGTGTGGTAGCCTAACATGGACAGGGAGATCGAAGAATGGGTGGCCACTTGCACACTGTGCCAGGAGTCCAGACCAGCTCCCCCAGAGACGCCCGCTAAGGAGTGGGAGCGACCTCAAGCACCATGGTCTAGGGTGCACATTGACTTTGCTGGCCCAGTTCATGGCCAGACATTTCCCATAGTTGTGGACACCTACTCGAAATGGTTAGAGGTAGTCCTGATGACCTCCACTATGGCAGAAGCGGTCATCAAGGTGCTACAGAGACTTTTCTCCACGCATGGTCTGCCCAACATCTTGGTCTCTGACAACGGGCCCCAATTCACGGCCATGCAATTTGAGACCTTCCTAGCAGCTCAGGGAATCAGGCATGCCCTGGTCGCGTCATTCCATCAGGCCTCCAATGATCAGGCAGAGAGAATGGTGAGATTTGCAAAAGAGGCCCTCTCTAGGATGGGCCCGGGAGATTGGCAAATACGGGTTGACCACTATTTGTTAATTCAGCACATCACACCCATGCAACAACAGGGAGAAGCCCCTCCGAACTTCTCATGGGTCGCCAGCTAAGATCCCACTTAGACCAGCTACATCCTAATTATTCTGCCTCATCACCCCCAGACTCCACAAGCAAGATTCGAACATTTAGCGTAAGGGATTCGGTATACGCCCACAACTACGCAGGGGGAGCTCTGCGGATTCTTGCCACAGTGATAGGCATCACCGGCCCTCACTCTTACCTCTTAGAGCTCGAGGACGGTAGGAATTGGAGAAGGCATATTGACCAATTCCGTGGCCACCTCTCCAACTCCACTCTTAGACAACGAGAGGTAACTCCTGCACAAGTTAGCCAAAGCCCTACCCAAAAGGAGCAAACACTCACTTCTTCCACGGCCAGCTCAAGCCCGAGGTTACCAGGAAACTTATCTGGTTTTGTTGCAGCTCCGCAGCGGGCTCCGAGTGAACCAGCTCTAAAAGCTCCAGCCGTGGCCTGTGAAAGGTTCTAGGAGCTTCCACCAAACAGAGCTGTGGAGCAAACAGGTCCATCCGACCTGTCCAAGGAAACCCCTCCTACTGAACTGCGCAGGTCAGGCAGAGCTACTCAAAAGCCCGCCTACCTGCAAGTAGGATTGTTCCATCCAAGAGGGGAGGGGTTTTAGATATTAGTTCTAACTACAGTGATTTCCACCAAGGTCCTCTGTTCCAGCGAGAACAGAGGTTTAATCCTATTGGTCAACGGGTCTGACAGCTCCCTATAAAAGGGCTGCTGTCAGACTCAACCTTCGCTGGATTGTTCTCACTTGTTGTACTTAATAAAGAGCTGTGGTTACTGTTAAGCCTGTGTCTGCCTATCCATTACCCAATCCAACAATAGGTTTGATGAATGATCTTTATAATCTGTGATAATCTAAATATAATTTATTTTTGACCTAGCATTTTCTGCAAACTCTGCCAACTGTTGCTTATTAATAAAACATGCTTAAATAAACCATGGCTTGGCAGGATGCATGAACATCAACCAGTATGAAATCAATGCATAGATTTTCATTTAAAATGAAATTGCTTTGCTAGGTACATACACACACACACACACACACACACGCATACATATATATGCATATACTGCACACATACAAACACACACACACACACACACACACACACACCCTTTAGAAAACATCATATTTAAACAAATGAAAGACAATTAAGTGCAAGGCAAATGTGCTGTTAAATCAGTAGGAAATTAGGGTTTAGTATTAGGGTTCAATCTAAATGGAATTGCATTTCCTTTAAAGGGCAAATTCACAGAATGGAACTCTTTCTTGACCACTAGCTGTTTCTGGATTCAGTTGATTATCCTGATAAGAAATGCATTTTGCAAAACTGTGCTTAGAGTGTCATCTGTAACTGTTTCTGAATTCATCAGATATCACAAGGGTTATCCATATTACTATGATGCACTTTGTATGGGTCTGTCCATGAAGAGTGCTTGGAGTCCTTGATTAGGGCAAAGTACTGCAGCTAGGCTGCTAATAAAGTAAAGGGATCATGTCAGTATTGACAATTTACACTTGTCACTTACTGCTCAATTTAAAGTATTGATATTACCATTTAAAACCCTAAATGGCTCAGGATTTGAGGAACTACCTATTCCACTTGTTACAATCACAGACATTGATTCCTTAGGTAAATGAGGGAGGAGCCTAACCCAACCCAACCTTAACCCTACTCCTAACCCTATGATGTTCCTGAGTCACTGAAAGTTGTGCTCAGAAGTCACATTTAGCCCACATCCTTCTGCCATTAAGAAATGGGGAAAAAACCTTCCCTTTCCACCTAGGCCGTTTCACTTCCAAATACTTTAACTCTTGTTATGATCACATTGTTTGTTTGTTAGACTTAGATCCCATTGTTCAACTTAGTTGTTTTGGGTGTCCTGCGGGGATAATATAAGCTGAAATGGTGATGCTGTTCCAACTTATTAATTGCTCTCACGCTACCATTTATTCAGAGGGAATTAGAAATATGCTCTCTATTCCATCCCTCCTAGCAATTATCACTCCAGAACATCTCATGCACCCTTTTATAGAGAAGAGTAATATGCCAATATTTTAATAAGCAATCTGAAAGTGCAGTTACTGAAAGTGTGTGCAAATTAGAGATGTCATTTTCACCCAGTAACTTTGGCACTTCTGATGTTTCTAAGACAACAGATAACGTGTGGAAATTATGTTGCATTTTAAAATTGTTTCTGCATTAGGGGCATTTTTAAACTCGTTCTTTGTATAGTTCAAGTGCACTTCACCTTTCCACATATTGCATCAAATGCAGAAATGCAGCAAATGCAGCTTTTTATGTCCTGCAAGTTGACAACAATCTAACTAAGTAATATTTGTTGATTATGAAGTTCATGGAAAAAGTCAGACTTTCAGTAGACAACACTGGACAGGAACAAACAGAATTAGAGCAGGAAAATGTCTTATAATGAGGGAGATTATCCGTCTGATTCAGTCTTGCCGACATTACTTGGCAATAGATTAAGATTTCAAACAAACATTTTTAGGGTTCCCTGAAGAAGGAAAGGACATCTTGCATTAAAGCAACTGCTCAGTTCTTCCTTTTGCATGATATGATTGCTCACCTCATTCTCAAACAGTTCTCCATGTTGAATCTCTTGGGGATAGCCATCAATCAAGAATCCTTTGGAGTTTTCCATATTGGCAAGTATAGCTTCTTTTAAGAGCTCCGTGACAATATCCTTAATTGAAGAATGCAAAGTAGTTTGGTTTAACATCTGTTCTGAAAGCTGAAGTGCCTTAGAATGAGACATAACCTAATATGTTCTTATTCCAAGTATCTTGTGCACTCATGTGCATGTACCATTTTACCATATTTACCTATTGAAGGCGCTCCAAAATTCCTATCATTACTGACTCTTAACCTAGAAACTTTACAACTAGGAAAACGCTAGAAAATGGAGGGGGGGGGGAGGCAGTGCTCCCTTGAGAGCTAATTATTTTAAGTACTGGAGCACATTACTAAGCATATCTCTTGCAAATATATTCAATTGAAGGAGTCTTTTAAAAAATGTCTCAATGAGAGCAGCAAAGATGTCTATGTTGTTGTGCTTCACTTACTACCTTGCTTTCTTTAAAACACAACAGGTATTTTGACTTAATACATATTGCTCTTCAAACAAATTTCTGGAGAAAGAACCTACGGTATTTTTCAGAGTATAAGATGCACCGGAGTATAAGACGCACCAAGATTTTGAAGAGGCAAATTAAAAAAAAAAGTTTTTGCACTCTGCAGACCTCCCAAAAATGGCCCATTTTTCGTGAAAATGGGCTCATTTTTTGTCAAAAAAAGGGCATGCATAGACTTTAGGAGGCTTGTAGTGCTCCTGGGGGCTGGGGAAAGGGCAAAAATGAGCAAAAAACCACCCGCTTTTGTGAAAATGGGGCCGTTTTTCATCAAAAAAGGGCATGCATAGCCTTTAGGAGGTTTATAGAGTGCTTCTAGGGGTTGGAGGGGGGCAAAAACAAGCAAAAAAGTCCATTTTCACTCATTTTTGCCCTCCCCAGTCCCCAGGAGCACTCTGGAAGCCTCCTAAAGGCTATGCAAAGCCATTTTTGCAAATGGGGCAGAGTTTCGGGAGGCAAAAAAATGCTGTATTCAATGTATAAGACGCACCCAGATTTTCACCCTCTTTTTTGAGGGAAAAAGGTGCGTTTTATACTCCAAAAATATGGTACCTAGTTTTTATATTATCCAATCAACCTTCTTCCTTCTCTCCTCCCACACACATACCCATTGTAGAGATTACATTCACTTTGGAATCACATCTTACCCCTGATATAAATTCACCACTCTCGGTTATATTTCTGATGTTCTTACTCCTTCCAGATGCTGTCTCATTTTGAATCAGATCTTCTACGGACAGATGCATGAATCCATATGTTTGTGCTAATTTCTCACACTGGGTTGCTTTGCCAGAGCCTGGGCCACCTTTATAAGTAAATATAAATTCTCAAATTAGAGAGAGAATAACTGACTCATCATAGACAAAAATTATCATAGGAGTATACCAGTTAAACATCACAGAAGCATATCAATTAAATGGTGGTAGGAGTGGGTAATAAAGGCCTCTTCTAGATTCAGAAGTGCAGAATCCATAATGAAGTCTCTTTCGTTTCTAAACTATTATTATATCAATGCTTTTTCACATACAACTGCTCAATCATTGACTGAGATTAGAGGCCATGAAAATTGAAGATAGATGATTGATTGATAGATAGATAGATATAAATATAGCTTTTAAAATGGAAATATTGCCCATCTATTCTTATCTGCAGATTTTTAAGGGTACTCATTCAAAATTCCCAAACAAACTGCAATTACTTATCAACTACTCATGTAATAAAAAGGCGGGAGAAGAAAGAGAATGATCAATTTCCTATACGAAAATTCTTCTTCCGACCTAATCCAAACTTAACTGAAAATGAAGTTAGAAAACAAAATTTACAAATGTTTTTTTACAAATTTATTACCATCAATCCAAATTACTATTCTATATGGAATACAGATTTCAACCATAATTGAGCCCAACATTTCTGTTGCTAAACAAGACAGTTGTTAAGTGAGTTATGTCCCATTTTATGACTTCTATTACGACAGTTGTTAAGTGAATCACTGCAGCTATTAAGTTAGTTAAGTGGATCTGGGCTTCCCATTGACTTTGCTTGTCAGAACGTTGCAAAATCACATGACCCCAGGACACTGCAGCCATCATAAATAGGGAACAGTACTAAGCAACCGAATTTTGATTATGTCTCCATGGGGATGATGCAACAGTCATACGTGTGAAAAACAGACACATCACTTTCTTCAATGGCAGTGTTAACTTTGAACGGACACTAAATGAATGATCGTAAGTTGAGATGATTACCCATATTTATTTATCCATCCATTCATCCATCCATTCATTTTTAAACCACCCAACTCTCTCTGTGATTTACAAGAGATCACGCCTAAAGACTACAATGAAGTATGGACATGATGGCTCACCCATCAAAGACTCTCAGACAGAGAGCTGACAGCCTGGGTACGAGACCTGTGCTCCACATAATGGGATGAACTCTCATTATTTGCCCCAGCATCTTCCCACCTAGCAGTTTGAAACCACGCAAATGCAAATAAATTAATCAGTACCTTTGACTTACAGTCATGGTGGCCACATGACTACGGAAATTGTCTTCAAACAAAGCTGGTTCCCTCAGCCAAGAAATTGGAGATGAACACTGTGCCCAAGAGTCAGATATGACTGACAAGGAATCCTTTATCTTTTTACAACTAAAATGATACCATTCAGAAACTTTATAGCCTGAAAATAACAAGCTAGAGAATGTTTCATCCACCACATGAATCAGACCACTGGTAAGTACCTGAGCTGAAAGTTTTTTTTCCCCAAATTCTTTTAGGGAAGATATAAGCTGTGGTGATACAGGGATTCTACCAAATCATTTTCAATTTATAAGTAATATATTTTAGGATACACTTGGGCAGAGACTTTCTGAGTTGTTGTTTTTTTCATAGCCTCTCAGCACCCTGGAGATAAGCAGGGTTTCTCTTTGATAAAGGTGGAATCTGCAGCTATGAATTATTTACACAACAGTTGCTGGAAGCCTTAACAGTCGTACAACCAACTCTTACAGACACAGCACTACAGAAACAAGAAGAATCCTTGCATGGATGTCACCAAACCTTTGAAGTTTAAATTTTATTCACTAAATTAAATATTAATGTCTGACATCTAAGCCTACCAAATCATTTTAGGAAAATTGTTAATTAGTAATTAATAATAGCAACTGAAAACTATTAGGACTTTGTCTAACATCCAAATAGAAAATGCAAATTTGTAACATTTAAATGTGTTCTAATCAATATTATACAACTGGTATGTCCAATCTGTGACCCATAAACTGCATGCAGCCCTGGAGAGCTAGTAATATGGCCCCACAAGATTGTAAACTTCTAATATTATGTGATATGTGTACACACACACACATACACACACAACATACATGCATGCATGCATGCATACATACATACATACATACATACATACATACCAGAGGTGGGTTCCTACCAGTTCGCACCTATTCGGTAGAACCAGGTTCGTCAAATCTACCGAACCGGTTAGAAGAGGTTCCACCAGTGGACCCGGAAAGCAGGCCACACCTACAGAAGAGGTTCCAAATTTTTTTGAAACCCACCACTGGTCCTTGGATATGATTATTCTACACTATCATGCTCATATTTATAAAACTCAGTGCCTCTGTGAAAGGTAAGGGTGACTACTGTGTTTGTGGTGCAATCAGAACATTGTGTGTATTGAAGTTGTTTTAACGCAAACCAAAGATGCCTTTTAAAAAACAAGTTTACAACATATTCTTATGCATGCCAGTGCTGTGTGTGAGGTAATTTAAGGTGGTTCTGACAAGTGTCGTCGGCATCTTCATATCCGGTCACATGGGCAGCAAGCCACTCTCATCTGGTCACATGGGCGGCAAGCCACTCCCACAAAGGGGGTCACACCCACAGAGTAGGTTCGAACAATTTTTGAAACCCACCACTGATACATACATACTGTAAATTAACTATATGATATATATTTATATACTGCTCAAGACTGCTCTCCACTCAATGCAGTCGAGGCAAGCCAAAATGTTGGATACTCATATGATACAAAGAATTAAATTGGACATTTTCTCAGAAGAAGAAAATAATTAAACAGAAAAAAGTGTAGGGAATTATTGAGAAGTGTTAAGAGAAATGCAATAGTACAGAGCAGGGTCTCCCAACCTTAGCTAGTTAAAGATGTATAGACTTCAGTGGTGGGTTTCAAAAATTGTTCGAACCTACTCTGTGGGTGTGGCCTCCTTTGTGGGAGTGGCTTGCCGCCCATGTGACTGGTGGGAGTGGCTTGCCGCCCATGTGACCGGATATGAAGATGCCGACAACACTTGTCAGAACCATCTTAAATTACCTCACACACAGCATTGGCATGCATAAGAATATGATGTAAACTTGTTTTTTAAAAGGCATCTTTGGTTTGTGTTAAAACAACTTCAACACACGCAATGTTCTGATTGCACCACAAACACAGTAGTCATCCTTACCTTTCACAGAGGCACTGAGTTTTATAAATATGAGCATGATAGTGTAGAATAATCATATCCAAGGACCAGTGGTGGGTTTCAAAAAAATTTGGAACCTCTTCTGTAGGTGTGGCCTGCTTTCTGGGTCCACTGGTGGAACCTCTTCTAACTGGTAGATTTGACGAACCGGTTCTACCGAATAGGGTAGGAACCCACCTCTGGACTTCAACTTCCAGAACTTCCATTCTGGCTGGGGAATTATGGGAGTTAAAGCCTACAGATCTTAATGGGATCAAGTTTGAGACTCTGGTGAAGAGCAAGTGTTGGCACTTGTAGACCAATAAGGCACCTCCTAAAATAGTTACAAGCTCCCCAAATTCCAAAGAGAGGGTTTTTTAAAAAAAAATTGCCAAATTTTAAGGAGATATACGTAGGTATGTCACTTCATGAGGATTCTTCATGAAATTCAGAGTGGATTGTTTATTTCTTTTTGAATTCAATTTATCTCCTAGGTTCCTAAAGAAGCAATTTTCTCAATCTGTTGCTCATGGCCTCTCTGTGAACTAGTGAAGAGATTGTTTTCTTAACTGATAACAAAGATATGTCCAGGTGATTAGAATGTGAAACTCTGGTTCTAAACTTATTAGTACAAATGAGTTCCTCCTTCCATATGTAAAGCTTTTCATCTTAATTAGTTGAGAGATCTTTCAGGTCAAAGTCAGAATAGGAGGAAAACTAATTATTTTTTTTTACTGTTTAAACTTCCTTTCAAGAGACAAATCAACAATGCAGGCATATCTTTTCTCTAGGTTGTATCAAATAGTGCCATTCTATCCAAAAGTGCTGTTATTAATGCTCCCTGTAATATTCCAGTAAAATTGCAATATTAAACAACACAAGCTGAAATTTTGTAGTTAAAAGCTTTACTGAAATCCATCAGGATCCAGTTCCAAATATGCACAAATAGGATCAGAGGACACATAAGCAGAAAAGGGATTATTCTACAAACAAAATTGTCCTTCCACAATACTTATGTAACAGGATATCTGAAATTCTGTATTATTATTACAGTTTGTCGCATGGTCAGCCACATGACTAGACTGGATTGGGCATTTTTTTTTGTCCACCTATTGAGTCCTATTGGAAGGAATGACAGAACTTGGGGGGGGATGGGAGTTCAAAGAGGGATCAGCCTAGATTCTCCACATAGCCACAACGGAGCTAAGGCCAATCCCTCTTGAATTCTGTTGACCCTTACCTAACTATTCTTAACTAACTTAGTTGATGATAGTTAGGTAAGGGTCAACAGAATTCAAGAGGGATTGGGCTTAGCTTCCTTCTGTTAGTTGAGAATATTCCTGTGCACAGGTGTGAGTAGCAATAAATCACTTTAATTTAACCTTCATGTGTGGATCTGATCTTTCACACACTGTCAATTACAAAATTACATCTTAACAACTACCACATTGATATCATTATAAACAGTCTTCTCATAACAACTTTCCACATTATGGATCACTTGCAAACAAGAGAGAATTTCTCTACTATTGAATGTTTCTGACAGGTCTCGATTATGTCACATGTATCCAAGCAAGTTGGAAATTCCATGAACAGTTTGGAAAATTCACATTAGTATATATAGAGGGGTGAGCTTCAAAAAATTTAGCAAGGGGTTCTCTGCCCGGTTGCTGGTTAGGCCTGGCTAAGGTGGACGTGGCCTAATTAGCCTCCTGCACCACAGCGGGGGGACATTTTTGCCCACCGCAGGCTCCGGAGGCTTTCCTCAAGCCTCCGGCAGGGCAAAAATAGCCTGCCCAGGCTCTGGGGGCCCTCTGAAATCCAGAAACAGGCCTGTTTCTGGACTTCCTGAACATCCAAAAGGCCCATTTTTCGCCCTCCCCAAGCCTCCATGCGCACCTTGCACTTACTTGCCTCAAAAACGGGCTGTGTTGGCATTTGGGGGAGGGGTGGGTGGGGCTAGCCAGGTGTAGAATTTGGGGGTTCTCCAAACTGCATAAAATCTTAGCTAGAGATTCTCCCGAGCCCCTGCGAACCCCCAGCAGCCACCCCAATATATACACGAAGAGATGAGTGAATTTTGTAGATATCTAAAATAGAAACCACTATTTACAAAGACTGTGGTGGAACTTCATGGCCTTGACTTATATGAGACCAACAAGCAAATGTGTTTCCTGTAAAAACCATAGTAAGCTGATGCCTTGGTGGCTTTCGGTCAGACCCCCAAAATCAAGAAAGACATGGAGAGGAGAGTTACTTCTGAGAAATTTCCTTTACTTTTCCTCACCTATAGATAGAAATATTTCCAAACTAAATGGCCAAGTGTGATTGGACACACCCAAGTGCCTACAGATAATCCTTGACTTACAATCATTCATTTCATGCCTGTTTAAACTTACAATAGCACTGAAAAAAGTGACATATGACCGTTTTTCACATATGACCATTGCACCATCCCCATAGGTATGTGATCAAAATTCAGACACTTGGCAACTGATTCAAATTTCTGGTGGTTTGCTGTGTTCCGGGGTCATATAATCCCCTTTTGTGACCTTCTGACAAGCAAAATCAATAAGGAAGCCAGATTTACTTAACAATCGTGTTACTAACTAAACAACTACAGTGATTCACTTAACAACTGTGACAAGAAAAGTTGTAAAATTGAGCAAAATTCCTTTAATAGCTGCCTCACTTAGCACCGGAAATTTTAGGCTCAATTATGGTTGTAAGTCAAGGACTACCTGTATTTGCATCATGAAAGATATATTCTGAGAAATGCTAGGGAAGAATCATCTTAATTCTCTCCCAACCAAATTATCTAAGTTTTGCTACCTTCTTGGTCCTCTGAAATCTAACTTCTTCTTCCTGGGAATACAACTACATTGTACCACATTTTCACTGGCCTGCAAGAGAGCTTTTGTCAGGGGAATTGCCCCTGAATGATGGATCCAAGTTGGTGCTTTTCCAGATCAAAGAAGATATTGTCAAGATCATCCACTTGACTTCGGACAGGCATTAGTCTTGAGTAGGCAGGGAAAACTACTGTTTTTACGGTCAGTTTATGACTGAAGTGGCTGAGTTTGGGATTACATCAAGCTCACATTCCCAAAGCATCCTTTACAAATTTTAAGATTGATTTATATCGTAAATTACCTTTTTTGGATTGTTTTGCTTTTTTTGCATATTGGGGAGATTGCGTCTTTGTACTGGCAAAAAGTTTACTGTATACATCTGGTCAGTTTCCACCTCCTTCAAAGATGCTGGTATACATTTGTTTTGAAAACATTTTAAAATATTTGATTTTTTTGTGGATTATGCAGCAAAACAGTATGGATTGTATAGTTTTTGGAAAGTTAATTATGGAATAGGGGCCAGAGGGATTTAGAATTATAGTTATTTAGTTATTATATATTTTACTTATTAGTTATTTATATATTTTAATTAGAATTATTTAGAAAATATTTTCTCAGGAAAAAATAGAGAATACAATACAATACAATAGCAGAGTTGGAAGGGACCTTGCAGGTCTTCTAGTCCAACCCCCTGCCTAGGCAGGAAACTCTACACTATTTCAGACAGATGGCTATCCAATATCTTCTTAAAGACTTCCAGTATTGGGGCTTTCACAACTTCTGGAGGCAAGCTGTTCCACTGCTTGATTGTTCTAACTGTCAGGAAATTTCTCCTCAGTTGTAAGTCACTTATCTCCTTGATTAGTTTCCACCCATTGCTTCTTGTTCTGCTCTCGGGTGCTTTGGAGAATAGTTTGACTCCCTCTTCTTTGTGGCAACCCCTGAGATATTAGAACACTGCTATCATGTCTCCCCTAGTCCTTCTTTCTCTTAAACTAAACATACCCAGTTCCTGCAACCGTTCTTCATATGTTTTAGTCTCCAGTCCCCTAATTATCTTTGTTGTTCTTCTGTGCACTCTTTCTAGAGTCTCTACATCTTTTCTACATCGTGGCGACCAAAACTGAAGGCAGTATTCCAAGTGTGGCCTTACCAAGGCATTATAAAGTGGTATTAACACTTCACGTGATCTTGATTCTATCCCTCCGTTTATGCAGCTTAGAATTGTGCTGGCTTTTTTGGCAGGTGCTGCACACCGCTGGCTCATATTTAAATGGTTGTCCACTATGATTCCAAGACCTCTCTCACTATTACTATAGATTATTTCCCTTTATTTTATGATAAGAAAACCTCGATCCCAAAGATAAAGAAAATAGAGTAGAAATCCTTACGATAAACCCTTGAATATCTTTCAGTGAGGTTTTTCAACAGAATGGATAAACAGGTTTGCTAACATTGTCAGAACAAAGTTTTTCTAATAAAGTTGTAAGCAATAAATATGCTAGAATGAATACCCCTGAAATTAATTTGAAGGGAAATTTAAATATAATACAAATAAATCTGAGGGGATGACTCATTCCCTAAAGGAGATGAACAAATATTAAATCAGGAAATTGATTTGGAGGGGTTTTTTTCTCTTCTGAATATTTAAAACAGCTCTGCTAAGATTTAGAAGGGCTTTTTTAAAAGTGACAAACACATGGATAAATTTTACATTGATAAAAAGAAATCCATTAACCTTCTGAAGGATTTTTGCTTTGAAATGCAGATGAGTGGAAAAGTGCTTCTGAGACATTTTTAACAGGTTTAAGAATAATCTTAATTTTTAAATTAAATTTATTTTTGGTTTTTTCAACCAGGCTTAAAAGAAAAAAAAATAGTGAATTTGGTTACTCTTAGTAGTGTCTTGCTGACAGAGAATGATTGATGTAGCTGTTGGACCTTGCTTTCCTTATCTAAGAGACGAATACTGGGGAGAATTCATTTATTTAGAGACAGCAATAAACTATTAAAATTATTTTACCTTCTGGAATAAAGGGGGAAGTTACTTTTTTTCCCCTTCTCCCTTTTTTCTGTTTTACCCCAATTCTTTCTATAAATGTTATTTGTAGCTTTTGTTGATTTCATTGATTTTTATTCTCTTCATTTATAATGTTTAATAAAGTTATTTGGGGGAAAAACAAGGGTGTGTGTTGCTGTTGTCAATCTGATCCTGAATTTGGATTCTTTCAACTCTTTAGAAACTAATTTGTTTGCACTTAACTCATAACAGTCACATCAAATTGAATTTTTATTATGGTGATAGACCATTATAGAAAGAATAAAATGCAAATAGTAATTTTAAAACTAAAAATACCTTGCAATAGTAAAACCTCTAAGAATTCCTAAAGCCTAGACAATAAACACTTTCAAAATAGGCTGAAAAAATATTTATTGCCTCGGCATGAAAAAAAAAATTGAGATATATTCTTGATGTTGATATATTTTCTTAAACAGTAAGGAAAGTTCAGTTTAGATTAGTATCCTATCCAAATTCTTGACAGCAAACACTGGTTAACAATACATTAAAACTTACATTCCATTTTTTTTAAAGGAAAATTAATTTTCTTTCTTTCTCCTGTACCAGCAGCACTGTTACACCAATATAATTTCCTAGTGGATCACATAATACCATTTGCCTTGATTCCTCCTTTGGTTCCTCCTTATTGCTAGGGACACTTGGACAACGGCTACCTGACAGGCCTTCATAGTGTACTACTCTACTTTTTTGCCCAAACCTCTTTTGTCTTCACTCTTTGGGCCTTCAATTAGGACTTGAACTGGCTTTGATTTAGTGTGAATTATTTTTCTGTCTCTTACTCTTTTGAATTAAGACCTTCTGTAATGTTACTACTATATACTTTTCAACCTATTTCCCTGAATAAGAGGAATTGCAGCAACATGAAAAAGTAGATGTGGATTCAGAATTCTATACCTATTTGTTAAAAATAGACAGGATAGGGAAAGGAGAACTGCATGAATGTTTTCCCTCCATCACTCTATTCATTTTTTATCACCCTTACAGAAACTGCTTTTTCTGACTGGGGAATAAAGGCAAATTCAGAGACTATATATTCCAATGTGTGTTTTTTTAAAAACCCAAGTCATATTTCAAAACATATGCTGCAATCAATAAAGTAAATACAAAGACATGGTCCTGGAAGATATCTCTGTGGTGGAAACAGGGACAGCTTTCACATAACCCCATTAACCAAATAAAATTCTATTTATTCACCATCCAACTGCCCTTTTCATATGACTAAGAAGAAGCTATCTGTGCAAAAAAAAAAAAAAAATCCAGTTCCCTATTATCATTTGACATTATTTTTCTTTCTAACCACCAGTCCTTGAATTTAAGACTAAATAAGCATAAACGCCTTGAGGATAGATTTATGCAGCTAAAAAAAGTAAAGAAGTATTAACAAATCCTATGCTGTGCAAAAGCTTTGTCTTGGCATTTTTGTAATCTAGATAATTACATTTACAGAGACTTCCCCCCTCCCCCCCACATTTGTTTAGAAAGTATGATGGAGAAAATTATCTTTATGCTAAAAAAGTAAATACAATGGTGTCCAAAAATAACATTTCCAACTAGTATTGTATTCTGCTCACATTTCTCGGCTTGGATGCAAAGTTTAGATGAGTAGGGCTTTCACTTAAGAGTTAAAGTGATGCTATCTTTTACCTGAATTTTCTTACATAGTTCTAAAATTTCTGGCTCTCACACTCACTGAACTGGAAAGATGGAATTAATTACAAAAGTTAATTTTCATTTTGTACACTCATCTGGTATCTTCCTTTGCGAATGTGACTTTATTACTATTACAACCATTTTATTTAGGGATGAGGACAAAGCACCAACATTTTTCCCTTTGATACAGTGCCTTTTTTACATATAAAACAGAGACAGGAAGAGTATTAGATATCTTTTCCATCTTGAGTTATTTATTAAAAAAACAATAAAGGAGTGATATAAATAAAAGATAACAAAATAAACTACATTAATGGAGCACTGAATCTCCATGTTTTCCACTGTACTAGGTGGGGGTGGGTTCCGGCAGTCACTACTGCTGGTTTGCTTGTGGGCACACCGCACACGCGCAGTTGATGTGTGCGCATGCACAATGCAATAAAAATTGCTTTGTACATGCACAGAAGCAAAAAAAAAGATGGCGGTACCTATGGCACCACCGGGAGAACTGGTTCGGGGGCGTGGCAGGCCTGCGTCACTGTTGCTTCCAGCGACTCATGCCACCAAACCACTACCTGTTCAGCAGAACCGGGCCGAACTGGTAGGAACCACCACTGGTGCTAGGTATTGTGAGGTATTGTCATTTATAGACTATTTTTTAAAGCACAGCTGTTGCCTCTGAGTCATTATTGACTGTTTCAGTTCCTGATCTTTTAAGAATTGGAAAAGCAGCAGCAGAAAGAAGGGAACATTTTCTGAACAGACTTGTGCAACCTGTTCTTTCAAATGAACCACTTCAGGTTTTAAACAAAGACCTTTCCAAATACTCTGCTGGTTATTTCCAAAGCATCATGAAAGCCTCTCGGAAATGACGTGGAAAAAATTTTCTTTGCATTCGGTAGACTAGATTAATTTCTCTGGAGAATTATAAAATCATGATGTTTCAAGCACAGCTGTATAGGAAAGGGGGAGATCTTATGTCATGTTTATTTAAAAAAAAACCTCCAATCCTGGGGCTATCTCTGATGCCATTTATTTAAGAAGTTAACTTATTAAACTTAATGCAATATTCCTATCAAAGGAATTGTTATTTTTCCCCAGGATTGTGCAGAAGTTGGAAAGCATCTGGGCTATTTTAGTAAAAGAAGATGAGGTCTGAAGCACTTGTTCCAATCCTCTCTGAAGTATGCACAGCCCTATTCTCTGTACCCTTCCAGCAAATTATTGTAGCAAAACACAAGATCCATGTATCCATTGGGGATCTGGTTGATTGGGAAGATATTCCGTCTGAGATATTGGGAAAAACATACTGGCTATCTTGTGCAAAAACACACAGATACCAGTTTCCTAGTATCATTTGACATTATTTCTCTATCCGCCAGTCCTTGAATTTAAGACTAAAGGTAAAGGTTTCCCTCACACATATGTGCTAGTCATTCCTGACTCTAGGGGGCGGTGTTCATATCTGTTTCAAAGCCGAAGAGCCAGCGCTGTCCAAAGACCTTTCCGTGGTCATGTGGCCGGCATGACTAAATGCCGAAGGCATACGGAACACTGTTACCTTTCTACCAAAGATGGTTCCTATTTTTCTACTTGCAATTTTACATGCTTTCGAATGGCTAGGTTGGCAGAAACTGGGACAAGTAACAGGAGCTCACTCTGTTACGCAGCGCTAGGGATTTGAACTGCTGAACTGCTGACCTTCTGATTGACAAGCTCAGCATCTTAGCCACTGAGTCTCTGCGCCCCTTTAAGACTAAATGGGCATAAATTCTTTCAGCGTAGATTTATGCAGCTGAAAAGCTAGGTTGTTTTTTTTATAAACAACTTTCTCTAATTCAGCCTCAACCCAATGATGTCACAATCATTACTTTGTTTTCTGTGGCTCCTCACTTGCTTCTCTGTCACTAATCCCACCCTTTAGTGGTAAAGAAATCAGATAAACCAAGTGTTTCTCCATTACTGAATATGAGCAATTCCAGGGACAACATCAAAGCACAGGGGGATCTGCACATGGGTCCAAAGGCTGACCACTTTTGATTTAAGCAGCTGGAAAAGAACACCTTCATGGATCCTTCAGAGGACAGTAAGCAAGGACCAGCTTTTGGCAATGTGTTTCTTTTTTGCATCTGCATTTATCAGGCAGTTGCCAGCAGAAGATGAACAATGGAGGGAAATATTCAGTGTCATACAAAAGAGGGAAAACCTATCCAGGCTGGTCTGTCTGTGATATATTGCCAGAATCAGATATTTCCTTGCTTACAGAAGATCAGGAAAATTATCAGAGGGTTTGGTTTGTTCCATTGTGGATCAACATTATTTTGTGCATGTCCTTCTATAGCAGTGTTTTTCAACCTTGGCAACTTTTAAGTCCTGTGGACTTCAACTCTCAGAATCCCTCAGCCAGCATAGCTGGGGGATTCTGAGGGCCCCATCTCCCCAAAAAACTGCCTTTAACAGGATCCAAGTGGTGGTACATCTTCTCTGCTGTGGACCCTGCCATCTGGAACATTATTCTTTCAGAAGGTCTTCTCACCAGGGGCAACATATAAGGTAGCTGTATGAGATTAAAGAGATGTTCCCCTACTTCCTTGGGTTTATCGGTTTATTCATTTTTGATTGTTATAGATCAGGGGTATGAAACTGGCAGCCCATGGGATGGATGTGTCACACGCAGGCCAGGCCCACTCCAGCTCCATGAAAGGGGGAAATGTTGCAAAATGTCACATGACGGCAACATGACGCTGTGAGTTTGACAGCCATGTTATAGATTGATATGGAGTTTTGAACTGTTGTGCTGTAAATCTCCCAGTCACATGTTTGTGAGTTGGGTAGTTATATACCGTATTTTTCAGAGTATAAGATGCTCCGAAGTATAAGACGCACCTAGCGTTTGGGGAGATAAAGGGAAAAAAATCTGCCCCTGTCTCTCAGCAATTTGCCTCCTTGCAACAAACAGCACAGTTGATATACACTATTTGTGGTGTTACATTTCAGACTATATTTGTACAGATGATGTTAAAATTGATGTGACTTTCTGGAAGTATAGTTATTCTCTGCTATTTAAAAGAAGATACAATAGAATTGGACCTCTTCAGATCAAGCATTTATTTTAAAAAGCTTCTTCATTTTGTTAGGTTGTCTAGAACAATAATAAAGCTGTCTTTAAAAAATAAGTCTAATAATTTGAACATTCTATAGGCATTTATAGTTATTTACTTACCTCCTTGCAGCAAACAGCAAACAGCCTGATTAGCACAAGAAAAAAAAATCTGCCTCTGTCTCCCAGAAATTTGCCTCATGCAGCAAACAGCAAGTTTCACTTTCAATTTCAGCAGGGGCCTCCCAATCATCAGCTGTTTCAGGCTGCAGGCGAATCTTTTTTGGCTCGTGTGCCATAAGCGGTGGGAGCGCAGGGGGGGTCATGCACGGGCATGCCGCACCCATAATGCAATGTGTGACGCCCCCTAGCACACATGCATGCATGACAGCCACTCCCCCCATTTTTGCATGCATTTTATAGGAGCCTGGGGAGGGTGAAAACAGCCTCCCCCCCCCCGGAGGCCTTCCGGAAGATTCAGGAACTTCCCTGAAACCTTCAGAGTGCAAAAAACTGGCCCTATGGGCAAACCAGAAGTACAGGAATGGACTTCCAGTTTGCTTGTACGGCCAGTTTAAGCCCTCCAGAGCTTTCAGGGGCCTTCCGGAGGCTTCCCTGACAGCTCCAGAGGACTAAAAACGGACTTACGAACAAACCAGGAGGTTTGTCCATTGGGTCATTTTTTGTCCCCCGGAGCCTTTAGAGAAGCCTCCTGAAGGCCTCTGAAGGGGGGTGGGGGGCTGTTTTGCCCTCCCCAGGCTCCTATAAAGCCTCTGGAGCCTGGAGTGTGTGAAAAATGGCTTCAAAAAGGCTGAACTCAGCTGGCTAGTGCACGCATACGCACTGGCCAGCTGACAGGGCAATGCCTCACGCGTCCTGACAAATGGCTCCGTGTGCCACCTGTGGCACGCATGCCATAGGTTCGCCATCCTGGCCATAGTCTATTGCAGCCTCCACAAGCCCCCATTTTCCCTGTTTGCTGCAGGAGACAGAGGCCAAAGGGTGGGGGGCAGTGGGTGGGTGTGGTTACATTCAGCATATAAGATGCAAATTTTCATCCTCTTTTAGGGGGGGGGAAGGTGCGTCTTATACTCTGAAAAATATGGTAAATATGCTAGTATATAAATAAATTTAAAACCCCATTGTCATGTATTAAGAAAATTATGAATGAAATTGTTACTTCCTGAAGAGTAATACAGGTAGTCCAGACTTAACAATGGAAATTGGGAGTGGCAGCTTTTTTGGTAAATGTTGTGGTCATAAAGCACAACCTCAACTGACTGTGCTGATGGGAGTTGCTGCAGTTCCAGTTGCCTTGTTAGAGGTGAATCCCACTCAGTTGCATCTGTATAGATGATTGATAGGTAGAGATAGATGAGATAGATAGATTTTATTTTTATTTTTTGGTTGCCATGTACAAGGTAACAGGCATGTATAGACATGGACATTATCACATGAGATTGGTACAAATAGATGGATCTAAAAAAGTATAATGTGGCCATGAACACATAAAATGAATACATATCAATGGGAACAGTAGGATAGGGACGATAGATAGATATGATAGATAGATATGGATGATGGATGATAGATAGAAAGATGATAGATGATAGATGATAGATGATAGATAGATAGATAGATAGATAGATAGATAGATAGATAGATAGATAGATAGATAATGATAACTAGAGGTAGAGATTGACTTTTGACCTTCTACTGGCTTCCCCAATGACTTTGTTGGAAATCAGCAGTGAAAGTCAGAAAGAGCAATCATGTTACCATGTGATGCTACAACCATCATAAACACAAGCTGGATGCCAAGTACCTGAATCATTATCATGTGACTGCAGCACCATTGTGATCGCCACGACTCAGAGGAAGAGTTCCCTCATTCAGGCTTAACCTAACTTCAAACTGTCACTGAATGAGTGGTTGCTGAATGAGGACCATCTGTGTATTCTTCCAAATATTGAGAGTTTGAATCTTCAACATCAGTTTCCAATATAAGAATGTATGTTGTTCCACTCAATGAAAAAACATTTTTGGCCGATGTTTATTAACTCTTCTATTGCAGTCATTTTTTTTTTAATGCTGCACGTTTCCTTTGTGTTATGTGCCTGATTGCCATAGCAACTTCTCCACATTTTTAGGAGTTTGCATGAATTCTAGAATTCCAAAAAGCTTAATTAGCTCCAAAACATTAATAACTGAGACGAATTCAACATTGATGCTAGTAGGGTGTGTTTTCATCATGATCCTATCACTTCAGATTGAGAATGAAGCTTCTCAGGATTTCCCTGGTTATATATTGAAGGTTTATTATTTTTCTCCCAAAGAGGATTATTTGTGTTATTGATGACTTGTAGAATCAGGTGATTCTATCCATGTGTGACTGAATCACTACAGAGAACACAGAGTTGTAATGTTCTTATGCATGTTACCAGATGATGAATAATGGACAAGAGTCCTATATTCTTAACTGCCAAAGAGCTCTTCCTTTCTTGGCGCTTGGTTCAAATGTGTAATGAAGCTACAAAGCCAACTGATATTCAGTAATAATATAATAATATGCTTCTCTTATTTTGCCCCACTCTTTTATGATTCACAAGCAATCCCAACTGAACTATTTGCTTAGTACTCCAGGTAACACAACGTAGAAAGAAAAAGAGTACTTTAGGGTAGGTTGCTTACACTCACACCCATGCTCAAATACTGACATAAATATATATTTGTGGATGAGCATATTATTACCAATCTAAATCATTCCATGGCAGGATTAAAGCCTCATCATTGAAGATTTTGGACCATAATGTATTATACTATGCTAGAGCAGGTTGATGCATGAAACATGCATCAATCAACATGCTCTGGTACATCACAGTCCAAAATCTTCAATTAAAAGACTTTAATCATGACATGGAATGATTTAGATTGGTAATAATAACATGTATAAACACCAATCCACAAACGTATATTTATGTCGGTAATTTTTAACTCCTCAGTCAAAGAATGAGACAGTATGATTGGCCCAAAGTCACCAGGTAGTTTCTGTTTGAAAGGGAGGACTCAAAATATTTCCCCACTCTTAGTCCAGCACTGTACTCACAGCACCATACTGCTCGTCATGCATATGTATATACATATGTCTTGGGCAGAAAAAGACTACTCTAAACATCTACTTATTCAGATATTAATTAAATACCGCTAATAGTAATTATGAAGTTTCTTCTTTTAGTGTTACATATTTTTCTGATAAATTTTCTGATAATATTTTTATACAACTAACTATACAATCATGAGGATCTCTGTGATGTTTTATTCTCAATGGTTCTGAAAAAGATACCACATTTAGACAAATTTATGCAGTTCATTAGTACTCATCCAAAGAGTTATTGTACACATAAAACAAGTATGTCGAGCCATGTCTTTTGTTACTCACCAAGTACAAAAATTATGTTTGATTTCTTCAGGTCTTCTGTAAAATCTAAATTAAAATGAAAATAGTTTGAAACAATAGTTGTAAACAAAACATACATAGTTTTGTAAAGTCTATCACAGTGGTTCTCAACCTGTGGTCCATGGATCCTTGGGGGGGTATGCAATTTCATCACAGGGAGTCTGCCAAGGCTTGAAGAAATATTATGATTTAAATCTTAAGTTAAGTCTTGGGGATCTGTGGCCATGATTCATGGCCACAAAAGTTATTTAAAGAGGATCCATGGTGAAGAAAAGATTGAAAACCACTGATCTATCATATTAACTTTACAATATGATCTTATGTGTCTCTACAAGGAAAAAATACTGAAAGTTGTGTTCACTGAAATCTGTGGAGTACTTGGTGCTCTCTGAGCTTGGTTGTTTTCTTGCAGATGTTTCATTACCCAACTATGTAATACCATCAGTGTTAAGTGTGGGATTCACTCTTGTCTATATAGAGTAGCTTGACGGCCAGTTTTGGTGGGAATGTGAGTTTCTTTTTGAGAGTTCTTTGATTAAGATGTTTTCTGCTTAACTGTTTGCTTCTTACACAGCTCCGCTTGTGGGAGGTTGGGTTGTTACTTTAGTAATGGCGCACTTGGTTAGTGTGGGTTGTTTTTCGAAAGACTTGTTTCTAATTTGCCATCATTTCCTCTGAATAAGAACATTATTCAGAACAGTACAAATCACTGCAGCAATCCAGAACACAAGAAAAAGGAAATAAACTGCCTATACAACATCTTCCAAAAAAATGGACACCCACGCAACTTTATCAAAAAGTGCCTGGCTACTCAATCCACTACAGCACAATCAAAACAAGCTATGAAAAAGTTAACACAACAATTCATCAAAAAGATCTCAGAAACAACCAACAGATTATTACAACCATACATCATTATCATAGCAAACAAACCAACTAAAGCCCTTGAAGAAACATGACTAACTAAAGTCCTTGAGTTAATGCATGGACAGACTCAACCACAGTTTCAAAAGGAAAGAATTAACAATCAAGTAGAAAACAATACCAGAACTACCAAGGAGAAACTCACATCCCCAGCAAAACTGGCAAGGCAAGTTACCATATATAAATAGGGAGCAAACCCCACAGTTACTCACTCTGATGATGTTACTTAGTTGGGTAATGAAATATCTGCAAGCAAACAACCAAGCTTAGAAAGCACCAATGACTCCATAATTCAATCATGAGCTACATATATTCTCTTCTATAGGAACCATTGAAATTTACTCTAGCAATAGCAATAGCAGTTAGACTTATATACCGCTTCATAGGGCTTTCAGCCCTCTCTAAGCGGTTTACAGAGTCAGAATATTGCCCCCAACAACAATCCGGGTCCTCATTTTACCCACCTCGGAAGGATGGAAGGCTGAGTCAACCCTGAGCCGGTGAGATTTGAACAGCCGAACTGCAGAACTGCAGTCAGCTGAAGTAGCCTGCAGTGCTGCATTTAACCACTGCACCACCTCGGCTCTCTTGATACAGGTTGTTGCAGTCTATTTTTTTCTTAAAATTTTATATTTTCAAATGGAGGACTCAGAATAGCAACTAATAGGCAATCTAATTGCTCATTGCTATTACAGATCCTTACAGCTATGGTTCAAAATATTTCATGCAAGATATTTGGAGGAATATTTTATGCTACCCTTGTTAAAACTTCATTTAATTTCGGCAAACGTTCGTGTATGCCATTTTCTTCCCTAAGCTACAAATTCAATCTGAAATCTATTTCATCAGTCCATACCTGCAACCTGAACACCAAACAATTGCAATGATTTCTTTTCTTGAACAGTATCTCTTTTTTTGTTCATGGACAACTAAAGTTAATTGCTGCTTAGTTGGGAGGATGTCTTACTGAATGCAAGGCTACACATGATGAAAGACTTACAATATTATCATTGTTCAACACTATGAATGTTGTTTCATTCATAAAAATGTGAAGAACAATCTGTCAGTCATCATTCAATACATTTTCAAATATTTCATTATCAGAAGTACAGGGTTTTGAACCCTGCTGATTGTAGCTATCTTGAACCTTCTGAGTACTGGATTAATAAAAAGGCTGCTATTATACTTCCATTCCTACACTAAAGGATTAAAGCTGCTCCGTGGCCACTTTATTCCATATAAAATGAACACTCCTAGAATATCTGCAAGGTCATCCATTCATATTTCCAACTTCTTTGGACAGGGGGGCGGTATTGCAGAGCTGATCAAAAATTGCAATGTAGGCCACCCTGAATCCACTGTTCAGCTATTGTTTGGACATAGTTCTCCAAATTAAAATAATTTGTATTATTATTATCCTCATCATTAAACAGAATTGCCAAACCTGAAACATTTTGATTTTTGAATATGACAGATTTCTGATGTTGTTGGGGTTCCTTTGTTAAACATTCTGAATTTCTCATGGGGAGAGTTTCAATGGCTTTCTGTATCATAATTGCAATATGAAAACCAAATGCTGCTACAAAGGCCAGTGCATATATTTATCTTATGATTTCTTATCATAATCTTCTTTTAACGACCCCATAATCAGTCAGGGCAACTGAATGGAGCTAGAAGATTGTTTACTGGCCAGATTTCTTTCACGTTGCCAGTGCGGAGTTTTGTTCAGCAGATATATTCTCATTGTGCCCAGAGAGAGAAATATCTGCCTCTATCTAGGATCGAACTCACAGCCTCCTGATTGTGAGGCAAGAGCTCTACCTCTAGGCCACCGCACCACTCCCTTTATCCTATAATTTTTTATGAGATTAGCAAACTTGATTAACACTTTAGAAACACTGCTACCTCTCTGAACAAGAAGTTATCAATTACCCTTACAAAGAAAATCATTGGAGAAGATGATATATACTCTTTTTCTGAGGGCACAATGGTATTCATGAGACTCTGGAGTCAGCTGCATGCTGTTTCACATATATGAGGCTGTGAACATTTGAAATTAATTCACATGAGTACTGCTCTTTGATACCAATTAAACAAGCCATCTTTTTCCATTGTCTTTCAGAGCAGCATTATAAATTTACTCCTTAAAACAGCAGCATTTTTTTCCAGGTTCAAATTAAAGTCTGTAAAAAGGATGCTGCTACTTTAATGAGCAGCAAGAAGGTATTTTGCTAGTGCAAAGTCCAAAATGCTGTGAAAATAAAGCATGCATGACCCCAACACATAAATTAACAGGATTATTTAAATATATATTAAAATAATTTTATACTAAAATGATAAAAACTCACCTGAATTTTCAGGCCTGCAAACACACGATTGTTCATATGCCTGTTATATTATAAATTGATATGGGAAAAATTAGCTTATATATTTTCATTACTGTCTAATAATATGAAAAGAGATTTGTCCATAATTCTAATTCCGTAAATATAGGATTTTTTTTCTTTATTGGTTTTTTTTTCACCAACCATTTAGCACACCTTATCATCAAATTAATTTGGGGCATAGTCATATTTTCAGTACTGAGTGTACAGTATGTTTCATGTTTGAAATTTCAGCATTCCTTTTTCAATGCACCTGACTTTTGACCTGAGGAGCCAATATACACAATGTTAAGGTTTTCAGATACAGGAAATACTATTTTCTAGATAAGTTGGGATACGAGGAATAATAAAGCATTCACTGTAGCTGAAAATTGTAAAATTTTCTGAATAGGGATTGATTTACATAAACATGAGCAGGTGAGAACCTATACCATTCAGGACAAAGCGCTGTCCAATCTCTTCTTAAAAACCTCCAGTACGTAGCACTCACAATTTCTGGAGGCAAGCTATTTCACTGACTAATTGTTCTCCCTGTCAGGAAATTTCTTCTTAGTTCTAAGTTGGACCTCTCTTTGATAAGTTTTCATCCATTACTTCTGGTTTCAGATGCTTTGGAGGATAAACTGTCCTCTTCTTTGTAACAAACCGTCAAAACCTGGCTGTGCCGGCAGGCCTGGGGTTGATGAGTTCCTCTCCCCTCTCGACTGGTATGGCTGTGTGATTTTCGTGTATTTTAATTATGTGTACTGTTGTTTATGTTCCCTTTCCCCTTTGAGTTGTTCGCCGCCCTGAGTCCCCCCTGGAGAAGGGCGGCATACAAATAAACCAAATACTAATACTAATACTAACAGTCCTTCAAATAGCCAAAGACTGGCATTGTATCACCCCAGCCCTTCTTGTTAGACTAGACCAGAATTTCTCAACCTCAGCCCCTTTAAGACATGTGGACTTCAACTCCCAGAATTCCCCAGCCAGCAAAGCAGAATTCTGGGAGTTGAAGTCCACCTGTCTTAAAGGGGTCGAGATTGAGAAACACTTGTCTAGACATACCCAATTCCTGTAACTGTTCTTCATATGTTTAGCCTCCAGCTCCTAATCATGATTGTTGCATTTCTCCGCACTCTTTCTAGACATCAACATCTTTTTGCATTGTGGTGACTAGAATTGGATGTAGTATTCAAAGTGTAGTCTCACCAAGGCAGTATATACAGTACGAATACTTCACGTGACCTTGATGCCATTCCTCTATTCATGCAGACTAGGATTGCATTGGCCTATTTGGCAGCTGAAGCACACTGCTGGTTCATACTTAAGTGACTGTCCATTATGACTCCCTCTCACAGTTACTGCTGTTGAGCCAGGCATCATCTGCTCTATACCTGTGCATTTGATTTTTCTTGCCTGTGTAAAACTTTACTTTTCTCACTACTGAACTGCATTCTCTGAAATTCTATGTTCTCTTCTCTTTAAGTCTTTATACATTGGCCTACTTCCACTCGTAGTTCTCACTTCACTTGGTATCTACCCTTCTGTTTCTATGCACTTGTATGCTGGATGAAAGAGTTGATAGGTTTTAACCACTTCTAAATCTACACTCTTCTGATTCCTTGCTTCTTGCAATTGTTTCTTTCCTAATACACAGTAATATAATTCTAAACAATATTATAATGTATAAACATCAGAAACCAGATAATTGTGTTTCCTCTTTCTCCTTTCCTCTTTTCATTCTTTAAGTTACCGTCATGTCACTTCTTTCCGAGTTTTTGCCATTTTATCTACTATTTGCTCATTTTTCTGGCTTACCAGAATTGGGTAACAAGGCTAAAAAAGATGTATAACCTTTAAAGAGTAAAAAAAATCCAAATTTAACTGTCATTGATGTCTGGGATTTTAGAAGTTATACAGACAAGCTTCTGCCATGTAACACCCCAGACTTAGCAACTATTGATATGACAGATTTTAAAAATTTGATAGTGGAATTGTAGTACTTGGAGACAGCAGAAGAGAAGAGAAAGAACTGGCGAAAATAACAAAATACGAAGATATGCAGATAGACATAGAAATCATGTGGCAAAAGAAAGATACAGGCTATGAAGTCAAAGAATTACACAATTTGAAGGGTATAGACATCTGTGTCAAATGATTAGTGAATGTCTTTTTCACACTATTTAGATGGTTTTGACTATCTAAAAATGATAATGTGTTTTCTTGCCACATGACTGTCTACTTTGTCTTTTAAAGTGGAGACACCCTGGAGGGATGGACAGATTGAATACCCTTATAGCAAAAGAATAAAATGAGCCACCCACATAATTTACCAATCTTTTCCTATTGTCTGCTATCCCTTCTGTGTTCTTCATGTTACTCTTCTCTAAAACGGTTTGGTCTTTTAATTAATTAATTTTTTTTTCAATATGTTTGGTTTCTGCTCGAGACGTGATAGATCATATGAAAGATCAGCTTTTGCAAGGCAACTGTGTCACAATAATTATTCAGAGGTTACTTAAATCTGTAGTGATGTTGTTTTCTTTGTGACTTTTCTATCATTTTAGCAATAACAGGAATGTTATGAAGTAGATCGTGCCATGATACTATCACTGCTGAAGTACAAAGTGAAAATAATACATGAAATGTGTCAGGGATTCTCAAACTGCGGGATGGGAGGGAACGTCTGAGAAGATCAACCAAAGAAGATCAACCAAAAACAGCTTCTGTTTTGTTTTTCCTCCTGTCTGAGTTAAGATAAAAATAGCATCGGGAACTTGCCAAGGAAAGGACAATACGCAACTGTGCTGACCTCAATCTGAAGATGAAACTATGTAGGCTTCTATTTTGTGCTCAGGTTACAACATCTATGTTACCTTTCCTGCACATCATCTTTACTGCTTGGATGGGAGAACGCTAGCTTTGTTAGCAGGAATTAATGGCTCAAGGATAGAATAGAATTTAAAAACAAATATAGATTTCTAAATGAACAAGTTGCACACTCCTATGTTTGTTCTGGGTTTCTTGTTACAATAACTTCTCTACTATCCAAGAAATTTCTAAAAAGTAAGGTAATGGTGAGAGTAATAAATCATAAACTCTTTAAGAACCAGGGGGTAGGGGGGAAAGAATGTGGAATGATGCTGAAAACTTTTTCTGTCCCTTCAAATGCAGATTAGGGTCCTCATAGTCCTCAACATATGACCACAATTCAGTCCAAAACACAGTTGCTAAACAATATAGTTGTTAAGTGAGTTTTGCCTCATTTTATGACCCTGACAGTTGTAAGTTGAGGGCTACCATGTATCATGAATATGGATTTTTTTTCCATCAACTCCAACATATCATCCCTAATTATTTACCAATTATTTTAATAGCATTATTATCATTGTTCTTTGCATACATTTTAATGTGCATCTTATGAAAATATATATTTCTATGTCTGAGTAAACACTTTTGCCCATCCATGCTGGATTATTCTTGATTTGGTGCCAATTTGACACATTAGCATCCCTGATTGACAGCCAAGCTGGTTTTCTTCCAGCTCTGTTCTCAAGCAGCAAATTTTTCATTTTCTCATTTGAACTACATGAACTTCACCGAAGCAGCAGATGGGATGCTGGAAACCTCACCTTTTTTTTTTTTTTTTTTTTAGTTTGGGTTCTGCAAACGTATCGCCTGTTTAATATTAGTGGGTAAATAGAAATCTCCAGGACTGGACTAGAGTGGAAACTCTATGCTGGTAATTTATGAAGGTGAACAGAGCAACAAATTGTTTTCATTAATGGAAACAAACTGTTTCCATAGTTTTGTTCCATCTATTTTTCCACTGGGGTAGGGAATTTTACATTTACCAGTGTCATGCAGTTGGTGGCTTTGAACGTAGCACTAGTATATCAGCCAATTTTATTTGGGGAAGGGTGGCATCACATAAATCCATTCATTATTAGAGGAGCACAAAGTTTGCAACCCACTGAATTATGTGATTTTGCCTAGCATCAAAACATCAACACATTACTGCACTAATGTCATCTTGGACCTAGAACAGACAGATTTGGTAAGTAATAACATCTCTATATAAATAGAGCTCCAAATGCCTCTACAAAAGATATGTCTCTCACTGTTTTCTCATTGCAAATGAGAAATATCTTAATCCAAATGATAATTATTTACTACTGAATTCTCCAATGGGAAATTGCTTTATTCAATTAGACTTTACAAAACAAAAAGAAAACTCTGATACCAGTACTAATTCCCAAATAGTATTTGAATAATTTAAAAACCAACATTTCCCCCTAAGCAAGATAGGGATCTTTGCAACTAAAACTATTTTTAAGCTCTTGAATACACCAGTTCCCATGGTAACTTAAGATGAACAGATTGTTCCTGGATGAAAAAAAATATGTTAAACATTTTTAACATTCTAAGACAAGGAGTATTTTGCACATTCCTATGGTATATTTTTATCTATACTGTCATAAATAAATGTCCCAATATCTGCTTTCTACCTGACATGGTGATCTGTTTATCAATATTTACATAGTAAAAAACTTAAATACGTCAGTTTTGAAATCTAGAGATCTTCTCTACATGACTAGTTCATATAAACTCCGGTTCCACCACAAAACCGCGAAGCCCTTATCTGCGCCGACATAAGTGTGAAGGCAAATCCGCGCCGTCCGAAGCGCTAAGAAAAACTCGACCCTACTGCGATGACATAACCGCGGAGGGCAAATCCGCGCCTTCCGAAGCACCCTAAACCTAACCCTAAACCTAACCCTTAAACCTAATCCTAACCCTTACCTTAATTTAAATCGGCTTTCTGCCGTCGCACTGTTTTAAAGCGCCCTTCTGTCACCGCGCTGTTGTCGCTGCGCTGTTGTCACTGCGGTGATGACGCGCGGTGATGACGTTGCGGCTTTAGCAACGCGGTTTTATCACCGCTATTTTGATGAGCGTGGTTTTGTCATGCCACGTAAACTCCTAGTAGTTAGGAGCTCACATGCCTATAACTATTAAAATTACAACCACAAAACTGAGCACTTCATAGCAAGGGCACCTCTGGTGAGGGGTGTCAAAAAGACTAGATAATGACCACAGCTACATAATTGAAGCCCTACCCCTTTCTGTGCATGTCACACATACAACACATATACAAAGTGAAGTAGAGACCCTTGACTTTTCTTATCTTCACCCATGAATGCCTCTATCTAACAATATAGCTTGTGTGGAATAGTTACCAACCAAAAGTCAATGCAGTGATTTTATGTATGTTGTGATGAATTAAAACATCTATATGAACAATTAGGAATGAGCTCCAATAACTAAGAAAGACCAGTATTCTAGGAACAAATAAACAAATCTTAGCCCATGCCTAAAACCTCTGATTTCTTTCTTTGCTTTGAGGCGCCAATGTTTCCAAGTTGTGAACATTTTTACATACGTTTATATATCTGAAACATTTTATTGCTGGCTGATTAGTTACAAGTGACTAATGTATTATTATTCATCTATGCATGTATTTTTAAATTTTCCAATCACGTTTCGTTCAGGTTTTTAAAATGTATTATGTTTTTCTGCAACAATTACAAAATAAATAGATCTTACATGAGGGTAATAATAGCAATTTACTATGGGAATTTGCTGCCCTTTATATCCTCAATTAAGCCATAATTCTTTGTAGAGTGATAAGTTCAAAGATTTTGCTGTATATTAAAAAAATTACATCTTTAAATTAAAATGATTTTTATAATTTCATATTAATCACTTTGTGGGACTTCTTTTAAACCAATAATACCCAGAATCTTAGCTTTTACATAGCAAGAGAAATGTTCTTTGTCGCATTTCTCAGTCATCTTATTTTTGCTAAATATTTTGGTATTGATACAACCATGGTTATATCATAGTATTGATATATACTGTATAGATTTTTCATTTCTATCCAAAAAAAATTGTTCATATGTCATGGAACAGACAATGCATTAATTGTTCATTTGACTCTGCATTTCTAAGGAAAAATAGGTTTTTAGCCAACAATATACATTTTCTGGCAAACAATGTGAAAGTCTTTGTGGAAGTGCATCATTTCCTTAGTGTTTACAGTTTCAGTTATTTACTGACTTCTTCCTTAGTAACCTATGATTCATATTAATAATTCAACACTTACATTCTATGAGAACAGATGATAATTCTTGAATGGAAGAAATCACGTCAACACTTAAGAATGAAATGTTCTATTCCATTCTTGCGCAAGCTTGTTCATTCCAGATAACTTAATGATGATTCTATTTATGATGGCCATACTTATTGGGAGAAGATGCAGGTAGTAGCCCCATGGATATAACAAGCACCAGACTGAAGGAACATAATTTTATTCCCTCACAGATTTCAATTATTAACTACCAGGAGCTTACATGAATTAGTCATGTAGAGAATTCTGGCATTACTAAATCTACTCGAATCATATTTTTATTGTCAATTAACAGAATATCAGAATAACAGAGGTGGAAGGGACCTTGGAGATCTTCTATATAACCCCCGCTGCAGCAGGAGGCCTTATACCATTTCAGACAAGTAGTTGCCCAATGTCTCCGAGCGATTGTGGGTGCGCCTCGGTACACCCACGTTACATCTATCCTCCACGAGCTGCACTGGCTGCCTATTGGTCTCCGGATACGCTTCAAGGTGCTAGTCGTCACTTATAAAGCCCTACATGGTATTGGACCTCGGTACTTGAGAGACCGCCTCCTGCCAATTACCTCCCATAGACCCATTAGATCCCACAGATTAGGCCTCCTCCGAATTCCATCTGCCGGCCAATGCCGGCTGTCGACCACTCGGAGGAGGGCCTTCTCTGTGGCTGCTCCTGTGGCACGACAAAACCGCGATGATTAAAATAGCGGTGATTAAACCGCGTCGCTAAAACCGCGACGTCATCACCGCGCGTCATCACCGCTGTGACAACAGTGCTGCGACAGAAGGGCGTTCTACATGCTTCGTTCTTTGCCTCTAAAGGTAGCCCTCCTCCTCCACCTGACAGCGGCAGCGGGCATGGGGCAAAGCGGGCTGCCCAGCAGCAGCAGCCCGCAGGAAGGGTCCAGCTCAGCCGCGGGGGACAGCAGGAAGCCCGCGGGGGGCCCAGCAGCGGCGGCGGCTGAGGCTCTCCCGGGGCCGGTGAAGCGGGCTTGTCCGGTGGAGGCAGGCCACCCTCTTCTTCCTCAACAAGGGAGAACAGAAGAGGGCGGCTGCCTCCGCCGGGCAAGCCCGCTTCGCCAGCCCTGGGAGAGCCTCAGCTGCCGCCGCTGCCGCATCCTCTGCCGCCGCCGCATCCCCCGGAGGAAGAGGCAGGGCGGGCGGCATCGGCGGCCCTGCTCGGGCCCCCCGCGGGCTTCCTGCTGCCCCCCCCGCAGCTGAGCTGGACTCTTCCCACGGGCTGCTGCTGCTGGGCAGCCCGCTTTGCCCGTGCCTGCTGCCGCTGTCAGCTGGAGGAGGAGGGCTACCTTTGGAGGCAAAGAACGAAGCATGTAGAACGCCCTTCTGTCGCCGCGCTGTTGTCGCGGCGGTAGGGTCGTGTTTTTCTTAGCGCTTCGGACGCCACAGATTTGCCTCCGCACTTATGTCGGCGCGGATAAGGGCTTCGCGGTTTTGTGGTGGAACTGGCTGCTCCGGCCCTTTGGAACGAGCTCCCCGTGGAGATTCAGACCCTCGCCACCCTTCAGGCCCTCCGGACAGCTGTTAAGACCTGGCTGTCCCAGCAAGCCTGGGTTTGAGTTTCCCCCTCTACTCGAATTTGTTGTGCTTGCTGTGTTTTTAAATTGTTTGTATCACTGTCCTGTTTTTCTGTCTTACTTTTGTGTATTTGTTCCCCTTCCCTTGGCTTTGTTCAGCCGCCCTGAGTCCCTTCGGGGAATAGGGCGGCTTACAAATCGAATAAATACCAATACCAATACCAATAACCTCCAGTGATGTAGAATTCACATTCATGCATATATTGTATTCCATTCCCATGAATATTTCTTTTACATTTATGAAGATGGTTCTTATTCTGCAAATGCACAATAGCCTAATTGTTACTGTAAGTCTACTTGATTAGATTTTGATGAGAATGCTGATGATTGTGGAAAAATTGGGAGCAGTCAGTTTGAAGATTATCCAAGAATGTTAACCCAATGCAGGTGATAACTACAAAAAAGCACCTCAAAAGACTCTCTTTTACTACCTTAATTGACTCAATATAACTGAGGTTGCAAATTTTCCAAGAATCTACATTTATCATAAGCTAGGCTTAAACTCCCTTATTTAAATCCATATTGTTCTTAATCCCTTAGGCCTGCGCACACTCCCATGGGCAAATATTGGCCCTGAAATATATTGTCAAATAAACAGTATTTCTTATGTTTTCCTAATTGTAAACTAGGGATAGGGAACTAGATACCCTTCAGATGTTTAGACTTTAACTTGTCAGCCCCAGGAAATATGTGTGTGGTGTGTGTGTGTGTGTGTTGTGTGTGTGTGTTTGTGTGTTACAATCCAAACATCTAGAAGTTATCGTTCAAGTAACAAGCACTTGTGATTGCAATTCTCTGAGGACAAACATATGCAGTAATATCTAAACCTCCTTTTAAAATGGTAAATTCTGCTATAGTATTTAAGGGCAGTTGCAGTGGGGAAAAAAGCTTTTCCTCTATGCTTCTTAGTGTGAGCAAAATATTGTCAGTATTCTATCTAGGAGCGATGGATTATGAGAATTTTCTACTCTTTCTTCACAACTGGAAATTGCTTTTTTTCTGTTTTAAAAAAGAGTGACTAGAATAATACCATATAAATTTGTACTGTGTAACCACAGGAGTCCCCAACCCCCGGGCGGTGACCCAATACTGGGCTGTGGCCTGTTCAGAACTGGCCCATGGAAATGGCAGGCAAGTGTGCATGCAAGCGCAGTTCCACTTGTGCAGCATGCATGCCCAGTGCACACGTAACCATCCCCCCTTCTCCTCTCCCCCCACTGGTCCACAAGCCGGAAAGGTTGGAGACCACTGGTGTAACACATAGTTTGGAACTAAGTAATACAGTCCCAAACAGAATTACACAAGAAAAGAAATAAGATTCATTTCCCAAGTATTATGATTAGATTTATTCATTCATTAGATTTATATCCTGCCTTTCAGCACCCGAAAATGTGTGTATTATGCTGCCACCTCTTATTATTTCATAACAACTATCTGTGAAGTAGATTGTGCTGAGAGTAAGTGGCTGGCCCCAAATCATACTGTAAGTAGTCCATTTCTCATTTCTGTCTTAAAGACATATTCCAAACACCATGGATATTTACTTGCTCTTTTTTAAAAACAAAATGCAACACCTGTTATCTTCTGGGCACTAACAGAAACTGAATTGTTCTATGACATCTGTTGTTCTGTGATTATCTTCAGCACAGGTGGCCCTCCCATGTGTTAGCTCTTTTTATTTTACTGAAAAAAAAATCACATATAAAGGTGTAGACTCCAGAAAGTTTTCTAATGAGTAACCTAGAAGTCATGCAATTATAATGCAAAATATGACTGAGCCTTTTATCACTTGATTTGCAGTCTGTACTAAATAATAAATGAAATTTCCTTGATTTTGGTTTAACCTGCTCCATCTTGTGACCAGTAAATTATGGCTTATGGCTATTGTTTGTAATTCTAGACAACCATGGTTTATTCAATGAGCCATAAGTAACCAAATCATGTATAAATCCATCCATTGTCTTTCAGCTTACTGTGTGAAGTATTATTAGAATAGAATAGAATTCTTTATTGGCCAAGTGTGATTGGACACAAGAATTTGATGTTATAACAATACAGAGAACTGTTAATTCTTAAAATTCAACAGTTAAATATTCTCTTACTTGATAGCATTACTAGGGCAAAATCAATGTAGTAAAAGTGGAAGCAGCACATATTTTTCTTTGCTTTGCTCTAGATCATCTTGAAATTCCAAATTTTACAGAGATACAGTGCAATGTTCGTAGCTTTTTTAATCATACTGTATTTTAGTCTTTTTTCTAGCACTTTTAATTTTTTCGTGCTATTGTTTTTAAAGTTTAATTTGTATTAACTTTTACTATTGTAATCAAAATCCTTAATAAAATTATAGACTTAAAACAGTAGAAATTATTAAAATCCAGTCTTTGCCTCATGCCAATTTGGTAGTAAGGTAGACACCTTATAGAACCTGCTTCAAGAGAGTATTACATGTACCAGGTACTCCTACCAAGAAGTTCCTCTTTATTTATTTCACTGAACTGTGTTTATCTCCCCATATCTGGAACTTCTGCTTTTCTGTGCAGCTTTTAATCTTTCCTTTGAAATCAGAGAATTCTACAGAGATTGTATAGTGGGAAGTAGAGGGTTACTGGTGATAATCTTGCTGAAGAGGTACACAGAGCCCCATCTTTCTCATAATTATAAATTAATAGATTGCAACACTAAATAATACACAAGTGATTGACCAGCAATTTTGCAATGTAAAGAAATTGAGTACAAAGAAGTCTGGGATGTCAATATTACCGCCCACATATTATAAACCTCTGGAAAAAATTACTTTGTGGTTCCCATTCTTCAGGAATGTGCTTCCAAGAGATATATACTCTTGAATCAGTTTTAATTTGGAAAAATTACAAGAGGCCTCAAGATATAATAAGTCAGTGATGGCAAACCTTTTCGGCACCAAGTGCCCAAACTGGAACACGCATGCATGTGTGTGCATGTGCACAAGCTGGAGCCCTGGAAACTCAAAGACCAGCTGGCTAGTGTGTGCATGCCTGGTTTTTGGTAAATTTTGTGCCATTTTCAGGATGGTTTGGGGACATTTTCAGTGTGTTTTCTGGCCGTTTTTCTGGTGGTGTTTCAGACAGTTTTCCGGCACTCCAACACCCACAAAGACCACCTGGCTGGCACGATGGAATCCAGAAGAGCAGCTGGCGATGGTGCACATGCCCACAGAGAGGGCTCTGCATGCCACTTCTGACACGCATGCCAGAGGTTCACCATCATGGTACTAAGTGGTCAGCAATCAAAACTAATGGTGTACACTCAAAGTTAAGAACCACTTCTTGAACATTACAGTGCATGCTTAACATATGGATACTTCCAACATCAGAGAACCATCAAAGAGTTCTGCAAAATATTTACCAGCTGTCAACTTCTTAGTTGCACATGGTTGCCTGGAAAACTAACCCTCTTGGCCCCATCTTTCTGACAGGCACTTTATTTGCTTCCAGATACACATGACATGCTGATATCTAGATACATCTTTTTTCTTTATTTGATATTCTCAGCAGAGAAATGCTTGGGCCAATTTACAGTTTGAAGACTGCACGGGTAATAAAAACATTATTCAGTGAAGCATAAGAGTTCTGCCACAGTCCCAAATTTTCAGATATCAAAGGCATATTTTTAAGGGGCTTTAAAAGGCATTTTTTTCCTCTCTCTTTTGGCTTAGCTGAATTGTGCAGAGGTCAATGATGAGATTGGCTTCGACACACCTAGAATGCTGTGTTAGAATTTACAATGGCTATTTCCATTTTGTTATTTCCAATTTCATAGCATTGTGCTTTCAATCAATCAGCATCTAAATCCTTTGCTGGTTCAAAGAAACAGACATACGAAAAGCAAAAGCGTCTGAGGACAGGTGCCAACTTGTTCTCTAAATGTAGGATCTCTGAGCAATTTTGGGAGCTCATTTTAAAATGAGTCTATTTAAAAAATTATAACAGACAATTCTACTCTTTAAAGGTCTATGTTAAATATATTTTAATATCTTAATTATAGATATTTTAATATCTTTAATAGTTCAGGAGCCACAATACCTGCATGCACATTTCAAACACAAGAACACACTAATGCAGAAGCTTGTCCACCCCAAGAATAAAACACCCAGATACAAACTAAGCAACGTGGCATATGCATTACAATGCAGTGGGCCATGTCAGAGCTTTACACTGGGAAACAAAACAACCAACATCATAAATTCATGGCACAACATAGGAGAATAAACCCATCAGGAGGGGTGGATGTGATATCACATATCTCAATCTACAACACAGTCCTTTCACCAGTTCCAAGAAACCTCCAACCCATTTGCACTACTTAGGTGATCCTGATGACACAGATAAACCTCCAAGTGGCCTCAATGACTCTCTAAAAGAATTCAATGACTAGCTGTTTGCAAGGAATATAAATCTTTCAATTCCCCATCCAAGCTTCTTGGATGAAAAGTGAAGTGTCTTCAAAGAAAACCAAGAAAGTCCATTTGCCACTTGAAAAAAAGCACCTTTGGGATGTCCATGTCAAAAAGAGAGTGAAATCCCATTCTTTTTCGCTTTATAAGTTGCAGCTGTGTAAAAGAATGCAATGTAACTAACTTGAGTATTTTCTGGTTCATCTAATGCAGTAACTGATTTGTACTGACAAAATGAATCAAAACTCACAATTCATTATGCTAAGAAAAAAAACACCACCACCAACATCACTGAAAACTTTGTCCACCACCATGTTGGCCGTGCTGACAGCAATATAATAATGTTGCTCCTATAAAAGATCATCTCTCTCTCTCTCTCTCTCTCTCTCTCATGTGTTCTTCTCAAAATGTGAAATTTAAGCTGATAAGAAGAGGTTAAAAAAGGTAAAGGTTCCCCTCACGCATATGTGGTAGTTGTTCCCGACTCTAGGGGGTGGTGCTCATCTCCCTTTCAAAGCTGAAGAGCCAGCGCTGTCCGAAGACATCGCCATGGTCAGGTGGCCAGCATGACTATACGCCAAAGGTGCACGGACACTGTTACTTTCCCACCAAAGATGGTTCCTATTTTTCCACTTGCATTTTACCTGCTTTCGAACTGCTAGGTTGGCAGAAGCTGGGATAAGTAACGGGACCTCACACTGTTACACTGCACTAGGGATTCTAACCGTCAAACTGCCAACCTTTCTGATCGACAAGCTCAGCGTCTTAGCCACTGAACCACCATGTCCCTAAAACATAAGAAGAGAGGAGAATACTATATAAGTTCTTTCCTGAATGAAGAGGGGTTTGTCTGGAGTTTTTTTTTTAAAATCAAAAAACAAACAATTTCTGTAATATCTACAGGCTACTTACGACAAAATGCCCATCCCATCCTTATGCTGTGGAAAAACTCAGCTAGGATGAAAAAGGAAATATTCTTAACCCTGTTTTGAAAATAAACTCATCCTTAAATTTCTTTCAATACGCAAAAATAAGAATCCATACTTTTATCCCCTGAATGGAGGATGAATTGAAAAAGAAGAAAGACTTAGTTGATTATCAGAAAAGAAGTTTAAAATTTCAGAGTCCCGCATTTTCATTTAGGCCATCGACTGCTCAGCTTTTGCGTAGCCATTTGTAAAACAAAATGAAATAACTCCTGGTCAATGAGGTGTAATCTACCAGTACATTTCCAAAATGAAGGGAAGGTCCAAGATAGGTAAACCAAAAAACAGTAAGTCCAATTATGACAAAATAATGTCCTATTAATCTAGTTCTTTCTGTCATGAACCTAGGACATGAAGATATGTGGATCCTCTCCGAATTCCATCAGCCGGTCAATGTCGACTGGCAACTACCCGGAGGAGAGCCTCTCGGTGGCTGCTCCGACCCTCTGGAACGAACTCCCCGTGGAGATTCGTACCCTCACCACCCTCCAGACCTTCCGCATAGCCCTTAAAATCTGGCTGTCCCAACAGGCCTGGGGCTAAAGACTTCAACCCCACCCGAATAGTATGACTGTTGTGCTTTTTAACGATGTATTGTCTTTATGTGTATAACTTGTTTTGTACTTCCCTTCCCTGAATTGTGAGCCGCCCTGAGTCCCCTCAGGAAAGGGCGGCATACAAATAAAGTTAAAATCAAATCAATAAAGTTAAAAACTTGACTGCCAGAATTCAATTCTAGGAATTGGAAGTCCATATATCTTACAATTCCCAAGAATGGGAAACACCAAACTATGACACATCTAAAATAATCTTACATTCTCATTCTCTTATTGGTGTAATGTTTGGGGACAAATGATAGTCTAAGCCAGTGTTTCTCAACCTTGGCAACTTGAAGATGTCTGGACTTCAACTCCCAGAATTCCCCAGCCAGCGAATGCTGGCTGGGGAATTCTGGGAGATGAAGTCGGACATCTTCAAGTTGCCAAGGTTGAGAAACACTGGTCTAAGCTTTAGTTGCATGTTTCAGCTCGACATAAATTCTTTCTTGTTTCTTGAATAACCTACCACTGCTTTCAGCATACTGTCTTTTCTCCCAGATAAGGCTACAAGAAGAATTATTTCACCTTTGTGCTCACTGATTAATACTTTGGAGAATCATGGTTACACTTCAGCTTTTTGGCTATATTCAGCTAGAAGCAGCTGATATCCTTCCTCTGTGGAAGAATCTGTGGGGCAAGAGGAATCTGTGGTGTCCTTGGGTACTCTCTGAATTTAGTAGTTTGTTTTCTTGCAGACATTTTCATTACCAAACACCATCAGTGCTAGGAGGGAGTGGGATTTGCTCTTATTTTTCTATACTAACGAGAAATGTACAGTGTGCAGTGTGTTCCATGTTTTCTCTCGACTAAATAAAAAAAAATAGAGGGTTTTGCATTATTCAAAACCATTTGACTAAATGAGAATGGAACAAAAATAGATGTGGGTTCACTTGGTGAAAAACGATTCATTTCAAACTATCCTGCTAGCTGTCCTTTCAGATTGTCTTCTAGCTGTGTGTTTGATCTTCAAAAGGCTAAGTGAGAAATAGAGCCGGTTTGTACTTGGAGAGGAAATCACCTTCAAATCTTAAGGAGACCATATGCGAGGTTTTACTGATTATTTTTTGACTCAGTGTGAACTTTTATTTGAAAATTCACCATCGGATAAACATTGAATTTGTTTCTTCCTCTGAATACTGAAACATGTATGACTTTCTTGCTAGAATACAACAGAAAACAGCAAAAAAAAAAAAAAAAGCACTGAAAAGCGTAAGACATGCTCGGAATACAAAAAGAGATGGGATAACAAGACGGATTTTAAATGTGACAGAAGTCCTTTGAACACACATTTGTTATACTGGATTTCAGAAAAGCTGTCTCTTTATGGCATTCAGAAAGGAACAGAAACTCTCATAATAAACTCTGCCCCTGCTTATCAATTCCCCCACTTATGAGATAACCAAGACATTTATAAATGCAAATAAAAAGTTTTTTTTTCACCATTACCTGATCTTCAAAGTTAAATTCATGATCAGGAATCTCTCCTGGGTCCACAATGAGATTAAGGTCAACTTCACATGGACCTAAATATAAAAAAGGGAATTTATCAAATAAAATAAGCAGGTTTCATGATGATACAATCTCATAATTAATGGGAAATGTTAAATTGATATTTTTACTCTCAAACAAGAGAAGACTCAATTTTAAAGTAAGCAATGGTTTTGTTGTCATTCCTAATGGCAATTTCCTGACATAATTATGTAATCTATTTCTAAAATCTGAAATAAAAATAATTCTCATTGAACTCATAGAATTAACTCTGAATAAAGACATATGTTATTCAAGATCTAGCTGTATAGAGAAAGCATTAAAGCTGAAAAAGATGAAGGGAAAGAGAAGGAAATGACCAGCAACAAGGGGAATGGAATCAGGCAATGAGTACATAACTGGAAGACTTGAAGGACCAAATAAGGGACAGATCATGATGAAGAAAGCCCATTTATGTGTCACTAAGAGTTAATACTAACTTGAAGGCACATAATTCCTGCATCAAACACAATCACAATTGTGCTCTTAATACTGGATTACACATGTAAGTAAATCTCACTGAGTAAGATGCAAGTGCCTTTTTAAATATATCTCTTTCCCTTCACGTGTAAAAACAAAAACCAAGTAATGCAAATAAATCTCACTAAAATGATATTGGAAAGAATCAAAACAGCAATCATGCCAAACTACTGTATAATAAACATAATGTAATTTTTCATTTTCAAATGTTCACTGTTTTAACATGGTGATAACAAAATGGAATGGTTCTTTCCAGTATTATTATACTGCTTTGAGGTCTTCAGATTTAAGATGAGAAATTGCAACAGCCATGAGCTGCAGGAGTCTATGTTATGGGTTAAAAAATGGGAGTAAATTTTTAGAAGTACCAGAAAAAAAATCTCAATTTTTGCATATTTTTTTCAAACTAGAAACTTTGAATTTGCATTTTTGTTTTTTTCCATTTTGCCAAGGGCCTGAACATTTCAGTGACTCATCTTTTGAATAGAGAAAAATAGTGTGTGGGGATAAAATAAATATACGAGTATTAGAATTCATAGGGAACAAATTGCTACCTCCGAGTCCTAGAAATTGTTGGATGTCGTAGTTACATGATGGGAAATTTAATTACTTTGCAACATAGCTCTTTTCTAAGTATAATCTTTATTGTCATTATACAATATAAATACAATGAAATTGGTTGGTTCTATGGGCTTAGATATTTTTAATGCTTCATTTCTTAACATAGTTGATATTAAAGCAGAGATAAGAACGGAATTTGAATTAGAGAGTGAATTCTGTTCTCCACTTACCCTGAGAACTGGGTAATATTAATACTAGTATATTAATACTAGATGTTCAATACATCTAGTATTCTGATCAATCAATCAAACATTCATTCATGTATGTGCTGCCCCATCCAAAGCAGCTTTGTATTGTCATATACAAGAAAAAAAACACTGAATGCTGGCACTGAGATGTCCATCTGATGCTTGCTACAGATAAAAAGCAAATGTTAGTTCACAATTAGTATATTAGAAGGGAAGTTTGAAGCACAGAGAAATTTTGTTGGGGACTCTGGCAGACATGCAAACAGGATCAGCTTCTATCAACATCACCCGTGGTCTGCCTTTTTCCTTGTAAATGAAGAGAAAGAGAAGAACTGATCCACCCAGTGTTGCTACAGAAGGTCCACAAGAGGACCTCTGGCCAACTTCCAGTTTCTTGGAAGAAGAAGGGAACAGAGGCAGAAGTGGAGAGGAGGTGGTGCTTCATTTGATGCTCAGCAGATGAGATAGGTCAATTTAGCATGCCAGATGAAGTTCCTGGACTAACAATTTTCCATTTCTGTATTAAAGGTTATTACAAACTATACTTGACAATTTGTAATACTGACAAAAGATCCTACAGAAATTTCAACATACGACTAGAAATTCAGTGCACAGTCAGTGTTGGAAAAGAATATTAAAAGATCTAACCCATAAAATCATCTAGATTATTCTTTAGCCCATGTCTTAATTGTTCCACTAGAGAAAGAGAACAAAAGGATATTAATTTCAAGTACTGGAATTTAAATTTTAATTTTAATTCCAAATCATGACTTTGTGCCTTCTAATAGCCAATGCTTTCAGCATACTTCACTCTGGTGGATATCCCAGTGGATATATTGTTGAAAGCTACCAGACAAATATTTCTGAATTTGAATAATCAGGAAAATCTGTAACTTTAGTATGTATGTTGCATGTGATTCCTCTCCCCAGCTACATATTCATTGTGTATTGGCAAAAATCTCTTTTAGGACTAGGTTTCTCCCTCATATTGTATCTCAAATAAAGCTATGTTCAATGGATTAAGGCTCACTGGTGCCCTAAGTACTGACAAATCTGTACAAATCTTCATTGGGCTTTTTTCTTTCTCAACTTTGTGGTGCCCCCTTTGAGCCTGATGCCTTAAGCATATACTTAGTCTGCTTAATGGTTAATACACCACTGGCTACGTTTCTCATTTATACTAAACTAAGAATGTGTTCATTTGGAAAAGTGCTTTTTCATAAATGTACATAGGATTGCAATATTCATTTCATAACCAGACCTGTACATGATTCTACCTATGTTAAAAGGGAGGAATCATTTTTCAAGTCCTCCTACTTTTGACTCAGGTTTTCTTGATTGTTTGTTAAATTTATATGCCATCCATCTCACTGTCAAATGACTTTGGATGGCTATTGCCACAATCTGGACATCTCAAAAGCTAGCTATTTAATTTTCTATAAAGTTAAAATAATTATATCCTACTGAAGTCATTTCAGGCTTGATACATGTCATAGTTTTTAATCCCTGATGATTGATCTCCAAAATGTTCATGTGAAAGAAAGTTTAGAAAACTTAGTAGTGGAACACTTTGTTGTTTTACCCTTGCCATTGACCTCAGTAGGGTACTGATTGTGTTGCTTAAGGCACAAAGGTCTTTCCAATAATTTTGCTCTACAGAAATAGTCTGTACTAGCCAATGCATTCATAACTCAAGGGCTAAGGGGAGAAATCTCAGCCATTTTCAATGGTGAGCACTGCTTTCCATGTTGGGGATCTTTCTCAGACTGATTACTTTCCTTTCAAGCAGCTGCATTTACAAAAATTGTTAGTTCCTTAAAAAAGAGCAGGCATGGAAACAGACCACTTGAAAAATAACCCGTCTAAGGTTATGGTAAATCATTTGAATCATTTATTTCCTTCCTGCTGCTTACATCCTTCTGTGTTCTCCTATTCGACAAACCATCACCAGCAGTAAGCTTCTTCTAATCTACTGCTATGTGTCATTCTTGTGGTTGCAGCATGCTTGGAGTTGGTTCTCTATGCTGCCGAATGTTTGCAATCCAAGAATAGGCCAATATAAATAGATATTTGTTTCACAATTTCTGCATGAATAAAGGACTCCTTGAGACCATGACAGAGAAAGAGGTAGAGCTTCCATTCAGCCTTTCTTGATCAAAAGTTTATAACTCCTTTTCTTTATGAGTTTAGTCTAGACAGCCTCAGTGGAACATCTGGGCAGCAATTTGTCCATAGGTATCTCTTTTACTCTTTTACTGTTCTCCATCCAAATCCTCCATTAACATTAAATCCTCATATCCTATTCTAGCTAAACATCCATAATATTTAATACCAAAATTTTCTAATCTTCCTTTCCAAATCCCTGTTTGCAATTTACATCCAATTCCCTTATATTATACCCATACATATATATAAATTATTATCATTATCCTTTCTTTATTTAACCATATCCTATATCATAACATTTTCTCCCTAATAATTAAAACTTAATTGTGTCTAATTTTGTTCTTTTTTATTGTTATTATTATTAATAACCTTTATATATAGTTCAAAAGAATTTCTAGCCTTCCCTTCACGGGTATCATTCAATATTCATATCCAATTATTGCTTATCATAGCACTACACATTGTATACATTACTATTATTATCAAGTTTTATTTAACTATACCTATTGTCACTAAATTTAACTAGGTTTAGCTAGTTTTAAATTATACGCTTCCATCTATCAACCTGTAGCTTTCGAATAGCAAAACAATCTAATGTCTTCTGCCATTGTGGATCCAGTCCTCCAAACATCCTCTTGATCAAATCTGTATGGACTCCTCTTAGCAACTCCTTGCTTGTAATATCTCTCATGTAGTATTGACGCCCTCTTTCTGTTTCCTTATTCAGCTTGTCTTTGATTATCAGCAGTGTTATCAAATATTTTGCAAATAGGATTTCATAGTCCATAGATTCTTTAATGTCTTCTTCTTCTTCTTCTTCTTCTTCTTCTTCTACTACTACTACTACTACTACTACTACTACTACTACTACTACTACTATGTCTGCCCTTTGAAATAAATTTTCTCTCCATTTAATTCCTCTTTCAGTATTCCACTTTCTTTTTTCAGAAATGAACCAATTGCCATGAATATCAACAAATTTAATCTCTTTATGTTCATCTTCCATTTCAGTTTTTTTAATTTCAGTCTCCTTATTTGCATTTGAAAAAACATCCTCAGTTTTTTCATCATATTTTATTGTTAGATGCTCCAAATACTCAAATTTTCTCTCAAATTTTTTCTCTGTATTAATATTTTTTGCAGTTCTGAAAGTACTCCTTGCAAATTCTCTATGTACACCATCTTCTCTTAGAAAGTCAGCAAGATTAAAACATACATTCACAAGCTCTCTGTAAGCGAAAACTTCAAAAGGACAGCTGTGGAATCTTCTCAGATCTTAGCTAAACAGCCAGGCAGCAAAATCTTGCAATGGCAAGTCAAAACAATCCATGAATAAAAAAGAGGCAAATACTGCAAAGGCTCGATCATCCTCCGGGGAGGGGATTTTTTCTTTTTCTTTTTTGTATTTCAAATTAGGCAAAGAATCCACTCTTTAAATGAGTTTTTAAAAAGATACCCACACCAATAAAAGAGGAGAAAATTAATCTGTACCTTACAGAAAGTCACAAGAAATGTTAGACGAAGAAAGCTTAATCCTTCCATTTGAAAAAGGTTTGCTTAGATTCAATCCATGTAATAGCATTTAAAAAGTAAGATAACCACTGTCCAGAACTATTACAAAGATCAAATTCGCCGCTAAGTTCTTCTATTCTTTAATTAAGTTGATTTTTAGGTTTTTATAGGCAGTCCATTTTTTAAAAACAATAGAAGCTTCTCACCAGCTGGAAATACTCTCTTTTTCCACATCATTCCATTCTGAGGCCGCCCTGACTTCATCAGTCTTTTGACTGGAATTTTTATTACCGGCTCGAAGATCTTTTCTTGCTTCTTTCAGAGATTTTGCGATATCCCCAAGATCAGCAAGACATAATCTTCCTATTCGCCATCTCTTCGGGATGATTTAGATCCACTGAGACCCCTCCACAGTAATAAAAGTGTCGACTGCGATCTCAGAGTTTTGAGATTGCACGTCGTTTCGTCGCGACTTCGACCCCTCCCATATCAAAGTCAAAGCTTCTTGTGTGTAAAGTCCCACCAGATATATTAGAGGTAAGAAAAACTCTGTATCACAGCAAACCTTATACAATTAATCTTGCTGCAAAACCTCTTCAGAAACATCAACTCTTGGCCTGATCCAAAAAATAAACTTATTAAATATGGCTAGCAATAGGAATTATTTTCTTTTAATCTGATTATGACAAGACGAGACATTAATGAAAAAAGATAGACTCATAAGATGGTGCATTGAACAGATGAAATGTCACATCTCTGAATTGGATGTAGATGTTTTACTGGGTCATGTGCTATTTTGTGTGCTTTAATTTGGTGTAAGCCACTTAGGATCTAATAAGTGACAGAAGTTTGACTATAGTTTTGCTTACTGGATATTATATCTAAATTAAAAACTGATGGATTCCAAACTGAGCGGATCAGGATACAAAGGTTTGTACTAACTTAAAAGGGTTGGGGCTACTCATTTTAGTCTAATTTTCCAAAGGAGTGGAGATGACATCAAAACCAATTATTGCCAAGTAATGACTGAGTATGCATGAACTGCTTAGTGAGATATCACAAATCATGGTAGAGAAACTCTTGGGTAAGCTTTACATAGTACTGAATTGTCCTTTTACGGAAGACTTCTGTCCTTAATCACATGTGTAAAGGTAGCTTGGATTTGACTTATTCAACCCAACTCTTTGCTTTCATTCTTCCAAAATAGATCAGGTCCTTTAAGATGCTATTGTATTATCCTGAGAACTTTAGACAACTTGATAAAAAGACAATATCCAGGTATTAAAGATATCATTTTTCTTACGCTGACTGTTTTCGGAATACTAGAGGACCAATACCCACCAACTTCAACTAGTGTCCATTTGAAGCAGTGTTTCAAAATGATGGCTAAGATTCTCACTGGTCGCATTGTCTGGCTGATAATGCCATTGCTATCATTTCTGTTTCTACTTCTCTTCAAAGACAATGATGAAATAGGAAGCATGGTTGAGTGGAGATTTCACAGAATCCTTTTTCTAGCCCTCTAGATTTTCCTCCTGTCACCACAATGCCAATGCGTCTATGAATGACAGGATCAATGTTTTGAATATCAAATATTTTTCTTTCTAAATCTTTTTCCTTCCCAGCAATATTCCCTTGGCAATGTCCTGTTGCTTTTGCCATAGTTGCTAAAGGTTTTGCTACTATAAAACTAAAGCAGACTAGAGGTTTGTGAAGGTTTGTGTACTTTGAGTCTGGTGATAATATTTAAAGAAAGGCTTCAATTATCCCTTATTTGTCATTGTGAAGTCATCTCTGAGAAAAGGCTGTTTCTTCATAGATCAATTTTATAATCTGATAAGACCCACAGAAACAGTTCAAAGAGTTTTGTGTTATTTATAAGCACAGCCTGCTGAGAAGAGTCATTTAAAGGGAGGGTAAACAATTTCTTTTAAAGTCAACAATGGTTAAGGTCAGACTTGAATATTGTTTTTGCTTTCCGTTATTTCTTCTATTAAAAAAATGTCTCAAGTCTCTGAAGTACAGAATTTGAAGGCAAGTGGTTGCTCTTAGCAACAGGTAGGAGCAACCATGCATACAAATATATTGCTGTCCACAAAGGCTGAAAATTGTCTCTATTCTTGCTTCATTTTTAAACCATTATTGGAATGTAAGTTGAAGAGACTTTAATAATCCAGTCTTATTCTCATTTGTCAGAAATAAATCCCACTGAATCCAGCATTTCTTTTTCCTTTGAGACTACAGGATGAAAGACTTACAAGGGTAGATCTATGTGTGAATATTATATTTGTCTAAGAACAGGAGTTCAGATGTGAAACATGAAAGATCTTCATCCTTTTAGCTGATAATTGAGAATGTTAAAATATCAACGTTCTTCCAATTCAGAGACAGTCGGCATGAGTTTGGAGAATTTTTCAGGTGGAGTTGCAAAAGCCCAGTAGAGGATGGGATTGTAATTTGTTGTGCGCAACGTTTGCTTCTATAACATCAATCTGGGATCTAAAAGATTGAAATCTAAGGGAATTTCTGTAGCTCTAAAGAGCTATCAGACAAGGAATTGGATGGAAAAAAAACTAATCAATGAGATTAGAGGAAAATAATTCTTGAGCCGCCAAAGGAAAGTCAAGAAATGCTTAACCCCAATTATTATGGAAAGAAAGACAGGATATAATCTAAATAATTACTTTACTTTTTCCAGGAAATTGGAGTGAAATGCAAGAATAGCAATAGCAATAGCAGTTAGACTATATACCGCTTCATAGGGCTTTCAGCCCTGTCTAAGCGGTTTACAGAGTCAGCATATTGCCCCCAACAACAATCCGGGTCCTCATTTTACCACCTCGGAGGATGGAAGGCTGAGTCAACCCTGACCCGGTGAGATTTGAACAGCCGAACTGCAGAACTGCAGTCAGCTGAAGTAGCCTGCAGTGCTGCATTAACCCACTGCGCCACCTCGGCTCCTAAAGAAATCATTACACAAGACCCTTTAATTTTGTTTTCCATTTAGGCCTAGCCTCTCATCTCTAGGAAACACAGTAAAATCTCAATTTAAGGGAAGAATATTTATTGTTCCTGAATGTTGGCCAAATCACAAATTATGTCATTTGCAGTATTTAATTTATGCAATGTTGTAATTAGAAAAATGATGCAAATTGCATCATTGCAGCAAATTGAGTCATTGCACAATTAATAGCACCCTCATGCAAATGACATAAGCCAATAAAAAGGGCTTAATTTATGTAGTGATGATTGGGAAATAAGGCAAGCAAGAGAATTGCTTAATGTTGGCACATGTTGATTATTCATTTAAATACCGTACTAGAAATCTTTCAATCTTTAAATAAAGCCCAGCTTTAAATAAACGCAGAGATCCCATTGGGACTGGTGATATTGCTAAAGTGCTTATATTCTTGCAGAACATATTCTGACATTTGCAACCATAATGGATATTATTGGCATGTACCAGCAGAGTAATACTTATAATCATTGTAAGATAATGTCTCTTCTTTTTTTTTTTAAAAAAAGGTCTTGAATTAGAGACTTTTTAGAGACTCAAATATTCAGGTTCCTGTAATTGCTCATTTCTTTTCTTTTGGGATGAACATATGGTTGCCCAATCAGAGATATATTTAAATTCTGAATTTCTCTACTTTTTTTTTTAAGGCAAGAGTAATCACTTTCATTAGCGAAGACTTATCAAAAGGCCTTTCTTCTCCAGTCTGCCAGTCATCGCTACAACTGCTCCTTCATTGGCTAAAACACTGAAACGCAGGAACAAAATAGAACAAAACATTCTTACAAGATGAGCAGACTGACAAAATGATTATACACTTTGTTTGATAGAGACTCATGTCGTGTTTTTTTTTTTTAAATGAACACTGAGAATTGGGCAAGTGTGGTTTTTCAGAGAGCATATGTCACTTTTCTCCCTTGGAGACGACATTGATGGCTCTTCTCTTTCAGCCTGTTACATGGAAAGGGCTGGAAGGACCCTCAAAAGATATTTATGGAATGACTAGGAGCTGAAAGGATTCCAAACTTACCGTACACAGAAGCAGAAGGACTCTGCATCTTTTCAAAGAGTTGCTAAATTTTACTCGCCCTAATATACCAATGCATTGCTTATTTATTGATTTGGTTTAGATTTTTAGGCTATTTTTCTATTCAGAAAGAACATGCAAGGAGTTATATACCTTAAAATAATGCCAGTGCAGAATAGAATTTTTAAAAAGGTTAAAAAATCTTTTTTTAAAAAAAACCCAAATAATCATTTCTTTGTAGTTATTTATTTATGCTCAGGCAACATTATTAAATGGATGAAAATGTATACCACATTCTACACATTAAATATTATTACTCGAAAGAGAGAGAAGAAGTTTGAAGGGATGTCCCATGATGAGAGAACATGGGTTACCAGCACATCCTCAACAGAGAAACAACTGACATTATCACCCTTATGGATCGTACCTGTGATGATCACTGCTATGTGGAATTATTGCATAATACTATTGTGTAACAGCTTAAAAGGTTCTCTCGCACATACGTGCTAGTCCTTCCCGACTCTAAGGGACGGTGCTCATCTCTGTTTCAAAGCCGAAGACATTGCTGTGGTCATGTGGCCAGAATGACTAAATGCCGAAGGCGTACACAATGCTGTTACCTTCCCACCAAAAGCGGTTCCTATTTTTCTACTTGCATTTTTACATGCTTTCGAACTGCTAGGTTGTCAGAAACTGGGACAAGTAATTGGAGCTCACTCTGTTACGTGGCGCTAGGGATTCGAACCGACGAACTGCCGACCTTTCTGATCAACAAGCTCAGCGTCTTAGCCACTGAGCCACCGCGTCCCTGTAACATAGCTTAGGACCAAGTTATTTGAGGGTTCATCTTTTCCTAGTTACATCTATCAGATCCACCAGGAGCTAGGAGGCAAGGTATGTTACAAGTCTCCTCTCTTAAGAAGGTACATCTAGTGGAACCAAAAAGAATGGTCTTCTCCATGATGGCTCCCCCTATGGAATATCATTCCCATGCAGATAAGATTGGCTCCCATTCTGATACTATTTCAGAAGGCCCTGAAGAAATGGTTTTGCCAGAGAACCCCACAATACCAGTGTGATACTGAGCCATCAAGTGGTTTATTTGATCGCTGTCACCAGGGATGTGTGGGTTTATTGGATTTTATATTGTGGGAAGGTATTTCTGTAAGCTGGATGGAATCACCATGGGTGAGTTGGATGGTCACGTAAATTATCTCAATAAATAAATAAGCATTATTACACATTATGATCACTACACACTTTATAATAGTTTATAAACTCTAAAAGTAATAGTTTATTAATTCTCACTTAAAAATTTTAAATTGTGTGGAATATCCTGAAACACCATATATAGATTTTTCCAGTGAGGCAAAAGAAAGAAAGCGGCTTTTGCCCGCCCCGCGCTATGTCCGACATAGAGGCAGGACGTAGAGGCAAAAGCTGCTTTCTTAAAAGCTGCTTTCTTTCTTTTAAAAGAAAGCGGCTTTTGCGGCTATGTCCAACATAGAGGCAGGACACAGGCAAAGCCGCTTTCTTTTAAAAGAAAGAAAGCGGCTTTTGCCCGCCCCGCTGCTATGTCCGACATAGAGGCGTCCCGCTTTCTTTCAAAAGCCGCTTCTTTCTTTTGCAGCAAAAGAAAGAAAGTGCCAGCCCGCCAGCAGAGGCGGGTAAAAGACCCGCCTCTGCTGGCGGGCTGCCCCGACACAAAGAAAGAAAGCTGGCGGGCTGTCCTCCCTGCCTCTCCTACTCCCTTCCCTCTGAGTGAAGAAACAAACACTGCCCCGACACAGAGAAAGAAAGCTGGTGGGCTGCCCTCCCTGCCTCTCCTACCCCATTCCCTCTGAGTGAAGAAACAAACAAACGTACGTACGTACGCACGCACACACACACACACAAATTACTTACAATTACTTACAAATTACATTAATTTTGAATTCCTCCCCCTCCCTCTGACCCACATACCTTTTCCAAGCTGTTTCACAATCACAGAGGATTTCAAATCTGCTCTTGCCTGCCATCATGAAATGTAAAATTATAAAAGGAAAAAGGCAAGAGCAGCTGAAGTCAGGCTAGGTTAGCTGCTGCCAGAGTCCCCAATGAATGACTCTGCTTAACTGTTTAAAAAAGCCTCTAAAATGCCCTCTACAGGAGGAGGCAAAGAGCCACATGCCTCATCTACATAAGGAATTTTTCGGCTTTTAACCCTTGCTTAACTCTGCTCGAGTGATCAAAAGTCAGACTAAATGAGGCACGTGGTTCTCCCGCCTCCTCCTGTAGAAGGCACTTTTTAGAGGCTTTTTTAAACAGTTAAGCACTAAGCAGAGTCATCCACTGTGACTCTGACAGCAACTACCTCAGCCTTTTTCCTTTTACATTTTTTTTCTTTTCATGATGACAGTGGTGAGGCTCTGCTTCCCCTGACTGCACGTCACTGGATGTTTCCATATAAGAAATAAATACAAAATAATACATGCGGAATTACTCCAAGACTATATTACAAATAGTCCTCGTTTAGCAGCCCAACTGGAGCTGGCAATTGGCAATTTATTGGCAATTTAATAAATTTATATGCTGCCCAATCCCGTAGGACTCTGGGCGACTTACAGAACAAAAATAAAAGTAAAAGTTAAAATAAAGAAGAGATACAGTTTAAAAACACACCAAACATTCCGTTTAGGTGGGGCTGGACCTTAATCAACAGCCCAGGCCTGCCGGAACAGCCAGACTTTCGTGGCTTTTAGGAAGGCTGAGAGAATGGGAAGGGTCCGGATCTCTACGGGTAGAATCATTCCACAGGGCCGGAGCAGCTACAGAGAAGGCTCTCCCCGGGGGGCCGCCAGCCGGCATTGTCCGGTCGACGGCACCCGGAGAAAGCCCAACCTGTGAGATCTATTGGTCTTTGGGAGGTATGCGGCAGGAGGTGGTCTCTCAGATATCCACGTCCTAAGCCATGTAGGGCTTTAAAGTAATGACTAGCACCTTGAAGCGCGTCAGAGACCAATAGGAAGCCAGTGCAGCTCACGGAGAATGGTGTAACAGGGGTGTATCTAGGTACACCCGATATCACTCGCGCGGCTGCATTCTGGACCAACTGTAGTCTCCGAACACTTTTCAGGGGCAGCCCCATGTAGAGCGCTTGGCACCTTGGTGGTTAAAGCAAAGTGGTTGCTTATGATCTTACTTCAGCTTTCCTTTATAGATCTGCAAAGGTTGTAAGTGCAAGGGTTGCTTGTAGAGTTACTTTTTCATCACCATCATAACCGTGAAGAGTTGTTAGACGAGGCAATCACTAAACAAGGACTACATGTATTTTTCACTATCAAGTTAGGATTTAATACTCACTTGGTCCAGGTTCTTGAGTGGGAAACAGCTTATTGTCAACAGCCAGGCTTATGTTATGGAATACTTCTTCCTCATCTTTATCAGCATCCAGCTAAGAACAAAAAGAAGACAATCAGATATCTGGAAGAAGGCAAAGTAGTAAATCAAGCCAATGGATGGAGCTAGGGGTTATCATCTTATGTTGTAGAATGTTTGTGCCGCAAAGACTTCCCAGATAATTTATGTCACCCATGGTTTCTGAAAGCTAATAATATTGATAATATTTATGTGGTGCAGCATTTCAGAATGCTGGAATAAGACATATACAGATTCTCCTTGACTTACAACAGTTTGTTTAGTGAAAAAAGTGACATGACCATTTTTCACACTTATGCAGCATCCCCAAGTCCAACTAGCTAGACTTGTGATAAGGCAACAAAATTTTAGGCAAAGATAATAGGTGGCTAGAAAGACGATAGGGAAACAATTAGATTTTAAACCTGAACTGTTTTTATTAGGTATGTCAGAAAAAAGAAAACTATGTATTTAATATTACTTGTTTTAACAGCAGCAAGGATTATATTCGCACAACACTGAAAATATGAAGATACACTGCGAGATGAAGAGATAGTCAAGAAGATATTAGATGGTGCAGAAATGGACAGATTTGACATTGAAAATTAACAGAAAAAAGATGCATTGTCAACATGGAATCTATTTTACCAGTGGGTGAAAAAAAGAGGTGGGGATTAAGATGTAAATTTATAATGTTAAGCAATAATTACACAATGAACACAATGTTCATTAAGCACCCAGAAATGTATTTAATAGAAAACCAATTTTTTTTTAAAAAAGAGACAAAACAGTAGAAACAGCATCATCATATAAACTCTTGTATGTATGTATGTGTACACACACACACACACACACACACACACACACACACACACACACACATATATATATATATATTATATATATATATATATATATATATATATATATATATATATATATATATATAGTGTCACAACCCCTGGTAAGCCCCAATTATGGGAGGAAGCTAACTGCTTCCATCATCTGTCAATCGGCTCGTCACAAGAGTCCATCACGACAGAAACCCAATATTTTTTACTGTTGCCTTTGTTATAAAATAGCTTGAAATAGATCTATACTAGTCTCCTTTATTTATTTATCAGCACAAATAAAAAAAACACAAATATAACAAATATGACCATTTTTCACACGATCAAATTCATACGCTTGGCAACTGACTCATATTTATGATGGCTGCAGTGTCTGGGATCATGTGATCACCCTTTGTGACGTTCTGATGAGCAAAGTCAATGAGAAAGCCCAGATTCACTTCAACAACGGTGTTACTCATTAACAACTACAGTGATTCACTCAACAAATGTGGCAAGAAAAGTTGGAAAATGAGGCAAAACTTACTTAACAAAGTTTTTGCATAGCAACATACATTTTGGGCTCAGTTTTGGTCATAGGTCAATGATACCTATCATCCTTAAATAATGAAGGAAGTATGGAGACAGAAAATAGGGAAGAGCAATTAAAAAGTCCTGGGAGCCAGTGACAATATTTTATTGTCTAAAACCTGGTGCCTTTTGCACAAGTTTTTTTGTTAATCATTGCTTGTCGAAATGTTCTTTTTGTGTAATTTTATATCAATTTTCAGCACTGAAGAGAGAAAATAAGTATTGTAAGGTGCTCTTTACTGCAAATTGAGCTTGTCTTGTTTAACAATACAATGCTTTGAATTTTATTTTTTTTCTATCGCATTTTATGTGGATACACATAATTGTACCTGCTTATCTGCTTTTATTCTCTGGTAGGGCTCTATTTATGAAAAAAAAGATATATTAGGTGAAATGAACAGTTTTATGAGAAAACAACAGCAAGTACCAATAGATCAGAGACTTTCAAGTTCAATTGGAGGACTGTAATATAGAAGGAGAGCTCATTGGTCAGTGAAGTCCCTAAATAACAACAATTCTTATTCTTATTATCTTCATTAAAAGATTACACTTCCTGCACCTCAGGGCTGAAAAGAATAGAATGATTGATGAAGTCTTGGACAAACTCTGCAACACAGAGATGGCCAAAAGTGCTTTGTTCCCTTCCACACTGTTAAATCAGCTTACTAGGGTGGGCTGAGAGAAATGAACTGCATAGGGAGACCCTTAGGCCAGAAGTGGTAGAATTCTCAGGAAGAATTAGAACAGAGTCCATCTTTGAAGCGACAATGGTTTCTTCCTCCAGCAATGATTTTTTGCACTGTTTTGCATCTCCTTCAACAGGAACTTCAGTTGGAACAGTTCAGTTGGAGGCTCACTTTGCTCTTTCGCAAAATTGATCAGATTCATCTGATGATGGACACTATTTCAGGCAGTGGGTTGCATCATACAGGGATAAACTGCTTCCCCTGTTCATGTGGATGTTATTCAATTTCTAATCTCAAGGATGTGGAGAAGGTAACTGGTGAGATCATGGCCACCAGCTGTTTGTGCCTGACGGTTTTAAATTAGCCAAGCTGAGTGGCTCCGTGTTTAAGGAAGATGAGGCTTCCTTGAGCAGGGAGGAAGAATTCATAAGAATTTTAACAAAGCAGATCTTCCTTGACCCAATAGATTTCTGAAATTGTAGACCAGTTTCAAATATTTTGTTCTTAGCTATATTTATCAGGAAAGTGGTGTTTTTTAGGTTCCAACTGCATTTGGAATTAAACTGATTATTTAGATAAATTCCAATCAATCTTTCATAAATGTGAGTGACCTGCATTAGAAATTAAATAGGGGGATACAACTGTCTGGTCTTCCTCTTAGCAGCTTCTGATATTATTAATTATGATATGTTCCTTGATTGTTTAATGAGGGTAGGTCTTTGGAGACTTTGGTCCTTGCCTAAGGAGTGCCCAGAGAGTGATGCATGTAGGTCAGGACTGCCAAACCCGTGGCCCACGGGCCAGATGCATCACATCGTGCCCACGCCCAGTTTAGCAAAGAGGAAAAATGTCATGATACATCACGTGATGCCGCCGCGATGACACAGGTTTGAAACCACTGATATAGGTTATTGACAGTGGTGAGTTGCAGGCGGTACACCCTGGTACGGGCATATTGGAGCCTGCTCGGAGCATGAATAGCATTCTGGTACGGTGTTCCGGAAGGCCCACCCGTTCGCCCGAGCTCCTTACCGGTCTTTTAAGTCTTCAGCACTTCCATGCATGTGTATGGCGTGTACAGCGCCTGCGCGATGCTCGTTGAGCAGCTGGAGTGTCACGGAAGCTCACAGAGGCACTAAGACACATGTGCATGCTCCACGCGTCCATGTGGATGCCACCGGGCCCATTCCAACTGTACGGTTGGAACGGGATCTGGAAACCACCACTGGCTATTGAGTATTGTGGCTAGTGGACTGAAACCTTTCCTGAGTCAAATCCTAGAAGGTGTTTACCTATGATTTACTAATAGCTTGATTTGACTGTTGCTATGAAATTTTCAATTGCTATAAAAACTGTCTCAAAAGCATGTGGCATGTAAATGCAGCAGTCATTTTGCAAGATGTTTCCACTGCCAAAGGTAGGCAGGAGAAAATATTCTCCTGTATTAGTCTTTTAGTATGCCATGCGCTCTTCAGGAAGGTATTCTTGACTATTTACTCTCAGTATTCAGGAGAATAGAAAAACACATATCTCTTGCCACGTTTTGATTGACTTTAATAATTATTTTAATTTTAATTGCATCAACTTCAAAAGTTACATTTTATATTTGCATTTTGTTTAAATTCACATAAAGTGCTCAAAGAGGTTTAAGCAAGCAAAATGTCAGGAGTCCACATTTAGTTACTAAATAGGCAAATAGCCAAACAACTAGTTCATATACTGTATTTCTAAAGGAAAATAAAATGTATGCAGAAAATATAAAACTTAGAAAGAAAATGAATCCAGTATAAAAAAACCCCTGCATTTCACAGTGGCATGCATATTCGTAGTTCCTATAATTAATGTCTGCAAAAAACAAGTCCTTTCAAAGATGTGATGACATTTTAATGAACTGAAAAATTCTTTTGAAAATTGTAGATTAGCTCTGATTCAAAGTGGATAAGACACTTATTTCTTTGCTTTTATCTCTCCTTCATTATCCTTCTTAGCTGAAGTCATAATCACACCTCAAGTCAAAAGTTCTGTACATTAATTAGACAAAAAGTATTTTCTAGAGATTAATAAACCAGAGAACATCACATCAGATTAACAAATTCCCTGTATATTCTTGGTACAAATCAGTAGACTAAGAATCAGCACAGCATACTGAACAGATTGTAGGATTGTTTTTGCTCAATTTGTATTGATTATAGGGAAGATTTTTCTCTTTTTGAGACAGTCTTAACTGGCAATTACATGTGGGTTTTCTTGACAACATTTTCAAAGGTGACTGAGTGGCCCAGAGTCACTCATCCAGCTTTGTGGCTAAGGCAAGCTAGTGGTGGCTAATTGGTGCCTTTAGCACTACTCCACACTGGTGCTCACAGATTACACCAGTGATGGTGAATTTTTTCAGCACCGAGTGCCAAAAAGGGAGCACAAACACGCACACTTTGCACACTCGTCGGAGTTGGAACCCGGAAGAGGAGTAGCCCAGGGAGCATGTGCCAGCCAGAAAATGAACTTCCGGTCTCCAGCACGCGAATGCGTGCTGGCTAGTTACTCTTCTGATGTGCATGCGTGCACGATGATTAGCTAGCCAGCACACATGCTCATGCCAGAAAATGGAAAACCAGCTCTTCCAGTTTCCGGCACTGCTGCACACACAAGGCCAGCTGCATGCCACAAACTCGGAAGAATAACGGGCAACGCCTTGCGTGCCAGGTGACATGGCTGCACATGCCACTTTGGGCACGCATGCCATAAATGCGCCATCACGAGATTACACTATATGTAAATGTAGCTATATTCTGATGTTGAGAGAGCACATTTGGTTTCTTACAAAATTGCACTTATTGATGCAAATATAGAAATACTGTTCACAGCACTCAAGCATATTCATCGCTCGCTACTTACCTACTCACATAATGATCACATATTCTCCTTCTGGGTACATAATCTAGCCAAATAAAAGGTACTAGAAAAATAATTGTCTACCAACTAGGCAAGTAAAATTTGAAGCTAGCATGCTGAGCGAGATGTGATCCTTGTATTTGAAAACATGAAAGAGACACAGGGAAACACATACCAGTTGCTAAAGTGAATATCTCAGTTTACTGAAATATATTCCTTTCAATGAACGTAATGCAAAGGACTTATATTTACCCAATTGTGAACAAATGGGTATATATTACCAGAAAATGAATGTTAAATGTCTTGATAAATGTTGAAAAGGAGTATAAAACACATTCTATTTTTTATGTTTTTCACATTACATTTTAATGACAAGAACGTAAATCTGAGTCTATTTTACTATCAAGCAAGTGAGAGTTAGGAACACTGCAGTGAATAAACTTCAGGATGGATAAATTGAATCTTTTCACCACTAATATCATCCTATCCAAAGTTTTCTATTTCAAAGATGATTAGAGTAAGAAAGATCTGATTATATATGCTGACAGGATACATCTGAAGACAAACACAGACTAAAACACAAGAAATGCTTAATAAAAGAAGAAACCCACCATGGTTAATGTTTTGCAAAAAAAAAAAACCCCATGGAAATTTAAAAAAATATAACTATGCTTAAGATAAGATGCATTAATATATAAATGTTTAGAATTAAGTTGTACTCAATATGGGATTTTGGTTTTAGGGAAGTATAAGTCAGCAGAAATCTGGTCTGGGCCAGTATAGGAAGTCAGGGACGGAACTTGACAATGCTGCTTCAGCTGATTATACTTATTAATATTCATTAAAACAATGAAAATGCAATTGTTCTTTTCAAACTAGCCACTTAATGAAGCCTATTTATACATACTTTCTTTAAGGAAAAAAAAAAACCTTTCTGAGAAAAAAATTGCTGTGCTTAATTGGAAGTTTATTCACTGCAAGGTTAAAATGTGACTAATGAGAAGGTATGCATTGTGATGACTAATTAGTAGGATGTACAATTTGAGGAAAAAGCAGCTTACGATTGCATTTTAATTGCTTTTTAATGTAATTTCAGATCTGCTGATTCTTCTACATTATTCTGTGCACATGAGCGCATGCACACACACACACACACACACACACACTGTTCTCATCTAACAATTCTTAACTGCAAAGTAGCTTTTTTTTGTAAAAAAATATATGTCTGGCATACATCCTGTTTCCACTACTCTTGATCACTTAATACAGAAATTGCTCGCTTTCTCTTAACCAGGAGTAGTAGTACACATTAACGGGCATATGACAGAGATTTTTGACAGGAATATCTATGGGTAGTACTCAATTTACGGCCACAATTGAGCTCAAAATTTATGTTGTTAGAGAAACCTTTTAAAAGTAAGTTTTGCCTCATTTTACAACCTTTCTTGCCACATTTGTTAAGTGAATCACTACAGCTCTTAAGTTACTAACACGGTTGTTAAGTGAATGAGGCTTCCCCACTAATTTGTTTGTAAGAAGGTTGCAAAAGGCATTCACATGACCCTGGGACATTGCCAAGCATCTGAATTTCGATCATTTGTTCATGGGATGCTGCAATGGTCATAAGCATGAAAAATGGTCATAAGTCACTTTTCTGTGATTTACACTGCCATTATTTATTTTTATATGCTATTGTTTTAACCTAAATTTACTTTTTACTCTGCATTAGATAACTACTTCAAGTTTAAAATCCAAGTGCTAATTTCCCTGAGTAATTAAAATTTGATATTCTCTCACATCACAAATAATTTGAACCCCTTTGTGCTTTATATGATTATATCAATGACACTTTTATTGTTAAGATAATTTCTGTATAAGTCAACCACTTGTTAATGTTTAATATACCTTAATTTATATGCCTCAGGAGGTCATTTTGAATTCAAGTCATATGGCTCGGGAAACATTTTTTTTTAAATAAATATTGCTTCAAGGCAGGTCTATCTCCATGCAAAAATATTCCTCTGCCAGCAGAATTTCTTCATTTAAGCATGTTAATGCAATCTTCTGATATGAACTTACTTGTGGAAAATGTCCATATGTTGAATTATGATACCAAAATCCAGCTTTGAATTAAAAGTTCTTTTAGCTAAGTACTAAAAGTCACTACAATATTTAAAGGTCAAGCGATGTTATAATATATTTTCAAATATTGCAGATTAATCGATGTCAGAACTAAATAATCATTATTCTTTGTTCACTTTCATATCCTGAAACATATCTGATGTAATTTATTTACTTCCATCTTCATTTTATGTTTCCTGGATCCTATACTTGATTTAAACTGTTTCCCACACTGCCTTTTTGCCTTGGAAATAAATAAAATAATGGGCATTTTAAAAGTAATGGAGTCTGAAAATTGATTAGAAGTTAACTTGTTTTTGTATTTAGCCAGCTATTTCTTTTTTCTTTTATGCAGGACAGTTGAGCCTCAAGAGACCTTATCTTCTCTAAGATTGCACTATGTGGTTGGCTTTGCTTCTGTTCTCTGTTTTGAAAGAAAAGGATTTTGATGGATTCACTCACAGCAAAATGTTCAAATATCTGACATCCAGTGCCCCACAATTGGCTTCAACATAATACAACCCTGCCATTTCTAAAAGGGGCTTCTGCCAGATTTAGCAATAGCAATAGCAGTTAGATTTATATACCGCTTCATAGGGCTTTCAGCCCTCTCTAAGTGGTTTACAGAGTCAGCATATTGCCCCCCACAGTCTGGGTCCTCATTTCACCCACCTCAGAAGGATGGAAGACTGAGTCAGCCTTGAGCCCATGAGATTTGAACCGCTGAACTGCAGATAGTAGTCAGCTGAAGTGGCCTGCAGTACTGCACCCAACCACTGCGCCACCTGGGCTCCTGAGATTCCCAGTATCTCACTTTTTCTGAATTCCAAAGTTTCAAAGGGTGGCTATTTATTTTCCTAGATAAGAATTATACCTGTGCAGGTAATTATGCTGACAAAGCTTTACTCCAAGCATTTTGTTACAACCCTAACTGTCAATAATAGACAAAAGGGAGGTTTATTTAATCCTGTTGAGCCTTGCTATTTTCACTTACAAAAGTCCCTTAGTCACAACTCACTCCCTAATGCTTTCAAACTGTGTTGGGAGGATATGCAAAGGTTAAAATAGAGGAAAATTGACAGAGCCTTGCTTTCTAATGCAGTTCCTTCCAGATTTTAAGCTACAAAGCAAAATCGTACATTTAGAATTCTTGAATTCTTAATCCAAACTAACAATATTTTTCATTCTTAGCTCCCTTGTTCATACAGAATCATTGTTCCTTTTTAAACAATATACAACAAATGATATTTGCCAAATGTATGTAAAAAAGCCAAAGGTATGCTCAGTGAATCTCTACCAATTTAAACACATTCAGAACATGTTTTCATTACAATCTATGCTTAACTTGTCTGAGACAATCCTGTTGCTTTTTCTCATCAATTTCAGTTATTTATTTCATTCCTAACAGCTCAATAAAATTATCTTGTAAGTATAGAAATTAAAAGATAAGATACAACTTAGATAAATAATATTCATTTAATACTACTTTGATTAAATAAATTTATATATAATTGAATTAATTAACCTAGCCTGAAAATAAAGTACAAAGCAAGAATAAAATACTGAGAAAGTCCAAAGTAACCTGGTGCCAAAATAACTCAGGGTTAATGTTGAGAAAGTAATATGGAAAAGGATCTGTTTTGAGTCACTGTCTCATTTAAAGGATGTCCAAAAGTATAGGTACAATAATCCTCATAAAGCCACTGCCTCATTTAACGACTGTTGCAATTTAGAAAGGTGATGAAACAGTAAATTTAAGATCAATCCTTGCATTTATGAACTTCGCAGGTCTGTAGAGCTGATAAAATCATAAGCACAGACATGTTTTACTTAAAAACTGCTTCACTTAACGATCGAATTGCCAGTCCAAATATGATCGCCAAATCAGAACAAATAAGAACTATCTATAATATAATAGGATTGGAATAAAGTTTGGAAGGATATATTTGTTCATATAACTACAGTATATCTAAATCAATATGGCTTGGAAAATTGAAACTAGCATTGTAAAGCCTCCCAGAGTCTCTTGGCGGAGAGATGGGTAGCATATAGATATAATAAATAAGTAAATTATGGTTGGTTCCCTTAGCACAAATGTGCTAGTCATTCCCGACTCTAAGGAGTGATGTCATCTCCGTTTCAAAGCCAAAGAGTCAGCGCTGTCTAAAGATGTCTCCATGGTCATGTGGATCATGACTATGAATGTTTGAATGTTTATTTCATTTGTATGCTGCCCTTTTCCCCCGAAGGGGGACTCAGGGCGGCTCACAACTCAAACAAGGGAAGGGGGATACAGACAATTTGACAACAACACAAAACAATACATAATTTAAAAGCGCAACAATCATACCATTCGAGATAGGGGCAACGGTTCTTTAGCCCCAGGCCTGTCGGAACAGCCAGGTTTTAAGGGCTTTGCGGAAGGCCTGGAGGGTGGTGAGGGTGCGAATCTCCACGGGGAGTTCGTTCCAGAGGGTCGGAGCAGCCACAGAGAAGGCTCTCCTCCAGGTAGTCGCCAGTCGACACTGGCCGGCGGATGGAATTCGGAGGAATTCCATCCGCCGGCCATGCGCCTTCGACTAAACGCCGAAGGCGCATGGAACGCTGTTACCTTCACACCAAAGGTGGTTCCTATTTTTCTACTTAACATTTTTTACATGCTTTCAAACTCTAGGTTGGCAAAAGCTGGGACAAGAAACAGGATCTCACTCGGTTACGCAGCGCTAAGGATTATAATTTAAATTAAATTATAAACTGAGTCCAAAAGTGGATCAGCAGTCAGCAATCAGCACTTTGGGGTAGGCCAGACTAGGAAACCAAAGTTACAAATGCTGATACTACTTTATTATAAATTAGCCTCACAAAACTTTGCATGTGTGAATGTGCCTCCCCTTCCGCCCTTTACCTTCAAGTGAACCAGGTAAGGTAAGATCATCCACCTTGGCCACCTATAAAGCCCTTCATGGTAGTGGATCTGGGTACTTGAGAGACCGCCTACTGCCGATCACCTCCATACGACCCATTAGATCTCATCGTTTAGGCCTCCTCCGAGTTCCATCCGCTGGCCAATGCTGACTGGCCACCACGCGGAGGAGAGCCTTTTCGGTGGTAGCCCCGACCCAATGGAACGATCTCCCCGTGGAGCTTCGTACCCTCACCACCCTCCAGTCCTTCCGCACAGCCCTTAGAATCTGGCTATCCCGTCAGGCCTGGGGCTAAAGATTGTTACCCGCCCGAATGGTATGAATGTTGCGTTTTTAATCATGTACTGTCTTATATGTAAAAGTCTGTCCCCCCTTCCCTTTTGATTGTGAGCCGCCCTGAGTCCCCCCCAGGGAAAAGGGCGGCATATAAATAAACAATCTATCTATCTATCTATCCCTGGACACTTTCCAAATTACATTTCTGCTTCAGATTCTTTTCTCTTTTTTTGCCCGACTGTTGTCTTGGTTGCAGCTCTTCCTGCTGTTCCTCAAGATTACTCTTACTGCTCATCACACAGTCAGTGCAGATGGGAAAATGCTAGCCTACTGTGAGCGTATCAACCAGTCCCCATTAATAATCTAGCATTCTACTTTGATCTAATTGAAGTTCTTGGAATTTTACACGGAATATGTTGCAATTATTTAAGTGGAAGATTATCAGAAAATGAACACCTGTTACACAAGTACCTCAGAGTTAGCACCATAATTGGTTACATCAAATTAAGTAGATAAAAGATTTATTGGCTATCGGGAGAGAATCTCTTATATTTTTAATGACCATAAGGTACCCTTAGTCTAGTCATCCTTTATCCTTATGCAAAATACAGTGAATGTCACTTAGTCATATGCAGTATCTCTTATTTTCATTGAATCTCAGTTATTTTGGCTGATATCCATTTCTTTGTCTAACCTCTGCTTCAGAATGTCTGTCAGTCCTTCAGGTAGGTAGATCAGGCCAGAAAACCCAAATAATGAAAATACTAATTTAATTGTAAGACGACAGTAAGAAAATCTTGTAAGCTTGAAAGTACTTCCACTTTCCTTGCCTTTACATTCCAGAAAACTAGGAAGGGTCAAATTATGAGATGCTTTCTCAAATTGCATTTGAGGTTTGGACTCAGATTTTATCAGACTGAAATCTAGGCTTGGTTCTTCTTCCTGTCTCAAAAGATTATTCATTCCTAACAACTCATTCCAGTATCAAATATATTAGATGAAAAGTAGACTCCATGTTGGTCATGGACTAAAGTGTCAATGGACATTATCTAATAGGTCCTACCCATCCCTACTGAGGAACATAATGATAAAATTGTTTCCTCTGGAAATCAGTACCTGTCACTGTATTAATGTATGAAATTAGCCACCAAATTTGGAAGGAATTGCTGTGGTATAATATCCCTGCTGCTCAATTCAGAAACCTTATCCAGAAGGATCCTATTATCAATGATATCAACAGCTGTGCAAGGTCAAAAAAAAATATCCAACAATTTATCCCATAAATTTCAAAGCCATATCTAAATAGAAGTTGACCAAAAATTGCCTGGTATTGATTAGTGAAGACACACCAATAATGTTAAGTCATAATATGGCCTGGAGTGACCTTAGTAAATTATGAAAATGGGGGCATGGTAAATTTTAAACCTTGGTTTATAGTACAATATGTAAACCCAGCCAACTCTAGTTTATTCAATGAATCAGTTACACGAGCCATAATTTACTATAATATCTAATCCCAACCAGTTTATCAACCAGTTTCTCAGTGCCAATCTTAATATCACACAGCATACTAGTTGTTAATAAGTTTTCTTTCTAATTACGATCTATAATATCTCCTTACTATTCCTCCCTTCATTCTACTTCTAGACTTCTTTTAAGGTTGTGTTTAAATAATACTGTTCAGTCAGTGAATCTCTCTCTATTAATTACTCTCTTAAACCCCTGGCCCAAGAGCTAATCCTGTTAACTGACCTATAATTGCTTTTAACTCCTTGGTCCACAGTCATTTTCTTCAGACATGATCCAAACAAGAATAGCTTCTTTAAAAGAGAGCAGTATCACTTCCTCTCTTAAAGAAAAAAAAACTACAACCATGATGTAAATCTCGTGAGTGGGGGGAAAAAGTGTGGGAAGGCTACAGATCTCTACGTATGTAGTTGTTAAGTATCAAAGGCAGGAACAGTGTGATTGGATTAAGTCACTATATTCCTAGAATTGTTTTGTGGAGGTGGAAAACTGCATACATCTCCAGAAGATTGACAGCAGTATAATGTGGCTCTTAATAAAAGTTTAGAAATCAATGGCAATGCAGATCTGTATTTCTCACTTGGTAAAGGAGATTTAAGAATTTATTTATAAAATGGTCACAGAGTACTGGCCTTATTTTTCTACTGCCTTTCTTTGTTGCATGCAACTTGTGTATTGAACATAAAAATAGAGAGCATATTTAATAATACAATAGTAAATTTTGAAGTAAAAGAGCACTTGATCCTCACACCTCTGTGATATTATAAAAATCATCAAACACAGAAACAAACTGTACCATTTCCCTGAAAATAAGACCTCCCTGGATAATAAGCCCAATTGGGCTTTTGAGCGCATAGGCTAAAATAAGCCCTCCCCGAAAATATTGCAACAAAGCAGCAGCCATGAGGTAATAGCAATAGCAATAGCAGTTACTTATATACCGCTTCATAGGGCTTTCAGCCCTCTCTAAGTGGTTTACAGAGTCAGCATATCGCCCCCACAGTCTGGGTCCTCATTTCACCCACCTTGGAAGGATGGAAGGCTGAGTCAACCTTGAGCCGGTGAGATTAGAACCGCTGAACTGCAGATAGCAGTCAGCTGAAGTGGCCTGCAGTACTGCACCCTAACCACTGCGCCACGCTCGCTACCTCCTGCACCTCAAAAATAAAAAGACCTCCCTGAAAACAAGGCCAAGCGCTTATTTTGGGGGTCATAAGAAAATAAGACCCTGTATTAATTTCAGGGAAACACGGTATGATACCCTGAACATTTTATTTGGGACTTTTTTTCAACTAGCTAAATCTAAATTTCTAAAGTAACAATTGCATTAACTTTATTTGTGTTAATCCTTTCTTTTCTTAGTATTGAATTTGGTTTGTTTGTTTTTAGTTGCTAAAGACTTATTTTATTCCCTTAGACTGTTCTTGTGTAGAGAGTCTTATCTTTACTTGATAGATAGGTCTTATCTTTAGGAAAGGAGACCGACCAATTTACTGTTTCATACTTCCTTTTTTGACTCTAGAATTCTAATGAGTTAGAATTATATTGATTCAAATAATAGAAAAAGCTAGAACTTACTTTGCAGGGAAGAAGGCTTCTTACAGATTGGATCAATAAAACTCTGCCCAAGTAGGTTTGGAAAAAAAACATTAAATGAGATGTCAGTTGTTTTTTTGCAGATGTTACCCAAACTAGGTAACATCATTACAGCACTGATATGTTACCTAGCTTAGGCAATAAAACCTCTGCAAAAAAATAACCAAGCTCAGAGAGCACCAAGGACTGTACATTTCAACCCTGAGTTACAAATATTCTCCTCTACCAAAGCATATTAAAGTTGATGAATTTTTAATCAGAATTTATTATACAACTACAGATTTCAGACATAGCCACCTCCACTTACATTCCTCAGAATACTGATTCATTTCCTCCTTCAACAAACTTCATAAAGCCACAATCCATAAATCCATTTGGACAACCAAATGCCACAAATGCTGAAATCACCAGAAGTTCAAAGTTATTGAAGAGCTAATTCAAGAAATAAGAGGCAGGAGCAGAAAAATCCAAAATCTGGTTCAGTTTTGTGGCTATAATTTTAATGTCATAACATAATATGGTTGATTTTTCTTCTGGTTTATCCAAATGGGCAACTCTAAATCCAAGGAAGATATCATGGTTAAAAAATAGAACAAATGGATTCTGATATTATCAAGCCATGGCATAAACAAATCCTTAATATTATTTAACAAGTTAGGTGAATCTAGTCTTTCACTCCAAATTGAAATTACCAACTTTATTAATATGCTGCAAATATCATGATTTCTCCCTGGTATTCTGAAAACATAAGGCATATAACTGAAGGATGCTGAAACCCTGAATAGGATTCAATAACAAACTAGAAAAACAAAACAGATAAACATTTTCTGAAATGTAGCAGAAAAATGTAGGGTACGTAGGAAAAAAAATCCAATGTCAAACTTACAGGAAAATAACAAATACATGATCACTGGAGCATCACTGGAGGTGAACAAGCATGTTAAAAATGAAAACTATGGCATTTACACAAAATGTCTGATGACTAACTACATCAGCCCATAAAATTTACTCAGAAACTCCGTGTTCATTGGAGATTCTTCCTCTTACTCACTGAACATGCCTGTCAGTACAATTACAACACTAAACAAAATGCTAGAAAAGGGAATCCAGAAAAGCATTCAGCTGACAGCAAACATGATATTATAATGTTCTGTTAAATATTAAAAAAAATAATTCCCATTATCCCAAAGGAGTTATTGTCCTACCATGTAGAAATCCAGATTTTCATCAAGAACAGTTTTAATGTTTGAAGATCTATTTGCTGATCTCACCACCTGACAACCTATAATTCATATGCAAAGGCACAGCCACAACCATGAGGTAAGCAACTGCAATGATGAAACCTGTTACAACTATCTTGGTGGTTGATCTCGTTATGACTGTCCAAGCAGCATTAAGTATAAGATAAACAGAATCCCCAAATCATACTGCACAAAAGCTTTATTGTAACAACATTGGGCCAATTTCACTAATTTCATAAGAATATTAAGAGTCTCTTGTTATCTCATGTTGTACTTTTGTGACCTAGGTTGCACTGTGGGTGATGCCTGGGTTCTTATATGATTTTTAATCATCTATAGTAACCATCTGGTTTGATGTCTATGTAGATTTTTCAATCATACAGTTCATGGTTGTCCCAAAGGTGCTTTTCAAAAGGCAACTAGACTTTCTTTGTTGTTTTTTTTCTTTGAAAAAGTTTCATCCAAGAAGTGAAGAAGCGCCAGTTATCTTTTGAAAAGCAGTTTTGGAACATCTGGGTGGATGGTTTCACAAGAATGACATTAGTTTATATCCCACGCTCCTAAATAATTTACTGAGACATGATGCTGTGTTTTGACAACATCTGACTAACATGGCCACATACATTCTTTGTAGTTGAAACTGCCAAACTTGTTGGTCTCTCCAAAAAAGCTGATGTTGGTACATTAAAGTGGACTCAAGAGAAGTCTCTGTCTAGGCATTTCCCAAAAATGAAACTCTTAGAAGACTACATAATGTTACTCAATCTGCAAGACTCAAAGTTTAAATTTAGAGTGTTGGCAATTCATTGTCTACAAAACTCATTCATTTGCTCATATGATAACAATACAGTGGTACCTTGGAACTCAGCTACTCATCGAATTTGGTACTCAACATATTTTGATGCTAAAAATTTTGTTCCAGTACTCACTGTTTGTTTGGTACTCAACACACAAGTTAGAACATGTCAGTGTGAGTTCCCTTGTGACTCACATAATGCCTTATGGGAAAAATTTGTTTGATTCTTTCTTTTCGTTTTTGGTACCCATTGTGCCTCCTGGAACCAATTAACAGTGAGTACCAAGTACCACTGTAGCTCTGATGAAAGGCATATGATAGCGATGAAAGATGATTAGGGTCAGGCCCATGGAAGGTATATTGACCTGGACCTAATGATTTCAAACATTTCAAACAACTAACTTAATTCCAGCAGAGTGAAGTAAGAGCCCGATTTCCATACAAAAATTGACCAAAGTTCTGTCCCTACATAATTGACAGCAGCAGTTTTCTCTGCCTTTGAGCAGAACTGATTTTGAAAGCATTCCTTCTCTGTGTTGTCAGCACAACCAACACAATCTGAGCTGGCCTGTTCACTATTATTCCTCTAGTCAATATTATTTATTATTCATCATGTTATTTTCTCAGCTGATCCTTTATCTCTCCAGCAACCTTTTAGGACTGAGATTTGTACACCAGGCCTACAGATGTATATTCTTTGTACACCTCTCAGACATGATAATGAAATTGGTAGCTGTATAAATTACATAAATAAATAATAACTCCAAAAATATAAAGCTAGACCTTGGTTGGAGATTATAGAACAATATCTATAGAACAAAAATTGTACATTGTAGGCATGAAATATCTAGAGCATTTTATTATAATATGCTTATTTATTCATCAACCCAAGAAATATTTCTCTGCCTTTGAGCAGAACTGATTCTGATTTTTTCTGATTTTTTCTTCACTAAGGAAAGAATCCTTTAGTGACAAACTACATATCCCATAAATTGGTCCTTCCTAATTAGGAGTCAGAAACATCAGCACAAAACCAGAATGTGCTTGTGCTCATACCAAAGCACATTTTAAATTTAGTATTGATTTACTGCTGTTTTATTTGCTACAACCAATTGTTAGAAAAGTAAACTTTTCTAGCAATTTTCTAGATAATATATTTTATACCAATTACAAGACTGAATGCAATTGCTATCCTTTAAATATTAAGACTTCTCCCGGTGCATGAAACCATCAAGACTACCAAAGGTACAGAGACGGCATATTAACAACATGTTCAGGAAGTTAAAACAGTCTGATAAGCTGACAGTCCTCCGAAAACAATCTAATGCGGCAGAGAGCAACTCAGAATAAGGAAAGAAGTGGAATACATATTTTTGTGTATATTACCATGTATTTAGCATACAGGTAGTCCTCAGCCTATGACCACAACTGAGCCCAGAATTATGATTGTAAGTCATGGTAGTTGTAAAGTGAGATGCCCACGTTATTGTCTTGCTTAATGACCACAATTTCTGCTTTCCGAGTTGCAGTCGTTATGTGACCAATGAGTCATTAGGTAGAGCCTCAGGGGATGTGAGGTAGGCCTAGGGAGGCCTGGTGTAGGTTCAGGCCAACACTGTAACACCTCCCCAGCTTACACAGGGTTTCCCAAATCTTCTGAGCCATCCTGTGCTCCACTTCCCACCCCCTGGGTCCCACAATCTCGGACCTCTTCCCTATTCCATCATGTCTCATTTCATTCACCTTTTCCACCTTTTCCACAAAAAGGGAACCACTGATCTGCCCCATGGCTTTCCTATATAGTGGTCATGTGGAGGTGTCCCAGAAATGGACATCATTGTGGGAGTGGTTGCAATTGCAATCTGAGAATTGCAGCTAGTCCCCAAATGGTGCCCATCTCTGGGATGGCACCACACATAGGTGGTCTGTATGCTTCTGTACATGAAGGCCATTTGGGGGATCAGACACTTCTTCCCAAAGGCAATTTTCTGAAAAGGGAAGTAAAGCGAGATGTGACAGAGAACAAAGAATACCCTTAAGGGTGTGGGTCTACTTAAGTGGGAAGCAGACCAAGGCCTGTGGCGACCCCAATGGGTAGAAGGTAGGACCAAGGAAGCCAATGAGGCAGGATGGGTGGGAAAATAGGCAGGACCCTACAATTGGTCCTAAGGGCAAGTGGATTATCAGGCACCTGAATTTTATTCACATCACTGCAAGGTTGCTGCAGTTGCTCCAGGACACATCTGAAATTATTTACAGAATCTACAGCTCCTTCAAACAGAGCTTGACTCCATGCCGTATGCGTATATCCAAGTAATGTATAGCAACATCATGAAAGTGATTTGCCATTTCCTTTTCCTGTTTGTTTGTTTTCCAATTTTACTTAACGTTTTCAGATTCATCAAGGCAGACCAGGTGAAGACATACAGCTTGCCCCTAGGTGCGTGAAACAAATCCAAAATGTGAAAACACCAAACAGGACTCTTTCAGTACAATATGCAGCCATTAGACTAATAAATAACCTAGTCAACAAAATAGTTGCTGTTGCCCCCCGTCTCGAATGGTATGACTGTTGTGTGTTTTTAAATTATGTATTGCTATGTTTCGTCTTTTTATTTTCTGTCTGTACCCCCCTTCCCTGATTTGAATTGTGAGCCGCCCTGAGTCCCCTTTGGGGAAAAGGGCGGCATATAAATGAAATGAAATCAAATCAAATCAAATAGTTATTAAACTGTACAAATGCTGCCAATTTGCTATGCTAAATGTTTGCATTTTAGGAGGAAAAACAAAAGGCAGGTGGGGAGACAGCAGCCAATCTATTGGACACATGGCTTGAATAACCTAAATTCTGGATTCAACAAATCCTTAATAACTTATAAAAACTTTTAAAACAATCGGATAACTCCCAAACTAACAAAATTACACCTAGTTGTCACCCAGTTTAATAATCATGATTAACAAATCAAGCAAAAATAGACGCAATCTTGTGTGTAAGATTTAAAAATAAGATTCTGAATAAAATGAAAATGAATATTTTACCTCACCTGAATAAGTCTAATAGCTCAGTAACAAAAGAGCAACTTTAAATTAATTCTGTTCACTGTTTTCCAAGAATTTATATTTAAATAGATACTATAACTACAAGCGAAGAAATTCATTTGTATTTTCCTGATTTTCACAAAATGGCAAAACTCTCTATTGACCAAATGATAATAAATACACATTAGAAATTAGCCTTGTTTTTTGTATAAAGCTTTGTAGATATCATGGCAACAGGAGCCATTCATTTTTCTGGTGTTCAATTTGATTATCATGCTTATATTTGGGTTCCTATCCCTAAATTGACTTCAAATGATTTATCCTAAGAATGATTATGACCAGAACTAGAAACTTACCATTTTTGAAATTCTGACAGAGGCTTATTTCCTTATTTAGCTAAAATTCAGAGTTTTCTCCAACATTAAATACTGCAGGACATTAGGTTGGAAGTGTAAATTTAATCTCTATTCATGTGGAAAATTGACCTTAGGTAACCATAATTGGAAAATTGCTGGTAAATCCTGTTTGGAGAGCACTCTAGAAGAAATTGAATAATCAGATTGTTTAAATTATTATATCATAAAGATGAAAATATTCCAAGGATAATTGATTATATTTCAGCATGGGTTGTTCAAAACTATCCAGTTAAAATATATTTTGATCTTAGAGCTTAGACTGCTGTACTAGCAGCTACTTTTAATATTCATTAAAAGAATATCATTGAAAAGCATTTTAGACAAATGTACATCTACAGATTATTTTCATAGAAAGTTTACCAATGTAGTCAAGATAGAACCTGGTAACAACAAAATAATTGGAATAGGTTATTTTGATAAATTAATGTTCTTGTGTTCTAAGGAATATTAAATATGAATATGGTTATCATTGGAAAAAACAAATCATAATTAAAAAAATATGCTTATTGCACTCCATGATAGATGTTCAACAACTCAATTTCTTTCATGCCAGAAATGTTGGAGGTGACTCTGTCACCACTAAAAATTCTTTTTATTTGAAAGATACAGCTACTCCAGATTTAAAATCTTGCATTGAATATGCATGTTTACAATCTGATCTTCAATGGGTTCTTTACCAACATAATGAAAGGCATGGCTTAAATGATTCTGTGTAGTGAAGGATTAATTTCTTTAAAACTCAAATTGCTTGTTTAATTTTTTGTATTCTTCCTCTTTATTTTCTGTGTCTTGTAAGTCTATAGTATAACTAAAGAAGTCAACTGATAGCAGTCCCACCCCTGTTGCTTCTCTTCTGGCTTTATAGTATTGATCTGTGATAGCGAACCTATGGCAAGTGTGCCAGAGGTGGCACATAGAGCTCTCTCTGTGGGCAAGCCGTCACCAGGTTTCCAGCATGCCAGCCAGCTGGTCTTTATGGATTCCGGAGCACCGGAAAATGGCTGGAAAATGGCCCCAAAAACCAGCTAAAAAACAGCCCTTTTCCGGCTGTTTTTAAGGCCGTTTTTGGCCCCAAAACAACCCCCAAACAACCTAAAACAGCCTGAAAAACAGCCAAAAACAGTCATGCACGTGCCTGCCATCTGGTCTTTGGGTTTCCGGTGCTCCGGCACGAGCGAAGATCAGCTGGTTGGCATGCATGTGAGTGCTGGAAACCCAAAGACCAGCTGGCCAGAGCATGCATGCACACCGGCCAGCTGGTCTTCGGGTTTCCGGTGCTCTGGCACATGCACACATGCACATGTGTTCTGTCCCCCCTTCACGGCTCTTAACACACGGCAAGACAGGCAAACTTAAAAGGAACTTTTCTTTATCAGTTCACAGTTCAAACTGGCTTCGAGCCCAAAAATAACATAAATACAAGTCTTTGACCAGATAACATAATGAAAACAAATCTTTCTTACGGCAACTCAATTTGAACAAAACGAAAGTAAAACACTTCTTCCCAAAGTCTCTATGAATCAGGGTTACAGACATACAGAGCACTTATCCAAGTGAATCTTACATTAAGCAATGCACTTCTCCAGTGTAGCCTTGAATCAGGGTTACAAGAAACAGAAAGCACTTATCCAAGTGTAACAAGCAGTGTTGTACGAACCAAGAAACTCACAAAGGAACATTGACTCCAGCGACTAGGGCGTGGCAGCATCTGTCCTTTTATCTCCAAACTTGCTTCTAACCAGCCCCAGCTGCATAATGAATCTTGTATCCCGAAAAGACTCACAGCAGACATCTGCTGAGTCACAACATACATGCATGCACACATGTTCCGATTTAGGTACTCAGTGCCAAAAAGGTTCTCCATCACTGGCAAAGATCCAGATTTGCTATTGAAAGATTAATTTTACTTGCAAAAGGGAACATATTTTACACATTTTTACAGTTAAAGATGAAACTGAATAGATGTGTTCGACATATAAATGTATCAATAATAAACTTCACTAGCAGCCTTGAAACCAAACCTTTTCTGAGTAAGGAAGGCACTGTTTAGCCCCATAAAAAGTATATGAAGGTCCACTATCTGAATGAAAAAGGCTGGCAATCCTTCATCTCTGTATTTATACAAAGACTGAACAAATGTTTGGAAGCTTCAACACATTTGCCAAGGAATCCATTTTTATGGCTAGAAGCAACAGTAAAGCTTTTACGAGCTGAGAGTGAAGAATCACAGAAGAGTCATCAGGCAAATCCTGGAAACCTGAATACCAATTTATCATGGCAGAATTGAACTCAGCAGTTCCAGGACAAGGTCTGAGGTCACAAGAAATCAGGTCCAGGCAATCAGGAAACATTTTGTTGAAATTAGACACAAATATTAAATAAGGAACTATAGTTGTCAGCAATCCTGAAAACTGTATGTGGATGTTTAAATCCCCTGAGAACCAGTTTGCACACATCAAATCAGCAGATGGGAAATGCCAACATTCTATGTGATTTTCATCTGCATTTGTCAACATTTGCTAGAACAGGGGTGGAAAATTATGGCAATTTTGTGACCTGTGGACTTCAATACCCAGAATTCCTGGGCTAGTTTGGAAATTCTGAGAGTTGAAGTCCATAGGTTGTAAAGTTTCCACAATTGCCCATCCTTGCTCTAGAACTTAGTAGAAAACAGTTTGTCATTATCTATTATCTTTTTTTTTTCAGGCGTATTTCTTGATTTTGACTTGTCCCTACCTAGCCTTGAGAATCTGCTAGTTTCTTCTGGTCTTGATTTCACATCAAACCCAGCTCTTCCTCGTCACAGAATCATCGATTATAAGAGATAGAAATGCTTGTGAGATCATTTATTCCAAGTCATGCTCAATGTAGGAATCCATTACTACAGCATCCACAACAGATAGCCGTTTACCTTCTGTTCAAATCCTCCCACAGAAAGAGACGCCATCCTTTGCCAAGGCAATATGTTTCCTTGTTGAACAGCTCTTAGGATTTTCCTCCTGCTGTGTGGTCAAAATCTACTCTCTTGTAATTTAAACTCATTGCTTCTTGTCCTATCTTCTGAAATACCTTCATCTTGTCTTGTACATGACAGCAACCATGTCTTACCACAGCATACTCATCACAATTTTCTCACAAATTCCTTACTCTTAAGTAAGCCTGAGGCAGGCACAAGGACTACAAGGAGCATGTATAAGAGATCATTCTTGGACATTTGTATCCAATTCATCCATTTAATTGTTATGCCATACTTTGCTAATCAGAATGTCATGGGCCATTTTGCCAAGTTTTTTTTGTAAATTTAAGATATATTAATTACACCTGAAAGATTCCCACAATCTACTGAAGGAATTATTAAGTTAAAAATAAAACCGGTTAGTGTGATAATGCCTTTTTTCTTTAAAAATCTATGCTAATTCCTGATAATTGCTACATTGGTTTCAAGATTCTTCAGATCAATCTCTTTATGAACTGGTTGATAATCTTCCCAAATATTAATGGCAGACTTATTAGTCTGTAGGAAACATATTTTCCTTCTCAGATATTATGGCCGCTTGTTCTGTAAGTTTCTTAAATTTATCACATTAATATCCTATGATGCAATTAATTTAGACTTCAAAGTAAATGCTTATTCCTTAATGTATTTCAATTGATTCATCCCTGACTCTTCATTATACCTTGGATTCTTGCACTGAATTTGATTTTGGAATTCATGATCTACATGATCCCTTTCAATTTTATCAATCTAAAATTTAAGAACATAGAAAGGCTGGGGAAATAGCCATAATATAATGTTATTTCAAGTTCTTATTTGAATTAACAAAGGGGAACAAAATACTATAATAATATCAACTGTTTCTGTACCCATCTTAGAAGGCATGGTATTATAAAGATCTAACACTGTGGAACTTAAAGTAGTTATATCAGGGTTAATCAACTTAACCAAATGATATGCAGCATTTGCCGGGGGGGGGGGCAGGATGATGGAAAATCTAAAAAATAGAATCACAAAACATTTTTGCAACATGAGCCAGTGATATACCTTTCTCTTTGCAGGAATAAAATTAGACAGGCAAAAAAATTATTTTATTTATTTATTTGCCACCCATTTCAATCACAAGGTGATACTGGGTAGAAATGTTATCTTAAAGTGAATCTTTTATTCTATGAAAGGCACTATTTCTGTAAGCTTTTTTATTTTTTTTAACAGCATTATTGCTGGAAATAGCTCCACTGTTTTCTGAATTTCCACTAAAAGAGAAATGTGACAATTATGAAAAGATACAACCATGTAAAGCAGTGTTGGGAATATAAAATAAACAGCCAATCAATTAATAATGGTCTATTAATACAATAGCAGAGTTGGAAAGTACCTTGGAGGTCTTCTAGTCCAACCCCCTGCCTAGGCAGGAAACCCTATACCATTCCAGACAAATAGTTAACCAACATCTTCTTAAAGACTTCCAGTGTGGGGGCTGTCACAGCTTCTGGAGGCAAGCTGTTCCACTGATTAATTGTTCTAACTGTAAGGAAATTTCTCCTCAGTTCTAAGTTGCTTCTCTCCTTGATTAGTTTCCACCCATTGCTTCTTGTTCTACCCTCAGGTGCCTTGGAGAATAGTTTGACTCCCTCTTCTTTGTGGCAACCCCTGAGATATTGGAACACTGCTATCATGTCTCCCCTAGTCCTTCTTTCTATTAAACTAGACATACCCAGTTCCTGCAACCGTTCTTCATATGTTTTAGTCTCCAGTCCCCTAATCATCTTTATTGCTCTTCTCTGCACTCTTTCCAGAGTCTCCACATCTTTTCTACATCATGGCAACCAAAACTGAACGCAGTATTCCAAGTGTGGTCTTACCAAGGCATTATAAAGTGGTATTAACACTTCATGTGATCTTGATTCTATCCCTCTGTTTATGTAACCTAGAACTGTGTTGGCTTTTTTGGTAGCTGCTGCACACTGCTGGCTCATATTTAAATGGTTGTCCACTAGGACTCCAAGATCCCTCTCACAGTTACTACTATTGAGGAAGGTACCACCTATACTGTACCTGTGCATTTCGTTTTTCTTGCCTAAATGTAGAACCTTACTTTTTTCGCCATTGAATTTCATTTTATTAGATAGTGCCCAATGTTCAAGTTTGTCAAAATCCTTCTATATCTTAACCCTGTCTTCTGGAGTGTTGACTATTTCTGCCAGCTTGGTGTTATCTGCAAATTTGATGAGTTCCCCATTTATTCCCTCATCCAAATTATTGAAGAAGATGTTGAAGAGTACTGGGCCTAAAACAGAGCCTTGGGGTACTCCACATACTTCCCTCCATGTAGATGCAGTTCCATTGAGGACTACACGTTGAGTGCGGTTGTTCAGCCAGTTACGAATCCATCTGGTGGTGATGCTGTCCAATCCACATTCTTCTACTTTATCTAGTAGTAGGTTATGGTCTATCTTATCAAATGCCTTACTGAAGTCCAAGTAAACTATATTGACGGCATTCCTCTGGTCCACTAATTTTGTCACTTTGTCAAAGAATGCAATAAGATTAGTCTGGCATGATCTGTTTTTGACAAACCATGTTGGCTTTTGGCTATTACTTTGTTTACTTCTAGGTGTTCACTAATTCGTTGCTTGATTATCTTTTCCAGAATCTTTCCGGGTATTGAGGTCAGGCTGATAGGTCTATAGTTTCTTGGATCTATTTTTTTCCTTTTTTGAAGATGGGAACCACATCAGTTGTTTTCCAGTCCTCTGGCAGTTCCTCGGTGCTCCAGGATCTCTGAAAGATATAGTTCAGTGGTTCTGAGATCTTGTCTGCCAGTACCTTCAGAACCCTGGCATGTAATCCGTCCGATCCTGGTGATTTGAACTCATCTAGGGTAGACAGGTGCTCACTTACCATTTTCTTTCCTATTTCAATTTGCGTTCCTAATCTGATTTTTGTGGTGCTGTTTTTAATAGGTTGGACTGTTTTATCCCTTTGTGTAAAGACAGATGCAAAAAATGAGTTAAATAGTTCTGCTTTCTCCCTGTTGCTTGTCACCTTCTTGCTACTTTCTCCCAGCAATGGACCAATTCTTTCCTTAACCTTTTTCTTGTTTTTAACATGTTTTTCTTGTTTTTAACATGTATTTGTAAAGGATATTTTGAGCAGTAGGCCTTGTGCGTTTTTACACATCTGTTTTCTGACACATAACTAGACATTATATTTCATGTATTTCTTTTCTTCATATATATTCCTTGTTGACATTTTATACCTTGTTGACTTTCCTTTTTATGCTTAACTAAAGATTGTTTCTCTATTGCTGTTTTAAAAGACAACTATGATTCAGAATGCTTACCAGCCAGAGCTAAAGCATATTCTGTTTAAAGCAGTGGTTCTCAACGTGGGGCCCAAGTCCCACAGGGGGGTAATATGATTTTTAATGAAGGCAATTTGAACCTTGTTTAAACCAAGTTAGTGGCCTTTTAGGCTTCCTCCACGTGAGTAGAGTTTACTTTTTGAGTAAAGTAAGAATTATAAGTCACAGGGGTGGGGGGCATCAGTTTTTTAGAGATGCTTATTTGGGGAATGGCCCAAAAAAGGTTGGGGACCACTGGTTTAAAGAATGCATCTTTCTCTAGCACACAAAAACCCCTCTAAATAATCTAAGTAAAGAGACGACAAACAGGCTAAATATCTCTTTCAAAGAAGAAACTATATTTCAAGACCTGATTACCATTTTGCATCACCCAGAAATGGCTAGCAAAAATCATCATCAACATCAGAATATATATTCTTCTTCAACAGTATTAAACTGATTTCCAATAAGTATAATTCTCTAATTTTTCTAAAAGGATTCTATAAAGAAAACATGAAGGGTACTAAAAGTCCTTGGGAAAGCTAATACCATTTCTATCATTTTCACTTGGCAAACTGAAAGTTATAACTGCCAGAGATATGTTCCTAGATATAATGCCTCCTGAATCTACTTTACAATATAATGCTATCTGTTGACTTTCAAAAATACAATTTCTACCTTTTCTGTGCAGAGAAAAGAGAATTCCCTTATTTGAAACCTACTCAGAAAAGCTGTAATATCCTGATCTTTGTCTTTAAAATGCACAGTATAGTTGTTTTATAATAACATTCCCCAAACTGGTTGAAACCAACCTGGACAGTTGGTTTAGACTGCAATGCTGAGTCTATTTATATTAAATAAATAATAAATAAATCTTCCTTGCTGAAAGTCTGTAGTTCAAAATATTCAAAAAGCTGTACAACATCCCTGGAAAATTGGAAGTTTTGCCTCCGGCTTCTTGATACTAAATTCTTAACATGAGGAAAGGAGATGTAACTTCCCAAATGAAATCTGTAGATCTGCCATCATTCAGCCCTGCTTTATTTTTAAAGTAATGAATGGCTGAGACTCCAGCTTCCAATGATTAGTTGATAAAACCTTTCTAGGGTTGTAGCAGTTGAGCAAAATATTAAAAACAACCAGGAATTTCTTCAACTGGCCCCAGATAAAACGCTCAACGTAAGCCCAGTCTAACAATTGTGCTGCCACAGCTGGATGGCTGTTAGTAGCCAACAGACAGGACACAACTACAATAATATCCTCTTGTTCATGTTCTGCACAACTGGTATTGAAAATCATACTTTTGATATCAAATATAACTTATATCTGCTATTACAAATCATCACTGAATAAGCTTTTTTCTCTGTGGTCTTTTTTTTTGTTACCAATTGTTTGCCTAAATTTTAAAAAAATATCCCTTAATCAAGAATCTTATTTTCAAAACCTCAAAGGAGTTGCAAAGATGCAGGTTTTCTTTGTTTGTTGGTTTGTTTGAACATGTTAGTTTATAAAAAGATTCTTCAGGAACAATACTTTGCATATTCTGGGTTTATGAATCCCAATATACTGTAGGTAGCTTCTTATTCTTTTTACTTTAATTACATGGTTGAACGTCTTTCATTTTTCATTTTTGTGTGCTATAGCTGGAACAGAAAAGTAAATGGTTGCCATAACATCATAGTGCTCCAAGATATAGTTAACTAATCCTTTAGTAGCTTATTCCTCTTTACAATGGAATTAGGATAGTTATTCCCTTTGTTGGTATTATCTTCTTGGAAAATGTTATTGTAATTTTTTCAGCAGAATTAAAGAAGACTTTTAAGGTATGAGAAAGAGGAGGGAGGGAGGGAGGGAGGGAGGGAGAGGGAGAGAGAAAGGAAAGAGAGAGAACAATTTAATTTTTAGGATCCCTCAAATATATACCAGTAATTTAGGTTACACCTCACCAGTCACTCATCAAAGTAAGTTTGCATTTGTGCTTGTATATATGCTGGGCAATTTAGCATTTAATAAGCAAGGTTTTTAGTATTTTAATAAAGTTTTATAGTCTTGCTATTTTTACTATTTCTTGAAATTGTTTTAAAATTAAGATTCTATTTATATAGGATTATTATGGATAATTTATTATTCTGTCTATTGATTTTAGAAATGCTTGTGCCTTGTCATTTGAACTTTGTTACATTTTATAACAATTCTACAAATGCTGGTCAGTGACTATAACAATAATGATTACAGGTAGTCTTCGACTTACAATAATTAATTTAGTGACCATTCAAAGTTACAATGGCACTGAAAAATAGTGATCCATTTTCACACTTACGTTGCACCATTCCTGTGGTCATGTTATTAAAATTCAGATGCTTGGCAACTGATTAATATTTATTAAGGTTGCAGTATCCCAGTGTCATTTGACCCATTTTGTGACCTTCTGACGAGCAAAATCATTAGAGAAGCCAGATTCACTTAATAACCAAGTTACTAACTTAACAACTGCAGTGATTCACTTAATAACTGTAGCAAGACAGATTATAAAATGTGGCCAAATTCACTTAAGAATTGTCTTGCTGAGCAACAGAAATGTTGAGTTCCACTTAGGTTGTAGGTTGTGGACTATCTATATATGGTATATATGCCATAAAATATAAATATCCAAGCAGAGAATCACCAATTTTAAACTGTGTTATGTTCTACCAGGGGTCCCCAAACTGGACAAATGTAAGACTTGTGGACTTCAACTTCCAGAATTCTCCAGCCAGCTCTGCTCCGCTGGCTGGAGAATTCTGAGAGTTGAAGTCAACAAGTCTTAAAGTTGCCAAGTTTGAACACCTCTGTGTTATAATGACACTGTATTACCTTGTCTAGTATCTGAACTTTTGATGTAGGCATGACCATATTTAATTCTTATTTAGAGAATATTTGAGCCTGCTCTGCTGCTTGGGCTAAAGAAGGAGCGTTTGAAAAAGTACAATAACTAAATACTGGAGCAATCGAATGTTTTCCAAAGAATCACAAGACAATGTATTGTCTCTTCCGATGTAATATTTGGGAATTGTATTTTGTTTGTTTTGGTATGGTCTCAAAAACTCCATTGGGTAAAATCCATTGAGGCTGCTAACTCAGTATTAGTCAAGGATAGATGAGGACCCAGTCTTTTGTCTAAAGCCAGGATTTTTTTAAAAAAAATATAGCTGCTTTCTAATTTGCTCTTTGATTTGCAGGAAGAGAAAAAACCCAGCATTAGTATAGCCTTTCAGTGTTGTGTGCAAGTCATCATTCTGAATCAAAATGGCCAATTGTTAGAGATACTGAGAAGAGGTAATTTGGGAATAACTTGAGGGCCAGAAGTTTCCCATCCATGCTAGATGAATTTCTCCCTAGGTTCAACTGCAATTATCAGAGAAAAATAAGAGATAAAAGGGTTTGATTTGTTTGTTAATTAAGTGAATTGTCTAAGCAATGCAAAATTGGGATACAGCTTGAAATCAGAACCATCATCATTTTCCTCCCCCTTTTCTCAGAGCTGAAGAAAATCTTTCTGCAGACTCCTACAGATATTCCAACCTTTTGATAGATCTCTTACTGGCCAAAAGATCATTTTTGCTGCTCTCAGCCTGTTCTCCTATAATATTTCACCGAGCTGCTTGCTTGGCACTTCTGGTTTCTTTTATAAAGATGCATTGATTTGAAAGATCTACAGAATTCATCTTATAACAATCCATTCTTTTACAAACAGGGTCAACATTGTGATTCATTTCCAGTTCTACATCTGAGCAATATATTTATTGCTTAAAAGAAAATTTCAAATTAAACAAGAGCCATATTATCATTCCACTGCTTTGTCTGATGCTATATAGCAAGTATAAAACATTATCTTTTCCAGACTTGCTGACTCTTCCTTTTGAGTTCTGGACAGAATTATAATTGCAGCATAAAAGTACTGTAACATCAAGCAGAATCTGAAAATAAGCTGCACATTAAACATACAGGTAGCCTTTACTTAGCAACCAGAGTTGGGACCAGCAAATCAGTCATAAATTGAAACAGTTGCTAATTGAAACTATGACTGTGCTTGTGATTTTACTTCAGCTTTCCCCTGTTTTACAGATCTCTGAAGGTCATCATCAATACGAAGACTGACCGTGGACGAAAAGCATTTTTTCATTGCTTGTTGCAGTCATTTAATGAGGATTAGCTGTAATTCATATTAACAAAATGGCTGTATTTACTTATTCCAAATTAGTGTTCAAAATGTATTCTCAGTCTCAGATGTGTGGACCTCAGCTGCCAGAATTGTCCAGCAAGCATGAATGAAATCCACACATCTTAAAGCTAAAGAGGTTGAGAAATACTGAAGTAGTTTATAGCATCCCTAAATTTGGCCCCAATTTTTCTTCTGCTGATCCAAAGCGCAAAAATGGATTGACCCAGACCATTTCCATCTGAATGCCAATCTTTCGTCAAATGACTTACCAGATTCTCTGAGAGGAACTTTTGTGGATGTTGCAAGGCAACAATGATGGCTCATAAATATTTCTACTCTAATAAAAAGGGCTTTGATAAAAGAAGCAATTGCTGAATAAATTATACATCCAAGTGAGCATGAAACAGTTACAAAACCAATTGGGGCCACTCAGTCTGTGAGTCTGACTGCAGAAGCCCCTTAATCAAACATGGGAGAATTTTTTAATTTTTAAAAAAGTAAAACTTTTTAATAGTTTAAACAGTTATTCTCAAAAGCATGAGACAATCTTTTTCTAGGTCAGACGATCATTGCCTGAATTTTGCTAGCCAAAATTACTTTATCAAGCCTATAGATTTAAAAACTTACAGTCACAATCAGACCCTTTTCCTGGAAATATTTGACCAGCGGAACAGTATTCTGCTTGAAATTAGTCAGGCGTCTCTGTGTGGCTTTCAGATTATCGTCTGGTCTCCCCTGCTGTTCGGCGCGTTTCATTAGGCGTTCTTGGAGCCGCTGATTTGAGCAGGACAAGAACACCACCAAATCTGGGGTACAGATCTGCAAAGAAGATAATCCAAATGATGGTAAATTCAACATAGACAACATTCAGATTACTGTCAATTATCCATCTATAAGTCACTTGGTTGAGTTGAGCAGCTATAGAAATTGTTTGAATGAAGGAAAGAACAAACCACCAACTTTTGCCATTTTTCAAGACCTTTAGCAAACACTGAACCCTTACATATTGTTGTTTGAAGGGAAATGTGATCTCTTGTTAGCATCCCAAGGGAAGTACTTTCCTTCTGTAATTTAAATTATGTTGAGGGTAACTGATACATCCAACAGGCAGTCTGTGTAATCTACACAGTAGATTATACTGTATCCAACACTGTGCAGACTAAGAAGAAAGAAGATTCTCTTTTTCCCCTTCTTGCCCCATAACTACAACTTGATGAGAAAGAGCAATTTGTTACCCCCACTTTTTTGGGGTTTGAAAGAAATGTAATTCCAGGTGCTAAGGAAGATGCAGGAAATGACACCAGCTGGCATCTAGAAGTGCCTGTATGAGCATGGTATGAAAACACTAGAAAAAGAAAAGAGTGCCACGCCACATGAATTTAGCACACCCATTCCTGCTGTTCAGGCCAAAGGCACTTGTCACAAACCATGATGGCCATGTTCTCGGTAATAAGGACTCTTTATAATAACATAGCAGAAATAAATAATCCTAATTGAACTGAGCGACTTTTACCAAAGCGATTGTTGGGTTCAAAACTTAATGCTAATATTTCCCCACACTTGATGGGGATAATTATGTTCTTTGAAAATAATTGAGTGGAATGAAACTGTGGCAAATAATTGGCCTGATGATTAGAGTCCATATGAGATAACAGGATAAGCTAAGCAGACATACAATTAAAAGATACTGAGGGAGTTTATTTTAAGTTGTTTACTTGAAGACAAGTATTCAGGACAGTTTGTCATTTCCTAAGGAGTGTACTTGTCAATGCCATTTGCATTTGGAAAGTATGGGTGATTTGCCAATTAAACCTTGGCAAAATTAGCTAATGTTATAAAAGAGAATGCATTCAAAACCGATGTGGGTAATTATCTAAAGAGAAGCTTGTACCCCATGTCCATTTTCTTCTTATTCAAAGTATTCTGCTGTCTACCACAGTGTGTCTACAGCCTATCACCACAAATCTTGGAAGTTTAGTAAATATATTATTAAATATACAGCTAATTAACTAAGCTTTACAATTACCATCATTATATGAGCAAATATGACACCATCTCTTCACAGTAGTGCTTGCAGACTTAGGTAGGATCTACACATTTATCAAACTGAAAAAAAAAACCTTTATTAAAAAAAATAGGCATTGATGGTGATAGAAAATCCTCAAAACTGAAAATGCTAAAAGGCCATAAAAGCTGAGTGATTCTGGGAAGAACATAAGAAGATTGAAAGAGAATAATGAAGATATATAAATTAATAACTAGTGCTAATTAACTGAATAAATATGCTTGGTTAAAATACTAAAGAGCTTTAGGCTGCGAAATACTATGTTGAAAGGCCAAATAGTATTTATTACTAATATTAATATTTTCTTATTAATAAGGAAACTGAATGGTTCTACACTGACATGCAGCGTCTTGGGATAACAACTCCCTTCCAAAAAATATTAATTATAGGAGGTAGAAAAGTTCACACTGGAAGTAAAATAACCTCTGGAATAACAGGAAAATTTGGTCCTGTTTTAAAAAAATCAACAGGAGATAAACTACTAACAACATGCCATGAAATGTCAATATTTGTAACAAACGCTTTCTTCCAATAACCTAAAACACATAACTATACATGGCCATCGCTGGATGAACTCTACAATTACATGGTCTTTCGGCAAAAATGGAAAAACACTATTCAGCCAAGCAAGATATGTGGTGCCAGGTCATCTTAGTTTCATCTCCATGTAAGTAGTTCTGTAGTGTCAATGAAAACATCAGTATTTTAGCACCAACATATGAAAGTAAAGAGCATTAAAACTAAATGTTAAATGCATATCTTTAAGAGGCTTAAAGGGAAGAGTTACCATTTTTAATGTAATTCTTTTGGAAACCAGAATCTTGAAGTATGTTAGGTTTTACACACACACACACACACATATGACTATACACACACACAGTATGCACACACACACACACACACACATATACATAAACATATATACAGTATATTTGATCACAGCAAAGGACTTCGCAAGACAATTTCAAATTTAGCACATATGGAAAACAGACGCTAAAAGGTAACTCAAATACTACAAAGCTACTTTTTGTCTTTAAAAGGTTTATAGAAAATGTACAGAGGAAAGTATCATGTACTCCATCTCCCTCTTGAGAGGAAACCTGTGTTCTCCAAAAGCCTCTTTAAAGTTTCCCTCAATTGAAGGCCGGTTTATTTTATTTAGGTAAAGGTAAAGTTTCCCCTCGCACATATGAGCTAGCCATTCCCGACTCTAGGGGGCAGTGCTTATCTCTGTTTCAAAGCCAAAAAGCCAGCGCTGTCCAAAAACGTCTCTGTGGTCATGTGGTCGGCATGACTAAATGCCAAAGGCACACAGAATACTGTTACTGTCTCACCAAAGAAGTCCCTATTTTTCTACTTGCATTTTTACATGTTTTCGAACTGCTAGGTTGGCAGAAGTGGGACAAGTAACAGGAGGTCACTTCATTACACGGTGCTAGGGATTCAAACCGCCAAACTGCCAACCTTTCTGATCGACAAGCTTAGCATCTTAGCCACTGAGCCATCGCGTCCCATTATTTCATTTATTTTATTTATTTTGCTAAGCATGTATAAGATAACAGATATCAGTATAAACATTATGAATACAGGAAATGGATACGAATAAGTGGAAACAGTAGGACAGGGGTGGGAGGCATGTTGGTGCGCTTATGCACGCCCCGGTTGAGGAATTAGTTATTAAATTTCATTATAAAATAAAATACAGAAGAAAAAAAGAGAGAGATAAAAGTGCAAAAAGAAAAAGAAAAAGTGATGACATCCAACTGTTTTCAATGCCATAAAATACAGACCAAATATAACTTCAACCTTTTGCTTTACATGAATTTCTTAAAGCAGTTTTTACAAAAAACCCACAATTGTTCAAAAGAGGATTCTTGGAGGAACTGAAGAAGGAAGAATCAGAGGACTTATTTTTGTGTAAGAGGAGAACAACGGTGAAAACAGAGGCTAAGTTGAAACAAGGAACAAAGAGAAATGAAGATGAAGGGCACCAGACATAAGGTGATGTGACCCTCCCTCAGAAAAGTTACACAACTATTCTGTTGGCTCAGCCTCTGCAACCTTCAATCAAACACAACAAAAAGCCTCTCTATCTTCTAATTCTTGGAAAAGGAAATAGAATATGCCTACTTGAGATGTATATCAGCAATTATGTAATTTGTTATGTAATTGGTTATAGTACATCCCTTCTTCTCACTAAAATAGAAATAAAGATGGATAACTTGGTTTCAGTGAAAAGGCAAAAACACTTGGAATATGTCCACAATAAATATAATACTGAAATTTGATTCCTGCTAGAATTACAGACAAGTCCAAAAGCAATACACAGAGGCCAAGAATATATATAAATACCTTAGAAAATGTGTGGTGTCTAGTTTGCATATCATGCTAAGACCTATGCAAAGAAATAATTTTACAGCTTCTTTTAATACATTAATCCATGTGCTGTATTTATTAGATCAAAACTGAGCCTTACGTTTCATTTCTTTCTCACATTATAATTGCAGTGATCATATTTTCTTGGAAAAAATAAAGGACAAATTTGAAAAATGGAGCCTATTTGGAAGATTAAAAATGTTCATTTTTATAACGCAAAACAAAGAAAACCTTTAGAAAAAGGTATCATAAAAATATCTAAAATCAAGCAGTATATGTAAATCTGTTTTAAAAATAAAATTCAAATTTTATATTTTTCACAAGAATGTGAAAGACATATTAAATGGTACAATTTGCATGTAAAAATTAAATGAGCAAAATAAAGAGCAGAAGTGAGTTTTTGAAAAATAAATAAATATAAAGGACACCTTTCTAAAATAAAGGCCATCTAATCATCTAATTATAACAGAATATAAATGTGGTTTCTTAAACCAGTTTCTCATTACATGAAAACCATGAAATTGTACTTTTAAACCAGAGGAGGTTAATAGACCAAGTTATCACATTCTGGTTTATGAAGAGAAATGAAATTACAGGTTCCCAGTGTGGGATCATTTATAGGAAACTATAATTATTAAACTACAATAAAATATTAAAACTATAAAGCTGCAGTACAAATGTTACAGTAGGCAAATGTTTCCTCCTGAGTATGGCATTCGCAAAGTCAAAGACCAAGTACCAAACATGTTTGAATACTTCCTCATGCAAATGTCGCAACTTACATATTTTAGTCAGATGTTCAGAAACAAATATGTAATGGCGGCATTTTTATGTCATAGCAATAGCAGTTAGACTTATATACCGCTTCATAGGGCTTTTAGCCCTCTCTAAGCGGTTTACAGAGTCAGCATATCGCCCCCAACAATCCGGGTCCTCATTTCACCCACCTCGGAAGGATGGAAGGCTGAGTCAACCTTGAGCCGGTGAGATTTGAACCGCCAAACTGCAGATGCAGTCAGCCTGCAGTGCTGCACTCTAACCACTGCGCCACCTAGGCTCTTCATGGTAGCTTGATGTCGATACCACTACTCTTCAGCTGTTAAATTGCAATCTTGCTAGTACAGAAAAGCTCACACATAACATATATGGGACAAAATGAATAATACAACCCTTAGTAATCTTTAAAGTCCTATCAACTCAGTGCCTTTATATGGAACAATCAAAAAATAAAAATAAACCTAGGCTCCCTTGAATTGAGCTTAATTCCTAATAACTTTAAGGAACCCTATGCAGGTTTTCAAATAACAAAATGGAAATAGTAAAATGATTGAGAAAACTAGGAACAATGAAGAAATTTAGCCTAATTTAGCATCAACTGCTACTTCTTTTTTACCACTCCTCAAATAATTAGTGACAACAGAGGTCCAATATTAATAACTGCATGCACGGCAAACACAAGCTGAATGTGTGCTCTGAGAGAAAAAAATAATCAGAAATTCAGTGTCAACATCTAGCCACACCTCAATAATTTCCAATCTATAATTTTCAATGTGCCACAATACCAGGTTTCTTTTTAAGGTACCAAGCACTATTAATGGAAAATTTGTAGGAGAAGAAAGTGGGGGTAATTAAATTGTAGGCAAGCTCTCTAAATCTATATTTAGAGACATTAACAAGAGTACATGTTCATGCATACACTTCTACCTTCTATTCTTGCTTTATAACTAGGAGTATATTACCTGCCAATTTAGAGAAACCGTTGAAAGGTAGAAAAAGAAGTAGACATAATCATAATAATATATTATGCTGTTCATAATGCATACATTCAGTTGTTGGTTGTTCAATGTAACTAGCAATATCTTTAGTATTTCTATTTCTTTTACTAATAAAATCATTATGAACAACTGCAAAATTCATGTGTGACAGTCCAAAACATTTTTTAAAAAAAACCAGATAACATTATCATCACCAGATGCCTTTTGAATTATCAAAAAAGCCTCTGGGAAGGAAAAATGTATTTCATATGACAAATTCTACTGCCGTTTGACAGGATCTTATTTTTTTACAGGATGAAAGTCTATAGGTCTCCTTTACTCATGCATTCAAAAAAGAATGCAACCCAGCACTGCTTAAAGTAGGCTAGACCTTGACAATGTCATTGTTCAGATAAAGTCCCAATGGCTCTTCCAACTGAACAACAAAATAACCCTGATCCTTCAGCAGATTTAGTAAGTGTTTTATAGTCTTTTATAGGTACCTATTTTTAAAAATGAAAGGCTGATATTGACATTATTAGATGGGAGCATCACATTTCCATAACAACAAAAAACACTCAAGACAAAACTTTTTATTCATATGCTTTCCTACAGCTATTGCGTCAGTTGATGTTTTTTCTTTCAGAAATCTAAATCTGTTAAGATCCCATTATGAGAAAAAGAACACAAATCAAGTAACATCTGACAGTTCATGAGTTCTAGAATTTTGTGCTTCTGTTATACAATATTCCTCATGTGCTTGAGTTACTGCCTGGTTTCTGAAGGAGATAGCTTAAGTACATTAAGCACAAATTAATTTTTACTACAACACAGGATTTTTTTTAAAAAAAAAACACTTACTATCTTGTTTTTAAGTAAGTTTCTTGGGCCTCCCTCCCTCCCTCCTGCTTTCTTTCTTTTTGAGCCAATCTGGATTCTGAGTGATTGCCTGAATAATTCCCCTGCAGTTTTCTTCGCAACATTTTCAGAAAACGTTTGCCAAAGGCATGACTAGAACTCAAAGCATCACACTTTGAGACTCAGGGCCTTTAACATCTACACCAAATCAACTCTTTAGCAAGCTCAAATGTATTTCAAAATGTAAAGAGTCAAGATAATAAGCAGCTGAAACTGTACAGCTTTGTGGCATTATATACAGTGGCTGAATTACTACATAATTAAAATATAACTTGCTGTTATAAAGCTGTGCTTTTGAGATTCTTCTTATTTTCCTCCAGAAGTTTTATTTCCACTGTTTACTAATACAACTTAGCATGAGATTTGAACCAGGATAAAGCATGCTTAATTTTAGTATAGTTTATCAAAGTAAGACTGTTTCGAGCTATGATTTATGAGGCTGCATTATTTAGTAAACTAGTTAATATAAACCACAATTAAGAGTGCAGGTATTACCATAATCTGAGATTAATCAAAAATAGTTGGAAGTTTATGAACTCCTTTCAGCTCCTCTAGGAGAGAAAGATAGTTGGCAAATCCAAAACTGACATACCATATATACTCGAGTATAGGCCGGCCCGAATATAAGCCGAGGCACCTAATTTTACCACAAAAAACTGGAAAGTTATTGACTCGAGTATAAGCCTAGGGTGGGAAATGCAGCAGCTACCGGTAAATTTCAAAAATAAAAATAGATACCAATAATGTTTTTGAATATTTATTTCAAAGAAAAACAGTAAACTAGCTCTGGGACATCATTATGTGGCTGCTTGCCATAACAAGGAGGTGGGACATCGTTGCAGAGCGGCAGGAGGGGGAGGAAGGGGAATCGTAAGACAGCCCTGCATTACATTAGAACGTGAGGAGGGAGGATGGTGCGGTGCGCGCTGCGCGGCAAACTGACACAGAGGGAGGGGAAACTCACAGGGGCGCCGGGCCATTCACGAGCGTCACCCAGCGGCATGGCCCCGCCCCTTTTTCTCCTCCATTTCGGGCAAATTTTTCACTGACTCGAGTATAAGCCGAGGCGGCTTTTTTCAGCCCAAAAAGTGGGCTGAAAAACTCGGCTTATACTTGAGTATATACGGTAGTTCATAATCATAACTCAGCATTAAACTGTTAGCAGTAAAAATTGTGCAGGATTTTGACAGTTAAAGCATTACGCATAATTAATTACTTCTAGAACTGACATTTTGTCCTGCTACTAGTTGCCAAGTTGGATGAAGAACTATAGGCATAGTTCCATTGTCTTTAGGACTTTCTAATCCGAAATGACAAATTAAAGTAACATTGGTTATACTGATCTGCAAAGGTAATATGAATTCAACCTAAAATAAATATTATGCGATTCACCTTTATGTACAGTTTACCTGATTTATCATTTGATTCTGCACTTAAACACTGGGAGGTAAACCACAGACAGCTGTTCAGAGGTATACTGATGCCAATTTTCATCATGACCCCAATGCAAACCTTGCCCTTTTATACTTTCATCATAAGGTTACACACAAGTATAGAAGTGGAGTTTTATCACAGTATCTTAACACATCTCTTCCTTTCCTCATCCTTGAAGAAAATGATAAGCTGAATTTTTGAACCTATTAGATTGAAAGTACTGCTGGAGATGAAATCAATGTTCTCCATCATTTTTGTATGCAAGTCAACTGCAATGCAATCATCAAGGGATCACATCATATTATGAATCAAACCCAGTCACTGAATGATCAGTGATCTCTTTCATGCTTGATATTCTGATGATGATGGCCCATTGAGTCTTCCCAATTCATTTCAATAACATTAGCACCGAGGAACAAAAACTAGCAGCTGCAACCTCTCTAAAAAGGTGAATGGAGAAATGTTATTGCAAGAAATCCACGGACTCAGATTCAAATAGATTCAGAGTAAATGTACCAGGATTTAAGTATGCCATGACTAACCTTATTCATTTGAATACATTTAAGTAAAACTAAGTTACCGTGTCCAGTGAAGTGGGAGATAAGTGAAATTATTTATAGACTATTTAAACCAGTATGTTTCTCTTCAAAGATCTGAACTAAGATTGCAGTCGTGCTCTGGCAAGTGATTTTGTCCATATTTTGTCACACTGTACATTATAGGATGTGTGGACTGGAAAATTTGATTTACCTTACCAAAAAGGGTCTCAACTCTTACAATTTATCTACAAATAAATCCTGATTTATTATAATAAACTTATCATCATAGTTTACAAAGGATGAAAATTGCACTAGAATGAAAATGGTACTCAAAAAATAAAGAATATATGAAAATTGTTCAAGCATTTTCGATCTGAAGGAAGTATTAAACCCACTAGTCTTGCAGATGTTTCAGCCTAAATTACAAGTTAGTATAAACTCAGACCTCTTTCTCAGTGTATGTGCCTAGAATGTAAAGAGTTTGAAATGTTAAATGCCTGGAATGTACACAGCTTTCAAATATTTGTCAATTCTCTGAAGCTGTGATATGGGGGAAAAATGGTGTTTCTTTATCTAAAGGCGCTTTATTATTTTTTACCATTCTGTTTTTTTTCTCCAGAAGTCCTCATCAGAACTTTCCCAAGGATAGAAATACTACATTTAATTAATTTTCTGGCTAAGGTAGATGTTACAATAGCAATATAGAACCCAGATATCCATTATTTTGTTTAAGAAGCTGCCTATTGAGTATGGTGTTACTATAGTAGACCAACATTCTAAGGGGGTCATCTTATACTGTATATACCCATGATGGCAAACCTATGGCATGCATGCACGCGCTGGCCAGCTAACTTTGGCCTTCTTTTGAGGCCATTTTTCGCCCTCTGGAGCCTTCAGGGGCCTTCAGTAGGCTTCCTTGAAGGCTCCGGAGGGCAAAAAACGGCCCTATGACCAAACCAGAAGTCACAATTGCTGAACTTCCAGGTTCCCCATAGGTCTGTTTTTTGCCCTATGGAGGCTTTAGGGAAGCTCCTGAGTCCTCCAGAGATCATCTGTGGGGGAGAGGCTGTTTTCACCCTTCCCAGGCTCCTTGAAAGCCTCTGGAGCCTGGGGAGGGCGAAAAAACAGGGCCAAAGGTAGGGTGCGCTGGTTGCGCGCTCATGCACATGGGGGGGGGTCACAGGCATAGCATTATGGGTGTGGAACACCCACGCATGACCCCCCTGCGCTCCTCCCACTTTTGGCACGGGAGCCATAAAAGGTTCACTATCACTGGTATATACTATATACATCGTCAACTGGTATATACTATATACATCGTCAACTGGTATATACTATATACATCGTTTTCTGCTGTATACGATGTATACAGCAGAAAAATCTAGCAGAAAGACCAAAGATGTACTTGCAAATTCAGCAAAAGAGCCATCCAAGAAAACTTTCTAAGTGTGCTTATATTAGGCGAATATAACAGATTGGAAGAAATCAAGAACCAAAGATCTTAATAGATGAAGATGCAGATTTCATGGCAATGGCATTCAATCAGAATACAGAACTGGGAGAGACCAAGGTCTTCTAGTCCAACCTCCTGCCCAAGAAGGAGACCTATACTATTCCAGACAAATGGCTGTCCAATTTCTTCTTAAAAACCTCGAGTGATAGAGCACAGACAGCTTCTGAAAGCAAGCTGCTCCACTGGTTAATTCTTCTAACTACCACCAAATTTCTCCTTAGTTTTAAGTTGGGTATCTTCTTGATAAATTTCCATCCGTTACTTCTAGTCTTATCCTTATATCCTTTGGAGAATAGGTTGTCCTCTTTTTCTCTGAAACATCTCCTCAAATATTGTCATCCCAGTCCTTCTCTATGTTATATTAGACATACCAAGTTGCTGCAACTGGTCACCATATGTTTTAGTTTCTACCACCCCAATCCTTTTTGTTGCCCTTCTCCTTATGTTTTCTAGAGTCTCAACATCTTTTTTGTATTGTGGTGACCAATACTGTAAGCTTCGGTTACAATAGAAAGCCCAATATAAGAAATTTGGAAACCCAGAAGAAAGGGTTCTAGAATAGAATGGTGCAGCTAAGCACTATTTGCCATTCTGTCTTGTGATTTTTCTAGACAGACAGCTCTATGTCAAGGTGGTAAGCATAGTTTTAAAAAAACAGGAGATAGGAGATTCACACCCAAAAAGTTTCTCCCATGTGAGAAAAGGTAATGAGCTGAGTTGGTGGCATGAAAACTAGACTGAGAGTTTTAAGAGAGAATCATCCAGAGTTACCTTGTGGTTAAGATGGATGGCGAATAAATCTTATCAATCAATCAATCAATCAATCAATCAATCAATTAATGAAGACTAGCAAAAGATCTCAGGCAGAAGAGCCAGAGGTCAAGAATGCAAATCAGTTATCTCATATAAACCCTCATTTTGTCCAATTTGCTATACTATCCATGTAAAAGGATGCTTTGTTTTTATCCATGCCAATAACTGAATTGTAAAAATTCTATTAATAGTTTTGCTAATTAACTCTGCAAGGGGGGATGGCAGAGTAATAAGATGCCTACCACAAATGAAATGAATTCTAATCTATGCTTCATTGAACATAGCAATATTTTTTTCAATACCATTATTGCTCTACTATCTTCTGGGCTTATACACTGCATGAAGTATCCTTACCCTTGAGAAGATCAGAGCTATTTAATATCAAGAAAGGAGCTCTGGAACTGTTTCAACATTTCCATATTCCAAAATTGGTCACCCTTACATAGAACCATCAACCACTCAACTTCTGAAGTGTCAGGTTTAATTCTATTTCTAACATAATAGTAAAAGTTTAAGTTATTGGATTATTTGGAAAGAAGGGTTTTTTATTAAACCTAAATATCTGCTAAACCTCAAAATAGATAATTGACATATTTACTTCATTAGTATAATGACATAATTGGTGTTTTTATATTATTTGCACCAATTCATGTAATTGACTAATTAAACTTTAAATAACATTTCCATGCAAATAACATAAAAACATCAATACATCACTATACAAATTATACATATCCAGCAATTGTATAGACAAGCTGTAGAAACAATGGAATTTTCCTTTACATAGGTGTAGGGGAGTCCAAATACAAATTTGATTGGTTGCAGTTGAAGGTCTGTTAAAATAATGTTTCATATAGGGGTGTTATCTAACAGTTTTGTTCCTGCTTGTGCAATGTTTTTTTTCTAAGTTACAATTTAAGTTTTGTCTATTATATTATTTTTTCCCAAAGGAATGGAGGAAGCGAATAATTTTGGACACCCACACTAATGAAATGAGAACAGGAAAGTGAATACTAGAGATTAAGATTTTTTGAGCTAACTCCATAATAAAAGATAGGGACTGAGACAAACCTGACTGTTTGAGAATTCATTGCTTTGAAATCCTGAAGACTGAAATGCCTATGTGGCGGTATAGCTAGGTTGATATCTGATGGCAATGCAATTATCTTATTATTTTATATAACAAAACAAGAAGAACTTTGCAATTTGCTCATGATATAAACAAGAGCAAATCACAGGTCTGCGACTAAAAAGCTGTTTGATTATTTAATTTCCATGTATTTTGGTGTGCTGAAAACAAATAAAATATTGAAAAAACTCCTAGACATCATGATTTGCCACAACATGCAAAATTGTTTTCAATTTTTTTTTAATTTTTGGTATTTTTTATATTATGGGTTTTTAACCAAATTTAAAGTCCAAATTACTATTAATTAATTCACATAAGTGCATTTAAGATATAAAATGCCAAAAAACCTTAAAGGGTTTGTCTGAGTTATTTAAAAAAAAATAGCACTGTAAATCTGATGGTCAGCAATATATACATAAGCTAAGCAAGCTTTAAGTCTGTGCTTCTAATGGTAGAAGGGGTTAATCTTTCCTGAAGAATCCAGTGGGAGGGAGACACATGGCAGACAGCAGCATCTCCGGTCAGTGCAGGAGGCGTGGCCAGCATTGTGACATCTCGTGTACAGACACAGAGCTGCTCTCTCCTGCATGCCACACTTGTGCACGAATCATCATCAGGTTCTTGGTTCTAGGCTGTTCACACTTTTTCATCGCAATTCATGTTAGCTCATCATTCTTCAATTGTTATGTTATGGCTCCGAGAAAGTGTATTAATTCACCAGACAGTTTCTGTTTCATCTGTGGTGAATATACAGTGTTGAAGCAACAGCAGAATATTACAGACTTTGTGAAAAAAGTATACTTTGCATACTTTGGACTAAAAATTGGAGATTAAGATAAAGTTTGGGTGCCTCATAAAGTGTGCAAACGGTGTGTTGATGACCTCTGAAACTGGTTCAAGGGTAAGAAAAAATCTTTCTGTTATGGGATTCCTATGGTATGGCAAGAGCAAAGGAACCATAGTGATGATTGTTACTTTTGTGCATGCGATGTGAAAGGGTTTAATTCCAAAAGGAAGCATTCCATTTCATATCCCAATCTTCACTCAGCAATTCGTCCCATCCCCCATGGCAGATATACCAGTACACAAGTCCCCTGCTACCTTGGAAGAGATACCTAGCTCCAATGAAGGTGAAGTCATACCTGAACCAGATGACAAATCAAGTTCTGACTTTGAAGATGATACAAGACCAAAATTGTTTTCTCAGGAGGAGATGAATGATTTGGTAAGAGACTTAAATCTTCCCAAAGATGCCACTGAGTTACTCGGATCAAGGCTGAAAAGCAGGAATTTATTGTTGCCAGGAGTGTCATCTTCATGGTTCAGACATTGTGAAAAAGAGTTTGTTCTTACGTTGCCCAGGAAGACAAGTTGGTTTATTGCATTGATGTCAAAGGTCTGATGGGTCAATTTAAAATACAATATGATTCAGAGCAATGGCGTCTTTTTATAGATTCTTCAAAAAGAAGTCTCAAAGCAGTTTTACTCCACAACGATTTTTATGCTTCCATACCTGTAGGTCATTCCGTACACTTGAAGGAAACCTACGAGAACTTGGAATTGGTTCTTCGTAAACTTAAATATAAAGACCATGTGTAAGTGTGTGGGTACTTGAAGGTCTTGTGCATGCTGCTCAGGCAACAAGCTGGGTATAGCAAATACCCTTGTTTTCTATGTCTATGGGACAGTCGAGACCAACAAAATCACTGGACCAAGAAGAGTTGGCAGCCGAGGATGCTAACAGTCAGTGAAAAAAATGTCCTCCGAGAAACTGGTACCTTCCCATAAAATTCTTCTACCACCTCTCCACATAAAATTGGGATTGATGAAGCAATTCGTAAAATCACGAGATGGAGAATGCTTCAAATACTTGATCACCAAGTTTCCATGCCTGTCGGAGGCAAAATTGAAGGAAGGTGTGTTCATCGGACCAGACATTAGAAGGCTTATAGTTGATCAAGAGTTTGTCAATACCATGACGGATCCTCAAAAAGAAGGGTGGATTGCATTTAAAGAAGTCGTACAGAAAGTTTTAGGCAATAACAAAGATCCTCATTACAAAAAGATCGTCGGAAGAATGCTGAAAGCATTTCAAGCTTTAGGTTGCCTGATGAGTTTGAAAGTGCATTTCCTCCTGTCCCACCTTGACTACTTTCCTGAAAATTTGGGAGCTGTGAGTGAGGAACAAGGTGAATCATTCCATCAAGACATTAAAGAGATGGAAAGGAGATATCAGGGAAAATGGAGCATTACAATGAAGGGAGACTACTGTTGGATGCTTCAGAGAGACATTCCAGATGCTACTCACAAGCGTAAATGCACCAAGAGGAGCCTCACAAGAAAGAAGTTTAGTGTGTATAGGTGAGCTCATTTCAGTTCAAAAAAGGATTTTCATGAAAATATTGTAATAAAACTTTAATTTTATAAGTCTATTTCCATTTATTTTGAGGTATTGCCTTATTTAACATAGTTACCTAAATTGTCAGGAAACATGATGTCCTATGACAAAATTTTCGGATTCAGCACACCAAAAAACATAAAGATTACGTGGAATAACCAAAACAGCTCTCGAAAAATTTTTTTTTGCAGACCTGTGATTAGTACAAGTTATCTTCATGTCATCTCTTTTGGCAGATGAAATCACTTAAGCTTACTTAGAAGAAAGACTCAATGAGTAAGGAACTTATTTCGCTATAAACATGATTTGGACTAGAAAGATCCGTTTCCTCCAGTGCATTTCCTTGAACAATTAAGTCAAATTGAGGGAAGCAATCATAATTCTTACCAGAAGGCTAATAAGTAGAGTGGTAGATCCACCCACAATTCTGGAAGAATGGTCTCTGAATAATTTGTTTCAAATATCCTATCTTGATCTTCTAAAGAATGATCTTCCACTTTCTGTACATTCTAGTCTAAAGTAGACTCAGAATTTGATGTCGAAACTCAAATACTTTGGCCACCTGATGAGAAGGAAGGACTCACTGGAGAAGAGCCTAATGCTGGGAAAGATTGAGAGCAAAAAAAGAAGGGGATGACAGAGAATGGATTGAGTCACCAAAGCAGTAGGTTTAAATGGACTCCAGAGGATGATAGAGGACAGAAAGGCCTGGAAGAACATTGTCCAAGGGGTCGTGCAGGTCAGACACGACTTCACAACTAACAACAATAACAACAGAATTTGCAACTATTCTCAAATATTTATTGATGAAAGGAAGATTCCCATCCCATAGCCCTATGTATGTCAAAATCTGAGATTCCTAAATCATCAATCATCTGGCAGGGAAAGGAGCAGACAAAACCTTCAAGGTTAGAATGTTGTCCTTTAAAAACAATGTGACTAAAAATTAAGGGTCTACTTCGGATGTCAATGTCTATGTGGTGGGAACTACAGACTTTTTACGAAAGTTGTGGAAAGATTTATTAATGGAAAAAATTGCGCAGAGAAGACAGCGAAGATGGGAGGAGAAAAGAAGTGGAAAACTATGCCTTTAAAGGGTTTTTTGCTTAAGGAGCTGTATGGATAGGAAATGGTTTGGTTAATTTATGGCATTCTTCCAAACAAAGTAAGGTTTGTTCTCTTGCTGGGGATGGAGGCAAATGCATCTGCTTCAAGCAGCAGATGCAATGGTTAAGTTCTCATCCTGATAAGGGAAGGTTATACAAATAGCCAACTACATTAGTGAAGAGATCAGCCACATGTTACTATCCTCAGGAAGATATAAGGCAGTCTCCAACCTAGCGTACTGTAAGAATATATTGATTTTTAGATGGGGAATAGTTCAATTGCCAGAATCTTTGTGCCCTTGTCTTTTTCTTCTCAATAAATTTTATTAAAGAGACTCTTTGAGAATCATGCCTGGAAAATAATTAGTTTTGGTTGAGGCAGATGCAGGAGAATCCCGCAGCAAGGGGTTTGGATGCTCGAGGGGGAACTGATGAAGTGCATGCATGCTTGAAAAGGCCCATGCAAATAAATAAATAAACATACATACATACATACATACATACATACATACAAAGCTTTGAAGGAGCTGGCTACTATGAGGAATTATCCCTGGAGCTGGCCTGTGCCTAATTTATTCTCACTGTACTTTGCAATAACTGATTAGAAGTTATTCCAAATACATGAATGGTACAGCATGATTTAATTTGAAATAAATTATAATGAAACTCTCACCTTGTAGAATAACTGAAAAGGTTGGCTTCTAAATAAATAGGGTACTGATTCACATCGATAAAGGTAAAGGTTTAAGGTTCCCCTCACACATATGTGCTAGTCGTTCCTGACTCTAAGGGGCAGTGCTCATCTCTGTTAGAGCCGAGGTGGCGCAGTGGTTAAATGTAGCACTGCAGGCTGACTGCAGTTCAGCAGTTCGGCTGTTCAAATCTCACCGGCTCAGGGTTGACTCAGCCTTCCATCCTTCCGAGGTGGGTAAAATGAGGACCCGGATTGTTGTTGGGGGCAATATGCTGACTCTGTAAACCGCTTAGAGAGGGCTGAAAGCCCTATGAAGCGGTATATAAGTCTAACTGCTATTGCTATTCAAAGCTGAAGAGCCAGCACTGTCTGAAGACGTCTCTGTGGTCATGTGGCCAGCATGACTAAAAGTCGAAGGCACATTGAACACTGTTACCTTCCCACCAAAGGTGGTCCCTATTTTTCTACTTGCATTTTTACATGCTTTCGAACTGCTAGGTGGGCAGAAGCCGGGACAAGTAATGGGAGCTCACTCCATTACATGGCACTAGGGATTCGAACCACCAAATTGCCGATCTTCCTGATTGACAAGCTCAGGGTCTTAGCCACTGAGCTACCTATCTGCATCACACAGATTTTGAGTTTATAAACTAGGAATAAGCCCAGGACGAGAATTTTAATTTTTCAAACCCTTAAAACTGCCTCATCAAGTTTCAGTAACAAAATGGTTAAGAAGAAACACCACTATTTTCAACCATTTTAAAAACTGAAGTAATATCTGAATTGCAATATAAACCCTGTATGTAACAATTTTATTTTTTAAAGAAGCTTTTCAACCTGAAGAGGGTAGGAATGGAGATAACATTCCTGCCCACTTCTGCCATAAATCACTACTCCCAAAACATTATAACTGGTTTTATAACATCACACCAACCTAAAATGAAAGAAATTAAATGTTCGATTAGTAGATGTAAAATCCTTTTATATCCTTAAATTATCATAAGAATTTATTTCATATATAAGCCATTTTCGCTACCCAAGCATCTTGCAATAATTTGAGTACAAATTACCAGCACGAATTAAGGTCATATGTTGAAGAATCTTAATTTTATATGGCAGGAAATGAACTGCTGGGGATTTTTTTTATTGTAGTGTCTCAGAATCTGGCTTTCGTGCCATATTTTTATTGTATTTTTAAAAAGAACTTTGTGATAATATAAATTACATTTTTTTAAATGAAAAAGATTACATAATGTGCACACTTAAAAAAGCTAAACCTGTCCCCTGACCAGTCATGTCCAACTTAAGAAGCTGGTATTTATCTTTGTTTCCTAGCCAGGCAGCTTGAGTTATCCAAAGACTCTTCCATGGCCATGACTAAATGCCAAGGCCCATGGAATGCTGTTACCTTCCCACAAAGTGGTACCTATTTATCTACTTGCATTTGCTTTCTTTTGAACTGCTACATTAGCAGAAGCTGAGGCAAGAACAGGAATTCACCCCGTCACAGGTATTTGGGTCTCAAACTGCCAACCTCCTGGTTGAGAAGCCCAGCATCTTAACCGCTAGGCCCCCTTACCCCCTCTAGGCCCCCTTGCCTCCTCTAAGGGGTCGCCCTAATGCATGTATTACCGAAAGCAGATTCAGACATGCATTCTGAGTTAGCAGCTTCCAGGCTGTGGCTTCTGTGCTCTAATGAGTACTGAAAAGAAGCAATTAAAGAATAACCTTTTCTTGTTGCATTTCCAATTATTGATGTATGAAAAAATGAGATTTGTTAATGTAGATGTTTTCTTTCTCTTTGGAACAATTTAATTACACAGCCAAGTTTATCGCCATTGTTAGCTGCTTTTCTGTCTGCTTCGGGAATCATGGAATCAGATTTCCCGAATGTGTGCCAACAAAACGATCTCTTATCACCCTACAATTAGGTATTTATAAATAACCTGGGCCGATGCTCATTAATTTGAAAGAAGCAGCTACTGCAAAATGTAGCATCTGGACATTGCACGTAACACTAATGGTGAATCAGGTACACTAGTTTCTCATCAGCAAAGTCAGGCTCAAAGTTTTGCTTCTCATACATAGGATGTGAACAGACTGATAGATTGCCATATATTCATGATTACCATAGACTTTCTTAGCTATTTGTGTGGGCCTACCATTGGATTAGAGGTTGCCATTCATGGCACGTGCCATAAAATCACATTGCAAATGCCATATTTTTTTTATCGCTCTGTATATTATCAGATATATCTGGTGGTGCAGTGATTAAACTCTGCCCATTGCCTAGAATTTGATCCTACCGGGGCTCAAGTTTGACTCAGCCTACCAAGGTTGGTAAAGTGAGGATCCAGATCGTTGGGGACATACAAATAATGCTGACATTGTAAACTGCCCAGAGAGTGCTGTGAAACAATATGCAGCTATATATAAGTCTAAATGCTATTGCTATCAGTTAGGGAGGTCCCGCTGCATGTGCCAAGAACCACAAATAGGCCTTGACTCACAACCATTCATTTAGAGACTGCTTGAAGTTACAATGGCATGGAAAATAATGACTTATGACTGGCGTTCACATTTATGATCATAGTAGCATATCCAGTCATGTGATTAAAATTCAGGTGATTGGCAACTGACATGTATTTACGACAGTTGCAGCATCCTGGAATCATGTTAATTGCTATTTTCAATCTTCTTAGCTAGCTGCTGATGAGCTGTGGTGGCACAGTGATTCAAATGAAGTACTCCAGGCTACTTCTGCTGACTGCTGGCTGTCAGCAGATCGATCCTGACCAGTTCAAGGTTGACTCAGTCTTCCATCCTTCTGAGGTCAGTAAAATGAGGAACCAGATTGTTGGGGGCAATATGCTGACTCTGTAAAGCGCTTAGAGAGGGCTGTGAAGCACTGTGAAGCAGTGTATAAGTCTAAGTTCTATTGCTATTGTTATACTTGACAACTGCAGTTATTCACTTTGCAAACATTGCAATAAAAATCAGGCATGACTCATTTAACAACTGCTTCATTTAACAACAGAAACTGTATCCCCAAATATGGTTGTAACTTGAAGATTACCTTTTATCATGTGATTCCTTGTAGCTTATTTTTTTGTAGCATTGCCTGTATGCTCTCTATCTTGAACTTCTTCTGATATATTTTTATTATCCCAAAGGAGGACAGCTCCCCCCTCCACTTCCCCAAAAGAGAAGATAAATGCAAACAGAAATCTATTGTAAGACATTGGCATTTGCCCAACTCATCAATTAGGGGTTGCTGACTCCAGTAGAAACCAATCTACCAAATCTCTCTGTTAGAAATGTGAGTTTGAGAATTAACTGAAATAATAATCACTAATTAAAGTTAACATGCTTGTAAAATAAATTGCATTGATAAAATTCATTTCTCAACCACTTATCTACAGCATATATACAGTACCTCCTTACCATATTCTACTTTAATCCATCAGAAATAGCAAACTGCAAGGCATTACAATGGGAGGAAGAATATCTTCGGGGGGAGAGGGGGAGGACATAGGAAGTGAATATCTGCCTCGAGAAAGAATAGATGGAAAAATTGCCACCATTGCTTTTGTCATTCCAAACCCAATTTTGTTTTCTTTTCAATGTCTTTTCCCTTTAAATCAGGGATGTCAAACTCAAGGTCCACAGGCCAGATCTGGCCTGAAGAGTGCTTAAATCTGGCCTGCAGGGCTGGCCTAGAAATAGCAAAGGACCAGCCCGTGGTGCAAGACTCCCGCACACCCCATATTGGCTGTCAGGGTGCTGCAGGAGGCCGTCCAGCAGAAAGTGGGATATGGGGGGCCTTGTCCACCCCTACACCCCATTTGGGCTACCAGGATGCTACAGGAGGCCATCCAGGCCAAAAACAGCCCGCCCGTGCCCCATTTTAGTCAGCAAGGTGCTGGAGTAGACGTCCATCCCGTCTCCCCCACAGCCAGCTCGCAAAGAACTACAATGCTGATCCAGCCCTCGAAGAAATTCAGTTTGACACCCCTGCTTTAAATAGTTTCTATATCAATTCTGCAAATTATTCAAACATAATTATGGGATAGGGGTGAAGAGAATCATCTCTTTGTTTAAGTAAATATATTACATTTCTTTGACATTTATTAAAGATCTGTCTTTTGAACCTTACTTCCCCATGTGAAAACTGGATGAATTATTTTGCTTGGATTGGCTTGTCTGCTTCTGTTCTTATTCCTTTTTTTAAAAAATGTTATTACAGTTCAAAAATGGTAAAATACAAAATTACAATAAAGATGAAAAGGTGGAGGTGACGAATAATGGGGAAAGTTTAAAAAGTGACATTAAAAATCAAACATGGCATTAAAAAGTTGGTATCTCCAATTTTCTTCAATATGGATAGAGTTATATAATAAAATACACTCTTACTTTAGTGCTCCTACCAGTATTCATATTCCTATTTTTATATTGTTCTAATTTATTTCTTCCTTCCTAGAATTTGAGATGCAAATTTGCTATGCAAAACAGTACAGAAATGCGTTAAATACATTTATTCCAGTATGAAAAAACAGGAGGATATATTCAAAATAGCTGCAGCCAAAATAATAAACTGCTTACTTGGTCCTCAAAGGAAAGAGCTTGGGCAACATCTCGTGGAAATCCATCAATAACAATGCCTTCCTCATCAGGAATTTGCATTAATCTTTGCTTTATCTCAGTAATTGTGGTTTCCTTGAACAGATAAAAATAACAAAAAAGATATATACTATATATTTCTGTTTCAAGAATACATTCACAAATATTGCTGGAAAAAAACACATGCCCATATGATTGTGAAGGCTTGTTGTTGTTTTTACCTGTGGGGCTAATTCCCCAGTTGTAATTATCTTAGCAATCAGACTCCATTTTCGATTGCTGCTTGTGCTATGGATCTTCTTTCTTAACAATTCACCCACCGAGATATACTCAAATCCATAGCGTTCTGCTATTTTTAAGCTCTGGGTTCCTTTACCACTGCCGGGTCCGCCTATAGGGAAAAACAAAGGCCTTATCAAGTTTTGTCAAATTCATTGCCTGATTATCCTCTTCCTACCATTCTAAATGAGCCTTAAAGTCAAGCTTGTAGCAATCTTTCAATCATCAATAACTCGAGTTAGAATCTAGGCCAATCTTTCCCAAATGAAGGGCCTTCAAGATATACTAGAAGTCAACACAATAGAAGTTGACTGGAAAAAATAGCTTTAGATATCATTGAATGTATGAAGTAAGTTTATCAGCTTTTGTATACAGGAGTTCATTAGTCTATCAACGCCTATGGTACTTTTCATTGTAAACACCAGAAGTGGTATTCAGCAGGTTCTGACCAGTTCTGGAGAACCGGTAGCGGAAATTTTGAGTAGTTCAGCGAACCAGTAAATAACCTCTGACTGGCCCCACCTTCATCTATTCTCTGCCTCCCAAGTCCCAGCTGATCGGGAGGAAATCGGGATTCTGTAGTATCCTTCTGGAGTGGGGAGGGAATGGAGATTTTACAGTATCCTTTCCCTGCCACACCCACCAAGCCATACCCACCAAGCCACACCATGCCCACCATGCCACGCCCACAGAATCGATATTAAAAAAAATTGAATCCCACCACTAGTAAACACCGCAGAGAGAAATGACACCACCTGTTACCCTCTAGCTCCTCAGTTCTCTATTGATCTAACCATCAGCAGCTATCGGTGGCATAATTCCCTTAACGATAAGGAACTTTAGTGTGATGTTGTAGATATAAATTGAAATGACAACAATGCACTCCTCTGTTAGGAGTTCTTGCTGAAGTGTAACTCCCAACTATAACAACCCTCATCTCATCATTTTGATGAAATGGTCACATTTTGAAGAATCCTTCTCCTACTGCCCATGTTTGCTCAGGAGGTGCTAGGGACATTGACAGAAGATTATCCAGCTAGCAGAGCAGAAATCAGGAGCATGATTTCTCCAAAGTAGTATATATACCAGATAAGTAAAAGGAGGAGTAATAAGGAACATATTCCCAGTAATGGTGCCAGTGTCCTTAGTGTGTTTCTTTATCCTGTTAGATTTAACTACCAGATTAGATTTTATCTTTCTTACAGTTCAATCTACAGGGGTTCAGCTCTATTTGCAACTCTGTGTTTTCAGGTGAAGTTTATTGTACAATATTGAAGTCTTCTACAACAAAAGCTCTGACATTCATTGACCCAGAAGCTCCATTGTTAAAAGCCAGTGCCAACATAAGAAAAATATTACTGATTTTGTTGTGGACAGCCTCATTTTTTGCTTCCTTACCGATGACTAGAATGATTTTGGGTCGAGGCCTGGTTGGATCGAACACATCATATTCCTCAATAAGTTCAGCTGTTTCTGAGAGATCCGTGTCACTCTCGATGGAGAACTGGTGGATTGGAGGAAGTCGATCATATCTCCGGTAAGGAAAGTTGGGGTTGTCGGGCATCACTGTAAAATATGAAATGGTAATGTCAGAAATGAGAATGGTGGTAGTATAAGAGATTATGCTAGAAACCAGGAGACCTAAGCTCTAGGCCTGCTTTAGGCAAAAAGCCAGGTGGGTGACTTTCTTTCAATCCTAGGAAGAAGACACTGACAAACCACTTCTGAAATCTTGCCAAGAAAATAGAATTGACTTTTCCAGGCTATTGTCGGGAATCAAGACTGACTCAAGAGTATAAAAAACAACAAAATATATCAGAAATATGTCTTTTTATGTTCATCAGTAATGAATAGCAGAAATATTTGATGTCTTTAGAAAAGGAATAATTGTTACCATGAGATCCTGTTTAAGTTATCTCTTTACAAATCCTTTAAGTGATACTCAACAAATCTATTAGAGAAAAACAGTACCTACCCTGTTTCCCCCAAAATAAGATCCAGCTGGAAAATAAGCATGATTTTTCAGGATGCTCGTAAGCTCTACCCCAAAAATAAGACCCAGTTAAGGTCATCAGCCAGACGGATGCATTTAGTACTGTATTTCCTCCAAAAGACCTAACTGGAAAATAAGCTCTAATGCATCTTTTGGAGCAAAAATTAATCTATGACCCGGTCTTATTTTTGGGAAAACACGTTACTTTAATGTCACAATAGCAATAGCAATAGCAGTTAGACTTATATACCGCTTCATAGGGCTTTCAGCCCTCTCTAAGCAGTTTACAGAGTCAGCATATCGCCCCCACAGTCTGGGTCCTCATTTCACCCACCTTGGAAGGATGGAAGGCTGAGTCAACCTTGAGCCGGTGAGATTGGAACCACTGAACTGCAGATAACAGTCAGCTGAAGTGGCCTGCAGTACTGCACCCTAACCACTGTACCAACTCACCCAAGTTAAGCTAAATTGTGGGATATAGAATGAGATTCAGTGTGTTATACAGCTGGCTGGCTGGAGAATTCTGGGAGTTGGAAGTCCACAAGTTTTAAAGGTGCCAAGACTGGATACCCCACTGGTTTAGTATATTATAGAAATCTGTACAACTATATTAATTAATAAACTATATTTAAATAAGCCGTAAATAAATTATGGGCTTGCATGTTGAGTAAATGCAGCCAGCAAAACAATCTATGACCTTCATGAAATGAGAAAAAAGATTACCTCTTTAAGAACAGTTCATACTCTGCAGAACTTATTCACAGAACTGAATCAATGATAGCCAGCAGAAGATCAAACATCAGACTGCTTTACTGAACTTTGATTAATTCCAGACATTCTAAAACCTACTTCAATAAGATGTCCCCAGCAAGCTTTAATTATAATTCAGTTAGATCTAAGTTTCTCTCTTGAAGAAGACTGGAGAGGACAGCTGTGCCATTCTTATGAGACATCACAGGAAATTAGCATTGGACAAGTACCAGAGAGTTCCTTTCAAGAAAGGTTTCATCTGCTGCTTCTATATTCCTTCAGATTCAGTCCTGCTGAGTTTCCTGACTTTTCCCCACTCTCCAAACTCCCCAGAAACCTGACACAATGATCTTGAAGCATGTTTTTGGGCTAAGAAAAGAGGATCCTCAGATAACAACTGGAGAATCCTATCATGAAGGGATGACTTGCAAAGTCACGTCCTCAAGAGAAGGTTTGCCTTATTAATTGTCTGTTGTGTGAATATAGGATTCAATGTGTTTCAGATAAACATCTAAGTGAATGGTTTCTTGTATACTCTTAGTTCATAGATGACCCCAGGATGATTTTTATGCTATGTTAAGGCAGCATTTTGGTTTCCTTTACTTAAAAAAAGACCTCTAAAAACTTAACTATATAGTTCAGAACATGTGTCCATTTTTAGATAAATCTTGTCATTTAGCCAAGAAGGAAACAAAAAAAAAACACTTGTAATAATCTATTATATAGAATTTTGAATGATTTGTAGTGCCTTTCACCTTAATAGGTAGAGATGAAAGTGCATACCAACTGATAAATGTCTTTGCAAGATCAATTTTAATTTGATTTTAATCCGTCTTTTTACATTCATAAAAATTTTAAAATATATATTTTTCTCACAATACATTAAGTTATGAACATGATTTTGGCATGGTTTTAACTAATGTCCAATCTAGAGATTGTTCTCTAGGTGATTTAACTAATATATATAGTTAAATCACTATATATATTAGTTATACATTTTTAAAGAGTAAAACATACAAATACAATTTTAAACATACAACACCCCACCACCCCCCGCGGTGACAGTCATTCACAGCTTTTTTTTTTCCTTCCTCATTGTTAGGTCTCTAAGCCACATCTTCTCATTACAAAATTCAAAATTTAACTAATTAATATTAATTTTATCGTCAGCATGATTAAGTTGGCATTATTTCTCTGCAAGCAAGTTTTGCATTGTTGCTTAGCCTCAATATATTCTTTAAAATGCTTTTGTGGCTAAGTTAGAAAACTATATCTATAAATAAAAACTATATGGCATTATACCATTATTCAATTGCTGATGTTTAGTGGTTACATTACAAAACTATTTAAACATTAAAAAGAATAAAATATATTTATTTTCATCATGAATCCAATCAAAAAGGAGGAAATGATAATAATCACTATCCCAATGTCAGAGGCCACCTCAAAATAAAAATTAACTGTCAATATTCTTGGATAAAAAGGAATATCTTAGTTTTGTAGTCAAAGTTTAACCAAACGGGAGTCTCACATGTTTTCCAAAGAACAGGATTCCATGCGTCATTCATTTAATAACCCCTTGAAGTTATAATGGCACTGAAAAAAGTGCAACCATTCCTCACACTTAAGACCACAGCAGCTTCCCCTCAGTCACATGATCAAAACTTGGTCTCTTGCAACCGGCATAAATTTATGATGGCCACAAGCAGAGTCATTGGGAGAAGGTTGGATTTGCTTAATGAACATGTGATTCACTTAACAACTACAATGATTCACTTAACTGTGGCAATAAAGGTTGTAAAACTGGGCATGGCTCATTTAACAACTGCTTTACAGAGCAATGGAAATTTTGCCCCTAATTCCGGTTATTAGTCAAGTTACCTATAAGGTAAATCCTGCTGTTCTGACCCAGCTTCCCCAAATGACAAAACATCTGAATTCAATCACCGATTCCTTTATTAGGAGTGCCAGCAGCCCCGGCAAAAAGTCTCCCCTCACAGCAGGCTAACAAGTCTGCCCTCTGCCTTTTATCCGCAGAGCTAGGGTGGGGCTTTGCAGTGGTGGCTCTTCTGTCCTAAGGATTGGCCCACAGATTTTCACTGCTCTTCTCTCCTCTGCCTTCTGAGCCTCAGGCACTAGACCCTGCTGTTTCGGTTCACCGACAAATGTGCGCTCGACAAATGTGCGCTCGACAAATGTGCGCCGACAAAACTGCGCTGACGAAACCGCACCGCGATGAAACAAACAACATTCCACAACACAAAAACAACATTCTAACCCTAACCCCTAACATTTTTGTATTGTGGAATGTTGTGTTTTTCGTTGCCGCGTGGTTTCGTCAGCCGATTTTGTCGGCGCGCATTTGTCGGGTGCACATTTGTCGGGTCATGGCTGTTTCTTCTCTTCCTCATCAGCCACCTCAAGACCTGGGGGCTGTTGACTCTCCATGTGAGGGCTGATGGACGGCCCAGGCTCCACCTCTGTTTCTGTCTCCGAAAACGCCATACCCTCTTCCCCCTCGGAGTTCACAAGTTGCCTTGATGCTGATTCCGACTCCCACGCCTCCTCATCTGATTTGACTGCTGGAGGGGCCAGCAGCCAACAGGACACAAAAGGTTCTCTTGTCTTCCCTAAACACCATGTAATCATTTATCAGGTCTATCATCTGCTTATCACAAACGGAAATGTAAAATGTAAAATTATCTTACCATTCCTGAAAAATGCTCTTCTTGACTGGTTGCCATTAAGTGGAGGCAGTGACCTTTTTTCTGGACTGACAAAAGTGTCCCATTTGACTTTTTCTGCTCCCCCCAGTTCCTTTACTTTTTGTAAGCAGCTTTCCAGATACTCCACGGGATCATCGGGTTTGCAGCACATTAATCCATTCAGCAAACTCTGAAACATAAAGAGATTGACTGACCAATGCAATTTAATGAAGTCAAAAATAAATTTATAGTCTAGGGCCCAAGAATTCCGGAGCAGTACTAGACAGCAGTAAAAAGCTAGAATTTTCTACATCTCTGGAGAGTTATTTAACAGACTAGATTAAACAGGAAACCCTAAGACTAAAATTATAAAATCCCTGTTTTTTTCATACCTAAACATGTCATTCCTTTTTGAAATAAGCAATATTATGCAAACCACAGAGAGGAAGACAGAAGAAGAAAAGATCTTGAGATCAGAAAGGAAAGGGAATTACTAAATCCAAATTACTCTGACTCTATTTACAATACCTCTCCATATTTTCAGATTCTTGGGAGCTTTCTCACTACCGTACCACTCCTGTCCCACTTCATACTTTGCTTTCATTTTTACTCTTCTTTCCAATTTTGTGTTATGCTATTGACCTAAGAGATATGATAAGTACAAGCCGTAAAATTAAAATGTGGTTTATTAAACCTATAAATTCTTAGTCATAAAGCTGTAATATAGAGTCTGTGATTGTTTTCGTAATAATGTAAATCATCCACTTTTGTATAAAATAGCTAATTGTTTCATACTACGGAAGGTGCAGTCAAAGAGAGAAAAATCAATATTTCCATTTCGACAATTTGTGAACTGACATATAATGAGGCTAACCACAGATATAACCCCCCCTTTCAATTTAATTGCATGTCCTTCTATTTTTGAAGCAAGTCCATGAGAGTGGATGATTTTAATTACAAGCTACATGTACAATATATGCAGTAAATAACCTACATCTCAAGATTCATAGGCTACACATTGTAAATTGCACTGCCAAATTCCCTAGTGGTAAAACGGTGTATAGACTTTGGGAAGTTGTTAAAAATGAATATGGTTGCTGGTTTGGGTGATAAATGTTAGTCTTACCAAACATACATCCCAAGTTCTATCTTGTTCTAGAATATATTTTCGGTCAGGGTAAGAAAATCAGATACAGTACTCTCCAAATGGTTTGGCTTCCAGTTACCACCAGCAGCCATGGTGGCTGTGGTAGAACTTCTAAAGATGGCCTGATTCCAAAGGGTTTTACTTTATTTTGTGACACACTAGGGTCAAATGCCATTATTGTGTAAACTTTCATAGATTACTGTCTATTTCCATGGAAAGATCACTTAGGAAAAAATTATATGTACATAATGGTCGTCAAACATTTTGCAGAATGTAAAACAGAGAGAGGTTGGCATGAATGAGCTGGTTAACAAATACCATGTTGAATCAGATCACCTCCCCTTGTTTTAGGCTTCTTTCTGCTTCATTTTCTATAGGTAGACAACTTACAACAGCCCATTTAGTGACCGTTCAAAGTTACAGCGGCACTGAAAAAAGTGAGCTATGACCATTTTTCACACTTATGACTGTTGTAGCATCCCCATGGTCATGTGATTTACATTCAGATGCTTGACAACTGATTCATATTTATGACAGCTTCAGTGTCTCGGAGTCATGTGATCCTCCTTTGCAACCTTCTGACAAATAAAGTCAATGAGGAAACTAGATTCATTTAACAACTGTGTCACTAATATAACAACTGCAGTGATTCACTTAACAAGTGTGACAAGAAAAGTCGTAAAATAGGGCAAAACTCACTTAACAAATTTCTCACTTAACAACATAAATTTATGGCTCAGTTGTAGTCATAAGTTGAAGATTACCTTATTTTATTTCTGCAGGAGCATGCTACACTTACTAAATATGAACTCACAACTTCTGATGTCACTAGAGATAGTACTCCACTTAACAATCATTCATTTAGTGACCGTTTAGTTACAGACACAGGCACAGAAAAAAGTTTCCTTTAATCAATTCTCATGCTTACAATTGTCACAGCATCTTAAGTCACATGGTCAAAATCCAGATGTTTGGCAAGTGGCATGTATTTACGACAATTGCTTGTCTCAGGATAATTTGATCCGACAAGCAAAGTCAGTGGAGAAGCTGTATTTCTTTAATGACCATGTGATTCATTTAACAACATCAGTGATTTGCTTAACAACCATGGCAAAAAAGGCTGTAAAATTCCCTTGAATTTTTCCTTGAACAGAAATTTTGGCCCCCATTGTTCTAAGTTGAGGACTCCCTATATATTCCTGTTCTATCTTTGAAGACTTGAGAGTTTTATATCAATGGCAATCATAAGATATTTCCTGTTTGCTTATCTAAGTTTTACAGCTCATAACACGTTGGCAAACAGAAATATGGTACAATCATTTCTCCAAAAGAAGGGCTTTGGAGAGAAACTTTTTGTTCTGAACTGAGTTTAGGAACATTGAAAACAGACATGGTATTTCAAAAGCTCTATTTTGATACATGATACTCATCATTTTATTATGAATTAGCACTTAAATATTCTAACAGTAAAATAAGCATGACAGTACATGACACAATTGCCAAGATCTGCAGTATTTAGGAAAAAGTAGGGATTACAGCTATGGGTCTAAATTATTCTGAATTTAGATACTTGTTTTCTGTGGACTGCTACAACTGAAAAGATGATAGGTTCTAAAGTCTTCATAGTGATACAAATTTTCTATATATAGAATTTTAATTGGAAGAGAACATTCAGTCATCCATACTTGCATTCCAAGACAATAATACTTCTGAATAATTGGATAGTTTCAAAATACATTCAAAATTAGGGACAAGACTACTTCCCTAAAGTTATAAAGTCTCCCTCTGTATATTACATAGCCAGAAGTAATTGATAAGGCTGGAGAGTTGTTTTTTTTTCTATGACAGTTGTTAGCAATTTGATGAACCTAAACAATATAAAAGTTAACCGCTATTTTAAAAAATACAGTATTTTAAAAAATAAATAATATCACTGAACATTTCCTTAACCTCAGATAAAGGAGGGATCCCCAATTCCTGGTCCGCGGACCTGTACCGGTACCATTTGTGTGGCCTGTTGGGGACTAGGTCGCAAAAGTGGCAGGTGAGTGTGCAATGCTCTATTTGTGCGCATGAAACCATCCCCTCCGTCTACTGCCACTCCAGTCCACAGAGCCAGAAATGTTGGGGATCACTGAGAATGTTTTATTCTGAGCTACTGAGGAGGCAGGAGATGATTGAACCAGTAACTACTTTATTTAACACAACCAGTAACAAGAATAAACTTCAGACCCTCTGACAGCTTTTTATACCCGAGCTGTCAGAGTAATAACCAATCAGCTGTTCGCGATTCTCCCGCCAGCCGGCTGCCCCGTTGTAGCCAATGGGGTGGTTTCTTTCCTTGACGCCCTGTGTGGACTTAACAGAGATAAAGTACAGATAGTTGTCATCTAGCAACCATTTGCAGTTACAACAGTGATGATAAACTTTGCAACCAATCCTCGCAGTTACAACCTTCACAGGTCTACCAACCAAAGAAAGCAAAAAAAGATCGCAAGCGTAGTTGCAGTTTCATTTAGCTACCACTTCACTTAACAACCAAGTTGGTGGTCCCATTTGTGATCAGTAAAAAAAGCACTACCTCTACTTTGTAGATAACATTATCAGATTGAAGTATTTGGGTGCGATACCAGCAAGGCAATCTAGGGCTGCAAATTAAACTATAGATTAATCCATAGTTGAAAAACATCCAAGTATATATCATTTCCATCCTGCTGTTAAGAAAACAATATGTACCTCAGGAAGTGAATCCTATTTAAGCAATATTTTATTTAGGAATACTTATTTGGAAGGAAGCCTTATTAAACCCAGTGATAATTGTTTCCAATCACCAAGGATTGGATTATAGCCCTACTTTCATTATAAATGCATGTGCTTAGAATTTCACGCCCCAAGAATATATAAAAGAATTATTTCTGAACAAGCATTGTGCTGATTTATCAGCAGCTGTTTGATTTAGCAAGAAAAAAAAAGCCTGTAAATAAATGTTGTAAATGTAAAACAGCATTGCATTGTCCAGGACTAATTTGCTTGTTTTATATTCGGAAAGGAAGGCTAAAAGTTTTAAATGCTGTATTTTAATAATACTGCAACATTTGTAAAACAGCTACTTTACATAACTGTTATTTCACTCTTGAGGCTTGCAAGAGTTTGCCTCTAACGCAGCAACTAAAAAACAATAACAACCTCGGAAGCATGTGGATCACATATTCTCACAACCCTCTTCAGAAATGTTAAAAAAAGCTTTTTCATTTTAAGGTTTGCAATTTTCTAAGTTTCAAAATTATATCAAAAACAACACTGCTCTATTGCTGCTGCATAAATTAACTATTGCATGGTTATAACTTGGCAAGAGATAGACTGGATTGGATCCCTGCCACAAGCATTTTTCTTTCTCTTCTCTGCCTGGAGAAGACAGGGATATTTTAATTCAGGAATGCACAAAGCTCTGACAGATTGAACATCATTCAGAATGTCTGTTTCAGATTTCTTCCTCTATCTCAACCAGGTTTTAAAGTCTTTTTATCATTGCTTTTGAATGGCAGTTTTTAATGGGAATTTATTTATGTATCTATTTATCAAATTTACATAGCCACCCATTTTGCATTTGAGGCATTTCAGCTGTCCTCACAAACACCCAGAGAGGAGGTTTTCACCTACCCAGATCATCAGTAAACTTGGGACAAACATGAATGGAAGTCAGCACAGGAACAATTACACAACTGTGCAGAGGAAAAAAATGGCATCTGCCTATATTCCCTGCCACTTTCTTTGTGTAATGCCTGCACATTTATAAACTATGTTAGCAATAAGAAAAGGATCTTGATGTATCCCATTGTTGCTCTATTTCTAATAGACTTCCCAAAGTCAAAATGTCTTCTTTGTTAGTATCTAAAGCGTGTCACAGGATTATCCTAATCTTAGGTAAATTTAAATCTTTATGATAAAAGATCTATTTATTCTTTTGACCTTCGTCTGTATTTTTCTCTTCTTCTTTTCCTTTCCCCCCCTCACCTGTTCTGGAAATCTAAAGTTTCTCTTAATATTATTCCTATTTCTCTGGACCTGATTTTATTTTCAGATGAAATGTTATCTTCTTATAGGCTGTCGTACCTTAGTCATATCTAGAATGGAATTCCCTAGCTTTTTTAATCTTCTAAAGCCATAGCAAATTACTAGTGTGCCTGACAACAAGTCTGAATAAGCCTTCATATGTGAGGATTTTACAGTATGGATATCGGTTATATAATAGTCTTCCTAAACTATGAAATGAAATGGTTTTATTGCCCTAAAAAGACACCTTCTGATAATCTGATCTCAGATACAGTGGCAAACAGCAAAAAATGAAATGTGCACATATACAGATAGTCCTCAACTTACAATCACAATTGACCCCAAAATGTAAGTTATTAAGTGAGAAATTTGTTAAGTGAGGTTAGCCCCATTTTATTACTTTTCTTACCACATTTGTTAAGCAATTGTTAAATTAGTAACATAGTTGTTAAGTGAATCTGGTTTTCCCATTGACTTTGCTTGTCAGAAGATCGCAAAGGGGATCGCATGACTCTGGGACACCGCAACCGTCATAAATGTGAGTCAGTTGTTAAGCATTCGAATGTAAATCACGTGATCATGAGGATGCTACAACGGTCATAAGTGACGAAAATAGTAATGTCACATATTTCAGTGCCATTGTAACTTTGAACGGTCATTAAATGAACTGTTGCAAGTCAAGGACTATCTGTCCTTTATAGAAATTATAAACAAGTTCCCCAATTCCATTAGGGAGCCCACAAAATATACTAAGCAGTGGGTGTGTTGTAAAGAACAGAGACCCAGAGGACTGAAAAATCAAAACATACTCATATGCATATATCCCAAGCAAAATTCTTTGACTGATGAAATACAGCTTGTCAAATTATTATGTCATGCCTCTACGACAATTCTAATAACTATTCCAAGGAATCCTCTGCGTGTTCAGAGTTGCAATGCAAATACCAACAGTTCACCGACAAAACTGCGCTCGACTGAACCGCGCCCGACTAAACCACGTCGCTGATGTCATCAAAAGGACGATAACAGCGTGGAGACAGAAACACGCTGTAAACCCTAAACCTAAAATTAACCCTTAAACCTAAACCTAACCCCCCTAAACCTAAACCTAACCCCCCTAAACCTAATCCTAAACCTAATCCTAACCCTTAACCTAACCCTAAACCTAACCCTTAACCTAACCCTAAACCTAAACCTAACCCTTAACCTAACCCTAAACCTAACCCTAAACCTAACCCTTACCTTAAGTTGAATCGGCTTGCTTTCAAAGCGCTATTTAAAACGCCCTTCTTTCTCCGCGCTGGCTGTTGTCGCCCTGTTGATGACATCAGCGACGCGGTTTAGTCGAGCGCGGTTTTGACGGGTCACGAATACCAACGTCTTTCAAATCCTTGTTTTTATTTGTTGAGAAAAGTGATTATAATTCTTGCAAAGGCCTACTGAACCTCTTGCCCCTTACATAGTCAGGCCAGATATGTCAATATATAGGATATTCTTTATTTGCAAAAATGAATAAATGGAGCAAAATTTACTTTTTAAATGGAAACAGACATTGTTCTTCTCACAGAGAAGAGTTACATTGGTGTATTTGTCTTTCTCAGAGATTAATATTGGTTTATTTATGTAGTGCAGGGGTGTCAAACTCAATTTCATTGAGGGCTGCATTAGAGTTGTGTTTGACCTCAAGGAGCCTGCATGGGCATTGCCAGGGTGGGCATGGCCAGCATGACATCACTTGTGTCAGGGGACCCCTGTAGGGCCCGAGCACTCTGCCAGTGAAAACAGGCTCCTGGGCTCCATTTTCAGCTGTGACAGCCTCCTGCAACCATCTGCCAGCGAAAATGGAGCTCAGGAGGGCTGCATGTGGCCCCTGTGAGCTCCAATTTTGCTGGTAGAGGCACCGCAGGCTGGTCCTTCGCTATTTCCAGGGCAAATGGGCCAAATCTAAGCACCCTGCGGGCTGGATCCGGTCCCCGGGTTTTGAGTTTGACACCCTGATCTCCTGCATGATTGTCCAGCCTTTTGAGCTGCCTGGACTGGCACTGAGTGAAGACGAATTTGTTTGGGGCCACATATAAAATACATAATATAGTTAACAAATATAAATAAAAAACTTCCTTTATTCTTTATTATCTTGTGGGGCCACATTACTAGCTGTTCAAAACTACATGAAGCCCATGCGCTGTGGGTTGGTCTACTATATATTCGTCATTAAACACTCCAGAATTATTACACAACTTCCTCGCAGTTGTATCTCTAAAATGGGAATAAGGGGATAATAGGGCTTAGAAAATACAATAAGTGAGATTGGAAAGTCTTCTGAATATTAAACAGGCTACATAATGACATATAAGAGAACAATTTTGAAATGTTTGATAATGATTGAAATTAAAGATGTTATTGTTTATATACACGGAGATCCCTCCTGAGATCCATAATGGTTCCCATACTGATGGCATTTTGGATGGCACTGAAGATTTAGTACTCCTCTGAAGTCTAGGGGTAATGAAGTTGTTCCTTGGTTATAGTTGTTTTCTATCTGTTTTTGCATTGAGTGTCCAGATCCCATCTTCTCTATCTATTTTGCACTCTGTTTTAATATTGGTTTGCTAAATGATAAGCCATACAAAGATGACACTTAAATCAAGCCAAAAAAATAAAATAAAATTAGTATCTTCTGCACATGTAAGTTAGCATCTGTCAGGAGAAGTAGCTTGGGTCTGCAGGAGGGCAGTTAAAAAGAAGCTCTTTGATCCCATCTGAAAATGTTAGGACACTTTTAAAATGTTTTGTGATAGTTCTGTGGATCTTAATTATGAGCATCATTTTGTTTCAATCCCATATTTTTCTATTTGTATATTATAAACTATCTCAATTATCCATTGAGCAGAGTGGCAGAGTATTAATGAATTAACAAATAATATTATTTAGCTGAGAATATGTTCTAACCAATTCAACTACACTTACTTTAAATAAATAGATAGGATTACATGGTAAGAATATAATAACATGTACATTTATGAAGAAAGAATTCTATTGTACTCAGTGGGGTTTTCTGGACTTTTTTGTGTGGGGGGGGGAGAATTGAAGACAGCTCTGCTAAAAAAGCTGAAGATTAAGCAAAATGAAAAACCAATTAGTGGATTAACTCTTCATAATTCCACTCCAGAAAAAGAGTGTGCTTGTTTTGAGATCATTCACAAGTGCTTCATACAGTTGTTTCTAGGAGAGATTACGGAACAGAGGTTTATGCCGGGTTTAGAAAATAGCTATCTGGTTTACCACATGGTTGGCACCTTTAAGACCACTGAGTTCATATAATCCCTTTTTCTAATCACTTTCAGAAATTGTTTAACTGCATTTTAAGCTATTAGGAACCTTTGAATTGCCAAACCGTAAAAAATTGGCTGTGAGTTTCCTTTAACCCTTAATGAAAGAAGTTTTAATGCAAGTTTAAGGATCTTTTTTAAAAATCTGAAATAAACAGCAAAGGGGTAATTACAGTTTTGATTTTAATTAGAAAGGCCAGATAAATTTGAAATAAGATTCTGGAATTATAAGAATCATTCCTGTGGGAAAATACTGTTGCTTTGATTTAAAAAAAAAAAAACAGGATACTTTGGAACTTTAAAGGCTAAATTATTGAGGAAGCACAAGGAAGTAATGATTACAATTAAAGGAAAAGTGGATTTAAAAATGACAAGCTAGAAGAGTGATATGGGAAAAGATGTTACACTGCACATACAAAAGAAACCACTTTATGGCTTAATAATTAAAAGGGATATGCAAATAAACCAAGACAGGGATCTGGATGATCTTCCTCTATTGGATTTATAAAAGAAGCTTGTTAAACCTTTGAAGAACTTTGTGAAAAGGGACAAAGAAATAAATGAAAAGAAATAAACTTTTAGGCCACTATCAATATAGTTACAAAAGAAAGGGAGGAATATAAAGTTGGTTTAGTTGATCAAGGTTAAAATAAATACATGTTATCACTGGTAACCTTTAGTGGGCTTTTGCTGATCAGGACTGAAATGACTAGGTTTTAAACTATTTGTTTATAAATAAGAGATGCAATATAAGAGGAAGACATCATGCATTGCATTTTAAGATGATGATTACTAACACTGTTTATTCTTGTGATAAAAGGGAAAGTTATTTCTTTATATATTTTTTCTATAATATATTGTTATTTTTCTCTCCTTTCTATTTCTTTTTCTTCTCTTCACCTTCATTTTTTTCTTTTTCTTTTTCTAGTTTGTATTAAGTTTTTATCACTGTAATTGTAATGTTTAATAAAATTAATATTTGAAAAAGAACTTAATTTTTTCTATAAGAACATTATACTGCTAAAATCTAGTCTAGAATTTTCTGTTTATGGTCTAATGATTAAATAATACAAATAGAATGATTTGAGATGCCCTATTTAAGATTTAGTAAATCACAAATGTATTTGTCTTCTTAGAACAGTCATTTAGAATAAAAATCTTAAAGTCTCCCATATTGTCACATGTCATATAAAAATCTTCAGCATTTTTATTATTAAAAACGAACAGTGATAATGGAAATAGTCTTTCTGAAGCATTGTTTTACATTCAGGTAATTGTGCGTCAGACAAAATCTTTTGGATCACATAATATTGCACTAAAAGGAAACAATGCATAAAAGACAGCTGTGACTACAAGCCATGTCCCTATGAAGTCACAAGGAATGCCTCCTGAATGAAATGCCATCCGGTATGAATGAAATAGCACACTGGAGCATCTCCAGTGGTAAGCCTCTTCTGCTTTTGCTTCATGGATGCAAAACCATCAAAGTTTTCCAACCCGATTAATCCCAAAATATCAAGGAAAATGGCACCTTTCTTCTGCCTGCTAATTAGCAATTCTACACACATTTCTCAATGACAAGGTTAGAAACAAATACTGGAAACAAAGTCAATGGTGAAGCCAAGGCAACCAGAAGTAAGGTTGCTGCTTCACAGAGGGAGAACAGGATGAGTGAGGAAGACCAGAAAGGGAGAGAGAAAATGAGCTGTTGAGAAGATCTACACTAAAGCAACCATCTGGAAGTCAAGGGCACCAACTGAGGAACCTCAAGAAGGTTACCTTGGCAGTTGGCACACATGTTCCAGCTGTTCCAAGCCCCTTCTCAGCGTCTCCTAAGAATCAAGAGTTCCAAAGCTAGAACTGTTGTGGGGGGGGGGGGAACCAACCCCAAAACAAAACCCTAACCCTAACCTCTATTTCAGATCTTCTGCCTCCAGCTTGGAGCGTCCGCAGCAACGGGTTAAGGGACGCCTGAAGCTAATGCAGGGAAAAAGCCGGTCACCACTTCTTCAACCGACTCAGTTCCACCGCCACTTCTCCCCGCCACGATCCTAGCGTCCCTTGTTTGCCCTCTTTCTTTCCTCCCGCCTTGCTCGGTCCCTTCTCGTCTTTTACATCCCGGGATCCCTGCAACCTTCTCCCTTTAAGACGCCCCTGGATCTCTGCATCCTTTCCTTCCCTCCCCGTTTTCCTCCGACTTTGGGGAAACTTGTTCCGCTGGCGGAGGCGAGCGGCAGCAAAGCGACGGCCGGTCCCCGAGGTTCACCTGCCCACCGAGGTGTGCTCGTACCTCGAAAAGCTGCGGGATCTCCCTCCTGGTCAGGTAATCTTTGGCGTCGCAGCTGCTCATGCCGCCTGGCGGAGACAAGGCGATGGCGCGCGATTTGGGGTAGCTTGGCTGGCGCGGCTGGCGCTTTAGAGCCCGGCTCTTTCTCGGCTCTTCGCCCCCAGCGCTCCGGTCCTTGTCCCTGGCAAAAACCGCTCGCTCTTGGAAGGCGAGGCGATCAGAGAGAAGCGGCGGCAGCAGCAGCAACAGCAGCGCCTCCGCTCTTCCTCACCCGAGCTGCCTTTACCCTCCCAGCTCAACCCGCGCGCCGCCAGTCAAGCTGGGGCTGCTGGGGGTGGGTGGGAGTGGGTGGCTGCTCTGGAAAGGCGCCGGGGAGGGAGGAGACTGTCTCCAAATCGCACGATCGCGCTTTTCTGTACACACATACACATATACACGCGCACGCGCGAGCACGTGGCGCTCCTGAAAAAGAAAGAGAGGCGGCGATCGAGCCGGTTGTTCGTGGCTTTCCATGGGGTGTGCGCCCTTGGAGCCTGGTTCCGGAAACCTTCCCCTATCGGCGAGCCCACGATGGCCGGCCCTTTTACAAAGTTTACGCTCTACGAAGCCAAGATTTCTGCAACCTCAAGCTCAGCCTTCGCGCCCGGCGGCTGATCTCGGGCTTTTCCATTCTCACGGAGTACAGGAACGCGGGGGGGGTGGACATCTGGATTGAAGGCGAAATTGGGGAGAAGATTCCTGAAACGGTGTTCCTTCATTTGGGCGTATGTGTGCGTGCGTGTGTGCGCCAAGGGGAAGATCCACTTATGGACTAAATTAAATATTTAGACCAAAAAATGCCCATATTATTGAAGGCAGTCTCAACATCTCAAGTTCAGCTGCTTAGTTATCGAATTTATTTAGCCATCCACATCACAGACCTGACCCTGGGTGGCATATAATAAAACAACCAGTTAAAAAAAATAGAAAATAAGGAGGAAAAACAATTTAGACACTTATATAAATGAGACTACAAGAGAATGGACCAAGGTGTAATCATCTTTGGGGGGGGGGCTTTTTCTCTGGCATCCTCAATGTTGGAAGAACCATGTTTTGAAGGATTTCCTAAATGCCAACATCTGGCTACTCTCACCTGGGCTGGAGAATGATGCTGCAGAGAGCCACAGCAGAAGATGTGTTAAAATTAATGTCCTTCCTTACTGGATCTGATGGGACAGGTAAATTTAGCCAGGTGGCCTCTCAAATAAACTGATTCCATGCCATGTATGACTTTATAGGTCAAAAATAGTACCTTGAATTGAACCCAGAAGCAAACGAAATAAGGCAGCAATGGAACAAAGGTATAATGTGCCATTCTAGGGGCACACATAAGTGCTCCACACTGCCACGTTTTGTACCAGTTGAAGGTTCTGCATGCTCTTCAAGCAACAGTATGTAGCGCATATTACACTACAAGTAGTCTTCAACGTACAACAGTTTATTAGTGACTGTTCGAAGTTACAACAGCTCTGAAAGGTAACATGATCATTTTTCACACTGAGCATTGCAGCATTCCCGTGGTCATGTGATTTAGATTCGGGTGCTTGATAACTGGTTCATATTTATGACAATTGCAGTGTTGCACAGTCATGTGGTCACCTTTTGTGACCTTCTGACAAAGTCAATAGGAAAGCCAACAATATTGTTACTAATTTAACAACTGCTGCAATGAGTCACTTAATAAATATGGCAAGAAAAGTCATAAAATGGGTAAAACTCAAATTTAACAAATTTCTCACTTAGCAACATAAATTTTGGGCTAAAATGTCATAAGTTGAAGACTACCTATAGTCCATTTGGGAGGGAACCAGGACATGAATAACTGTGAGCAGTTGCAGGAGTGTGTGCAACTGGTGGTACACAGCATGAAGCTTCCAACATGAAGGGGCTGGATTTTGAGGGTCTATGATAATTTCCTGCAGCCAACTTGCCAGGGCAAGTTGCTGCAGCCAATTCACTGTGGACAACTCACCATGACCACCTCGCTGCAACACAACTCACTGTGGGACAAAAGTTACACTAATATCAAAGAAATGGTGGGATAGAACCATTACAGAAAGGATGCAAAAGGAGGGACAGAATGAAATGTGAATAGCAAAAATTAAAATAACTTTTTATTTATTTTAAATCATTAAATAGAATTGTTAAATTATTCTGTGGCAAGTTGGCTGTGACAATTTATTCTGCAGCGAGTTGGCTATGATGAGTTGACTGCAGCAAGTTGGCAGTGGCAAGTTGTCCCATTCCTGGTTTTGCTATGGTTTTAGTTATGGAAAGGAAAGAGTGCCATTAAATTCAACCTGTCTTGCTTCTGGACATAGAATTAACTTTTGTTCTCCCGCCTCATTGATCTCTGCTTTTCCTTGAACTTTTCTTTCAGAATGATTAATTTCAGATTGCTCCCCTGCTTTGGCTTTTAAATCACATCCAACAGTTCTTGCATACAGAGCATCTTTAGTCCTTTGTTCATATGCAATTTTCAGCAGTAGCAGAATGGTGGCTATCAAAGTATTCCCCTTGATCATCTATTTGAATAGTTTTATACTGATCCTTCATGCTGTGGAAAGCATCACTTTTTCTGTTTCCTGCTGACACGGTATTGCCACAATAAAAGGGAAGGAGGAAAAAAACCCATAATGTATCACCATTTTTCCCCAGATAAATGACTTGGAGATGTGGCAAGTTGTAGTTATTCATCCTTTCTTCTGATCTCTGACACTTTGCAGCTTAGTTATACTCCTGTGTTAGCCATGGCAGAAGGCCCGTTGATATGGCTTAACTAGGTTAGAATACTGATTATAGGCAAGATTGAATCCATACACAGCTGTTGATTTTCTCATTGAATTTGCAGTGAGGAAATGAAAAAAAAAAAGATTTACAGCCATGGAGTTTAAACTTGTTGCTTCTTTCTCCTATCTTTCTAAATCATGGTGAATTTGGCATGGTGCTTAGTAGACAAATAATTGTTCCTTTTGGAGTAATCTTTGACTAGGAACCAGTAGCTCCTCTCACAGTATCAGGTGTGCTGTTAACTACATATTAACTAATCGCTGGCCTGAAAATATTTGCAACCAAGGCATGAGGACAAGGCTTTGCTTAGCAAAGGTCATGCAGCTGACAAGATCAAGGTTGAAGGACTAGACCGTTTTCACAAAGCCATCTTTAATGTTAGCCCAGATAAGTACAAAATCTTGGAAACTGCAATAAGAATTTCCTACTTCCTTTATAGTGAGTTAAAATATCTCGGAATACTTTGAAACCATTTGTTCCCCAGATTGCTTCCCACCTGGGCTGATTTGCTCTTTTGTAAGATAATTTGTCAACTGACTCATCCAGTATTAACTCTTCTTTTCATTCTCCAGACGCCTCATAGTCTCTCTCTATCACTATAAAGGAGAAACAATTCAGGATGTCAAACTGGTGGCTTTCGGACCAGATGCGTCATGTTCAGGCCACACCCACTCCATCTCCACGAAGGGGAAAGCGTCGTGAAACATCACGTGATGGCAATGTGACTCCATGAGTTTGACACATGCTCTCTAGATAATCCAATGTATGGCCATAATTACCAACATGGTGAGTCCAGCGTGGTAATAAACCATAGTGAGGAAAGGTCTTGAGACAGAATTATCAGATGTCTCAAGATGGCGACTATAAATGGGAATGAGCTGAACTGAACTAAAAGTGAAAGGTTTCTATTTCTTCCGCAGCCCGTATTTTGTCTGCTGTCAGAATTCTCATTTCAAAGAAGTGGACTGTTTGGACATTAAATACCATTTTCTCCCCTGCCATCCTTAAAGATGAGGTTGGTGATTTCTCCTTGCTGTAAATAAATTCACTTACCCTCTTCCTGTATAATAACCAGAGAACAACTACAATGTGTACAGTCTTTCTGCAGCAAGCTTCCAGTCTCTGCATGATAATGACCAGCTGCATTTCAAAGAACGGATAAGTCTTTCTCAATCTTTTTATTTAGGAAATAAGAGAGCCAGTTGGTGTAGCGGTTAAGGCATCAGGCTAGAAGCTGGGAGACTTGAGTCTATTCCCACTTTAGACACAAAATGAGCTGGACACCTTGGGCCAGTCACTTTTTCTCAATCTTAGGAAAGAGTCAATGGCAAACCACTTCTGAAAAACTCTGCCAAGAAAACTGCAGGGACTTGTCCAAGCAGTCTCTGAGAATTGGACACTATTGAACAGAAATGCAATGAAACCCTTGAAATAATTTTCAAATCAATAGGAATCTTTGCATCCAAATTATTATATGTATATTGTAGCTCACGATGATTTTTTTCCCCATCACAATTTCTCCTCCAATTGAAAAAGGCTGGTGTAAATGAAAAACTAAATACATTACCAAGACTTATTTAAATTTGAATTTTAAATACAGGTAGTCCTCATTTAGCAAATGTTTACAGTTGTGACTGTGATCAAAATGTAACTTTGCAGCCAATCCTTGCATTTGCTACTTTTGTTGTAGTGTAAAGCAAAGGAAAGCTGAAGTAAGATCATAAATACAGTTTCAATTTCACTTAGCCACCACTTCATTTTACAGCTGAACTCCCAGTCTCAATTCCGGTTGCATATGCTATTTTATCCTTTAGAATATTTTTTTAAAACGCCTTCCATTTCTGTGAACAGTTATTGATCATCTTTTCCTTTCTTTCTCATCACCATGCATATCACTGAGATGGAAGAAGCTTTTGTGTTAGGAATTGGTACTTTGATGATTAAATCTTATAATGTCAGAGTGTGATCTTCTACTGTCTGCAAGGGGCATTCAGGCTGAAGGGCTTGTTAAATGATATAAAAATGTTCTATAAATCAACCCTCAAATATAAGAAACTAACAATGCATTGGAAACATACAATCACTAAAATCATGCAGAATAAAACTTTATTGCTCAAAGGTAAGAAATCATGCCCTGGGGGGGAAAAGCTTTTGGCAGCTCAGTATGGATGGCAAAAGAGCAAAATACTCCTGTTATGTATTCCCAGTTCCTTTGATCCCATTTTGCTTGGGAAAGTGAAGCTAACCTGAGAGTCAGCAAATTTAGATATAGTCAAAGATTCCCATTAAAAATTCCCACAATGTTAGAAACGAAGGCGTTTGCTACTGATAATTTAGCTTGTACTAACTACCTGTAGATCTTTAAAGATAAAAGGTTCCCCTCACACATATGTGCTAGACGCTTCCGACTAGGAGGCGGTGCTCATCTCCATTTCAAAGCCAAAGAGCCAGCGCTGTCCGAAGATGTCTCCATGGTCATGTGGCCGGCATGACTAAATGCCAAAGGCGCATGGAACACTGTTTACCTTCCCATCAAAGGTGATTCCTATTTTTTCTACTTAGCAGTAGCAATAGCAATAGCAGTTAAACTTATATACCGCTTCATAGGGCATTCAGCCCTCTCTAAGTGGTTTACAGAGTCAGCATATCGCCCCCACAGTCTGGGTCCTCATTTCACCCACCTCAGAAGGATGGAAGGCTGAGTCAACCTTGAGCTGGTGAGATTTGAACTGCCGAACTGCAGATAGCAGTCAGCTGAAGTGGCCTGCAGTACTGCACTCTAACCACTGCACCACCTCGGCTGTACTTGCATTTTTATTTGCTTTCGAACTGCTAGGTTGGCAAAAGCTGGGACAAGTAACGGGAGCTTACTCCGTTATGTAGCGCTAGGGATTCGAACTGCCAAACTGCCAACCTTTCTGATCGACAAGCTCAGCATCTTAGCCACCACATCCACTTTAAATATATTTAAATATTTAAAGATCTTTAAATATTGTAAATGTCTAACCTGGGATACATTTCAAAGGTTTTCTTGAGGGAGATTATAATCTCTTCATCAAAAGACAATACACAACTCTTCTATCTTTTTTCCCCCCTTAGTAGATATTTTCACCTAAAAAAGGAAAAGATAAAAGTAGCAATGCAAGAGGATTATAATTATGGTATAGGCATTAAGATGTTGGAGTAGAATTGAGGAGACTCAAATTCAAGGCCCTGCTCCGCTATGGTTGGGGCAAGTCTACTGAATAATAAAAATCCCGTGTGGAAGTTCTTACTACCTGATGGGAAAGGTCAAAATGAATTCAAAGTTCTACAAACTTGCTGGCTGTCCCCAGAAGTGCTTCAAATTGTACACCCTACAGTGCATTAAGTGTTGAGTTTCTGAATGCCTGGGAATTGAGCTTCCTAGACAAGCCCATTCTTATGCTGCTTTTGTCAAGTAACTTCTTTGGTCAGCCATCACTTATTAGTCTAAGGACCCAGATTCGTATTTCTTTGATTCATCACTACTCTTGGTGCCTTGTTCCCCAAGCCTTCCATTCCAAAGAGGCTTCCATTTGGATGCCTTGGATGCCTACTGGGTATTTTGTAATTCTCACTTGCTATATACAGAGCAGTAGAGTTGTCCCTCACCTATTCTGCTTTCTTTAAGTACCTTTTTTTAGAAAAGCAAAACCATGCAGTGCGGCTGTTCGGTTATTCTGTCATTCCTTTACATATGTACTTGCTCCTTTTCCATTTCACAGAAAGTAGCTTAACTGCTGGTGTATTTTTCTCAATGGAATATATTTCTCAAAAAAGTTCTGATCTCATCTCCAATCTATCACCTCTCTGTGACAGGGAGGCTCTTAGGAAAGGCAATCGGAATTTACAGTTCCAAACTGTAAATTATCCTAACTGCATTTTCAGATCCTTTCTAACATTTCGATAACAAGGCACTAGCTTGGAAAAGCCTTAGTAAACAAGTAAAGTATTGCTTTTACTAATAGTCTAGCATAATATCCCTTAATAATCCTAATCTTTCCCATTAAAATATTGTTCTCATACTCTGTTTTATAACACCATAAGAGGAAAATTATGTTAGAGGGAAACAGGTAATCTTTTTTCAGACTAACAAATTTTACTAAGAGGCATCACTGTCTTTGAGCTACAGCTGCCTTTATCAAATGGAAAGGAATGGCTAGAGCAGTGCTCACTAACCTTTTTGGTGTTGAGTGCCCAAAGTGCATGTGTGTGCAATCCCAAAATGTTAGTGCCTCCACACATGTGCCCCACCCCCCATGCATGCACATGTGTCCACCACATGTGCGCCCTGCTCCCTCCCCCCACACCAATTTTGGCTTCCAAGTTGGTGCAGGAGGCCTTCCAGGCCCAAAACCGGTGGGGGGTGTGTGTGCATGGACGCAAACCCCCAAAATGCAATGTGAGCACCCCCGCACATGTGCCCTGCCCCCCTGTGCATGTGTGCCCCCACATGCACCCTGTGCATGCACGGCAGAGACCCGAAGACCAGCTGGCCGGCAGGAGGTGCACGTCTGCGAGTTGGAGCTGGGCTGGGGCGACAGCTAGTGTCCCTGCAGAGTGGGTTCTGTGCCACCTGTGGCATGCGTGCCATAGGGTCGCCATCACGGGGCTAGAGTGATATAAGATTTCATTTTGGGATGAGGCAGTATGACTACGAACAAGTTCTCTTTTGATTCTGTGCATGACAAACAAGCCAAACTCTGCACAATAGAATCAATGGGAACACACTTGATACCAGGATTTTAAGAAGGGCAAGTAAGAGCAATTCCACCTTCTGGGATATTTCTGTACAGATCTCCAAGAAGCCATCTTGGAAGGAGAAAAATTGCCAATACAATTATGTGAGAGATTGTTGGAGTCACATTAAAAAAAAAAACTACTCTGATTTTCCCAAGGTCACCATCACCACTGATGTTTTAATAACTTGAAATAACAAATGTCATCCCCATGTAATTCCTTCATTGTTCATCATAGTAGAAGACCTTAGTTCTACATACAGTATTATATTCATTTTATTTTATTGACAGCTGTCATACCTTTTTCAATCCTATTACCTTCTATGTTGCCTGGCCATCTGGATGCATGAAATTCTATTATGCTAGCTTAGGGCTCATAATTTTGAATTACTATGTTCCCATTATATTGCCCATGGCAGAAAGTTCATCCTGATTTCGATTGGGCATGACAGGGTGAGGAAATTTGCAAAATGTACATGTGTGTGAAATAAAACAACATTTGAAAATATAAACCATCACAAAACTATTACAAAAGGCTATGTCCCTGGCTTGTTTGCTGATTTTGTGAAGGTGCAGAGATCCGCCTGAGGAAGCATTGAGGAATTAATGGAGAAAGAACTAAAAACAACAGCTGCAGCAAAAGTCCCTTTGTAATGGATTAAAATGGCAAAATCATTGCTAATGGAGTCCTGGAGTCCTTTATCCACAGTCCTGGCTGTGGATAAAGAAAGCTGCACTCCAACTCATCTGGATAGCAACCAGTTGGTTGCTACAGGAGGAGGATGGGGCAGTACCCAAAACAGATGATTGATGACTACAGAGAATGAAAAGGCAGAAGAGAACAGGACACATACTTTTTCTACTGAAATTTTGTTGTTTGGTTTTTAGCATTATGAATCCCAGGAAATAAGCTGGTTGGATATATAACAAAGTCATATGAAGAATGCAAAAATATTGATCCAAATAATATATTTATCTTGTGAGGACAGGAATGAAGTCATAAAATCTTACTGCTACTTAGACTTTCAACCCTGCACAGCTGGATGGATGAAACCTTGAGAGAAAAATATAAGATATCCCCTCCCTAGTGTCCAACAGAATGGCTTCAGAACCATGATGGAAGGAGTGAAGGGGTATGTGTCTGGAATGTGTCTGTTCCTCCGTTCCTATTTCCCAGCATGAAAGTACTCAGTCCAAGGTGCCGTAGTTCTTACTCCTCTCTGAATGTTTTTTTTTTTTTTGCCTTACCTATTTATTAACAGAAATATTTTGCTTCTTTGCCCATTGGCTATAAATATTTGCTCATTTTTCTTGTAAATTGGTTTTCTTTGGCAAGAAGGAAAAAAGTTGACAACTCTATTTTGCAGACATTTTTCTGTAAGTTAAATGTAATAGTTCTTTCTATAATTTTATTGTTTGCTCTTTGTTTGTAACATTAACTGCACTTGTTCATTTTGGACTTGCAATGTAGATACTGCTTTTTTTATGCCTGTTTCTTTTAATGACATATTTATGACATTCTTCACTTCTGACACATGGTTGCTAAGCTTCCTATGTCGCTTTACCTTGTCGTGGTCATATGTGTATCTCTTCAATATCTTTGTGTCTTGCTGTAGAATTACTCTCAATCAAGTTTGTACAATGAGCAAAGTCAAGAGGGCTATTTCTATCCAGCTTCATTGAAGCTGCTGAACATGGTGAACCATTCTTGTATGGTCATCGTTTGTACGTTATACTTTTCATTCCACAACCAGTTGAAGATTTTTGCTGTAGTTGTGAAGCCTTTGTACCAAGCATTGCAACTAAACTTTGCAACCACCCCATCTTCTCAAACAAGCACAAGAAGGTTAGATCAGTAGATATGCACCAGAGAATTAAGAAGGCACATACACAAAGAACTTCTCTGTCTTAACAGCAATCTGGAATTTTGCACTTTGTATCTTAACTTCCTAGTTTAAGTTTTGGTCCATTTCTCTTAATTTTTTGAGTCAACAGTCATGTAGCTGCTGATTTTCCAGACTTGAAGGTTTCTGCCTTTAGTCTCTAGTTTACAAAATGGCATTCTCTGGTGCCCATGGTGTTTGTGTGTGTGTGTGTCAAAATCAGCAAGATGGTGGACAGAGCTTCAGAATGCAAGGGTCCTTTTTGTATGTGTCTGATGTCCCTGCTGCAAATCCCACTGCTATGGTGCAAGAGCCAGAGATCCTACCTAACTTACTTCAAAACTTAGTAAGCATTAAATGTAGATAAACTATTTAATTCTTTGCTTACTAAGGAAGTGGCATTTTTTATGTTTTTCATAAAAAGAATATGTAATTGAAACATGGCTTTGAAGCAGTGGTGAAATTCATTTTTTTTTACTACTGGTTCTGTGGGCCTGGCTTGGGCGTGGCAGGGGAAGGATATTGCAAAATCCCCATTCTCTCCCCACTCCTGGGGAAAGATATTGCAAAATCTCCATTCCCACTCCTGGGGCCAAGTAAAGGTGTATTTGCTGGTTTTCCGAAATACTCAAAATTTCCACTACCGGTTCTCCAGAACCTGTCAGAACCTGCTGAATTTCACACTAAAAACTATTCAGATAATGAACTAAGGCATAGATTTTTCATTTTTGATACTTTTCCAAGTAATAATGGCTAGGTTCACACAGTATGCTAATCCAACATGTTTCAGGTAAACATGATGAACTATCAAAGCCAGTTCAAAAATATCATACAACAAAATCTATAAAACTCAAAAGATTCTAATACCTTTGGTGATACAACTTGCCAAGATACCCTTACGCTACAATTTCTAGAATCATATGGAAGTTGGAAATTAATAAGGTGGAGAGAAAAGGAAATATAAATGTATTTGATTAATGTAATCACAAACGTTTGAATGAATTCATTAATTATTCATACATTATACTATTATGTACCTTAAACCATTTTGTAGGCGAAAGATCCATAAAAGGCTACTGTGTTGCATCATGGTTGAACATGGCTATGTGTATTTAGGTTCACTTGAATCACAAACTCAGTGGATATTCATCTTTTCTTCAGACAAACTGCGCTATGGATATTTGACAACTCAGTCCACTTTCTCTTCAGAATCCAGTCTACAATAGCCACAATTAATTTTTTATGAAAAGTATAAAAACCAAGAATTCTACTCCTAATAAAATGGTGTTTCAGTTGTTAAAACGACATTAACCTCACAAGCATTTATGCTTAACTAGAATATGATACCCTCATTTTCCTGAATATGAATATGTGCTATTTCTATAGTGACAATAATTGTAAAAAGGTACCAGATGGTGCCCACAGGGAATTTCATAATTTTCTTGTGTTGCACTTGTCTTAGTTGCATGATGGCTGAAGGTGTGTATCAGCCTATCCCACATTGTTTTTGGAAATGCCAGATCACAAATTTTACTTTTTTTCTGTTTCTTTTGCTGTACAGTAATTGAAGTCTCCATCTGGCTATTATGTAATCTGATATCAGGAGAAAGAGTACACGTTTGTTTCTGTGAAAATAATTATTGTGTGAAATATTTTCCAAAAATCCTGCTGAATCACATTCACTTATTCCAAAATAATGTCTTCAAATACAAATGCTACACAACTTAGGTAGAAATGCACTTTGTGCCCAGTCCATTAGGAACTAGTATATTAATCATATGGATGGGATGACTAAAATGAAATTTGTGTTCCTCAAATGGAAAATGTTTATGAAAAAACATTCTACATCCCTCACATAGATCAAAAGTATTTCAAATATCTTGTATGGCCACATAATGATACTTTTTCACCATGTCAATGGACAAGGATTTAGAAACTGGCATTATATTTGATATTAATAGTATTAACAGATTATTAATAATATTAATACATTATTAATATTCAATTTCATAACCCTAAAAAGAGACTTGTCCCGAAAGTCTTCAAGAATCAGACATGATTGAAGTGAAAAAAATAAACACATCTAAAATGAGTAGAATTGACCAAGCATTTGATTTAAATCATCCTTTTTCATCCTGGGTCTATATATCAGATTTCTGATTAGGAATGCTGATTAGATACCTATTCTGGAAATTAATGATTTTAACATGTTTGGAAGGCACCAGATAGAAAATATCTGACTAATAAATAATGACGAATTTCAATTTGTAATTTCAAATTGTAAATTAATTTTTTATGAAAAGTATAAAAACCAAGAATTCTACTCCTAATAAAATGGTGTTTCAGTTGTTAAAACATGGAAATATATGATGGAGTCAAGAAATTAAAAAAATGGTTCTGAAAAAAATATTGACTAATAGAAACTCACTGAAAAATAGTAAATAACCCTCCTCTCATTTATTATCTGCTGCAAGTTGCACAAACTTTCCTATGTACAAGGTTGTGTAATGATACTTGCAGGCTAACTGGCCACTACTAGGAGTCCAATCCTTCAGGCTCAAGGTTGACTCAGCTTTCCATCCTTATAAGATTGTTAAAATGAGGACCCAGATAGTTGGGGGCAATATGCTGAGTATATATGGTATATACCACTTAGTACTGTAAAGCACTATAAAGTGGTATATAAGTCTTAAGTGCTATTGTTGTTTGGTTGTTTAGTGTTCTAGTTTTTTTATGGTGTGCGGATATCATGCCAGACCATTTGGGAATAGCTGAATTTTGAAAAATGGATCTAATTGGCATATTTTCCTAGTTCTTGAATTTGATTGTGACAATGAAGATTGAACAGTGAGTTTGCCAGTTTTAGTTCTCATTCAAGAGATGGAAATAGCAACCCTGAGGAACTGTTATCTTCTTAAATATTCAGTATGTTAAAGGTATATTTCTTTTTGGTAATTAAAATGAATCAAATACATCTTTCCTATTTTCTTACAAACTTAATTTAAAAAGAAATACTTTCCAGTTGGGAAAGAGAAGAGATTTTAATAGTGATGCAGGAAAGGAATCTAACTAGTGCTCTGGGATCAATTAATAGATTCTATTTTTTTTCTTTTATTCTTGCTCATGCTACTTCAGAGTCTCAGTCTTTCTGAATGGCTTTTCTGAAGTAAAGAGAAAAGAAGGGAGCAGAGGCATTTGCCACAGGACTAAAAAGAAAAGGTCAACATGGTGGCCCCAATTATGTGATCAAAACCTTTCCCCTTGATGAGTAGCTCTTTTCCTTAGGCTGAATGTGATAACTCAGAAACGGTGTACCTTACTTCTATTCCCCCATTTGTAATACAGGGATAGTGATGATCAACTGATAGAATTATTCAAATAATTTCATTAAAAGAGAACAGCTTAGACTGAAGGATCATTTTTTATCTATCGTCCCTTCTTGAAATCATAGGATGTTTTCCAGAGCAGTGAGTAGAAGAGAAGGCTATTCTTGGCTCCTGTAAAACAAAAAACTACTATATATACTGTTGCTTCAACCATCTTACATTACTTCTCAAAATCTTCAATATCCCATCTGGCTTCAGTATCACGAAACTTTCAAGTTCACCTGTGTTAGATACTAGCTACAATTATAATGGTTTCCACCAAGGTCCTCTGTTCCGACGGGAACAGAGGTTTCACCTCATTGGTCAAAGGGTCTGACAGCTCCCTATAAAAGGGCTGCTGTCAGACTCAACCTTCGCTGGATTGTACATACTTGTTCTGTTACAATAAAGAGCTGTTGTTTCCTTTAGCCTGAGTGTCCCTTTCCTCTACCCGATCTAACAATCTGTAATTTGAAAAGGAGGCTTTTTACTGAATCTGGCAGAATTCCTGAAGTATGTGGGAGGGATTGTGGTAGTGGAGGAAATAGAGAGGCAGAGAGATCGACACCTTTCTGTGGACATCCTAAATTTAATACACACACACACAGAGAGAGAGAGAGAGAGAGAGAGGAGAGAATAGTTTGATTACTTTGTATTGTTATATCATTAATGTCTCTTAGGAAAATGGCAATTATGGTAAAAATGATGATGGAAATCAGAACCATGTTAAAGTTAGATTAATTGTGCAGGAACCTCTTGTGGTATACAGCCAGCAGGCATATGTATTGTTGCCTATCAAGGGCTGGATAATTCCTGGATTTGAGGAAGTGATAAACAGGAACCTAGAGCATTACCATCCAGAGACGAGTTTTCCATTTTAGAGCAAAGTGTCTGAGTCAGTCATCTAAACCCAGATAATTAGAGGAAACAAATAGTTTAAATTATATTTTATTTGGTATGAGAAACCATTTCTAAACTAAAGCAATTGAGTGGATATGGAATATATCTTTATTTCCCCCTTGAAATCTGTGTATCGTTCTAATATCATTAACCATGTCATACAGTGACGTGCAGTCAGGGGAGGCAGGGCGTCACCACTGTCATCATGAAAAGGGAAAAAAATTAAAAGGAAAAAGGCTGAGGTAGTTGCTGCCAGAGTCACAGTGGATGACTCTGCTTAGTATTTAACTGTTTAAAAAAGCCTCTAAAAAAGTGCTCTCTACAGGAGGAGGCGGGAGAACCACGTGCCTCATTTAGTCTATCTTTATGATCACTCGAGCAGAGTTAAGCAAGGGTTAAAAGCCGAAAAATTCCTTATGTAGATGAGGCACGTGGCTCTCTTGCCTCCTCCTGTAGAGGGCACTTTTTAAAGTGGCTTTTTTAAACTGTTAAGCAGAGTCATCTGTTGGGGACTCTAGCAGCAGCTAATCCAGCCTGACCTCAGCAGCTCTTGCCTTTTTCCTTTTACATTTTTACATTTTCATCATGGCAGACAAGAGCAGAATTGAAATCCTCTGTGAAACAGCTGGAAAAGGTATGTGGGTCGGAGGGAGGGGGAGGAATTCAAAATTAATGTAATTTGTAAGTAATTGTATTATTGTACCGTATTTTCACGACTATAAGCCGCACTGAAAATCCTAAAATTTGATCAAAAACCGGCAGTGCGGCTTATAGCCCGGTGCGCTTTATATGTGAAAAAAGATTGAAAATCTCTCCCTCCCGACGCTCAAACCTGAAGCTTGCAAGCATGCACACGTCCCTCGGGTCTCCCCCTTCAACCTCGCTACTTTCTGAGTCGGAGACCGAGGGGTGAGCAGAGAGCCACCCAGCTCCCAGCCCCTATAAACTGGGCTGTTCCGTCACCCCCGCCGCCGCAAGAAGGGACGGCAGACCGGCGCAGCCCTTAAGGATTTGCCGGCGCCGAGCACCCCATCCGCCCCGGCAGTCGCCCTGCTTAACTCCGCTCCGCGCCCCAGCCGGCTCTGCGCTGCCGGTCAAGGGCGCGCGGGTGGCCGGTGCGGCGCCGGTCTTCCCAGCACACCACGCCGGCCGGGCAAGAGCCGGGAGAGCAGCGGAGCCCGAAGCCTCCCGCGCCAGAAACGTCCCGCTAGCCTGCCACGTGCGCCCACCCGCCCGCCTCGGGGACCGCAACCCGGGCGCCCTGCCCGCCCCCGCCCCCCCCCGCCTGGCTCACCGATGCAGATGACATGGGGCATGCCGTGGCAGGCATGCAGCCAGAGGACTCCGAGCAGGGCGGCGGCGGCAGCAGCGGAGGCGCAGGAGCGGGCCAGCGGCGGGCGCGGGGCATGGCAGTAGGTCAGCATCCTGGGCGGGCGGGCGGCAGGCAAGGCGCGGGAGGCGGAGAGGACAGAGCGACCGGAGCGCCGCTGCTGCCCGGTTCGGCTTCCCTGGCCGCGGCGCCCCAGGCCCCCGCGCTGGCAATCTCCCGGGGTGGCGAGGCTGCGTGGGGTCGCTCAGCGGAGGAAGGCGGCCGCCTGGCGGGAGAGGCTCGGCCGAAAGGTGCCGGGGCTGGAGCCGCAGAGCCAGGCATGCCTTCCGCCCGGGAAGTCCTGCCCCTTCATCCCCGAAGGCCGGCGCGCGGTGAGGGGGGCCGGCGTGGGGGCGAAAGTACTTTGCACATGCTCCACGGTCGCCGCGCTCTCCGTCCCAGCCTTCGACGAAGCCTCCCGAAGAAGCCAGAAAATGCCCCAACTCGGGCAGACGGAGTTCCAGTTGCAACCTGCGCACGTGATTCGATGAGGAACCAAGGGGAGCCGGGTCTCTGAGCGCAGCTTATAACCCGGTGCGCTTTATATGTGAAAAAAGTTTGAAAAATTAACATTAACTGATACTGCGGCTTATAATACGGTGCGGCTTATGGTCGTGAAAATACGGTAAGTAATTTGTGTGTGTGTGTGTTTTACCCACCTCTGCTGGCATCAGGCTTTTTTTTATGTCGGACATAGTGGCAGGGCTTTTGGACCTAGTGGCAGGGCGGCTTTTGCCTCTAGTGCTGGGGCGGCAGGGCGGCTTTTGCCAAAGCCCCGGCGCTGTGTCCGCCATAAAGGCTTTTAGACACCCCGGCGCTGTGTCTGCCATAGAGGACACAGCGGCAGGGCGTCCAAAAGCCTCTATGGCGGACCCAGCGCCGGGGCGTCCAAAAGCCTCTATGGCGGACACAGTGTCGGGCGTCCAAAAGCCTCTATGGCGGACACAGCGCCGGGGCTTTTGGACGTCCAAAAGTCCCAGCGCTGTGTCTGCCATAGAGGCGGGATACGTCCCGTCTCTATGGCGGACACAGCGCCGGGGCTTTGGCTTCTGTTTTGTTGAAATGCCTACCAGTTTTTAGCCAAATACCGGTCATTTTTAATCTTGTGGACGGAAAGTCTTCAGAGAGAAAACACGGGTTAATTAGGCTGTGAGTTGCAAGCTGGTATATTGGTATTGCCTTTAAATTGCATAGCAGATTGGATGGCAGAGTGGGGGTGTGAGTAGAGGTATGTATATACTTGCCAGCTCCTACAACAAATAAGATGCAATTGCACATGCTTATTGAATTGCATGCATTCCCAGGCTATGTGTTGCCAGCCCTAGTCATTCAGGCAACATTCAATAATATAGCTTTTGGGTGTGGAGAGCACAATTTATTTATATGTAGGAAATCAAATGTAAATGTAAGTTGTCTGTAGAGGCAACTTTCTGCTTGATTCTAATGGGTGTCACTTCTTTTAGAGTTGTCCTGATCTAACTAGCCACACAAATACACTTTTCCTTTATTTAAGTTGTAAATACAGTACATACCAACACCCGCCTTCTTGACTGGATATAGCACTGGAAGCAAATGGAGTTACTGTACTCATCCCACCAGCATGTGCTAGTTGTGGCATTTGTGATTTGCAGGGTTGGAGTCGATGTGCTTAGAAGTAGAAGGATTGTTGGGAAGAATAGGGGCATGCACTAAATAAAACAATTATTTAGTAAAGGACCGAAGAGGATATAGTTTTGTAACACCATTCTCAGACATCAAAAATATGCTTCCAGAAAAAAAGAAGTCGTGTGGCAGAGATTAAAATTCCAGTCTCACAAATCTGCGAGTTATACAAGGAAGGGTTCTTTTTGCTTAGTTATGTTTCACTGTGGAAAAAATATAAGCCCTCAGCTGCAGTTGGCCATCCCCGTGGGGATATATCAAGCAAAAGGTTGTCACCCTTGGCAGCTTTTAGTCTGGCGCTAACTGCTAGCCTGGGTGGGGAATCCTCAGCCCTCTGAGGCTGACAAATTCTTGCAGCCCCCTCTGCGTCTGTTTGAAATTTTCTTCCACAAACAGCCTGCCTGGGGAAAAGAGGGCTGTTTATTATTAAACTTAGTATTTGCATTTGCTGTAATGTTCAACGCCTCTATGTCGCACATAGCGCCAGGGGGGCAGAGCAGCTTTTGCCTCTTGAAAGCTCTGCTGCAGGCGAAAGTAAGCGCTTTAGTCAGTGGGATGCCGGGGAAGAGGATTGTCTCACCAGCCATAAACTTCACCACACGTCACTGATGTCATTTATTATTGTTATATTTAGTGGTGCTAAAATAGCTCCTCCTCCTCTAATATATCACATATACTAACTGATTTATCACACTATAGAGTAATATGTAGTGTGGCATACCTTCTGAGACTTCCTAATAATCTTCACAACTAGGCAAAGAGAACTTAAGGCATAGCAGACTGATGAGTAAAGATGCCACAATCATATTTACAGTAACCAAGAGCGTAGTAGTTAGAGTGCAGTACTGCAGGCTACTTCTGCTGCCTGCCAGCTGCCTGCAATTTGGCAATTCAAATCTCACCAGGCTCAAGGTTAACTCAGCCATCCATCCTTCCAAGGTGGGTAAAATGAGGACCCAGATTGTTGGGGGCAATTTGCTGACTCTGTAAACTGCTTAGAGAAAAGCACTGTAAAGCAGTATATAAGTCTAAGTGCTATTGCTATATACAAGCAGGTTATCTGTTATTCCCTGAACCGTGACTGCTTATAATGTGAGAACGCTACCTTTTTTCCAGATATTAAACTTTTCAATTAGGACAGGTGGTGATCAGTAGATATTAGTTTTGGCATTAGAGGTGGGATATCCCACAATAAGAGTTTCTGAAAATGTTGGCAGGATTAGTTGGTATTCAATAGATATTTGGATTACATTACATTTTTAATTTAGTTTGAAAACTCAATCAAATTAAATCGGAAAATGCTGACCTGGAATTTTTCCATCACATTTTATTAGAAATGTTGTATTTGGCTAAAAAACAATGTTGCTTTTATAAGTTGGCTGCATTTAGAACAAAGACTCTTTCTAGTTCATCAATCTACTTTATATTTGCTTTCTTATTCTTATGGTTGGTGGCACAGCCAGCCAGTTGTTTAGATTGGATATGGCATTTTTACCCACCTGTTATTTCTAGATAGCTGCTAACATGTGCCCAGCTGACACAAGGCACAAGGAAGATTGCTTTTGCTAGCTTTCTAGCTCAGCCTCACATCAGTTGGACACACCTGTCAGCAACTGCAAGGAAAATGAAAAGGAAGTGGACTGGTATGGTGGGACAGGCAGAAGACCTAGACTTCTTAGGATGATGGGGTGGAACGGAGATGGCACATGCACTGGTGAGCCTAGCCATTGAGGACTTCAGATTTGTGGCAGATTTTCACATGTCTGGTTGGATAAGACCGGGGCATGGTGAGGCAGGGAGGAAGCTATCTAGAAATAACTTAGGTGGGTAAAAATGCCATATCCAATCTAAATAATTGGCTGGCTGTGCCACCAACCATAAGAATAAGAAAGCAAATATAAAGTAGATTGATGATCTAGAAAGAATCTTTGGATGGATGCAATAGGAAGCAGGCAGGCAGCGAGGCAGCAGGACAGGTAAGACACTGGACTGGAGGGACAAGGCCAGGGTTGTCACTAAGCACACCACCTGGCAGGCTTAGCCAGCCAGGCGAGGCTGGAGAAGGGGGCGGGGGGCTTTCGGCCACGGGGCATATGCCAGTCCGTGGCTTTTGCTAGGGAAGGCCTTCAGGCCTTCCCTCGTGATAGCTAGGCCACCTCCACCGCCCATCCACCTTCGGCCGCGTGGCGTACGCCAGCCCGCAGCTTTTGCTAGGGAAGGTCTGAATGCCTTGCCTCGTGAAAACTAGGCTGCCACGGCCGCCCACCCTCCTTCAGCCGCATGGCATACGCCAGCCCGCGGCTTTTGCTAGGGAAGGCCTGAAGGCCTTTCCTCGCAAAACCTAGGCCACCACCACAGCCGCCCACCCTCCTTTGGCCGCGTGGCGTACACCAGCCTTCAGCTTTCGTGAGCTGGCATAAGCTAGCCTCCCGAGTCCCACCGCCTCCCTTGCTTACCTGAGGGAAGCAGCAAGCTCCTGGAAGGTGAAGCGAAGGGAGGACTGATTAGCAAGCTGTCAGCTCGGGAACGAGAAAGAGAGGAATGTTGGCCGTTGGCACCACGCTTTTAAACGGGTCACCTCCAGCCCGCTCACTCCAGCCAATCAGTGATTGGCGGCTGGGCTAGCCTAGTTTAGTGCGAATGGGCGGGGGAGCGAGCGAGCTGCAACGGGACAGCAAGGGCGATCGAGCGACAGGGCCGGTGCCAACGTTCCCGCAAGTTACTTCCAGGTCCACTGGTTGAACCTCCTCACCGGCTCACTGGATTTTACGAACCAGTTTGCTCGAACTGGTGCGAACCAGCAGAAACCCACCACTGATTAGAAGTGACTATTTTCTTTCTACAAAGAAAGTTCTCTTTAGAGGTAGCATCCTAGTTATGAAATACCATTCAGCAGAAATGTGGCTGGCACCTAATTGCCCCCACCTCCCAGCTTTGTCAGATGTTTATTGCTTTTCATGCTATTTGCACTTACATATTTTATTTATACGTTTCCTCATGGTTTATTCTATGCCCTTTTAAATTGTAGATTTACACTTACAATATACTTATGTACCTTTAATTTCCTCCCCTTTAAGTTGTTTAGAACTAAGTTTTAAACTGAAACACATATAACTGTTGTAATGAAATAAATTCTAAACAAATGGTTGTCTGAGTTGATTTTTCAAATATCCACACAGAGAGAAAAATAATTGTTCCTCAAAAAAAAAAAAAAAAAAGGAATCTTGTGTCTGTCCATCCCCAATATCTGGTTTATATTATTGTACAACCTGTTGTGTTAATGGCTTGCAATAGTAATTGGGTGGCATATAAATTTAATAAATTGTGAGTAAATAAATGAGCCTAAAGCAATGAGCCAAATGAGCAATAAAGTTGATGATCTCAACAGGAAATTCTTTCTCCAATTTTAACACAGTTCCTTTCCCTAACTTTTTTAATGGGAAGCAAGAATCTTGTTAAACAGTGAACTATAGAATTTAGGTCAAAAAAAAAAAACTGCTTTTAACTTTGAGTCTCTTTTAAGTCTGACAATACATGACTTTTAGCAATTAAACCATGATGTGTTCAGAATGCTGGAAAGGCTGCAAATGCTACAAATATCTAAGCTTTTATTTATATATTTTTTTAGTTACATCTAAGATGTGAGCAAGCAACTATGTAAACAAATATAACAAATTGGGCAGCAAGATTTGACTCAGAGACAAAAGGTGGAAGAAGCTTTTCTTAATTTATTATGGGTAGACATTACCTAACCATCTGGACAATAAAATAATTGTTTTTGCTGAAAGCACCTAATGAAGGCAGATCTTTCCCTAACATATTAAGGAGCAACTGGCAAAGGCAAAAACCATATTTTTAGCATTTGTAGTTTAACAGAGGAAAAGGGTCACAAACATTCAAAGTTGTTCAAGGCGGTACCTCCAGCAACTGCATTCAACTATAATTTTTCACTCTTTAATAGGCCATTTTGAATCAGAGTGAAGAAAGTGAGTTGGCTCATAATTACCTGTTTTAGTGATAGCTTCGTACTTTAACCTTGCGCAACAATAGTGCAGAAGAAAAGAAATTTTGTAATGACCAAATACGATGCCTGCTGTGCAGTGTAACCTCCACCATGAAATTGTATTCCTTTAATGTTCTTGATCTTACTAGAAAAGAATTAAAAGGAAACAAGTCTTTTGATACATTTCTTTCTTTCTTTGTAATTAAAGAGAACAGAGAAATCTTTTCCAAGTGATGAATCACCTTTATCTAGAGATGAATAATTCACACTGAAATGACAGACATGAAGTACAGAAATCCATTAGAGACTAAGGCAAGCAAAATTTTAATGGCTAGGGGGAATTTATATTTAAAATAAATTAATTTAGAAGTCAAGAGCCATGGAAGAGAATAACTGCAACATGATGACATAACTGAAGCCACAGGGTTGGAAGTCTTGACCTGTTCTAAGCATTTTGGGGGAATTTGTTGGGTATAGACTCTACTGGAAGTTGTGATTGCTTATATGCCATCAAGTTAGTATTAACTTCTAGCAATCACCCAGATGTTTTCAAGGATGATCTGTCCTCAACCTGGCATTTCAATCTTCCAAAGGTTGCATCAATTGCTATTGTAATTGAATCCATCCACCTTGCTCCTACTGATCATCCTCTTCTCCCCCACCCTCTTTTCCAGCATTAGGGACTTCTCAAAGGACCTAGGACCTGACGACAAACCTTTTCAGCACTGAGTGACGAAAAGGGAGTGTGTGCACGCTTGTTGGGGATGTGCCCTGGAAGCGAAGCTGCAAAGTGGGCATGCACACACTGGGAAAAGAACTTCCAGTTTCCGGCGCACATATGCGTACCGGCCAGCTTGAATTCCAGTTACTGGTACACATGTGCATGCAACGATCAGCTAGTTGGCGCACATGCGCACAACAAAAAACAGAAGACCAGCTCTTCCAGTTTCCAGCACTGCTGCATATACAAAAAAACAGCTGATCGTCATGCATGCATGCATGCCAGAAACCCAGAAAAGTAATGGAAAACGTTGCACGTACCAGCTGACATGGCTCCGCGTGCCACTTTGGCATGCATGCCATAGGTTCGCCATTACTGACCTAGGTCTTCACATAATGGGCAAAATACAATAACTCAGGCCTTAATTGAGTTGTTCTACGATCCATTTGTTTGCTTTTTGGCTATACATGATCTCTGGGGAGAACATGACCATTTGTATCTTATGTGAGAAATCTTGGAAGCTTAGCACACACATATTTTGCTTGATTTCTTGCTTAGATTTCCGGTTATTTTCTTCTGTATGCAGGTAATGCTCCACTGACGCTTGCAATTGAGCCCAAAATTTACATTCCTAAGCGAGAGAGTTAAGCGAATTTTGCCCCATTTTAAGACCTTTCTTGTGACAGTTGTTAAGTGAATCACTATACTTGTTAAATTAGCAACATGGTTGTTAAGTGAATCTGGTTTTCCCATTGACTTCGATTGTCAGAAGGTCACGAAAGGTGAACATATGATCCCTGGGCACTGCAACCATCATACATATGAGTCAGTTGCCAAGCATCTGAATTTTGATCATGTGACCATGCAATGGTTGAAAGTGTGAAAAATGGTTATGTCACTTTTTCAGTGCCATTGTAAGTTCAAACGGTCACTAAATGAACTGTTGTAATCAGTTATACTTTCTCTACTTTTCCTGTGCAAATTTAAAACTAAGCAGCTTTAGAAGACAGAACAAGCTTTGATGGTTGTTTCAACGGTACTTCCTCCCCCCCCCCCAAAAAAAAACACCTTTATTGTCGTTCATCAGCAGTCAACACCAATATAGAAGACTTAAGGGTACATACAGACAATCACGATCATGGTTATTTGACTCAATAATGCCCAGGTTCTTTGGTTCAGATTATTGTTGTGTGCGCCATGTGAATATAGCTTAAGTAGGCCAAGAGTTCACCTGGTGGCAATTTTAATAAATATCAGTTTATTTTATAATAAACTGATCATATTTTTATTTAAAACATAGCCATATGGCTGAGCTTGCCTCTTTTTCTATAGATCAGCACACAATATGCGTATTTTATGTAAATCTGTATTTTGTACTGGCCTATTTTTGGGTGACATATTTCCTATTTCTGGTTGACACACAAATCTGAAAGGGAGAGATTTGTATCCAATAGCTTCCCAAATGTCCAAATCAAGCAAGTCAAAGTTAAAACCACGACTTCCATCCAGCTCTAAACTGGATCAGCTATTATCTTTTCACTATTCATATCACTTTAGTTAAACAAAATAATAAAGACTAGCTATTCCTTCTTTTTTTCCTGTAAACAGAAAATAATTTATCAAAAGCCCCATTGCCAATTCCCCAAATTGTCTTTTTTGTTTCCTTCCTTTAAAAAAAAACATTCTTCCTTTAAAAGGAAACACAGATTCACAGAAACAAAGGCATGTTTGCTCCATTCAGAAGCATTTTCATATTTAAAATGATCAATGGTTCTAATTAAAGTAAGATTCATAAACTGAATAAGACTGTGTTACAAGAAAACTCCTCTAATCAACCAGCTATAGCAGTTGTTTTAATGTGGGTACAAATTAAGCTATTTTACTTAAATGATTAGTACTATGCTCAGTTCTTTATTTTTTAAAAAAATATGTTTTTAAAAGGAAACACTACAGGTGGACCACAATTGAACCTGAAATTTCTGTTGCTAAGTAAGACAGTTGTTAACTGAGCTTTTCTCCATTTTACACCCTTTCTTGCCATGGTTTTAAATGAGCCGCTGCAGTTGTTACTGTATTTTTCAGAATATAAGACACACCTTTTTTCCTTCAAAAAAGAGGGTGAAAATCTGGATGAGTCTTATACACTGAATACAGCATTTTTTGCCTCCCAAAACCCCTCCCCCTTTGCAAAAATGGCCGTGCAAAGCTTTTAAGAGACTTCCAGAGTGCTCCTGGGAGCTGGGGAGGGCGAAAATGAGCAAAAAAAATCCCAACAGGGATTTGAACTGCCGAACTGCCAACCTTTCTGATTGACAAGCTCAGCGTCTTAGCCACTGTATCCCTTTTTGTGCGTTTATATGTACATGCAAATATATGTGTCAGCCTTCAAGGTAGTCCAGAGAAAAAAAACAAAGACCTGAGTACTAATTCTATCTTTATTGTAAAGTTATGGTGAAATTCATGAAAGTCTGAAATCACTACATCCCTCCCTTACCTTTGCTTTTCAGAAAACTAGAGAGGGTCCCTTCTAAAAAGCTTTATTCCTCCCCCAGCTTCCCAATCTTTGGATTCAGATTTCTCTTATCAAAAATAAGGCTGCAGCTTTTTTCCTTTGTCTCCCAAGGTTATTCTCATAGCTAATAATAATACTGTATGCAGTAGGCATATACAATTATAATCCTCCATATGTTGCTTTCAACACTCTGCCAGAGTGAGTGATGGATGCTGGAGGTTTAGTGTAAAAGCATCTGAAAGGTCAAAAAATTCCCCAAATTATTATTTTTGGAAATACTTTTAAGTAGATGCACATAGTGTATGCTTTAAAGCTATTTCTGTGAACAATCCTTTCAAAATTCAAACCAACTGGGGAAAGTATGAATATTTATTTATCTGCATACTTGAAAGCAATATTCGTAGTACTATAATGCTAAATAGAAGTGCTCTCTGTATATGGTTCATGATCTATTTTAGCTACATTAGTTCCAAGTAAAATAAAATAATAATAAAAAGTACAGAAAGCTTTTATTACCACTTCTTGTTTTCCAGCTTCTTAATTGCTCTATTTAAAAAAAATACCTTTTTTTGTATTTGAATAATGGAAAATTAGAAGAAACAAATGTAATTGTTAGCGTGAAAGCTTTCAATAAAATTCTTTTGCTAAAAGGAAAGAGGATTTATATATATATATATATATATATATATATATATATATATATATATATATATATGTGTGTGTGTGTGTGTGTGTGTGTGTACGTGTATGTATGTGTATGTGTATGTATATATATATGTGTGTACACACACACACACACACACACACACACACACAAAATAAGCCAGAGGAAGTCTCTTAGAACAAAATAGCTTTTAGGAAGCTTTGAAGATCACAAAATTCTATCTAACAAATGTTACACTATTTACAATTTAATTTACAATTTGGCTGTATGAAAGCAGAATTGACTTTTAGTAACCATATAATATGATTAAAAGACAGTTTCCTAAGAAAGAAAGCACTATGTAAAAGCATATTTTCTTTCATCTACCTTTGAACTGCTAGCTGAATTGATTTTTTAAAAATTCATCTTAAATTTAATCTTATATACTCGGGTATTACAGTAAGTACCTTATCACAAGCCACTGGATGCTATACAGACAGGAAAGTTGAATGTGACATTAACACAGATTTAATTTAAATAAATTTACATTCAATTAAAATGCAAATATTTAATTAATATGGATAATAGATTTGCATTTTAATTAAAGTTTTTGTCCCCTTCTGTTACCACAAAAAAATATCTTTTTTGTTGCAATGTTTGGATGGGCATTCAAAAATTGTGTGTTCCCTTGAACAAAAAGCACATCAACCAATCTCCCAGAAAGTTACTGCATATTTTCTATGTCCAAAGACTATACTTTGGAAAATAAGGCCCATGCTCTCTTCTTTGAGCCATAAGAAGTTCTCAAAAAGTTGCTATGAAGTTTATTTGTTTTAGTTACAAATCACTGAAGGCCTTTAATGTCTTTTAAAAAAACAATTGTATTTGCACATTAAAATTGAAACCAAGATAGTTAATGATAGAAAGCAATATTTAAGGCCATTATTACACTGTATGTGTTTTCTAGGCCAGTGTTTTTCAACCTTTTTTGTGCAAAGGCACACTTTTTTCATGAAAAAAATCATGAGGCACACCACCATTAGAAAATGTTTAAAAAAATTAACTCTGTGCCTATATTGACTATATATAAAGTGTTTTTCCCACGGCACACCTTACACTATGTCACGGCACACTAGTGTGCCGCGGCACAGTGGTTGAAAAACACTGTTCTAGGCTATATTAATGCATCATTACTTCCTACTATATTGTTCATGAAGATACTGAAACTCTTGCAGGAACTTAACCTGGCAATTGATAGTGTCAACTAAACAATTTATAATATCAATACCCATTGAAACACCTTTATGCCTATAATAAACACAAGGATTCATCTTCATTTATTCTAGGTGACTGGTATAATTTCCTCTCACTTGAGATACAGAGAGAAAACAAAACATTCTGGAATTCTCCAGAGTATCCTATACCTGAATTACTTGATTTTGCCATCTTGACCTGTCTTAACAAAAACTCATTGCACTCCTGAGGATAGGCTTCAGAGCCTATCTCATGGCAATACGGGCGGCGAAATGTCAAGGGAAAAGGGAGTTTTCACTGATACTCTCCTTTAAAATGGTACATATTCTTTGATAAAGCTATTTTTTAGCATTCCAGGTATTTTAGGATCAGGATGTGAAGTCCAAAAATGAGAGGTCGCAAGGCAGAAATATTGTTTTTCAGCAAAATGGGGTTTCTGTAGCTAAACTAGTTATACCAATATTTCTGCAAGTTCATCTTATTCTCTACACGATGAATATTTTAAGGAGAAGGTATAGGGCAAAAACCAACACATGTACAAATCTGCAAAAGTATGTTTCTCTTTTATTTTTTATACGGTATGTAAAAATCCACTTTCTGGCCTAAACAATTTTCTTCCTGCTTGGCAAAGTCAGAGCTTCTTCCTTCTGTAAAAAAATAATAAAAATAGAGCATTTTTTTCATAATTTTTGATGGAGGAGATACATTCTCCAGATGCCAATTTATTACAAATTCCAAAGTATACTGCACCAGATCCTCACTTCAAATTGAGGTAAATTTCATATGAAAACCCATGCCACAATGTGTTTCTGATGAAATACTTGCAATCTAGATCTGTAAGATTGTTTAGAATAACAGAAATCCATATTCTAAATACCAAATTTAAAGTTATTAACTAGCTTCATTTAACCAAACCAATAGAAAAAAAAGGTGTAAGATAACAATAGCTTTTTTTTCCTGAACGCCATCATTCTGCTAAACAAATAATTCCCTCACCACCGTCAAACTATTCACTAAGGCTGCATTACTATTACTCTTCTCATTGTTCCTATCACCCATCTCCTCCCACTTATGACTGCTGGACTGTAATTTTGTTGCTTGTATCCTTACCATTTATATTTATTTAATATTATTTAATATCATTAATATCATTTATATTTATTGTTTCCTGATTGCTTATTTGTACTCTGGCTATCATTAAGTGATGTATTTTATGATTCTTGAGGAATGTATCTTGTCTTTTTATGTACACTTGAGAGCAGGTGCACCAAAGACAAATTCCTTGTGTACCCAATCACTCTTGGCCAATAATCCAATCCAATTCAATTCCGTTTGCTAACAGGTTTCATTCACGGATAACCACGATTACATTGATTGTCCATACAGTAATTATCTACGTTGACAGTAAGCAACGCACTTCATAAGTTGTAAGTATAGTAACATTAGGATTCAATACTGAGAAAGCAGGTTATAATGTCCTCAATGATGTCCTCGTCGCTAAATACCACGATGTAAAAAACAGGAAAGTTCTGCTCTTCTTTTATTGAGATTTTAAATAGAGGTCCTGGCAGTAAAAGTCCCAATGGAACACCTACAAGGATCTTTAAATGATTGCGTCCTTCTCAGTTAAGCGCTTCAAAAGGGACAGATTTAATATCAATGGCTTTCATCATTTTTGCTCAGCATCGCCACGAGGCTTGGCATCTCCTCCTCCTTCCCCCCCCCTCCGTTAAAATTTAACCCGCGCTCCCTGCACATCGGGCATCTCAACACCCGGAGTAAAAACAATCACAAACTTTGGGAAAAGAAAAAAGAGGCGGAGCTACATAGCGTCGGTGGCCAATGACCGCTTTTCTTCCTTCCTGGGTCCTGCGGAGAGGCAAGATGGCTGCCCCCAGCCCGAGCCGGTGTCTTTTTCTAGCAGCAACAGCGCTGCTGCTTCTTTTCTTCGGCCGCTGCAGTTCGGCGGTCGGTCACGGAGCGCAGGTACGCCAGGAAAGGCAAAGGGGACGGCTGACAGCGCGCCTTTATTTCTCCTTTGCTTTTGCTTTGTTTTTTTTTCTTTTCTTACCGTGGGTGGGTTTGAAACCCAGGACTTGGATTTCCGTTTCCGTGGGCTGGTTTTGGTTGCACTGAGCAAATGCAACCAAGGGGGCTCAAGGCGACCGCATTAAAAAAACAAAATTAGGCCAGAGAAATCTAGCTGTCTGTCCCTTTGCAATTAAATGTGGTGTTGCAAATGTCTATCCGAAGTGTTGTGCACCGGCGCTGAACTCTGCCTGCTCTCCTCCGGGCTGTCGTTGCAATCCTGGAGGGCGAGAGAGGAGTGGGCCGGACTCGGCTCCTCATATCGGATGCTCGACCGCCCCCTGACGGCTTTTGGCAGGGACTCGGTTGCTGCTGCTTTCTGTCCTTGCTCCTCTTTACCCAGGAAATGTCAAAATCCTTGGGATGATCTCGCCGCAGCCACACCAGAAGCAGTTAGAATGGTTAAGCATCCCAGAAATCGAATTATAACGTGTATCCCATTGTAATTCTATGGCTCCATATTAGGGTGATTTTAGTTTTAATATATTATCTCCTACAATGTATTGTCCACCCCTACATACATACATACACACTAGTCCTCAACTTACAACAACAATGGAACCCAAAATTTCTGTTGCTAAGTGAATTTTGCCCCATTTTAAGTCTTTTCCTGCCATAGTTGTTAAGTGTATCATGGCAGTTGCCAAGTTAGCAACACAGTTGTTAAGTGAATCTGACTTCTCCATTGACTTTGCTTGTCAGAAGGTTGCAAAAGGGGATCACATGATCCCGGGACACTGCAAACGTCATAAATATGAGAGTTGGTAAGCATTCAATATTTGATCCCATGACTGGGGATGCTGCAGTGGTCATAAATGTGAAAAATTGTCATAAGCTACTTTTTTCAGTGCTGCTGTAATGCTCTAACTTTGAATGGTCATTAAATAAACATTAAATACAACTGCAGTAATTACTTAACTGTGGCAATAAAGTTCACAAAATTAGACAAAACTCACTTAGTAACTCATGATTAACAACAGACATTTTGGGTTCACGTTGAGGACTATCTGTATACTGATTTTTGCATTCCATGGAATTGAATTATCTAGGGCAGTGATGGCGAACCTTTTTGGCACCAAGGCCAAAAAGGGAGTGCACGCTCTTCTTAAAAGCCTCCAGTAATGAAGCTCCCACAACTTGCGAAGGCAAGCTATTCCATTGGTTGATTGTTCTCACTGTCAGAAAATTTCTCCTTATTTTTATGTTGAATCTCTCCTTGATCAGTTTCCATCCATTCCTTGTCTGGCCTTTGGGTGCCTTGACTCCTTCCTCTCTGTGGCAGCCCCTCAAATATTGGAAGACTGCTATCATGTCTCCCCTGATCTTTCTCTTCACTAGACTAGCCATGCCAAGTTTCTGTAACCACTCTTCATATGTTTTAGTCTCCAGGCCCCTAATCATCTTGGTTGCTCTTCTGTGCACTTTTTCTAGAGTCTCAACGTTTTCTCTGTGCAAGTAGCTAAATAGGAATCAGATTATGCAGCACTTTATATTCTAATGCAGAAAGATACTTTGGAATGTATGGGGGTACCAATTATGAAATGAACCAAATGTGTTTTCTCTGGATCATAGGGCAACTACTGGGGGTACCCTGCAATCCCGAGGAAAGATTATGCTGCTTTAAGAAGTTGCAAATAACTACTCTTTTAAAATTCCAAATCACTACTTGGCCTTCTGATCTAAAATACTGAAAAACTCTAACCAATATGAGTTATGGAGGTGGTGCCGGCAGTTCTTGGGGGCCCAAAAATGGCCTATGTAACACCACTGCTCCATGAGCTGCATTGGCTGCCAGTTTGCTTCCAGGTGCAGTTCAAGGTATTGATAATTACCTTTAAAGCCCCTCATGGTGTGTGCCCAGGCCTCTTGCATGCCTGTCTCATTCCACTGGGATTGGCCAGCAAAGGAGGCGTGCTGCAGGCCCATCAGATTGATTATTCTAGCTGGCAGGATCCAAGAGAAAGGCCTTCTTGGCCCTGTGGAATATCTTGCCTCCCCCACCCCCTCCGATGTGAGGTCCGCCCAACTCTCCTGGCATTCTGGAAGAGCCTAAAGATCTGTCTCTGCCAATTAGCTTGGTGCTTCAATGGGGAAGTATCAAAGTGAAAGTGGTTGATCAATTAACAATGGGTCCCACCTTGCCCCCATCCTGTTCCCCTTTAATTGGGTGAGTTCTGGACTTTATACTAACTTATTTATGCTCTTTAATTATATAGTTTTTTATTTTTATGATTGTAAGCCATCCAGAGTTATCCTGAGGAAAGACGGGCTTCCTATAAATTTAATAAATATATAAAAAATCATTTGAAGAAGAAATTAATTAGGCAACTATCTCAAGCAAAACTCTGGAGTTAGGGGGATGGAGTAGCAATGCCAGTTTCAGTTTCGTATATCTCTATGATTTCCCTTTTTTTTATATTACCCACCCCTCCCATTGTCATTTTGCTCCTGGAAAGTTGTGCCAAGTCTCTTCCCATTTCCTGTATACATTATGTGTACATGACAATGTAAAAAGAATGTTGAATTTTGATGCCATGGTGGTACAGTGGTTGGAATGCAGTACTACTGGCTACTTCTGCTGACTGCCGGCTGCCAGCAGTTTAGCAATTCTGTCCTGACCGGCTCAAGGTTGACTCAGCCTTGCATCTTTCCGAGGCTGGTAAAATGTGGACCAAAATTGTTGGGGGCAATATGTTGAGTCTCTAAACTGCTTAGAGCTGTAAAGCACTGTGAAGTCTTAAGTGCTATTTCTATTTTCAAATGTAACCAAGTTGACTTCTGATTCAGAAGTTATGCATTCATGCATTTTGTTTCCAATAAAAGCTGGCTGGATCTCTCGAGAAAACCAACCGGGACTTGGAGTAACAAAGCAATTATCTATTTGTTGGTCTTTTCAGTTGGAAGAGGGAGGATTTGCTTGGCTTTCATTGTTGTAGCCTTTAGCAGATTTATTTATTTAGATTTGTTAAGGCTGTTTAATTGATTTATGTTTTCTTGAAATAATGATTTTAAAAAGAATGACCAAACATGTACTTGCTTTGTTTAATGTCACATCAGTCAGCTTGTTTCAACAATTCTATAACAAGGACGGAAAGGGATTGAATACATAGATTACAGAACAAGCTGGATAATTACATAAAATAGTATTCATTAGACCGGTAGTTTCAATTTATTTGTCACACTGCTGTGATGATAATCCATTTGCCCAAACTCTGGAGATTGAAAAAACAAAACCTGGCATTTTTTCAGGTCAACTAAATTCATGTTTCCCCCAAGAGTTGTAATTAGACATTTAAACTGGATGTCAGGGGAAGAAAACAAAAGCAGACAATAAAGCAAATAATGAATAAGCAGCCAGAGTTAAGAATTATGTGATATTTTTCCCAAATGACCTAGAATTGACATTGAACATCTGTTGAACATTAAGAGAAATTTTAAGGCTGCAATTAAATACAAGCTTTAAATAATTCAAACTAGCCTTTTCCAATTGCATACAGAGAACAGTTTTATTATTTTCAGCGCTGCTCAAATCTGATTGAACAAAGCCATTAATCAACCCAATCTTGAAACATTTATGTGGCTGAAAAACAGTTCAAGAACAAAAAAGTCAAAGAAAAAACAACAACCCATATTACTATGTTAAACTAAAATTTGAAAACAGAATACATTTCTTGCTGATTTAATTCTTATTTTTTTCTAAAAGGCAAAGATTGACTAATCTCGAATCAAGCAGGGACAGAAAATTGAATTAATAATTCAATAAACGAATGTGTAGTAAATCTATTTGAGATATTATGAATTCCAGGACATAAAATTGCCATTCTGGATTTCGGTATCTCAAGTGTAAACAAATTTTTAGTATTCAGATTCTGGCACCATGAGGAAAATATGCATTAAGTGTTCCATTTAACCATTGGCCAACTTTCAATTTCAGTGATTAACAGTGGCTAGTCTAATTAAAACTTTCACATTGAGTTAATGATTTTTTTTTTTTAAAAAATACCTTATTTAGCTAAAACTAACTCAGAATTGAAGGCTAATCTGAGATAAAGAAATAAGGATCAAGTTATCAACAAAAAGGGAAATAATGTATTTCTCAAACATAATTTAGCTAAAAAAATCACACAAAAATGTATTGTTGGCAAAGAGGTTAAAAAAGTAGAGTGAGGTCATAATCTTTCTTTACCCCTAAGAAACTGGGATGTTATCAAATAGATGATATTCTGGGAAATCTCACTTCACTGTTTGAGTTCTTATGCAGAGGTTGCAATAAGAATATCATGGTCCAAGATTGGTAACATATTCCTGGTAAAGGAATATGTTATTAATTTTTGATTCTGTTATTCAAGAGAATAAATAGAGAATATTTATTACAAACATCCATCATAAGTTTAGCATAATTTTTAAAAGTCCCTGTTACAATTGTGGATTTCTACTGCAATGTTTTACAGAATTCTTGAGTACAGCACATTATTCAGAAAAAATGGGGGGGGGAAACTTAATTGTGAGGTATTTGCAGATCATATATTTTGGTATTCATTTCTTTATGATCATTTGTTTTGGCTGAGTGGTATTTGATAGTGGGGCAGGAGTCTGTCAAGACTTGTCAGACTTCATACATTTATTTTAATCTGAATGACAAGCTTATGTTCTATTAAGAATGCATCCAATCCAATTTGTTTTTAGAGGATTCAAGGAGATAAATGTCTGATCAGGTGGATCATTCTGGCTTAATTCACATTTTTTCCTAGTTTGCCAATTTTGATTATTGAGACTAATTTCTGCAACCCCTGTGGTGAAATAAAGTATGTTTTTATTTGGAATAAGTGGTTTTTTTTAAAAAAAAATAGTTTTGTTTGTGGTATGAAGACTTTTCAATAAATAAAATGATAAAATAGCATTAAGGAATTGTAATTTTTTAAATATTGCAAGTATTTGCAGCACTGAAATTAAAGTTACAATAAATTTTACTAACTGGGGTGTTGGGTCTTTTTAAGGAGTCCTTATGATTTTCTGCTTTGGTTTTTTTTTCTTTTCCTCTTTGGTTGCCATCTTTAATCAAGTTTCAAGACGATGGAGGGAATTCTTTGTTGTTCTTATGATATGATCCATGAAAGGCTTTTTATACGTGAAGTGCTACTATATTAAAGATTTCTTTAAAAGAAAGCAAACTTATATGGAAAAAAAGTTGTTCTAAAAAGGGAGTCATATTTTGGAGTAAACATACACAGGATTGTTCGATACAGTTTCATAAATATATCAACTGGTATGATGTTTATTTAAGTAAAAAATAACTTTTGATTTGATAAAAACAGGGGTGTCAAACTTCATTTCATTGAGGACCATATCAGGATTGTGTTTGACTTCAGGATGCCAGGGTGGGTGTAGTCAGGATGGACATGATCAGCTTGACATCACTCATGTTGGGGTGCCTGGGGAGGCCCGAGCGCTCTGCCAGCAAAAATGGATTCCTGAGCTCTGTTTGCGGCTGGTGACGGACTCCTGCAACCCTTTGTCACTGAAAACAGAGCTTGGGAGGGCCACACAAAGCCCTCCCAAGCTCCATTTTCACTGGGAGAGGCACTGTGACACTTTGCTGTTTCCAGGGTGGCCCTGCAGGCCAGATCTGAGTAGCCCGCTAGCCGGGTCCAGCTCCCGGGCCTTGACTTTGACACCCCTGGATAAAAAACATATTTAAAATATTTAGGGAATTTGTGTTTGTATGTATTTAATACTATTTTATTTATTTGTATAATTTATATATTTTCTCTTCAGGATCAAGCAGAACATTTTTTTAGAAGCGGACATACAAACAACTGGGCTGTTCTGGTAAGATAACCAAGCCTAATTGAACCTAACTTAAACTAAACAAATCTATTGGAATATACCAAATGGTATCACTGAAAAGAAAAGATTGCTTGCCTCCACAGTGATAAAATTGCTTTTCATGCAAAGATAGTGGATTGGAGCTGATCCAATCTCATATTTTATATCCATTAAAAAAGAGAATAAACCATAAATAATTCTACTTAAATACCTGTGAAACATTAGCTACCACCAATGCTTTTAAAAAAACAAAACACTTTTCCAGAAAATCAGATTTCATACTTACCTTGACTATGATTTATTAATTTATTAATAAATTTATTGTAGGAAGTATATGCATGTGTGAGAGAAGAAATAATATAGAGTAGGGAAGTCTTTGAAGATTATACTGTAGGCATTAGTCTTCAGTTGAGAGAGAACAGCTCTGCAGTTTGACAGGAGAATTTGTCCTTACTGAAATTTCCAAATAAGCTGTAGCTCAGTGGCCCATTTGTTCCTGCACAGTCATGTTGCATTAAAGCTACAGAATTTATTCTTATCTTCTGTCTTTCTCACTTCCTCACTTTCTCGCTCCACACACATGGACATATATTTGTCTCTTAATCTGTTTAGGTGTGCACATCTCGATTCTGGTTTAACTATCGCCATGTGGCCAATACTCTCTCAGTTTACAGAAGTGTCAAGAGACTTGGAATTCCTGATAGGTAAGAAGAGCCCTTTAAAATGGTATCAAGCATAAATAGGATAGTTACTGTACTAAGGTGATCCGATATTTGTCTAGACTTTTTTATATCTATGTATTTTTATTTTTATTAAAACATAGTTCAAAATTAAAAAACAGAGTTTCATTCATTACAGCATTTCTGTATCAATGTCACTCATATTAACATAGTTTCTAATTATATAGATTACGATGTATTATATACTCAGTTAAATTATAATGTCTGCCTTGTATGCAGCTTTATTCCTCTCTAGCATTCATCTCCATTGTCCACGGATGCATTTCCTGCCTCTATAAGATTTACCTGTATCTGCTCCTGTGAGGCACTTCCTGTTCCTGTTGGATGTATATAGTTATATTCTTGATGGCTTGTATAGTGTTTTACCTGCATTTTAATTAAACAACACATGCTACAGAGACCCCAAAATCAGCTGGTTGGTAGGAGGCGCGCATGCATGCACAGTGAAGCCCAGCTGGGGTGACGGCTCGCGTGCCAGTAGAGAGGCCTTCGTGTGCCACCTGTGGCACATGTGCCATAGGTTTGCCATCATGGATCTATGCTAATTATAAAACAACTTTGAAGAAACCTGATGAGTACAATGAGAGAGAAAAAAAAAACCCAGATTGATTTTTAGGGTGAGCCAAACGCCTATTTGAAGTATTATTGAGTTTCATAAATTGCATAGAATTGAATTCATATGCAAATACAGTAATGTTAGCCTTATTAACTTTTAAAAGCTATTTCTTCATTCTGTGTTAAGTTTTGGCTTAGTCACAAAATGCCTTGCATAGAAAAGAGGATTACAGTTATTAAACAGCCTTTCAAAGTTAGCAGAACATGTATGTTTATTTGAGGCTTTGTGTTGCTACTGCACTCAAATTGTGTATCCAAATTCATTTATTTTCTTCCCATTTAGTCATATAGTTTTAATGCTAGCAGATGATATGGCCTGCAATCCAAGAAATCCGGTTCCAGCCACTGTGTTTAGTCACAAAAACATGGAACTGAATGTCTACGGAGATGACGTGGAAGTGGATTACCGAAATTATGAGGTTAATTCTTAAATACATTCCATATTAAAATGTAGAAAGGTGATGAGGAAGGAGACAACATTTAAGTCCATTGATTTCATGAGAACCTGCAACTTCTTGGGCCTCAGAGATGTTCTTCAGTACAATTAGAAACACAGAACACATTCAGAATAACGAATTGAGTTTCCAGTCTTCACATGTTCTTGCATCAAAATGTTTAGCCTACCAAATCTAGTCAAATCATCGTTTAATCTGTGAGATATATTCAATACCTGAAAATTGATATATTTTCCCCATGATTAATAGTTGAACATACCGATAGTGATGACTCCACCTAAACCTTTTAAAGCAGGTATGGAAGACTCATGGATCCAACCACAAAACTCAGAATTTTATTACTCTTGACTAAAGACTAGAGGAGTGAAATGGATTATTCTTGTTCTGAGCTGGAAAGTACAGACATAGTCACATGAACTCCCACTTAGCAACCACTTTGCTTAAAGAAATATCTGCCAGTTCCAATTCCTGCTAAATGAGGATTACAGTACCTGTAGAGGAGTTGAGATTTTGAGCATTGTTAGTTATTGACACTAGTATGGTTTTCTAACTACTTTTGGAACCTTAGAAAATTATTTTCAGAGCTAGTAGGTGTGATGTTTTGAGATTTCATAGTAGGATTTTTTTTTTGTTTTGCTGACCAGATGGATAATTTATGATCAAATACTTTTAATCACTGGAATATTGTTTTCCATAATTGTCATGCAGAATATAAAGCTTTAAAATATGATTATGAGCATTTTTCCATGGCAACTCACAGTTATGTTGATGGTAAAAAAAATGTTGAAATTGTTCCCAGAGATAAAATAATAAAGTTTGACAGGTGTTCAAAGCACTGAATATATATTATGGAGGCTGAAATATGACGACTTAGCGTGAGCTAATACATTAATGAGCTGCAATATGCAGTAGTGTATATTTTGTTGGACAGTTCATTTGAAAATAATGCCTTTATGATTAAATGCAAACTCTAAACAGGATGCTGTCTCGTTTAGGTTACCGTGGAAAATTTTTTGAGAGTGTTAACAGGCCGAATACCAGCAAGTGCGCCTCGTTCCAAACGTTTGCTTTCTGATGACAGAAGCAATATTCTCATATATATGACAGGTAATTGTATTTTATTTGGCATTTCCTATAGTAATAATAATAATAATGGAAATACTTCCACAGCCTTGACAATTGGACTAATTTGTTCTGCTTTGAGACTGCATATTTCCTGTGTAGCTTACTCATTGGTACATTTACAAGTAGTTCACAGTTGAAACCATTTGTTTACTGACCATTCAAAGTTACAATGACACATGAAAAATAACAGTTTTTCATACTTATGACTTGTTTCATCCTCGTGGTCACGTGATCAAAATTGCTTTGCCACTGGAATTTATGATGGTTGTAATGATCACATTTTTTGACCTTCAGACAAACAAAGTCAATGGGGGAGCCAAATTCACTTAACCACCATGTTACTAATTTAGCAACTGTAATGATTCGCTCAATGGTGGCAAGAAAGGTTGTAAAATGGGGCAAAATTCACTTAATTACTGTCCTGCTTAGCAGTGGAAATTTTGGGCTTAGTTGTGGTCACAAGTCAAGGACTACCTGTATTAGAATGGCTAAAGGCGTGTCTGTATCAGGAAAATTGAAACTAGATGTCTCTTGTGAATTGAAGCTGTGCAGTGTATATGTATATTGAGGCATTGAAAAACCAGTGCTAATCTGTCTAATTCCTGAAATATAAATAACATTTATGCCTGCAATTGATCTTGAACCCTTGAATAGTGAATTAAATATAGAATGGGTTCAGCTTTTAAGAGTCTCAGATATCTAGAGTAAGCTGTCTTGGAAATTTGTTTGTTTGATTGTATGTGTGGAGTAACTTAGTTTGATTGTATGGGTTGGACTTAGTTCTCAGAATCCTCAGCAGTGGTCAATAAACATTCAAACGCTTCATAACCATCTAAAATAGCCATTTGCATCAGTTTGAAAAAGGCCAATGTAATTATGTTGCTAATTGATGCATCACACAGTGGACAGATCCACATACTATCCTAATTCTTGATTTATAGCTTACCAATGTTAGGGTAAGGGTTAAGTCACAGATACTTAATATATATAGCTCTGTGTGTGTATGTTCCATCATAACTCTGGAAAAAACACTGTGGGGGTAAGACACCCCTAAAACCGCTCGGGGTATGTGTTCTGTTAAGATACAGCCTGTTGTGCTTTAAAATGGATTCTATTGTACTGCTGTAAAATGGCTTCTACTGTGCAGCGCAGTGGAGTTGTCATGGTAACGGCTTCACGGCTCCCTCTGGTAAGGGGGAAAATCCAATATTAGAAATTATGTTTGGTCTGGACATTTTCCCCCTATAAATAAATATCCGGGTAGCCCTGGGTTATTGGCTAGTTATATAATAAAAGGAGAAAGTCTGAAAAAAATCCTATAGTTACTCAAAAGACAAGGATATCCCTCAAAGGAGCCATCATCATCTGACCCTGGAAATAGCCAGGTTTAGATAAGGCTTGTTTAAATAAGGGCCCAGTGAGAACTGTAGAAATCCCAGAGGGACTTTATCTCATACTTGTCTTCTGTAGAAAAGCCTAATACAAGCCCTGTCTTTATTAATATTCATTATAGGCAATGATTCATGCACAATCAGAAACATAGCCTTAGTAACTGTTTCCATCATTCTTTGTTATCACATTAAAATACTTCTATTGCAATCAGTCATCGATGTGTATTGGGTAAAACTAGGATTTTAAAATACAGTCAGCGCAATAATTGGTCTTCAATTGCATATTAGGTATCTACACAAGAAAAAAGCAACACATCAGTCCCCCCGCCCATCCCACCCTCATTTAAAAATTTATTCCTATGCACTCCTAGGATCTGCACGGCCAAAGGGATACTGAGATCCTTTGTGCATGTTGCAAGTCAGTGGTTTATTCAGCAAATCATACTTTTTAAAAAATGTAGCCCAGCACATGTGTAAATATGGATTAAACACTATGCTCAAGGGCTATAGGAATTGTTCTAACATAGCTTGTTACTACAGTATATATTATTATTCTGGAAATCCAGATCTAAAAGAGAATTGAAGATGTGTGGCTGCATATAAATTAGTAGTTGCAGTGACTCAGGGGAGGTTTGGAGGGATGTGGGTAATACAGACTTCTTAAATGTTAAATGTGAATTGATTGGGCTTCTCAGCTTGCTCAGGCTGAGTTCCAAAGGACAAAGCAATTGCTTACCCTTTGCTTGCCTTGCTTCTTTTATCTGCCGTAATATAAGTTCACTTGGTGGGTGAGAGCATATTTATGCATTATTATAGTTGGATGCCAACTGTTTTGTTTGAAGGTTTCAGAGAATATTTTTGAGAATATCCTGACTTTTTTTTTCTTCGCCAAGGTCATGGTGGGAATGGTTTCTTGAAATTTCAAGATTCGGAAGAAATCACGAATGTGGAACTCGCTGATGCCTTTGAACAAATGTGGCAGAAAAGGAGGTAATTTCTAACCCTTGCTTTCTAGTGTGCCTGCATTTTTCTGCCTTTTCTGATCTACCCAGAATGTATTTTCAATTTTCATTTCATTTAGTACATTTATTTGCAACCATAGGTTTTAATCATATACTGTTACAGCAAGTCTTAATTGGTCAGTTATTCTCCCCTACAATTAACACCATTGTCACCATCTGCATTAACACTTCACATTTTTACCTTTTATGATATTATGGATAATGTACCTCTAGCAGATTGTACAGCTAAGCATTAAGGTCCTCTATACAAGGCAAGTTATGAACCAACTGGGCCCTTGCAATGTCCTCTGTCCGGAAATGTCTGTCAAAGCTGGTGCTTGTTTTTGATTGGCTGGTTTGATCTATTGAGTCATTTGCATCACTGATCTTTAAAATACCACCTGGCATCCAAGATATAAGGATGTGATGGCGAACCTATGGCACACTTGCCAGAGGTGGCATGCAAAGCCCTCTCTGTGGGCATGTGCGCTGTCGCCAGCTGCTCTTCGGGTTTCTGGTGCTCATTCCAGTTTGGGCACTTGGTGCTGAAAAGGTTTGCCATCACTGCTATAAGAGTTAAATCTTAGATATCAGGGCTATTCAAATATATTGAAAGAGGTACTTTGCTATGCAACTCAACTTACAAATATGAGAGATTTCAGCAAACCTATCCAGGGTTGTAAGAGTAAGTTTATATTGGTTTCATGAACCCAACTGTAGCAAGATAAAAACAGGGTTTTTCTTTTCAAATTGTCCCCCCTTTTAAAATTGAAACATCATTGAAGATCTAGCAAAATAATATGCAGATCTCTATAAATCAAAAAGTATATGTAATCTTGCATAATAGTTAATAAAGGAAGTAGTAATCGAAAATCTTTGTTATTTTGGTTCTGAGTGATCAGACAGATCCTTTGCAAAAGGAAGCCTACACAAGACTTAAATAAGTTTATATTGACATGGTTAGTGTAAGATTTCAGGATTTTACTTTTGAATAAAACACACCTTGGATTGTGTATTTAATCACCAGTACTTTTTTTCTATGCAGTGGTGATAAAACTGGATAGTTTATAAAGGTAAATTATTGTCTGTTAATGGCAAAAATCCTGGAGGTCAAATCTCCAGGAAGATTTTATTTTAAACTAGCATTTTGTTTACAAGGCTGGATGAAGTGACCACAGCTGATGGATAAAAGAAGATATGACTTATCTCTTATATACTAGTAAGGGATTTACTTTTTATCTGGACATTTTGTTGTGCTTGATTATTGTGGAAGGCTTAGAGGCCAGCTGGCATAAACAGGCATAAAGATTCTTTTTTTCCCCTTCTAGGTACAATGAATTGCTATTTATCATTGATACATGCCAAGGAGCATCGATGTACGAGCGGTTTTATTCTCCCAATATAATGGCTTTGGCTAGCAGCCAAGTTGGAGAAGATTCACTTTCTGTAAGTGTATCATTTCACATGTTAACTATATATAGATAACAGCAAATGAAAATCTCTCCTAGTTTGGTGGATATCTAGCTGTATAAGATTTAATAGGAATCTTGTTTCTGCTAGAAAATACTGCATTTATAATGGAATGAGAATTTGTTTTAAATGAATAGTACTCATTAATAATACTGCTATAAAGAAAAGCAAGATTTTTTTAAAATGCAAGTGAAATTATGACTCTGAGTTATTTACAACCTTCCAGGAAGTCATGACTTTTACAATCCTTTTTTGAGAACTTTGGTATATTTCATTGCATATTGTGGAGGGCTAAAAGCAGGGGTGGGTTGCTCCAGGCCTTACTGCAGGTTCGGTGCATGCAAAAAATTTTGTGTGTGTGCACGCTTCAGTTCACACTTGCACAAAAATAGGTCTGCACATGCACAAAACATTAAAAAAAGAAATAAAATTAAATCTGTGCAATTACAATTGTTCTGCAGATGCGCAGACCAAAAATCATGAGGGTGGCCCCACAGAACTGGTTTGGGGGCATGGCAGGCCTGGGTTGCTGTCAGTTCCAGCTACACAGGCCGCCAAACCACTATTGGTTCGGCCAAACTGACCTGAACCGGTAGGAACCCACCTCTGGCTAAAAGCACTTCTACAGAACTGTGTCACTCTCAATGAAAGATGAAGGATGAAGAGAAGCAGGTAAAGGATTGCTGTCTTTCTCTTAGTCCGAACATATTGAAATATAGAATTAGTGTTACAGCTCTATATAGTTCTTTTCCAGCACATTCATATACAGTATTTTGCTTGGCCTTATTTATTTGTGTTCCTTTCTGTACTCCATAGTAGCTATTCATAGTTTGGGAGGTTAATCAGCTGTTGATCGAGGATGTAGATATAAGATTGTGTTGTTCAGTTTTCATTGCTAAACATTTATATATAAATGTTATAAATTTGGTATTTATAACAACATTCTCTTTTTGAAGCATCAACCAGATCTTGGCATTGGTGTCCATTTGATGGATAGATATACATTTTACGTCTTGGAATTTTTAGAAGAAATTAACCCAGCAAGCCAGACGAATATGAATGACCTGGTAAATACTTATTTAACTTGCTATTCATGAAACCGCTACTGGAAAGCTGTGTGTTTTGTATAATTTTATATAATCCTTTTAACATCCATTCCTATTTTCCCCATTGTCACTGTATTGCATCAAGTTGTGAAGAAAATATTTTTTTCTAGTTTTAAACGCCAAAAATGAGATTTGCTCAAGTTAAATTAGCCTTAAATCTAGGGCTTAAATCTACATTATCTTATTAAAAAATAATCCTCTTACCGCATGGAATCTTAGTAGCAAATCTGTGTTTTTCATTATAACCACTCTACGCTGAAGTTTGAATTGTTTCTAGATAGCCTACAATACTGTCTTTCAGCTCAATTATATTAAAAAGTTATATTATGCAAGATTCAGAACATTGCTTGATTCCTGACTCAAGCTGAAAAACATCTTAGCCTTGATTGAAGTTAAATGTAAGAATTAATTGCAGAGTGTAAAAAAGAAGCATAAGTGATTGGTAGAACATAAATCTCAATGAACAAAAGATGTGACTGCCATCTCTAATTAAAGAATCAAGTTTGTAGTTGCTAGGAAGATTTTTGGTTGTGGTACTGGAAAGGTCCTGTGTAATAAAGCAAATAATCTCATGATATGAGATAGCTCCATGGATTTGACTAGTAGAAGAAAGCCAATAGATCTGCCAATGGAAAGGATCTGGACATTTTATGGCCTATGGGCAGTCCCAATCTGGCTCTCAGCAGTGTGGGGCAGGTTCTGGTAGCCTTGGAGGTGAAAAATCATTGGTAGGGGGTGGGTCTTCGGCAGGGGGTCAGCAGCAGAGAGCAGGGCGGGGCATCGGTGGACGCATGGCCTTCCACAACAGTCCCAGTTTCTCAGTTCCTTTTTACAGAAATACGATGTGAATATGCCATACAATCAATCAATTAATCTCATCTGGCCTCTTGGGAAAATTAATTAGCTACCCCTGCTTGTGTGAGGTAAATAACTAGCAACATTCAGAATCCAATCTAAGCATGGTTCCCCTCCCCATTTAGAAAAATATCTCACTGAATTGTGAAGGATTCTCACTCTGCTAGGCATGCTTAGGAACCTTTTTTTCATTTATTTGAAATGTTAATATGGTCAGGAGATTTAGGACCATATTTCTTCTGAAAACCTTCTTAAAATTGGAATTATGCAGCAGAGCGCTAAGTATTCAGTGGTGTGGTTAGGGTTAGAGTGCTATATAGCAAATCAGTCTGCACATGATGAAAATTTTCCCCTGATTCCTAAGGAGAAGATAGATTCCTGGCCATTTTTCCATATATGATCTTTTATAAGAGATTTTTTTTTACCAAAATGGAAATTCTGCATACATGTGTATAGCCAGGTGATATGAAGCAGCAATATATATTCATATATTATTAGATAAGGATTAGCTTGTCTCTCCAAATCTTTCATATTATGTTAAGCAAAAGGTTCTTTTGCACATGCTACCCACTCATATCCTGTTTTGCAGATTTGAGTGATGTCCTCTTTAAATCCAATCTTGCTTAACGTACTATGCCAAAAGATATGAGTTGTGAACCTAAATCTCAAAGCCTTTTTTCACATGAGAGAGCAGCTGTGCAAAATCATTTAGTATTGAAGTTTACAGATGCAGTTGCAGGTTATCTTGTCACTAGAAAAGATGGCATCAACTTTGCAGTAAACATCTCACATTGCCAAGCTTGATGCTGATATAGAACTGAGTAAGCAACCATCTGAGAAAGAAGTTTCATTATTAAATCAGACAAAAATATTTTTAAAGGATATATATATATATGGGGAATAATTGGAAGAATGAATGATATACAGATAATTATTTATTAATTAGACTTATATACCGCTTCATAGGGCTTTCAGCCCTCCCTAAGCAGTTTACAGATTTTTAGCAAATTGAGACAGCAAATTGCCCCCACAGTCTGGGTCCTCATTTCACCCACCTCAGAAGGATGGAAGGCTGAGTCAACCTTGAGCCGGTGAGATTTGAACCGCTGAACTGCAGATAACAGTCAGCTGAAGTGGCCTGCAGTACTGCACCCTAACCACTGCACCACGGCCACAACCATAGTTGAGCCTGGAGTTACCTTTGTAAGTCATGGTGGTTAAATGTGACCATCCCTGATTTTATGACTGTTGTTGTACCAGTGATTAGGGAATCTGGCAATCATTAAGTGATTTCCCGAAAGGGCATTTTTGCCAGAAATTGGAAGGAAATACTGCTTTTTGCCAAAAAAAATGCCAAAAATCATGGTTATGTGACAGAAGGATTCTGCAAACAGTTGTAAACTTGGGACTGTGCCAAGCACCCATAATATCATCACATGAGTATTGGGGGGGGGGGCGAAGCCATTGGAACCTTAAAACTGGGAAGTATGTCTGAAGGGCTTTGTTGCAACTTTGAATGGTTACTAAGGGAGCAGTCATAAGTTGAGGACGACCTGTATTATAATGATAAACATTCCATTCCATTCATTTCATTCTGAACAAGTTTGTCTCATAATAAATTTTGTGTTTTCTGGAATCCATTAACTTACTAGAAACCATAGAATTAACCGATAAATAAAATGTCATCTTGGAAATATTGTGAATATGGGCCAGCAAGTTAGAAATTAGTGTACAATTTGCCGATCTTATAGCAGATTTACAAGGACTTCAGTTTTAACAGTTTTAAATTTTATTTTATTTTTTGATATCTAGTATAAAACATAGTTATAACCCTGTTCACATTTCTATAGGTGCCCCCATTAAATATTGTTGATTCATTTCTCCTAGCACATATGGGATAAATAAATGGTTTTAGGATCATTTGTAGAGTTTAGCTAATGGGATTGCAAGCAAGATGGGTGTGTTTCTAAATTAATTGATTATATATATATATATATATATATATATATATATATATATATATATATATATATATATAGAGAGAGAGAGAGAGAGAGAGAGAGAGAGAGAGAGAGAGAGAGAGAGAGAATTATGTCCTCTGCTTGAATATTGTATTTTTGCTTTGTTCTTTATACTCTTTGATTGAGGCAAACAGTCATTTTTAGAAACTGCTGATTTCCAACTAGGATTTGATTGGTTTGTAGGTAAATGGATTTTAATATGACACCAAATTATGGAATTTCTAGAAAATTATTCAAATAATTGGAATCTGTAATTTGGAGTGGAAATACTTATAATACTTATAACTCTGTAACAAGGTACCAGTGATAGAAATCTGGTTTGTCAGTTATGTTAAATTAATCCTTTCACTCTAAAAATGAATAAAACTATCTAGATGCCAATATTATTCCTACTGGGGAATTGGAAAACCATGTTATAAGTTGTATAGAGGTATTGGATGATCACTGTAGGGACAAACACCTAGTTGGGAACAGAAATGCAGTAAAGGTTTTCATGAAGATTTCAAATGAAATGCCTTCTTTATAGTTTCAGGTATGCCCTAAAAGTTTGTGTGTATCAACACCTGGACACCGGACAGATCTGTTTCAGAGAAATCCTGACAATGTCTTGATAACTGATTTTTTTGGGAGTGTACGAAAAGTGGAAATTACAACTGAGACAGTTTCTCTGGATCCTAATTTGGCACCTGCAGAAATAAGGTATTTGGGTTTATTTTTTGAAGCTCATATATTCATATATATATATATATATATATATATATATATATATATATATATATATATATATATATATATATATATAACGTTACTGCAAAAAAATTCTAGGTGGTGTTCAGGAAGAGACTGTAAACATTCATTGGAGAGTATTTTTGTGTGTGTATATTTTGGGTTTTATACTTTGTTTCTTGGGAACTGCTGGAATAGAGGATGCAATGGGGCATGCATGATGATAGTATATTGATTTAAAAATCATCAAGAAAGTTAGATAAAATATTTGAAAGCCTCAAGGCTCATGTTTGATGAACACTGGAAATCTAAAATTTATCTCACCCAAAAAAAAGTAATGACGAAAATGCTAGATGCTTCTCTGTATGGAATAAAGCATTCATAAAACATTGGTATTCAGAATAGTAATACTCATAAAGCTACATCACAATAAGAATATATGAAGAGAGAATATAAAATATGGAGTACAAGTAGTTCTTGACCTATGACCATAATTGGGATCAGAATTTCCGTTGCTAAGTAAAGCAATTGTTAAATGAGTTGCACCTGATTTACTACTTTTTGTGTGTGAAAGATTGGTTGTGAATCTGGAGTTGTAAAATAAATCTGTTTTCTCCCATTGACTTTGTTTGTCACCAGCTGGGAAGGTTAGGGTTACTAACAAATGACCATCCCATGACTGTGTCATAAATACCTCCTGAATACCAATGATTGTAGAGATGCTGTGATAGTTGTAACTTTGAGGATTAGTTTTAACGCCCTTTTTTCAGTGTGTGGTAACTTTGAACAGTTATTAAATGAACGGTTGTAAATCAGGCCCATCTGTATGCAGGCAAATAGTACTTGTACTTGTACTTGACGCCTCTTCACCCATCGTGGGTATAGGCGACTTCCATGGAAATTTGACGCCACTGTAGATACGGCGAACCATGGAAGCTGTTTCGGCTGGATATACCCAAGGGGACGCCAGTCCCAAGGGTCGACAGAGCCCGATTGGTGGGAACGGGGGGGCACCACATGAAGGCCGGGTTGTCGTTTGATAGTTGAGAGGCTTTGCAATAAGCGTTGCAATGTATATTATGTATGCCTTTTTTTGTGTGCTTTGGTTTGTTGTGCGTTGTGGATTTTTTTTTTTTTTTTACAAATTGAAGATTTGTGCCAATCCCATGTCAAGCATATCTTTTGTGCTAATTTTCCAACAGCATTTGCTCAGTTTCTGTCTGTGTCACATTTTGATAATTCTTGCAATCTTTGCAATATTTCAGCCTTTTTCATTATTATTAATCAGATAACGATTAGCATTTTTAGCCATTATTTTTTTAAATTAAGGTATGTACATTTTTAGACATAAAGCTGTTGCAATATAACTTTTAAATCAGTGGTTCTCAACCTTCCCAATGCCGCAACCCTTTAATACAGTTCCTCATGTTGTGATGACCCCCAAACATAAAATTTGTGTCTCGGTTCCTAAGACCATCGAAAATTTGTGTTTTTACGATGGTCTTAGGCAACCCCCGTGAAAGGGTCATTCGACCCCCAAAGGGGTCCTGACCCACAGGTTGAGAATTACTGTTTTAAATGCATGGAAACAGAAAAATTAATGTGCCTTGCTTCATTGCAATATTTGTTTATTGTGATAGTCTTGGAATCAAACTCACAATATATCCGAGGTATGCCTGTAGCTGGATGCCAGGATATCCAATATCTACTGGGTGTAAGTATGGAGAACTGGGACAATCATTGTGGGAATTTTATACAGTATGTGTGTGTTTTTCCTTACAGTTAGAAACCGTAAACAATTTGAGTTCCAGTACAAAAGCAGAGTTTGTGAATTCAGAATCAAAATCTTTAATGGAGTATAATAAACAGATGCAAGTAGTGACTATTACAATAACTTTTATGTATAAATCAGTTTCCAATTCTTGGAGACTCAGATTCATCTTAAATAAATGGGAAAACCTGCAAGTATGCAGCAGAATTTGTAAGCATATATCTATATAGCATAATCAAAATATTGCCTCCGCATTTTTGATTGGTGGGTTTGGGAGAGAAATAAAAGGTAGAGAAGGATTCATCTGATGTGTGTAACATTTATGGAATGTTCATTTTCAGGCAACAAGCTGAATTTATATGTGGTCTTATGTTGCCATCTGTTGGGAGCTCTTGGGATAAAAAAAGTGTTTTTGTCCTTTTTTATCTACAAGTTGGCATAGACTACAAAAATGTGTTGCACATATCAACAAGGTTTCATGCTTCATTTTTGAAGTAATTTATCTTTTTCAAAGTAATAATTAGATCTTTTTTTAGATCAGGCCTTTAATATTTGCAGTATGAAATATTAACTTTTAATCTTGTTTATAGAATAAATGTATGTTATTTATTCTATTTAATTCCATCATGCAAGATACCGGCTTTTTATCCTCCTGAAGTGACTCTATATTAGGGGAATAATCACTCAGTGCAAGCATGTATGGGAATTTCTATCTGGATCTCCTTGGTTTGAGTGTGACTCAAGACAATGGCCACTATAACATTTCCTTTCCTTATTTTATATATGTGTAAGGGAGATAAAGGAGGAAAAAAGCAAACATTTACCCAAAGAAGTACAAATAAAAAGGCAGAACAATGAGACATAAATAACACATGAAACATGAGCAAATATATAAGTGCTTTGAGAGGTGAAACATATTGAAAACTCTGATTAAATGTCAGTGCACCACAGTAGTGGGGTGTGATGTAGGTTTGCAAAGCAGTGACTAAATTAGATACCATATCTTGCATAGAATTATATGAACGTGCTTGGGGTAAAACTAGGCTATGCTTTGGGGTGATAACTGACTGAAATTGTTTTTATTGTTACTAGAAAAGGTGGCATTTGTAGAACTAAGGCTCATAACCTAGTCTACATTTTCTTTGTTTTACTAAGAAGTGCAATATGAAAAACTCATTTGACCAAAGTTATGATGGGCAGCAGTGATCAATATCTAATGAACCTGGCTTATTGAAGATTGACAATGTAAGAGGATAATTTGGTAAATGGCATAAATGAAATGAAAGAAGAGAAAATAGATATGTTGTGTGCCTCGAAAGCTAAGAGAAAGGATGTAATAGTTCTAATCTTAATGATGAATACATATAAACTAGTTGTAGATTTTATTATGAATAAAAAGACTAAAATGAACATTAGAAAGTATAGATAGATATTTTGTATGATTTTAAGAATATAATTTTATTAATCATTAATGCTTTGGATTGTCTGCTTATTATAAAATAATTTATACATATCTCACTGATGTATGTAATAGTTAATTTGAGTAGCCCAAGAACTTCTTTATAATCATCCAAATAATCCTAGAAGTTTAAGTTCAAATTCTCCGAAAGAAAGCCTTCTGCTTGTTTCAGTATAGCTACTGCATACAACTTTCAGTACTGTTTCCTTCTTTTCAGACATGATTTATTGTGAATTTATTGAAAATGAATGCCATTACTTTTTGAAATCCGATACAAGCAATATGTTCAAATTTGTCCCCAATTCACAACTGATTATTTTTTTCACTTCTAATTTGAAGATACATTTGTTCAGAAGCTCTTGAGAGATTGTCACAGTGAAGGACTCCAATTTCTAGTACTAAAAGAAAGAAAAGAAAGAAAAAAGAAAAGAAATCATTTTTATTTTCTAATCAGTTTCTGCAAAGTGAATCAGATTACACACTTTGTATATTTTTAACAAGTATACCCCGAAATTGGACTGATACTAAGCATTGCATATTGATTTTGGTTAGTGAATAGACAGGACGCCTATAAGAAATCCTGTGTAAAATACAAACATGCAAACTGAATATACTTGCGAATGCCATATTTTAAAGTTTAGCATTATTTAATTTTTGCAATATTTCATTTCATGCCCACAATTAATTCTTCACCCTGAATCTGTTGAAAAATATTTATGGATTTGAGCGGTTTTGTATATAACCACGCCTCATTTAGCACTTAACTTGTTTAGCAAACACAGCAGTAATACAATAATTTTTTGACCAATGCATGCAATTACAACCAAATTTCATATACATCTGTTAACAATGTACACTGGAGTGAGAATAATGCTGGCGAAGCTGCACAAGAGAAATTTATCTGAAAGATATGACAGCAACCATGATCTTTTCAATATCTTTCTCTCTCTCCTCCTCCTCCTCTCCCTCCCTCCCCCCCTCTCCCTCTCTTTCTCTGTCATGTGTTCATTCAGCAACCATTTTATTTAATGACCTAGAAGGTGTTTGAGCTGTGAACAAAATCATTAAATGAGGGGTAGGTGTATATATAGAGGTATGTGTGTATTTTTTCTCCTGTTTGGGGGACTGACTTGTAGTACCTAGTATTTTCCCCAATATTTTGCATTGGGAAGCTTGTCAATATCACTGAACAGACAGAGACCTCATAGTTATTCCTTATTCTCAGAATAGTTTTCTCTGAAAATCTCAAACTTCAACAAAATATTGTTTAAATAAATTTCAACACGCAAAGAAATTAGCAGTGGATTTTTTTAAAAATGTATATTTTTCTCACAGGCTGCATTTTGCTGTGGAGATTGAATCACGAGATGTTTGATTGTATATTAGTGTAATTCTAGAGATGTGTTTTTTTAAAGTTTCATTGAGTTTAATATAGCTTCATGTGGGATGATGTTGGGGCAGTCCAGAAAATCTGTTTTAGGAGCAATTCTGGGATAGTTTACACCAAACACAAGAATTCATGAAGATGCCACAATTCTATCTTGGGACTTTAGTAGCCTTTTAATTTTGCCTTTTCTACTTTTGCTGTTAATCCATAAATGGCCTAATCTCGTGCATCATTCCGCACAATGTTATATTGGAGGAAGGGGGCTGTTCTTCATTAAAATGGACTGTTTGGCATCAATATTTCATCACTGAAGTGTATTGATGTGGAAGAACTGCTTGTGGGTGTGTGTATATCATTGGTGGTGTGCAATATATTAAATTGGTTTAGAAGGTTGATGAATGGGATAATAAACTAACAAAATTCTCATGACGGAATGTTAGCATAATATTCTAGGTTATTGGTCCCCAACCTTTTTATCGCCGCGGACCAGTCAGCCTTTGATAATTTTACCGTGGCCCGCTGAGCGCGCGCAGGAGTGGGGGGGCGTTGTTCGCGATGACACATTGATTGTTTATATATCAGATTGTTTTGATTAAACAACTTTTATTTTATTGTATTTAAACATGCCTTACAAAATAAAATACAATTACATAAATATAAAGTGCTTTAATATGCCCCCCCCCCCACCCGGACAGACTTATGTTCCTCAAAGACCATCCTGAACCCTCACCCCGGACCAACTTTTCTGCCCGCCCTCCCCCTCCCCACCACATTCGGCGGGCAAAGAACAGAGTGCGCGCGCGCGAATGCCGTGGAGAGATAGAAAATAAATATATATATAAATATATAACTGTTTGGGAGTAAAAGCGGGGAGGCGCACCCAGCTGGGGGGGGGAGGAGGAGGAAGGAGGGTGGGAAGGAAGCTGGCAAGCGAAGAACAGAAAGTAATTAGCAAGGATTAAAACGACCTGCCGGAAAAAGGAGAGGGGGAAAAAAAAAACACCAGATCTGACGGCTAGTGCAGCCTCCACCGGAGGGGCTGCAGAAACACACACCGCCAGTCCTGTCCTTCCTTTCCAACCAGTCTCTCTCCGCGCGCGCATACACACACACACACACACACACACACCACACAAACACACACCCGCCAGCAGATATGCACGCACACACACTTTTTTTTTTGCAATTGGCAGAACTACGGTTTTCTTTCTTTAAAAAAAAAATAATTAAATGGAGGTGGGGGGTGTGTGGAGAGAAAGGGAGAGAAGCGGACACATAAAACCGAGCCGCACTCGCGAACCACAGCATGCATCTGGGTGACAGGGAGAAAGCAGGAAAAGCTGAGGAGAGAGCTTTAGGAGCTTTAGCGGAACAAACGGTGGTGGTGGAGGAGGAGGAAGAGGGTGGCGATGATGATTGGGGGAGGTTTGAAAAAGCAGATCCAAGCGCAAAAGTTACTGAGTCATTTCAGCGGCGGCCGGAACAGTTTTCTTGACTCTCTCCCTCTCTCCTCTCTCACTCTCTCACTCTCTCTTTCCCTGGCGATGGATCGGTGCGGGAGGGGGGGAGAGAGAAGGGAGGAGATGGCGAGGGAGGGAGGGAGAGAGAGCCGAGGGTGGGACCAAAGGGGGGGGAGAGAAATGCATTTAAGAGGAGCGGATTTAAAAGAGCAATCATGGCCCCCGGCCGCTGCGCGGCCCGGTGCCAGGTACTCCGCGGACCGGGGGTTGGGGACCATTGTTCTAGGTGACTATTTGTAAAAATATACAAGTAGGCCTTGATTTACAACAGTTCATTTAGTGACCATTCAAGGTTATAATGGCACTGAAAAAAGTGACATGATCATTTTTCACCTGACTATTTCTGCATCCCCATGGTCATGTGATCAAAATTCAGACCCTTGGCAACTGACTCATGTATATGAAGGTTGCAATATCCCTGGATCATGTGATCACCTTTTGTAACTTTCTGACCAGCAAAATCAATGAGGAAGCCAGATTCACTTAACAACTGTTTTACTAACTTAAGCACTGCAGTGATTCACCTAACAACTGTGGCAAGAAAGGTCATAAAATGGGGCAAAATTCACTTAACAATGTTTTGCTTAGCAACAGAAATGTTGGGCTCAGTTCTGGTCATAAGTCAAAGACAACCAATATTTTCCCACTTTGAGCATTGTGAAATTCACATTTTTATTGTGATGTCTGTATGTTTGGGGAGTTCTTGGTGCTCTCTGAGATTGATTGTTGGTTTTTTTGCAGTTTCATTATCCAGCTAGGTAACATCTATCAGCGCTAGAAGGTGGTGGTATTTGCTCTTTGTTTATATATACAAATGGCTTGCCCTGTTAGTGTTCTTGGTGGTTCCTTGATTAGGTTGTTTATTTACTAGCTTGTGTGTGTAGTATTAATCTTGGTGTTAATCTCTTCTTATCTGGGTATTGATTGCTGGTCAGGAGGTGTTTTAGTTTTTTTGTTGTCTCTATTGAACATAAAAAATGCAAGTAGAAAAATAGGGACTATTACGGTGGGAACGTAACAGCGCTCTGTGCACCTTTGGTATTTAGTCATTCCTGCCACATGACCACAGAGACGTCTTTGGACAGCGCTGGCTCCTCGGCTTAGAAATGGAGATGAGCACTGCCCCTAGAGCCAGAAACGACTAGCATGAGTGGCTAGCATGAGTGGGGGAACCTTTACCTATTGAATGTCTATGTTCTGAGGTCTTGGTAGCTTAATTGGTTTTTACTGCAATCTGACCAAATGTTTCCAAATCAATCAGGAATTATGTGCTCCTTTAACATTAATAATATTTATTGTGACTTTGAGTTAGTCTTAAGTCTGGCAACAGCATGGGTAAGTTCCTGGGTTCACCGACAAAACCGTGAAGCCCTTATCTGCGCCGACATAAGCGCGAAGGGCAAATCTGCTCCGTCTGAAGCGCTAAGGAAAAAGGCGACCCTAGCGCGACGATATAACCGCGGAGGACAAATCCGCGCCTTCCGAAGCACTCAGCACTCAGCACCCAGCACCCTAAACCTAACCCTAACCCTAAACCTAACCCTAAACCAAACCCTAAACCAAACCTCTAAACCTAATCCTAACCCTTGCCTTAATTTAAATCGGCTTTCTGCCGCCGCGCTGTTTTAAAGAGCCCTTAAACCAAACCCCTAAACCTAATCCTAACCCTTACCTTAATTTAAATCGGCTTTCTGCCGCCGCACTGTTTTTAAGAGCCCTTCTGTCGCCGCGCTGTTGTTGCCACAGTGATAACGTCGCGGTGATGATGTCGCAGCTTTAGCTACGCGGTTTTGTCACCGCTATTTTGACGAGCGCGGTTTTGTCGGGCCACGAAGTTCCTGTAGGCTTTCAGAAGTAGTTTGCCATTACTTCTTCCTAGAGCTGAGAGAAAGTGACTGGTCCAAGATCACACATCTGGTTTTATACCTAAGGTAGAACTAGAATTCACAGTCTCCCAGTTTCTAACATGATGCCTTTCTAAAACCAACAGGGAAAAGAAAACAGAGATCAGACTAAACATACCGTAAAAATTGGAAAAAGCAGCATAAAAAGGTGGAATCGTGGAAATGTTTCAGAAGAGTTTGTAAAACTAATGTCTTAGTGACCAAGGCGAATGAGATACATTCTGAATAGTTTCTCTACTTGCTTCACTGTATACAAAAGTAGGTCACATTCTTCTCCCTGGAGCAAGTAGTTAGCAAAACATTCTGTTCTATCCCTGGCTTCTTCCTACTGGGATGGAGGGAAAGGAAACAATATTCTTTTGTTGTGGTGCTTTGCTTCTGACTGTTACTCTTCAAAGGAGACCCTGTACCAGTGTCAATTCTGCTTCACAGTCAGGATGAATGATGGAGAGAAGTACGACATAGTGGCTATTGCTTTTCATTTCATTTCCTTTTCTTCCAAGCCTTCCTCACCCTTTGTTGTCTATACCTCCTTCATGTCCCACAATACCTAGCCTGCATTTCGAAGTGTATTGAGATTTATTTCATTGTAGCCTAGTAACAAATGCTATGTACAGTTGCTATACCCAAACCAAAGTGGTGTTTTGTGAGATGGGTGGCTATAAAAATTTGACGAATAAATAAATGTCAGAAGAAATACTCCCTCAGAACATTCATGATTTAAGGACCTCCACAAAGGCAAGTTTATATTGAACAAACTTCTGCTTTTTCATCAGTCTAGTGAAAATTTTAAGATTTATAACAATGTGCACAGTAAATGTCTACCCCAAAACAACGTGTGTGTGTGTTTTTTGGGGAGGGGGAAGAATTTTCTGGGCTTCTGGAAATGCTGGATTTACTCATCACGATATCTGTCAGAAGGCCATCACTGCGATTCTTGGCAAAGTTTTTGTGCACAGGTTACTTGATTGCCACTTGGCTAAGCCATAGTTGTTCCTTTCAATTTTCTTGAAGCAGTTTTTCAACAATATTTCTTTTTTTTCTTTTTATAATTTTGATTAAAAGTTTCTTGAAAAAAATAGTCTGCAACAGATTTGGAATAATAGGAAGAGGCAATCCATAGTTATTCCATTAGAGCAGGGTTTCCCAACTGTGAGGTGTACTTTCCTTGGGTCGATGCAGACAGAATCCAGGGGAGGTGTGAACATTTTGTATTTTTTAATGTATTTATTAAAAATAAAGTCTCATTGTATTGCTTTCACCGTTTGCGTTTATTTTGGTATTTGGATTTTAAAGGGAAATGTGTATGTTAAAGTTCACTAAAGGAAGACGTGATGGCAAAATGTTTAGAAATAACTGCATTAGAGGGAAAAAATGTAGGTAGTCATTGACTTACAACCATTTATTTAGGGACATTCAAAGTTAGAAGGGCACTGAAAAAAGTGGCTTATGATTGGTTTTCATACTTACAACCATTGCAGCATTCTCCATAGTCATGTGATCAAAATTCGGGCACTTAGCAACGCACATATTTATGACAGTTTCACTGACGGGATCATGTGATCACCTTTTGTAACTTGGCTGGTTTCTGACAAGCAAATGACTCACTTAACAACTCTCTTGCATAGCAACAGAAATGTGAGGCTCAGTTATGGCCATAAGTCAAGGACTACTTGTTGCTAAATACAAAAGTGCAAGAGACTGTCAAACAATTCTGAGTTGAGAAGAAGGGGAGGAGTCAATAGCCAGAACTATGGCTGAAGGCATATGAGGGTTCAAGCAGTTATCCAAATAGCTGAAGTGACTTGAAGAAACCATGTAGGTCAGGCCATTCAACACATTGTTTCAGTATTTGAATTAACTTAGGAAAAACATCTGTACCAGAAACGCCTAATTTCTGCATAAGCATAGCTGGAAGATTGGATTGTAGTGGCTGGGCTTCTTGTGGCATCGCTCCATGTTCAAGCATTTGTTCTCAGCAATATATTATCTCTTGTCTCTTTGCTATGATTGACTTGGATATAATAGTGCTAGCTGGCTTCAGCCCTTTAATATCTAAAGGGTTTAATATTATTTTTACATTCTAGAAATAAATATTCTATCAATGCATGAATTGTAATGTTTGATTTGGTACGCATGCACGCACACATGCACACACACACACACATACACTAGAAGAACAAGAAGCAAAAAGAGTTCTTTTGGAGTCCTCTATATTTTTTAAAAGTGGGAAGCAGTCTTGAGAGGGTTACTGTATTTTTCGGACTAAGATGCACCGGATTATAAGGCGCACCAATATTTTGAAGAGGTAAATTTAAAAAAAAAAGTTTTTGCACTCTGCAGGCCTCCCTAACTCTCTGTACTCCTCGTTTTTTGTGAAAAACAGGGCATGCAGAGATTCCTGCAAAGTGCTCCTGGGGATTGGGGGAAAGTAAAATGAGCAAAAAATGGCCCATTTTTCACTCGTTTTTGCCCCCCCCCCCAGCCCCCAGGAACACTTTGCAGGCCTCCCAAACCCTCTGCACATCCATTTTTGTGAACGGGCGAGGTTTCGGGAGGCTGCATTCAATGAATAAGACCACCCAGATTTTCACCCTCTTTTTTGGAGGGAAAAGGTGTGTCTTATACTCTGAAAAATATTGTAAGTGACACTGGGATAAGCCAGTTTCAAATTTAGGCTGAAGGCGTATGACCATATATGCCAGATTACTCCTATTAATTTAGAGGAATCAGATTAATATATTCCTTAAAATTACTTGTTTTAGGTCTAAATGAGCTGCCTTTATTTTACCAGAAGATGGCAGCTATGCCAAGCAGAATATTTGTGGCAAGGTTGAAGATACTATTGAATTTGATTGAAGTATTAAAAACAAAAATTAAGGCATTTTATTATAGAAGGAAAAAATAATGATTGCATTATCTAATCACACAGTTTTATGCAAACAGAACAATGGCTTGGTATAAAATTGGAGTGATGAAAATTGAAGATTGGTTTTACAAGAAAAAAATAAAAAAGTCGTTATTTAATGAAGTTATTCCAGTTCAATTGATCAACATCAACTATGGCAATAAAATTGCAGTAGAGCAGTATGCTGTTATGTTAGAGAGACAGGATAGAATTGATTGCTTTTCTATTAATCTTAAGATCTCTCATTCCACTTTTTTTTAATTACAGGCAGCATAGCACTGAGTCCCACTTGGGTTCACACATCAGACTAGCAATGAGATATCTAAATTAACAAAATTTAAAACTATTCTGTGTTTGACAAAAAAGATTTACCTCTGCACTGGCTAGGAAGTACAGAGTAGGTAAATAAGGTTTTACTGATCCTTGGGGATGGGGATGTGAACCTCTAGGACAGTGTTGGCAAATCTTTTAGGGTGCCAAGTGCCGAAATGGTAGTGCACGTGAGTGGAGGGGGAGAGCTAAAAACTGGAAGAGCAGTTCCCTGGAACGCAGGGGTGGGACTGCCGGAAACTGGAAGAGCAGTTCCATGGGGGGCATGTGCACACCAGGAAGTTGAGCTTCCATTTTCCAACAATTATTAAAAAAAACCCAAAACATTATACAATACTCCATCATCCACTCTTTCCCAAGAACCAGGTTTTAAGGGTTATTTAAATAGGATCAGGAATGGCAGCTGTCTAGATTTTGAGGGGAATGACAGAGGAGGCCACTTCCCAGGTTCTACCAGATGATATTGTTTAATCAATGGGACCTAGAACAGTGTTTCTCAACCTTGGTCACCTGAAGATGCATGGACTTCAACTCCCAGAATCCCCCAGCCAGTTCTGCTGGCTGGGGGATTCTGGGAGTTGAAGTCCACGCATCTTCAGGTGACCAAGGTTGAGAAACACTGACCTAGAATATATAAACTCTTGTTAGATTATGTGGGATAGGCAGAAACTATAGATGATAGGCAGTTCCTCAAATAACTAGGTTCTTGCCCATGTGCATCTTGACTAACTAAATATGTGAGTTTTGAACTAGATCTGTGATGGCGAACCTATGGCCCATGGCATGCATGCATGCATGCATGCATACATACATACATACATACATACATACATACATACATACATACATACACACACACACACACATATATATATATATATATATATAGATAGATAGATAGATAGATAGATAGATAGATAGATAGATAGATAGATAGATAGATAGATAGATAGTCATTGTACATTTACACATACTACGAAATTCACATAACACCCAGAGAACAGTTGCAACACCCATAACAATCCCCAAAACACCCCCCACCCCCCAAAAAAAAACCTCCGCCCCGAACCACCCAAACATCCACATAACAGACCAAGTAGTGTTGTCCAATAGCTCACTGATGATGATCCTTTAGTTCATTGTTAAGTGCAATTATAGCTCTGGGATAAAAACTATTCAGAAGACGTGTGATCCTAATTTGAATTGTTCTGTGTCTTCTGCCAGAAGGCAACAGTTTAAAAGCATTGTGAGCAGGATGGGAAGAGTCTCTGAGAATGTTATGCAACTTCCTCAAACAGCGAGATGTGAAGATGTCATCCAGGGCTGGTAGCTGGAGCCCGATGATATTCTGGGCAGTTTTAATAATTCTCTGTAGAGAATTATTAAATTCTCTACAGAAAATTTAATAATTCTCTACAGAGCTTTCTGTAGAGAAAGCTCTGTAGAGCTTTTTTGTCTGCTGCAGAGCTGCTCCTATACCATGCAAGAATGCCATATGTTTCAATGGTGCTGCGATAGTAGGACAGAAGTAGATGCTGAGATAGATTTATCTTCTTTAGCATTCTCAGGAACTACAGCCTCTTCTGTGCCTTCTTCACAAGCATGTTAGCATTCATGGTCCATGAGAGGTCCTCTGAGATATAAATGCCCAGAAATTTAAAGCTACCAACCCTCTCCACCTCCTCGCCATTTATGTACAATGGTAAATGTACATCTCTCTTCTTCCTGAAGTCAATTATAAGTTCTTTAGTTTTTTTGGTGTTAAGTGTAAGATTATTTTCTTTACACCACAATGTCAGCCCTTGTACTTCCTTCCTATAAGCAGACTCATTGTTCTTATCAATGAGCCCCACACTGTTGTGTCATCCGCAAATTTAATAATTATGTTGGTGTTATACAATGGGGTACAGCCATGTGTGTACAAAGAATAGAGGAAGGGGCTTAACACACAACCCTGCGGGGCTCCTGTTCTTAATATCAGAGTAGAAGAATGATGAGATCCCATCCTTACTGACTGTGGCCTATCTATCAGAAAATCCTTTGTCCACAGGGAAGGAAGGAAGGAAGAAGTAGGATTGTTGTAAGATAAGATGGGTTTATGGGATGGTAAGAAAGCAATTTCAAGTATATTGTCAACTGTAGGGGAGAAAAATTGTTACAAATACATATTATTAATAACAGTTATGAGATCATATAATTGTGAATGTATATATGAGAAATAAAAATTTAAAATTAAAAAAAAAGAAAAGAAAATCCTTTATCCACAAACAAATCCTCTGATTTATACTCAAATTGGACATTTTAAGAAACAACCTGTTCGGTAGAATGGTATTAAAGGCAGAGCTATAATCCACAAATAGCAACCTTACATATGTTCCCTGTTGTTGCAAATGGTTTAATACAGTATGGACAACAATAGACATAGCATCATCAGTTGATCTATTTCTCCTATATGTGAATTGGTATGGATGGAAGACTAGCCTTAATATAGTTCAACTCCAGTGTCTCAAAACATTTCATGACAACAGATGTTAAAGCTATTGGTCTATAATCATTAAGAGATACCACTACTGTCTGCTTAGGGACTGGCACTATAAAGAGCACTGCAACAGGGATAGATTGAAAATATCAATGAACACTCCAGCTAGCTCTGCAGTGCAGTCCCTAACAACTCGCCCCGTGATTCCATCAGGCCCAGCTGCCTCCTGGATGTTGACATTCTGGAAAGCGTGTCTCACATCAGAGATCTGCAGTAGAAGTGGTTGTCTATTGATGGTAGGTGTTAGTAGTATACTATCAGTGGTAGTTGCTGGAATGATGGCCGTTCCTGTTTCCACCTCAAAACAGCTGAAAAAATTGATTTAGCTGTTCCGCCAAAGAGACATAACTGCTAGACAAACTATTTTTATTGCTCTGCCCTGTGATTTGTCGCAGAGTTTGCCATAACTGACGAGAGTCCGAGTTCTCAAAAAGATGTTCAATCCTCCAACTGTACGTAGCTTTAGCATCCTTGATGCCTTTTTTCAATTTAGCTCTCACCTCGGTATACTGTAGCGCATCACCAGAGTGGAAAGCAGCATTCCTAGCGCTTAATAAAAGACACACTTCTCTATTTATCCAGGGCTTATTGTTAGAGATAACCCGTACTTGTCTGGTGGTAGTAACAAATCAATGCAGCTTTTGATATAAAACAGTACTGTTGAAGTGTAAGTATCAATATTGTCTTCTCAAACAATGCCCAATCAGTGCTCCTAAAGCAATCTTGAAGTTGCTCCGATGCACCCTCTGGCCACACTTGTATTTCTCTAATCGATGGTCTAATTCTGTTGACAAAAGGTCTGTATGATGGGATCAAGAACAAAGATATATGATCTGACTGTCCCAGGTGGGGTAAATGCATAGTCCTGTATCCATGCATGATGTTACTATATACCTGATCCAAGTTATTTTTCCCTCTGATGGGACAGTCTACATACTGATAGAATTAAGGGGGGACAATCTTTAAATAGGCTTGATTGAAATCGCCTGCAACCACCCGCACTCCATCTGGGTAGGCCTGTTGCTGTTTGCTAATAGCAGTTAACAGGTGACTCGTGGCTATAGTCGTATTAGCATCAGGAGGTATATATACTGCAGTTATTATTACAATATTAAACTCACAAGGTAGATAAAAGGGGCGGCATTTCACTGCCAAGTACTCCAGATCAGGAGAGCAGTGAGTGTCCATTGTTTTAACATTTGTGCTCCAGTTGTTATTTATGTAAACACAAAGCCCCCCTCCTCTGCTCTTCCCAGAGACAATGATTCTATCTGCTCGATGATATACTGAGCGTCCTTGTAATTCAATAGCCTCCCCTGGAATACCCCTGGAATAGTAGGGACAAGCCACGTCTCTGTAAAGATCATAACACAGCAGTCCCAAATGTTTTTCTGCCGAGAGATAGTAAGTTCCAGCTCTTCAATCTTATCAGAGAGAGATCTAACGTTTGAAACAAAAAGATTTGGCAATGCAGGCTTATGAGGATTTTTATCTAACTTTACACGTAGTCCAGCTCTACAATATCATTTCTGCCTGCGTTTTCTTCGTTTCCTTCATTTCTTTTGCTCTCTGGCAGGAAGACTAATCCATGGCATCCATCTAACCAGCTCAGCTGGGATGTTGTAACTTGAAACTCCTGATTCAAAAATGCAGCCTTCTCTGCTCTCTCTGCCAATGATTAGTAACTCTTGTTGGCTGTAAACTACTTGTGCCTGAACATGCAGAGCATTCACTAAAAAATACACAAACAATAAATTAATTAAAAAACACTAGTCTCTAGAGCATCGAGACGCTGCATATGCAAGCGCTGCCATTTTAATTGAGCCATGTTGCATGGTGTCACCTCTTCATTTTCTAGGTTTCTGGTGTGCATGCGCACACATGACTATCAGCTGGCCTTCGTGTGTGCGGTAGTGCCAGAAACTGAAAGACCTGGTCTTTCGTTTTCCGGCGTGAGCATGCACACCGGCCAGCTGATTGTCATGCACACATGCAGGCCAGTAACCGGAAGACTACCTGGCCAGCGCACGTGTGTATGCCAGAAACTAGGAGTTCATTTCCATCGCCCGCATGCCCCCAGGGCAGGTCCTCTTCCTGGTTGTGGCCCCAACAAGCATGCGCAAGCTCAGTTTTCGGTACTCAGTGCCAAAAAGATTCGCCATCATTGAACTAGATGATATAGAAATATATATTTAAGAGAAGAGAATATCCTTGGTGTTCTGAGCTTGGTTGTTTGCTTTGCAACCATTTCATTACCCAACTAGGTAACTGCACTGATGTTTTTAGTCAGGTAATAAAACATCTGCAAGCAAACAACAAAGTTCAGAGACCACCAAGGACCTCACAATGCATTTTTAAAAATTGCCAGTTTGTGTAGAAGTGGAAGGCAAACAGGTGTAACTTTTCCTAATCAGAATGTATCCCCAAATGCTCATTCTGTTGCAAATTTCTTTTCCCAAGACTTTTAAAGAGGAGATTTTAAAAAAGGAGACTTTTAAAGAGGAAAATGAGGCTCTGGAATATATAAGAGTAGGATATAGGATAGCAAAAAGGATGCATACTTATTTTATTATGTTTTATTTTATTTTGAGAATAGTGTGTATATCCTTTGCAAATCAATAAGGTGCAATGGGCTTCTGTTCAGCAACCATTGAAAGATGTATTTGGAGAACTGTGCTCAAACATGTCAGGAATAATTGATGTAGTTTTTGTGCTGGACAGCAATCATCTTATTTTAATCTGAAAAATAGAAGAGACAGGGGAAAAAGCTAGATGATTACATAAGATTGCACTTAAGATTTAATAAACCCCGTTCACCAGAGAACTACTCAATTAATTATTTTAGGATATAGAATCTCATTAGCCTGGCTGATGAAGTAGTATGAATATATATTCAGTATGTGTACTTGGGAGAGCCATAAATGGAATCTCTTCCTAGTTTTTTTTCCCCCCATGAAGAAGTCTTCTTAGGATACAAGAAAATAGATAATTGCACTTGAAAAGTATATAATAAAAAACAGAACTAAAATAATTTCTTGTTTCTCATGTGGTCATGTTTTTTTTTTCTTTTTAAATTAAAAAAGCCAAGTGACTCCTTTGGCTAACTTGCCATTTGGCATTCTTTCTGTAATGTATCAACTTATTCATATGACAATTAGCTGATAATTGAGATTACTGCAATGCAATTTGATGCATATATTTAAGATATAATTCTGTGGTTAAGTTTCTATGCCTGTTTTCCAAAGCGGTCAGTAAAAGAAATTATAAAAGAGTCTGGTTTCTACATAATACTGAGATGGATTTTGCAGGAGCTTCTGCAGGGCTGAACAGACCCATAAACTTATATTTATCCTTTGCTCTTCCATTGCTGATAGGAGGGAAATGGCTCCTTAGTTTAATCTGTACTTTCTTCTAAAATCTGTTTTTTTAGTTATGATGCTACATTCATGAGGACATTGTCACACACAGCATGACTTACATCAGATGCCATGATGGCATTACAGGCAGTCTTTGGATTACAATCATTTCTTCAGAGGCCATTCAAAGTTATGATGGCAATGGACAATGGGAATTTACAATGAATTTTGGACATTGAAATATTTCTATAGTTGTGTTATTGTGATCTGGGCACTTGTTACCTGATTCACAACATTGCAGCAAACTGCTCTCACATGCTCATGATTTTCAACATTCCCTGCAGGCTGCTCACAAGCAGTCAGTTGGGGAAGCTGGCAGGAAATCAGAAGTGATGATCACATGAGCTCCTCACTTGATGACCCATGTGGGCTCCATTTAATGATGGCAACCAGGACTCCTGGAATTGCCATTGAGCTTTACAACCATGTTACTTATCGATGATATTTTAGATCCCAATTGCCATTATAACCTGAGGACTACTTCTACATGCTCACATCACTTATGTAATGACATCAGGGGTGTTATACCTCTAGCATATAGTTTGTGTATTTTTATTGCTGCTGCTGTTCTTTAATGTGTATTGAGCTCCATCTGGTGCTCTTTCCTTGTTTGGAAATTGATTTGATGGTGTTTGACCTTACCCATAGTCAGACTTCATTTTGTAACATTCTGTGATAACAGAAACATGTAGAAGAATCCACCTTAGTCTGGGACACATGTTCTTCCAAAGACAAAGTCTATATCCCATACATAGCATCGCTGTTTCACCTTATCCTGATTTTTAATAAAGTATGAAGATTTATGTTTACAGTCTGGCTTATTAAAGGATAGGAGGGTTTAGCTGCATGTCGAACAACACACATGGTAACATGTAATGAGGACAGAACAATGGATGTATTGCCATTTTCACATTATCATGGAGATTTGAAAAATAACAATAGTCACTGATCAGTAACCTTTCCAGGCATTGGCATCATTGTGTAATTTCATACGCATTGTCACAGGAGTAAAATAAATAACATTGAAAAGAAATAATCTGATTAGAAAAATACAAACCTTCCAAAATATTTTCAAAGAACATTATCTAGTGTGAAGTAGATGTGCGTAGACATTAATGTTCTTTATGTTCTTGATCCTTTTGTGTGATGTTTTAATTGTTAAATTGAAATGTAGTGGTATGCAAATGCTCTTGGATACACAAAGACAACAGAATTTGAAGTTGAAGTTCTCTGTATCAAGTTAAAAAATTAAAGCTCCTCAGTGTTACCTTAGATTTTCCGGGCAGGCACAGTTGTTCCCCACAGTTTTATGTTTAATTAAAGCAGTTCTTAGTCTATTTTCTTTTACTTCTTTGTTGCATTAAATTTGTCTTCCAAAATTAAGAATTCAGTAACACATTTAAAGCTGAGAGATTTATTTTAAACAAATATTATGCATTTGAGAGAAGGTGTCTCTTCCCAAAAATTTCTGTCAATATTTATTAATCCTTTACATTTGCACAGAATACTTGTTAGTTTTGCCATTTCCAACCTGTAATTCAGTTTAACCTGCAATGATAAAGCCTGAAGCACCCAGCTATAGACTTCTAGGCATTTACATTTATAAAACCCCGTTGGGATCCTCACACTATTATGGTTAGTTAAGAAACAAGTGCTGAACTTGATAGACCAATATTTGGTTTAGCATATGAACTACCATGTTGTTCAGAGCGTTTCACTATTTGCCGTTGTAATTTTGAAATGGGAACCCCTTCCAAAGTTTTCTATCTTTTTTCAGTTCAGCAAATGCTTAATTTCAAAGTATCTTACTTCCTATTTAAATCCTGGCACAGGTCTTTCCTACATTTACAAGCATTAATTCCTGGCATACTCTCTTAAATGGAAAACCTTTGGATGTTTTGAAATGTGGACAACAGACTGCTCTGCAGCTGGCTAAATCAAACTCTTTCATTTCCTCCCTTTGAGTCCATCACCTAAATTATATTCAGTGTTTACATATGAAATGCGAAGAGTGTGCATTTACTGTGTCACATGGAGTGTATCCCTGATAATATTTGATGTATATTGAGCCAGCCATGTCTTTCTATTTGCCATTTCTCCCTGAATAGTAGGCAAACAAATCTTTAATTTCTTCCTCCTCTGTCTGAGCAAAGACCTTTCTTTCATTACGCATTTAAGCTGCTCATTTCCTTCAAGAATCCTAAGAAAGCAGACAAGGTCCCTTGTAAAAGAGGTTTTGAGGGCTCAGATAACACTGAGAGCAAATTAAGGCCCTGGGCTACCAGTTGCCCACCACCTGTTCCACAGCCGTTAGCTATGATAAAGTGCTTGTAGCTGGAGCTGTTAGTGCATGCCTTAACCAAAAAAACCCCAAGGTTACTGAAAGTTGAGCTCTTAATTCTTTCATTTTCTGGCTTTTTGGCAATCAGTATATGTTACACTCTTCCTTTCTGCCTGAAGAAAATGGAGCTGAGCACGTACATATAAATCCTAGGAAGCTGCAGGGTGCAAGCAATCTTAATATTTTTCTCATTGGCATTAAAACATATGCAAGTCCTCTCAGTCTCTGCCTTTCTTCATTTTGTGAGAAAGCTTTATGCTATTTTTTTTCAATCCCTTAAGGATTACCTGCCAGATGGTCAGAATTTTTCTTCCACCAAAGATTTCTGTTTTATTCTGATTTGTTGAAAGGAGGCAGAGAATCAGCTTGCAGTGAAACATGACCCCTTGTACTGTAATCATTCATACAGTGATGATTAAAGTATTAATATTTAAAATGGTTAAATAAATTGGTAGTTCTTTGGAGCCTGCCAGTTATTTTCAGGTGTAACAACTGCATTGTTCCTTTCCGTTTCTTTTCTTTTTAAAGAAGGTAGTAGTTCATAGTTTTTTGTGGAAGGAGCATTGTAGGAACAATGCCTATTACTGCTTCTGTCTTAAAAGTAATTAAAAGTTGCTATTTGCAAAAAAGCAAATGATAGCTAGCTGAATAATGATAATTAGATAATTAGTTTGGGGCTAATAATATTCCCTGATTCTTTTTTTCCCCAGTAATATTTTCTAGTTTAATATAAGATTTCTCTGCTTTTGGAGTTATAAGTCAATCTGATCATTTAACTTCAAATTAGATGCTGTGTTTGTATATTGGTGGGATATCATTCCCCCTCCCTGCCTTGAGTTATTATTGACCACATTTTGTTGGTTTTCCAAAAGGCCCCAGAGATGGGATTTTTTCCATGGGCCTGGGGACCACACACAGAAATGGAGTCAATCAAGTGGGGGATTTGATTGTGTTGCTGCTGCCATGGGAGCAGGGATTTTGGATGTGGATTTTGGAAGTGGATGATTGATTTTTATGTTGCAAGCCACCTAGAATCATCTGTGTGTGAATTAGGCAGTCATATACATTTGTTTAATAAATAATAAAATAAAAATAAATTCGAACTACGAATTCCAAGAACTAAAATACAAATTTTTCTCATCAGATAAAACCTTAACACTACCTTTGTTAAAATATAGAGGTTTGTGGTTCAATTAACACAGAAATGTACAGACTCCGGTTTGGCCTCCCACCATTTTATGCACGGAATTGCTAAATTGGCAATATTTATGCTATCAATAGGACAGCTTTCCTGAAAATGTCTGTATATCCACTACTGTATATGTCTTCTATTCATTTTGCTACATAAAGTAATGAGGTTCTGGACTGTGGGATGATATTTCGAGCCTCAGACCTTCCAGTAGAATATTCAAAGAGAAAGACAGAGACAAAAAATAAGGAAAGTCACCCCAGAACACCAAAATATATGGATGCATTTATGTTTGTTTGTCCTATAGTTGGATGAAACTTTTGCAGTGCTTTTCATGTAGTAGCTTCAAGGATAACGTGGAAAGAACCAAACATAAAGGTTGACTTACTTTGGTTATATGATTCTTAGAAAAATCTGACCAATTAAATGTTCCATGTGCTGGTGCTGTCAGACATGTCTTTTAAGTGTCAGAAGAAAATTCATAGTTCTCAGCACTGATACCAATTATAACTGTCCCAGCTTCCTCAAAGTATGTTTTGCTGAATATCTGTATGGCAAGTTTTAAGACGTATCACTTGCTTTCTAATCCAAACCTAATCAGATCAAACAATAGTATGCCACTGATTGGCCATGGATGTTTGTTTTGTGAAGTGGGCTATTAAATGAAACACCCAAGATTTACCCACCCACTCAAATATTTAAATATAAAAAATTGTTTTCCTGATGATAATTGTGACTTGGGCACAATGTGACCACAAATACTTGAATAGAAGTATTGTTATTCTTTCCAGTTTAATCATCAAATTCTATAGTCTGAGGAGCTCAAAGTTATTTATAAGAGATATGGTGATTATACTTCGAAGCAGGGACTTGCAAGTGAACCTAGACAAACTGAACTCAATTTCATTATAATTTTTCTGGCTAAAAAGAGAAATATTGCATTTTGGGGGACTAATAGTATCTTTGAAGGGTTCCACCACAAAACCGCGTTTGACTAAAGTGCGCTCGATGAAACCACGTACCTGACGTCATCACAGCGCGACGAAAAAAGCACGCTGTGAGCGCTAAAGCTAAAATTAACCCCTAAACCTAAACCTAACCCTAAACCTAACCCTAACGCTTAACCTAACCCTAACCCTAACCCTAACCCTTAACCTAACCCTAAACCTAACCCTTACCTTAACGTGAATCGGCTTGTTTTCAAAGCACTTTTTAAAGCGCCCTTTTTTCTCCGCGGTCGCTGTTGTCGCGCTGCTGATGACGTCAGCGACGCGCTTTAATCGGGCGCGCTTTAGTGGACCGCGGTTTTGTCTTTGAAGAACCTAGGTAAATTTGGCCAGCAGTTCTCTGAATATCTGACTTGGCTACATTAATAATCAGATGAATTTCAATTCCGTTATTTCTAGACTTGAAAACTGTATAACCATACATACATTAAGTTCCAAAAACTATGAATGAGTAATTAAAGTTGTTAACGCTTCAGCAAAGCTCTATGATGCAGAGATTTTAACTTACTTAAATGTGCATAAAGAGCAAGATGCTTATTCTCTAATTATAGTCCTGTGTTGAATTTTTCTAAGTATCTCAAGTTTAGAAATTTTTAAAGTTCCTGATATCATCGTCCAGTACTTACTTATCATACACAATATCATTTTCAAGATAATGCCAGATATGAAGTATATCTTGGGTTTCATTTACACCTGAAAATATATAGCTACAGGTAGTCCTTGACTTATGACCACAGTTGAGCCCAACATTTGTGTTGTTAAGCAAGGCTGTTGTTAAGGGAGTTTTGCCCATTTTACAAGCTTTGTTGCCACCGTTGTTAGGTTTATCACTGCAGGTGTTAAGTTAGTAACATGATTGTTAAATGAATCTGGTTTCCCCACTGCTTTGCTTGTCGGAAGGTTGCAAAAGGTGATCACAACCATCATAAATATGAGCCAGTTGCCATGCACCTGAAATTTAGATCACATGACCATGGGAATACTGCAACAGTCATAAATGTGTAAAACGATAATAAGTCACTTTTTTCAGTGGTGTTGTAACTACAAACAGTCACTAAATGAATGGTTGTAAGTCAAGCATTATTGAATAGATAGTGTGTCTAGCACATATTCGATTTAAAAAAAAGGTACCTCTTGGTTAGGTTAAAAGAGGCTTGATTTTATAAAAAGGAATTAAGTTCTCAATAAATCTTACCATTCTTGAAAGTAAGTTAAAGAAGGCCACTAAATTAATATAACACTCAAGATGTTTTTCTTGCTGAAGGTTGACTATAGTTCCATTGTTCTCCTTGGAGCAGTGGATTCCACAAGACCGTTTCTCAACTTTTTGTTATCTTTTTGGCACTTACCGTATTTTTCGGAGTATAAGATGCACCGGCGTATAAGACACAGCAAGGTTTTGAAGAGGAAATTTTAAAAAAAAAGTTTTTGCACTCTGCAAACTTCCCCAAAATGGCCCATTTTTCCTGTACTTTCGGTGGGAGGGGCTACAACAGGGTTTATCACAGCCTGACTGAGGGATTTTTCTTAAATATCCTCCTTTCCCTCTCAGCTCCCAGTTTCCCTTAGTCTTTTGGTCCAAGCACTAGCACTACACCAGTGAGGTAGTTTTGTGATATTTATTGAGTATTCTAAATTCACTTGATTTGATATTGGCTGGCTCTAGGAAGGCTACAAGCCTCGGCAGAGACAACGATCGGCTCCCTCTGTGCTCAGCGGAGGCCGATACAGCTAATTCCAGCAACAGCTTGAGAGCGACATCTAGTGACCTCTCTAATTTGAACTAGTCAGCCGTTCGGCATTAGGAGATGCCGGCAATGCCACCGGCTTCCCACGCGGCCTTGGAAGCCTGCTGCAGCTCGCCAATGCAGAGGCCGCGCCAAGTGTGAGAAGATACGACCTGAATAGCGCAGATCAGCCCTCAGGAGTGGAAAATGCTGGCGCAGGGGTCTGCCAGGTCCGGCTCGTTGTGAGGCTAACCCCTCAGAGCCATGTGCATCAAGAGCACCCAACTCTTAACCCACAAGGTGCAGTGGCCATTTTGGTGCGACCTCATGGGCGGCGGCTTTCTCCCACGTTTCTCTGAGCGGAGCAGATTGAGTGGATTGGAGGCCTGAGGCAAAGAGGGGAAAATGACTCAAACCCGAGTCTTCCCACTGGCGGCCACCTGGCATCCTTCATGGACCAGTGGGACCAGATAACCTCAGATCCCTGGGTCAGGTCGACGATCAGAGAGGGCTTCCTGCTGGAGTTCCTCGCCCCTCCCTTGATGCTCTTCAAGACTTCCCCCCCTCCAGGGATCCAGAAAGGCGACGTCTTATGCTTTAGGCGATTCACACCTGCTGGACATTCGGGAAGTCATGCCGGTCCCTCTGGAGGAATGGGGCCAAGGCGTTTACTCGAACCTCTTCTTTGTCCCCAAGAGCTCCGGTGGATGGAGGGCTATCCTGGACTTGAAACGCCTGAATTCCTTCCTGGTCTACCGGCGTTTCAAGATGTCCTTTCTCAGGTCCATACTATTGGGGATCAGGCGAGGGGACTTCTGATGTCAATAGACTTGACAGAGGCATACTTACATATTCCGATTCGGCCGACACACCGCAAATTCCTCTGTTTCTCACATGGGAGTCGTCACTTTCAGTACAGGGCACTTCCATTTGGTCTGGCCTCCGCCCCTCGCACGTTCACGAAAGTCCTGGCAGCAATGGCAGCTCACCTAAGCTCCCGGCTGGGGAGACTCCATTGTTACCTGGACGACGTGCTCATCCTTGCCCAGTCCCGAATGCAGGCGAATCTAGATCTGTAGGTCACCATCAGATCGTTACAGTGCCTGGAGTTTTCCATCAACTTCTCCAAGAGTCACCTCTCCCCTTCAACAAGAATCCTGCATCTAGGCACAGTAATAGACTCAAACACGGGACTGGTTCACCTTTCAACAGAACGTCTGACAAGCCTGCAAACAATGGCACGGCACGTCCTCGCAGGTCGGTCAGCTTCCATCCTGACCTTGGCACAACTGCTGGACAAGATGGTGTCGTGCATAGGGATTGTTCCATGGGCCCGCCTACAGTCCAGAACATTACAGTGGACACTCATTCCATTCCAACAACAGCGGATGAGCAGCTCCCTGCACTCCATTTGTCTCTCACCGGAACTCCGCTGATCCCTGAAGTGGTGGTTGTCCCCGTCATTGAACCGCGGGGCCGAGTTCTGGGAACCGGATCGCGTCTCCATCACAACGGATGCCAGCCTTTTCGGCTGGGGAGCAGTGATGGGGACCAGCCTGGTGCAGGGCCAATGGTCAAAGTCCGACCTGCACCACAACATCAATTGGCTGGAGCTGAAGGCGGCCCGTCTAGCCTTACTTCATTTTTGGGACTCAATCAACAACCAACATGTCCTCCTCCTGACAGACAATATAGCGGCTAAGGCTCACATAAATCGCCAAGGCGGGACCCATTCCAGGAGTCTGTGGCAGGAGGCTCGCAGGCTCAGCCTATGAGCAGAGAGGAACTTGAAATCTATCCTCTCGGAACATATCTCAGGTGTAGCCAATCACCAAGCCGACTGGTTGATCCAGAAGACAATGGATCACGGCGAGTGGCAGCTGGACCCAGAGATATTCCACAGTATCTGCCTCCGCTTCGGCGATCCACTGTTGGACTTGTTTGCGAGTCCGAGCAACATTCAACTTTCCCCATTCTATTCCCGCTTTCCTGCATGCAACGCGTAAGGCACAGATGCTCTCTGGAGTCCGTGGCCCCACAGCCTTCTATATGCGCATCTACTTCAGACATACATCCCCCATTAGGCTATCAGAGGCCCTGTTCCCGTCCTTCCAACCTAGGTCACTTGGGGCTAGGGTGTCCACCACCATTGGCAGGTGGGTGAGACAGACCATCATGGAGACTTATCAAGCCGTACTTCAGGTACCTCCACAGGGCATCACCGCCCACTCCATGAGGAGCGTGGCTACTAGAGCCGCCTGGGCTACCAGGGCTCTGCTGGAGGATATTTGTAGAGTGGTCACCTGGGCCTCTCCCCCTTTATTCGCCACTATCGCCTTGATCGTTTCATTTCAGCAGACACGGCTTTTGGACGTAGGGTACTTCAACAGGTAGCGACCCCTCCTCTTCCGGAGTCATCAGCCCACCCTGGGACTTAGCTTGGATATGTCCCTGTTGTAGCTCCTCCCACTGAAACTACAGGAAAAAGAACATTAGTCCTTACCTGAATGTTTCTTTTCTGTAGTAAAGGTGGGAGGGGCTACTTTTCCCACCCTCAATGATTCAATGGGTCAGGGAGGTCGGGTTATTGTTGTTATTGTTATAGTTGTTTCTCGTTCTTGGGATGTTATTTCCTTACATAAAGCTATCAGCTCGGCTCCCAGTTTCAACCTCGTGAAACTGGGAGCCGAGAGGGAAAGGAGGATATTTTAGAAAAATCCCTTAGTCTCTGGACCAATCAGGCTGTGACAAACCCTGTTGCAGCCCCTCCCACCTTTACTACAGAAAAGAAACATTCAGGTAAGGACCAATGTTCTTTTTCACGAAAACGAGCCCGTTTCCCCCCCCCCCAAGAGGCATGAATAGCCTTTAGGCAGCTTGCAGAGTTCTTCGGGGGGGGGGGGGAAGCAAAAAACAGCCCATTTTTCACAAAAACGGCCCCGCTTTTCATAAAAATAAAGAGCATGGATAGCCCTTAGGAAACTTATAGAATGCTCTTCGGGGGGGGGGGGAAAGTGAGCAAAAACTGAGTCATTTTTTCCTAATTTCTGCCCTCCCCAGCCCCCAGGAGCTCTCTAAAAGCTTCCTACAAGCTCTGCACAGCCATTTTGGTGAAGGGACGAGGTTTCAGGAGGCAAAAAATGCTGTATTCAGTGTATAAGAGGCACCCAGATTTTCAGCCTCTTTTTTGAGGGAAAAAGTCTTATACTCCGAAAAATACTGCAGTCTTCAACTTACGACTATTTATTTAACAATCATTCAAAGTTACAGCAGCATTGAAAAAAGTGAACATAGGACTGGTCCTCACACTTACAGCCATTGCAGTATCCTTGTTATCACATGATTAAACTTCAGGCGCTTGCAATCAGTGTGTTATTTATGATTTACCAGTGTATCCATTTATGATGGGTAGGGCATCCTGAGGTCACATGACTTTCCCAGGAGACTGCGTACAAGAAATCAATGGGGAAAGCCAGACTCACTTAACTATTGCATAATTCATTTAATGATGGCTGTGAAGAGATTATAAAAGGCACAACCCATGCCATGCCATATCATTTATTGCTTTCCATGTGAAAGAGTTTGAAACATACAATAGTATTGTTATCTTTCTATTCATGAATCTTATGACCTGCCTCCTGATGTTGAGGGGCCCTTACCATAATTGCCAACACTACAATAGCAAGCTTCTCCCCTCAGATGAACACAAATAATAGCTTTCTGGGAAGGTACAAAGTAGATTCTTATAAACATTGTCAGGTATTTACTAAATAAATTTACTGCAATTGGGCATACCATTTGCAAGCAAGTTAGTGAGATGAAGCTCTTAGAACATCACTTAAAAAGAAAACCAAGAAATCCAAGAAAAAAACAGTATGGCTGCACAAAGATCTCTGGCAAATTGAAAGACAAAAACAGGACAAGTAGAAATAATGGAAAGAAGGACATATAGCTAAGGCAGAATATCAGCAGATAGTCAGAATCTGTGCAAAGATGAAGTCAGGAAAGCAGAGGCTTAGAATGAACAAAGACTTGCAACAAAAGTCAAAGATAATAAAAAAGGTTTATTCCAACATATAAATAACAAGAAAAAAAATCAATGAAACAGTCGGTCCACTAAAGAGGGAAGATGGCAAGGAAGTAACAGGCAGCAGAGAAAAAGCAGAGCTGCTCAACTAACTTTTTGCATCAGTTTTCATGCAAAAGGAAACTATAGTTCAACCTACCAAAAACATAACTGTAAAAGATGGACTAGAAATAAAAGTTAAAATAAGCAAAAAAAAAAAAAAAAAAAAGGTAAAGAAACACCTGTCTATTCTTGATGAATACAAATCATTGGGACTTGATGGATTACATCCCAGAATTCTAAAGGAGCTGGCAAATGTCAGTTCAGAACCAGTATACCATATCTTTTAAAAGTCCTGGAGTATTTAGGGAACTACCATAGGAGTGTAAAAGAACTGATGTGCTTCCCATCTTCAAAAAAAAAAAAGGGGGGGGGACCCAGGAAACTACAGACCAATCAGCCTAACATCAATTCCCAGGAAGATACTGGAAAAGATAATAATAATTTTAAAAAAACCAGATCTGCCAACATTTAAAAATGAATAAAGTAAAGTCTTAGTAAGACCACACCTAGAATACTGAATTCAGTTTTGGTCACCACACTATAAAAAAGATGTTCAGACTCTGGAAAGAGTGCAAAGAAGAACAACTAAGAGGATTAGGGGACTGGATGAATGGTTACAGGAACAGGGCATGGCTAGACTAGTGAAGAGAAGGACCAGGGGAGACATGATAGCAGTGTTTCAATATTTGAGGGACTGCCACAGAGAGGAGGGCTATTTTGCAAAGCACCTGAGGCGTGACCCGTCAAAACCGTGGTTGACAAAAGCGCGCTCGACGAAAGCGCATACCTGACGTCATCAGCAGCGCGACGAAAAAAATTAAAAAATAAATTAAAATAAAATAAAATTAAAGCAAGCCGATTCACATAAAGGTAAGGGTTAGTTTTAGGTTTAGGGTTAGGTTAAGGGTTAGGGTTAGGTTTAGGGTTACGTTAAGCGTTAGGGTTAGGTTTAGGGTTAGGTTAAGGGTTAGGTTTAGGGTTAGGTTAAGGGTTAGGTTTAGGGTTAGGTTTGGGGGGGGGTTAGGGTAAGGTTTTCACTTTAATTTTAAATTTACCGCTCACAGCGCGATGTTTTCGTTGCGCTGTGATGATGTCACGTACGCGTTTTTGTCGAGCGCGCTTTTGTCTACCGCGGTTTTGTGGTGGAACCCACCTGAGGACCAGACAAGGAATAATGGATGGAAACTGAACAAGGAGAGATTCTACCTGGAAATAAGGACACATTTTCTGACAGTGACCGCAGTCAACCAATGGAACAGGTTGCCTTCGGAGGTTGTGGGAGCTTCATCACTGGAAGCTTTCAAGAAGAGACTGGACTGCCATCTGTCAGAAATGGTGTAGGGTCTTCTGCTTGGGTAGCCCTAACGTGGTATTTGTACATTACTGTATTTTGCTACATTACAAAATAGTGACACAGTAGAATATGTTGGCATTTGCTTTGCTCTACTGATTAGATATAACATTTAGGTGTTCTGCTGGGTATTGACCATTAGTTTAGATGTGTTTCTTTTGATTAAGGAAATTGCTATTTACATCTTCTAGTCAAACACATGCAAGAGGTATATATAGACCATATGATTTCTATCTAGCTGAAAATGAGGGAAAATATAGATTTATGATTTATTTCCATTCAGAAAATGAATTATGATTGTATGATCAGACTTTAAGTGTTGTATGCTGCAGAGAACTGTATGTTGAACACAGTGTTTTCTGAGTTATTCCTTTATAAAAGCTAAAATGCACTTTGAACACACAAAATTTCAAGAGGAATGAGCGTCCTTTCAGTGTGTTCATCATAATTTAATGAACCTTAGCTGAAAAGTTGGATCAATAGTGAAGCACAGATATAAACCCCATTGATTTCAATGGTGCTTGTTTTCAAGCAAGTGTATACTGAATGTATTGAAATCTACTTCTATATTTACTGGAGGTCCCATTCAACCTGAATTTTATTTATGTAGCCATTCAGTTGTAGTTGTTCCTAGCGACTTCTCTGTGTTCTTTGATGGCCACTGGATGGGAAAGGTATTCCAGACAGAGCAACCTGTGTGAAAAAATGTTGTTGTAATAACAAATTATTAGGTCACGGAGTCCAATTATGCATCTCAAGTTCAAAGATGTCCAGATAAACTACTGATATTTTTTCATCAAAACAATCAATTTGATTGTGTTATTCTCAAATGTGCACACTCTATAGGGTTTTATATTGTTTTGTGTCAATATCTTCAGGTGGCAGTATGAATTTATATCAACAGGGTAAGTTTATATATAAATTGCATGAGGATAGAGGGAAGAAAAATCATACAAAACAGGTTTATGGAATGACACACATTAATTTAATAACTATAATTATGTATAAACATATCAAGCAAGCATAAAAAGTACAAGGTGTACTGACTGAATTTTGCTTCTGTCTTGCATATAGAATTATCGCGGCTTTATTTCAGGAACTCTTTCAAGTCTAACTAACACTAATTCTGTCTGGATTGGAGATCATTTTGTCTCTGTGTGTATCTAGCAATTTATGGATTATCTTTAGTTTCTTTGAGCAGTGCAGTAATAACATCTATATAATATAGGGTTTATCTTAACGAGTAGTATAGTAGTCAGGCTCTGTAGCTCCCAGCTGAACATTTTCTATTGGTTATATAAGAATCTATACTCTCACTAATACAGAATAGCAATGAAGACCACTGCCTAGAGGTCTAAATTTTATCTGGGGAATTGGAGCAGGAATTGGACCCACTGAGACATCTCAGTTATAGAAAGTATAACCTTTTTCTATTCCTTTGCTGTCAAAAAGACGCCCAGTTTTCTCCAAGGTGATATGCCAGGCTTTCAGATTTACCATTTCAAATCTGCCGACTGTGAGGGTGCATGATGGAAAGTGTCTTTGTGGAAAACATTTAGATAAAGCAAGCTTCTATTAGCAAAGTGGGTGTCTTGCATGATTCATCGTGTGTTACTGCTTGTCAAGGAATGGAACAAAAAAATTAAACCTGAGAGAAGAAAATCCTACTTTTTGCTGGAAACCGTCTTGAAGTAAAACCAAAGACTATGCAAATTTCCCTTTGAAGCTCCATTATTGGCAGCAGAAAATCCTTATAATATACGGTCTTAGCTGCTAGAGTTAGCAAACAATTTGTTGCTTGACTGTCTTCAGGCTGTAGCCTTCCAGGTGAAATGACTCTTAATGGTGTCAATGTATATGAAAGTTCCTTTGGCCATTAGAATTCTGGCCTAAAATTAAAGTAGAAGATAAAGGGTAATCTAATGCCAGTTTCCAACTTCCTAAATTAGTTTAGCCTGAAGTACCTAAACCAGAGCCTATATTTAGGCACAAAGTTGCTAAATTGTAGAGGAGACATTTTGACAAATGCTGTCTATTATGATGGACAATTGGTTTATTCAGACATTAAAAAATTGAGGTACAGACATACAAGATCAGAGAAGTCTTTTGAACTTAATAGAGATAAGTCAGTATCCAAAGTTATCGCAGTTGTTGGCATAAAGCAACTGTGTATAGTTTTGCTCTCTTTCCTGCAGTTGGTCTAGTTCTTAAATAGAATTTATTGTTGATTGCCATTTGAGATGTTTGCTTTGCATCCATATAAAACAATGTTTGTTCAAGCCTCAGTAGCTGCAGAAAAGCTGCTTCCATTCTTAGCTATATGTGTGGGATAATCTAAATTATGTATAAAGTGATTATTCATGCAGTGTTGAAGATAAAAATTTATTGCTCTTTTTGTTACACATATTATGAGAAATGAGGGTGCTAAAATTGTGTTGTTCAAAATGATTATGCTTATTCTTGTATAGACATGTTTTACTGCACGGCTTAATAAATTCAGGGATATCATAATCATTTTGATTAGTACTGGTGAAATCACAGTACTGAATTTATTATTTTGGATATATAATGTTTTAATGTAATGATAATGTTTAGCATTTATATAACATTTTAGGTCTGTTCCAAACATTTTACCACTATCCTTTTGTCTTATGTGCAATGTTGTTTTTTCAAGGTGAAAAGGAGAAGCTTTGGTTATCTTTTATTTTGAACAAAGCTTCATTTAATCAGTTTCTTTCAAAAGATTAATTAACTTAAAACAGGAAATACCAACAAATCTCACAAGCTGTTACATTATGAATAAATATGTGGGTTTATTTTTTTAATGAGCCCATGGAGCAGATGATGGGTGATGTTTGATGATGACAGAGATAGTAAGTGACTAGCTTATATTTGGCATGCAAGGAAAAATCAAGCACTATGACAGATTACATTTTTGTATTTGGCTGGTATGATTCATCAGCTGTCACATCATTTGCATGTTGGTTATTATGGTGGACTTTTAGATCCAGAGAAAAAACTTGATTCAGCTTGGAATGACTTCACACTGGTCTGGATCTTTCAGATATTTCTCATATTAGTATAAAGATCTCCATGAGTACTTATTAATCGATTTTCAGATTCTTTGGAATTTCTTGTCTTCTGTAATATATTCTTGTTTTCTGTGTGTCTTCAACACGCTACTTCATATTCTTCTTGGCCATATGGAATTACTTTTGCATGTGTAAATAACATGATCATATTGTTGGGGTTTATTGCATGTGCTTTTGGAATAGCATTAGAGGAGAAGTTGCCAGTTTAGTTGAAAAGGGATCAGTTTTGCAATAACATTGCTGTTGGAGGTGCTCTTATGCTATTGAAAACATAGAACTGGCAACTGTTTCCATTTACGTCCATTTCTCACTTTTTAGCTGTGTTTGTTTCGATTTATCTTTGCCTTTTTTGTGAATCTGGGAAAAAGACTTTGAAAATATGTATGTACTTTAAGACAGCTTTTCTCTAATACAAGTATTTGATATCCAGTTTTCTGTCAAACTCAGGAAATAAGGAGCCAAACGTGGTTCCAATGAACACATGCATATTACTCGCTAACACTCTCTACAAGGAATCTGAATGACTAACAGTCTAAGCAATTTGGCAGTTGTTAAATGGTGGCTCAGTGGCTAAGATGCTGAGCTTCTCAATCAGAAAGTTTGGCGGTTCAAATCCTTAGCGCCGCACAACGGAGTGAGCTCCTGTTACTTGTCCCATCTTCTGCCAACCTAGCAGTTCGAAAGCATGTAAGAATGCAAATAGAAAAATAGGGACCACCTTTGATGGGAAAGTAACAGCGATCCTTGCGCCTTTGGCGTTTAGTCATGCCAGCCACATGACTACGGAGACGTCTTCAGACAGCGCTGGCTTGACAGCTTTGAAACAGAGATCAGCACCACCCCCTAGAGTCAGGAATAACTAACACATATGTACGAGGGGAACCTTTACCTTTAAGGGTCAATGGAATTCAAAGTAAGTTGGACTTAGATTTCTTGTGGACGTGAAGATACTCAAGATTAATGATGTGCTTGATCCCTCCTTCAGGCTCATCTTTCTCACGTAACACTTTTTGTAAGCAAATATTTCTTGTAATGTATTCTGTCTACTGTTTCAAACTTCATATAAATATAAATTTCATGCTTATCCTTTAGTTCCTAGTTCTCAACTAAAAAGGGAATAAAAGTTTGTTTTGGGGGAGTAAAAACATGTGAAATAATTTGTTTCTTCCCTGAGAAGTGAGTTAAAGTCCTCCTTCAAAATGCTAGCTTGCCTTTGACCCAAAAGCTGTTGCCTGACAATAGTATAGTCTTAGTTCTGTTGTTCTGTGGTGAAAACCAGCATTTAAATGCCTTTAGTTATTTTATCCTGTACTGAACAGATTGTAAATCAACATACATCACTGAGTTCACTTTTTCCTTTACCTTTTTTGCCTTGGATATTAATTCACAGCAATATATTCTATGATCTTGTCTGAACAAACTCAGGATGTTGTTGTTTTTAAAGACTTGGGATGAGGTATTTACAGGGGTAAGTTAAGGATTAAACATTTGTGGTTGATGTTTATAGAGGTTGAATACTAATCCTTTTGTCGTTGTTCCTCACCTTTTCAGCAACTTCATAATTCATAAGATTGCAGATTTCATTCCATCTGTAAGAATTGCTGTTTAGTGATATAGATCTCACATTTGCAACTGAGCAAAGTCATTCTGTGTATTAAATGGTGATGACTTTCTCCTATGATGGGATGAACATAATTCCTTCTGGGTAAACACTCTCTGAATTATACAGTGACTCAGCTGAACTGAACTCAGCCTAAGCCTATGTGGGTTACCATTTAGTTACTCACCCCTTTCGTATTTTATTATTTGCCCAAATCTTATGAGATCAAATTTTATGCCTTTGGGTGATGGATTGGCGTGCCCAATTAACTGACAAGGTTGCCAAGCCTCTATTCTTTTTACACCAAAATGCAGAGCATTCTATGTGCAGGGTCATTAAACAGAACACCATAGTCATTAAGTAAATCCATTTTGTCCAATGACTGTTTCCCCCCCTGGAAACCAGAAGTAAACTAATCCATTTAAACCAATGCTTGAGTTTTTTTGTTTTTCTGGAAACCAGAAGTAAATGCTGGAAACTGGCAAAAAAAACCTTTGAAAATTTCAGTCATGTGGCTGCAGGGTGCTACAAATGCCTGTTAGCAGTTCCCAAGAACTTAAAATGCCTCTTAGTCATGCTCTCCATTTGACAAGTATTGCTGTAGATCAGGCTGAGCATATGTATGTCTGATCAAATTTTACGTCCAATAGCAGACAATGTAGCCAAGGTGATGTTAATGTCTAGAACCAAAGTTGATAGATTATAAGCTGTTGTAGTCTAAGAGGTTCCTGATGAAGATGTTCTTTGGAATTCAGCAGCAAAATAGCTAATGACAGCACAATTTCTGGATGTAGCAACAAGTATAATTGGTCCTTGATGGATTTAACACTTCAATTTTACTCTTTTATGAAATCTCCTCCTCCGTTAATTTAACATAGCCTCAAAAATCCTTCTCTTTCAGGGATATTAATGTGACACAGTCCCACTTATTTGATCTTTGGTTGCTGAAAGGAGGAAAAATGAGTGATCAACCTGAAGGCAGAAAAATATTGTATGTCCTGGTGCAGAGAACATTTTTTTTTTAATATTATTAGATGGATATTAACATGTTCATCACATTTTGAGTACCAAGATTTTATATTCAGAGGTGAACAGCATTCTTTACCCTTGACTTACTGGCTAACTTTTATTGGGGAAGCTGTATATACCCATCTCTGAGTTGCATCCTGGTTGAATGAGACATGTTTCTTTTGCAAACAATGCTACAGTGCATTTGAAGGTAGCCTTTGAATATGATTAGATGATTAAGTTAAGCAATGAGAATTTTCTTTCTTTCTTTTTTTGACTAAATTGTGTTGCTAATTCTTAGTAAATAGCAATTAATACTTTTCCTTTCATTAGAATGAATACATGAGTTCTTGGTATATAACCCTACTTTCATCAGCAAACAATTGCTCTGGACTAGCTGTGATTTTGCAAAAATAATAGTTATTGAAGTTGGATGAACTTGGAAAGAGGAGAAAATCTGCTGTTACCATGGTAACTACTAGTGCTTAAGGGGGGAGAACAATATAAAAGAGGGAAAATATGACTAGCACATATGAGCACTGATTATGTATTTAACAGAACAAAATGAACTTGTATAACCAACATGTTTTTTATTATATTCTTTTTCTCAAGCAATTTTTAGGACATATAGACTATGCTATAAAAGAATAAAAACTATGTTGCAAATTACTACATGGCTTTGAAGTACACATCAAATAAGAGGGAAAGAATAATGAAATCTATTTGAAACATAGCTGTATTGAATATCCATGAATTCTAATTTAATGTTGTAATTTGTGACATCAAAATAAGTCTTTCTTTAAACAACTTCACAAAGTACACAGAAGTAAAAAATGATGTTTAGCGACCAAATCAAGGATATTAAGTTGAGTGCAGGAAAGTTTTTTAAGCTAATTAAGCATTTTGTCTGAATAAACCAGACAAGTATTTAACAGAAATGAGCAAAAATGACTGAATCTTCTTTCACTGATGTAGAAATGATCTGATTTAGTTTCCTTGGAATTTAGAAAGCAATTCACTTACAGGTAGTCCTCAGCTTATGACCATAACTGAGAAGAAAGTAACCAGCACTTCCCCTTTGGCATCCTTCTTAGGTATCTGGCATCTTCCTCCACCACCTTCTTTTCCAACCTCTCTTCTTTTGGCCTTTAAGCTAATCACCCTGAGTCTGCAGGCCCTTGCAATCAGGAACTGTGGCTTACTTACAAGGAGATTAGTGTTTGCTCCTCCCACACCTGGACTAAAGCATCCCCCAACTCCTGGACAATGTGTGATGCAATGTGGCAAGACATGATGTCCCAGATGTGCTCAGTTGGATTCAGGTCTGGGAACGGGCGGGCCAGTCCATAGCATCAATGTCTTCGTCTTGCAGAAACTGCTGACACACTCCAGCCACATGAGGTCTAGCATTGTCTTGCATTAGGAGGAACCCAGGGCCAACCGCACCAGCATATGGTCTCACAAGGGGTCTGAGGATCTCACCTCGGTTCCTAATGGCAGTCAGGCTACCTCTGGCGAGCACATGGAGGGATGTGCGCCCCCCTAAAGAAATGCTACCTCACACCATCACTGACCACTTTCAAACCGGTCATGCTGGAGGATGTTGCAGGCAGCAGAACATTCTCCACGGCATCTCCAGACCCTGTTGCGTCTGTCACATGTGCTCATGTGAACCTGCTTTCATCTGTGAAGAACACAGGGTGCCAGTGGCGAATTTGCCAATCTTGGTGTTCTCTGGCAAATGCCAAACGTCCTGCATGGTGTTGGGCTGTAAGCACAACCCCCACCTGTGGGCGTTGGGCCCTCATACCACCCTCATGGAGTCTGTTTCTGACTGTTTGAACAGCCACATGCACATTTGTGGCCTGCTGGAGGACATTTTGCAGGGCTCTGGCAGCGCTCCTCCTGTCCCTCCTTGCACAAAGGCGGAGGTAGTGGTCCTGATGCTGGGTCTCCTGATGTACTGGCCTGTCTCCTGGTAGCTCCTCCATGCTCTGGACACTGTGCTGACAGACACAGCAAACCTTTTTGCCACAACTCGCATTGATGTGCCATCCTGGATGAGCTGCACTACCTGAGCCACTTGTGTGGGTTGTAGACTTCGTCTCATGCTACCACTAGAGTAAAAGCACCGCCAGCATTCAAAAGTGACCAAACCATCAGCCAGAAAGCATAGGAACTGAGAACTGTGGTCACCACCTGCAGAACCACTCCTTTATTGGGGATCTCTTGCTAACTGCCTATGCTTTCCACCTGTTGTCTATTCCATTTGCACAACAGCATGTGAAATTGATTGTCAATCAGTGTTGCTACCTAAGTGGACAGTTTGATTTCACAGAAGTGTGATTGACTTGGAGTTACATTGTGTTGTTTAAGTGTTCCCTTTATTTTTTTGAGCAGTGTACATACATACCAAAATACATTTCTGTATTTGGTTTACACCCAAGCCAAAAATCTTTATTCTCATTATATTTATAATTTAAAAACATTTCCATATTCTCATCCTACATGGGTCCTTGCAATCTAGATGAAAAATGTAGATGGTACCACTTGTTTTCTCTTTTTCTTTCATTTGTAGTAATTGACATATGTATTTTATATATCTCTGCTACTGTTTATGTATTAATTTAAAAAAACCCAAAATATTCTCTTCCTTAGAACAGAAAAACTTCAACAAAATCTCAACAAAAACAGGTGCTCGGTATTAAGCGGAAGAAATACTCATTATAAGTGGAAGAAAGAATTCTATTCTAATCTTTGAAATATTGCCATCTATACTGTGACTTTGCAATCAAGCATAATTAAAGCTCAAGAAAGTCTTTGTCTAAACATGAGTATTAGGCATGGAGTAGTTTTAGATAACTGCTTGCCAAGATACATACAATAGCTTGGTAATACATAGTAGTAATGAGACCAGGATATCTATTAGCAAACAAGACTATTTGAGCCTTTCAACTTAGAATTAAATGATCAGAAAGGCAGATAACTGGAGAAATTTGACTAGGAAATGAAAGAAAGTAGAAGAAAAAGTTATAGAAAGAAAAAAAGATAGAATAGTCTTAACTGGGCTATAGTCCAAAACAATTATTTGTATTAAGGCTATGTAAATGTATAAATTTCAAGATTTTATTTTTATCACAGTATGTTCAGGAACACCAGCAAAAGGTGGATAAAATTACAGATAAAAACTTCTGATTTTAAAGTCTCAATGTATACTAAGAAAGGTTGTATCTCCCATTTAGAGATAGAAAATAACATGGGGAATATATGTGAATACTCCCTGATGACAGCTGTTCACTATGTAAATAAAAACAAGAACTTAAAAAAAATAACAAACATGACTTCCTGGGAGGAGCTTACTGGTGGAAGCAGCAAAAAATCAGCTGCCTCCGAATTCCTGGCTACGTACCTGATTAGAGGATCTTCCATCTGACGTCTTATCAGGTTTTCTTATCCTTCAGGCAAGAGGGAAAGAAGAAACTGTTTTGCTGGCAAATGCTCTTCGATTTTTGCAGCTTTTGTGCTCGCAAGGAAAGGGGGGCTAGCCCAAGGCAGAACGGTTGTCCGTGCTGGGAACTTCAAACTGCCTTGTGCAGGACAAAGTAGGTCTCTCCCACTCTGCTCTAAGTTTTGTTTGATTTAATCTTATCACGAGCTGAATCCGTTTACTGCGAGGACAATAATTGCTTATCAACATTTTAGCTTCTTCTCTTTTTCTCCTCCGAAAAATTATTTACTCAGAGGCTTTTAAAATGGCGCCGAGCAGGCTGGTTTCTCCGGTAATAACGAACACTTTTTGCTAATTCTCACAAGACTTCAAAAGAATTCAAAACAAAAGAGATAGCTTATCACATGTTTTGGTTTCACAATAGAAGAATTTTACTCCTTCATTAACTTTGCTTATTTGGAAGTTAAATGGTGATGAATCTGTTGAACAGTCTTGTTACAATGTTTACTCACTGAAACTTTTGCCAAGCCTTAAACTTCAAAATAAAAGCCTCTTTACTTAAAGCTGCATATTTAGGCAATAGAGTTTTATTAACTGCAGGCAGACAAATTTTGAAATGGCCTCAAAACCAAATATTAACTTGAAGTCGTCACCCTCTACTTCCAGGGGCACATCCTCAGTGCCTGGTACAAAGCTGCAGCCTCCGCTTCCTACGCCCCCTGCTGGGGATGTGTTAACGAAAGAATTTTTTCTGAGTAATCTAAGCGAGGCTCTTAATGCACAGACAATTAAAATGGAAGATAAATTTAGAGATAATAGAGAGGAGAGAAAAGAGGAAATAAAAGAAATGAAAGAAGAAATTAAAAGTGAAATTAAAAGTGAAATAAAAGGACTTAAACAGGAGTTGTATGAGAAATTTGAGGCTAAGGTTGATAAAATTAGAGACGACATGCTGAGTCTTGTAACTGTATTAACAGAACATATTTCTGGAGTGGAAGATACTCTAGAGGTTCTTAATGATGCCAATGCTAACTTGACATTGAAAACAGAGGTGGTGGAACAAAAAGTGGAAAATGCTGAAAAAGAAATTATTATGATACAGTACCGACAAATGGAGTTCGCATTAAGAGTAAGGGGGCTGCGTGAGGAGAAACAGGAGAACCTGAAACAGATCCTATCGGAAGCTTTTGACCGCCTGATGGGAAGACCAGGGACCAACCAAGGCTGGCAAATTGACAAAGCTTACCGCGTTAACTCCTGGCTGGCAAAGCAGAAGCAGCTTCCTCGAGACATCGTTATATATTTTACTACAAGAGAGTTCAGAAATATGGTACTGCAAGCGTCTTATAACACTAAGCTTCAAATTGGCGGTCAAGACCTGGCTGTTTTGAAAGAGATACCACCTCAAATGTTAAGAGCCAGAAGAGACTACGCTTTTTTGGTCGAAGAACTCAGAAATCGTCAGATACAGTATAGATGGGATGCACCATTTGGCATCATATTTACATTTGATAAGCAAAGGTACCGCCTCAACTCTGTATGGAAAGCCCGAGATTTTTATTATAATATATTGAAGGCCGGACACCCTGCACCATCTGGACCTAGAGAAAGACCACAAGAAGGACAGGATAGACAGCAAACTACACAACCACCAGACAAGATGGAGCATCTCTCTTCTCTAGAAGTGCAAGGTGCTATGGAACCAAGACCTAGCCGCATGACTACTAGACGTATGGAGAAACAAGCTAAGAGGCAACAGCATCAACAATCATCGGCCATCGATCAAGGAACTACAACAACAAATCTGGAAGCAGTGGGAGGAGCTAGACCTAAGGTTAAACAGGCTGTGCAGGAAGCTCTAAAAATGCTTCAACCAACCAAAGATGACAACTAAGATTTTAACATGGAATGTCAACGGACTGAACTCTCCACAGAAGAGGAAGAAAATATTTCATTATCTTAAACAGTTTAAGAACGATGTAATTTGTTTGCAAGAAACTCATATCAAGTCAACTGATCAAAAATATTTGATCAACTCAAAACTTGGTCAACATTTTGCAGCTTCTGCTATGGAAAAGAAGAATGGTATAGTTGTATACTTAAGAAAAGATATGAAAGCTGAATTAATAGAAGCAGATCCCTTCGGAAGATATATTGCTTTAGACTTAATCTTAGAAGGGAAAAAGACATTACTTTTGGGAATTTATGCTCCCAATCAACAGCAAGATAGATTCTATAGAAATCTTCATGCTAAATTAGTACAGTGGGACTATAGTTCCTGTATACTATTGGGTGACTGGAATGGAGTGATAGACACTAAGAGAGATAAGAAGATTTCCCGCCTAAATACCAAGATGCGAGCAAAGTTACCCAAATCTTTCTTTGACATTATGGATGATTTTGAATTGAGAGATATCTGGCGAGAAAGAAATGCAGAGGAATATGACTTCACTTTCTTCTCGGACAGGCATCAATCCCTTTCAAGGATCGATTTTATTCTAACCACTAATGATTTGCTTTCTAGGGTCAAGAAAACAAAGATTGCAGCTAGAGTCCTTTCGGACCATAACCCAGTTTGGATGGAGTTGGGAAGGGTAGTGCAGGCAAGAAGGTTTTGGAGACTGAATGAAAATTTATTTAGATATGAAAACTATATTAATGATTGTAAAAAATTACTATCTGAATATTTTGTTTTGAATATGAATAAGGGTACATCTATGGAATTTGTATGGGATGCAAGCAAAGCGTATATGAGAGGAGTTTTGATGAATATAAATAAAACACATAGAAATAAGCAAGGGCTAAAACGAACAGAACTGGAAGAGGAAATTAAGAGAAAAGAGCTGGAGTTAACAAGGAAACCAGACGATACAAAGGTTAAGGAAGCTATTAACATATTAAAATCTCAATTTGACATGTTGATCTCTGACCAGGTAGCTACTAATTTATTATATGCAAAACACAATACTTTTTGTAATGCAAACAAACCTGGCAGATGGTTAGCTTATCAGATTAGGAAAAAAAGGAAAACTCGAAATATATCTAAACTGATTTACAGAGGGAAGGAGGTGTTCCAACAGGAAGAGATTCAAAAGGCTTTCTGGGAATTTTTTACAGAACTGTATAAAGGGGATAAAATTAATGGTTTAGACATAGACAAATATTTAGACAAGGAGAAAATACCTTCAGTTAGAGAAGAACACAGGCAAAAATTGAATCAACCAATAACCTCGGGGGAAATCCTGCAGGTAATTAAGCAATTAAAGCCAGGGAAAGCACCAGGTACAGATGGCTTGACAGCGGTTTACTACAAAAACTTACAGTTAGAAATGGTAGAACCTCTTAGAGAATTATTTAATATGATTCAAACGGAAGGTAAAGTCCCTCCATCTTGGAAGACAGCGTTTATATCTTTGATACCCAAAGAAGATCAAGATACTACTCAACCCAAAAATTATAGACCCATTTCATTACTGAATGTAGATTATAAAATTTTTACTAAAATATTAGCAAATAGGTTAATGTTGGTCATTCAACAATTGATACATACGGACCAAACAGGTTTTATACAAGGGAGACAGATGAAAAGTAATGTCAGATTAATTATTAATGCATTAGAATATTTGGGAAAGAACAACCAGATCCCTGCTGCGTTTATATTTTTGGATGCTGAGAAGGCCTTTGATCGAGTTAACTGGCAATTTCTGCTGAAGATATTGCAAAAAATGCAGATAGGAGATAATTTTTTACAGTCAATTAAAGCAATATACCAACAGCAAACAGCACAAATCATAGTCAATGGAAGTTTAACAGACTCTTTTCAAATTGGAAAAGGTACAAGACAGGGTTGTCCTTTGTCCCCATTATTGTTTATTATAACTTTGGAAGTATTGTTGAATAAAATACGGGGCTTGGATGGTTTAAAAGGGATCAAGATTAGGCAGCAAGAATATAGAGTCCGCGCTTTTGCGGATGATTTGGTCATAATATTGGAACAACCGCAGGAATCCAGTATGGTTTTAATGAATACGATTAATCAATATGGTCAAGTGTCTGGCTTTAAAATAAACTTAGGAAAAACCAAAATATTAGCTATAAATATGAATATTAAACAAAAGGAAGAATTAGGAGTGATGCTAGGATGTGAGGTAGTTAAAAAAGTCAAATATCTTGGAGTTAACATTTTAACTTCAAATGGGAAATTATATAAGCATAATTATGAACCACTTTGGCATAGCATACAGACAGAGATGAAAAAATGGGAGAAATTGCACTTATCTTTGCTGGGCAGGATAGCGGCAGTGAAAATGAACATTTTACCAAAATTTTTATTTCTTTTCCAAATGTTACCTATACTTAAAAAAGATGCGAACCTTTTAGAATGGCAGAAGGGTATCAACAAATTTGTGTGGGCAGGAAAGAAGCCGAGGGTAAAGATGAAAATAATGCAAGATGTACGCGAGAGAGGAGGATTGAAACTACCTAATTTAAAACTATATTATGATGCAGTGGCATTATCTGTAATTAGTGATTGGATTCATTTAACCAATGATAGAATATTGAACATTGAGGGACACGATCTGGTATTTGGTTGGCATGCTTACCTGTTATTCAACAAAAAATTGGATAAGAACTTTAAAAGTCATATTTTGAGAAATGCTTTATTGCGGGTTTGGAAGAAATACCAATATAAATTAAATGACAAGATACCCATGTGGGCAATTCCTAGACATGCAATTGAAAATATGAATACAGCACAAAAACAGGACAGATTTACTTACAGACAGCTTCTTACCTCGGAAAGGGGGGTATTACAATTAAAATCTTTAGAGGTATTAAAAGAGGAGAAGGTAGTTCAAACATGGTTCCAGTATGGGCAATTACAGGCTAGGTGGAAAATAGATCAAAAAATTGGCTTTATTCAAGTTGAGGATAATCTGTTTAAACAAATAAGAGATCAAAGCTTAATGCATATAAAGAGGATATATAATGTATTAATACAGATGGATTCGGAAACAGAATTAGTTAAAGATTGTATGATAAAATGGGCTCAAAATATTGAGGAACCAATAATGTTGGATACATGGGAAAGAATTTGGGTAAGAAATGTGAAATTTACACAAGCTCAAAATCTGAGAGAAAATTTTTACAAGATGTTTTATAGATGGCATTTAGATCCTAAAAAGTTGGCTTCTATGTATCCGAATGTACAGCCTAAATGTTGGAGGTGTGGTTCTCTCGATGCTACATATTATCATATATGGTGGACCTGCCAAAAGGTTAAGGCATTTTGGATAAAAATATGGTGGGTCATGCAAAATGTTTTTAAAAAAAGGATAAAGTTTATTCCTCAGTTATTTTTACTAGGTATATGTACTGATTTTACAGTGGTAGAGACCAATTTGATTCTGCACCTGATAACTGCAGCAAGACTGTTGGTGGCGCAATATTGGAAGAAGGAAGACTTGCCTACAATCCAAGAATGGACATTGAAAGTAACAAACTTAGCTGAAATGGCTAAAATATCGGCATATCTCAAAGATCATTCAAATGAGAGATATAAACGAGACTGGAAAAAATGGATTGACTATATACAAAATAAATACGGGACTAAGAAATTCCAGTTAGCCTATGCTTAAGATCAGAAATGATTTAAACTGTTAAAAGTTAGTTCAGTAAGAAGAAGCTAAGTTCAATCTAGAATGTCATTAATTTCTTTATTTCTTTTTTCTCAATAGATTTTAGACTGTGTTAGTTAAAAATCCATACCGTGTACGGGTTCTGGGAAGTCGGGGGGGGAAGGAGGAGGGGGGATGGGGGGGTGGAGGGAGGGAGGGGTACACACAACAAAAAAAAATTGTATTTCAATGTCTTAATGATTGACAAATGATGACATATTTGTGTTTGTTTTTTTTTAAAGAAAAATAAAAAAGTTCTCTTAAAAAAAAAAAAAAATAACAAACATCTTTAGAAGACCAAGAAGTACCGTTATTCTTTTGAAGATGATAGATACAAAGTTTACATGATGCACAATATAATAATATTCAAAACTTTCAGGCACCTGTTAGAGTTATTTGGGATTTTTCCAACAGTATCGAGCTCCAAGATTTCACAAGCACACCCACATTTGTGCAACTACTTAATACCTGGAATTAGTTTAAATATTAATATATCTTTCCATCTATGGAATATGTACATCTTGTACAACTCCTCACAATCCTGCTGGCTGCCAACAACCAGTCAGTTGGCTTGCAAGCAGATCAGCAGGCAGGTAAATGGCTGCTGCCAAGTTGGAGAGGGAGCAAGGGGATACAGGAATGGCCAGGGAGGTGTGGCACAAGTCAAGCATAGGTTGGGATGGCTGCTGCTGGATGAGAAAGAATCAGTCAAAGGCTGGGGAGATGCACAAGTGGCCAGGAGGTGTGGCATGCATGCAGCAAGACTTAGGGTAGCTGTTGATGGCTGGGGAGGGTGCATGGGTGACCAGGAAGTTGTGATGTGAGGACAAGGGTTAATGAGGATGTGTAGGTAGCCAGTAAAGCACAACACCTGGGGTCTGGGGAAGTGTGCAAGAGGGAGAGACTTACTCAAACATCTTACAATTTTACCTATTGGCTTCCACACTGATTTTGCTTGAAAGAAGCTAGCAGATCATAACCATTATAAGTGTGAATTGGTAGCCAAGTGCTAAATCATGATCCCATATTTATGGGAATGCTAGGACAACAGGACCATCAAGGATCATTCGTATCTACCATTTGTAATTTCAAACAGTTACTTAATGAGGAACAAAACACTGGTAGCCTCCCCCCGTCCAGTGCGATCCCACAGAGTTGGCCTCCTCAGGGTGCCGTCGGCCAGACAGTGTCGGCTAGTGACCCCCGGGGGGAGAGTCTTCTCTGTGGGAGCGCCTTCCCTCTGGAATGAGCTGCCCCCGGAGCTTCGTATAATCCCCGACCTCCGGTCCTTTTAAAATGTTATTGTTAATCTTAATTGGGTTTGTTTTTGGATACTCTTATCTAATTTTCTTTTTAACTTTTGTAATATGTGTTTTTTTTTAATGTGGTGCGCCACCCTGAGTCCTTTGGGAGAAGGGCTGCATATAAATCCAATAAACAAATAAACAGAAACAACATTGCAGTGAAGGGAAAACACTAGTCTCCTTGTAAGTAAGCCACAGTTCCTGATTGCAAGGGCCTGCAGACTCAGGGTGATTAGCTTAAAGGCTGCTGTGCCAAAAGAAGAGAGGTTGGAAAAGAAGGTGGTGGAGGAAGATGCCGGATACCTAAGAAGGATGCCAAAGGGGAAGTGCTGGTTATTTTCTTCTCAAGGCCTGTATGGCTCCCACACCCATCTATGCTGCCCAGTTGGGTTTAGATTCATTGGCCAGGCACTAAATAGAGCTGGTTCCTCTACCAGATTTTCCTTATGAAAGAAAAAGGAGCCAGAAACTTCACAAGAAGACGTTATCTGTCCCATTTTTCTCCCTTGGTATGATATTGTGAGAATTTTTCTTTTTGTATGCTTGGTTTGAACTGCTAGCACCCCAAAGATACTATTTTGTTTTCAACCCTTGATCCCGAATGCTGAAGTATCTGGGAGGAATAAACTGCAGTAAGTTTTCAGTAGTTTTGGATTCCTGTGTTTGTTGTTGTTCCTCATGAGCCAGGCCACTGCTTCTCTGTCTACAAGGGACTGTACCACATACATATACCAGGTAGGATTCACACATCATCCTGTCCCAGGAGATGTTGAAAAATCCAGATCCTGAGGATGAGCCCATTGAAAAGAAGGAAAGAAATCAGATAAAATTTGATGTAAATGCAAACCTTGCAAATGTATTTTAGAGACACATACTTCTTAAAGAGCAAGCTAATTTGCAGGCATAACAAAAAGGAAAATATTGCTAAAAAGCCTCTGTTGCCTTTATAACCTGTTCCACTAAGTGAATGCTATGCATTATGTGAAATATAGTATTATACTAACTGAAGAGTGCTGCTTTGAACATACTTAGTATACATACACATTATATTCTATGGTAATTGTAAGCAATTGTACCAATGCAATTTTACTTTTGACTGGCATCTAAATGTTCATTGTACCTGGAGAACAATGTATTTGGATCCATGTGGTTCGGTAAACAATTCTATCAAGCTCTCAAAACACACTTTATTGAAGCAAAGGCAACTCCCATAGCAATATATTATGTTCCTATCTCCAACTAATCAATAGATTCTCACTCATATTTTATTTGGTTCTTAAGAGCAGGATAAAAAAAAACAATCCAGAACTAACATTTTTAAAAAACCAGCATATTACAGATGATGAAGTAAGTACAGTTTTTAGGCAACACTAGCACAACAAGATCTTTTATCCAATTCTTAGGAATACTGAAACCTTATGATGAATCAGATCTAGGCCAAAATTCTTATTTTGGGAGCATTTAGGAAAGGGCTTTTTCTATACCTACTTGGAATCACTGGCAACTACCAAGACAGATTTTCATTCTATCACGAGACAAGGGAACCTACTAAGTGCCAAATATTTATTCTATCACTGGGCTTCTTTACTTCTGGGCACTTTTTTTTTAGATGTCGTCTGAATTTATTGCAATTGAGATTTACATTTGTCTCTATAATTATGGTCACTTAAGAGTCTCCCTTAATTGAAGTTTAAAACTAATTAGAAAAATTAGCAAACTAGTTAAGAGAAAACCTGCTCAGCCTTTGACCTGACCTGAAAGGTTCCAGCATCAATTTTCTAAAGTATACAATGGAGTATACTTTCTAAAGTATACAATGGAGTAAACGCTTTAAGAACATTTTCGGGGGGGGGGGGGGAATAAATGTCAGAATTTCTACATCAGTCCAAATCAAATTCACCGTGGAAATGTCAAAGAAGTTAATCTATAGAAAACAACATCACACCAACTCAAGTAGTTGAAAAGTAGTACTTTCAACCCAATGTAAATATACCCATTTCCAAATAACAGATTAGTGAAGAATGCTACAATAATAAATATTTTTTTTAGGAACGCCCTTCTGGATTGTCCAAACTGACTGCATGTTAACATTCCCAGCATATGTAGCCGATGAGTATTATGTGATACTGTTAAGTCAAAAAAGAAAGGAAACATTAAAATAATAAATATTATGGTAATGTACAATTCAATAGATGAATAAAAGGTTTACATAATGTATTTGTGTGACCTTTATACTTAAATGCTCCCTTCCCAGAATAACTTCTTGAGTTCAAAGGCGGAGAAATTATTTTCTTAAAAACCCAACATGGGATTTAGCAATTTGTGAAATGACTACTCATAAAGTTACAGTATGCAATTTACAAATATTCAGGCACAGCAGATCACAACTAACTGCCCTTAGAACAAAGCCACACACTTTGCTTTACCAAATTATATACCTTCGTGCTTCACATTTTCCAGATAGAAGACTTTTCAAAGAAAAGGGCACTTCTTTGAGAGAAAAAAGGAATCAATTTCTCCATTTCTCCTTCAGAAAACAGCTTGAGGGTTGGGTGTTTTTTTAAAATTACTATAGCTCAGCCTCTTCTGTTGTTTGAATAAATTTTTAGAGGAAAAGTACATTTAATTTTTAAAATGGTTTTGAAAATATATGCATTGACATAAACCTTTAACACTAGCTGCTTCTGTCTCCTGTACGATTAATATTAAACTTAACATTTATCCATTGTCTGATAATTCTTTCTGCATTTAAGTCATGCTCTGTTAGGCAGTTACAACCCACTAAGCAGTATGTTGGTACTGCTGAATTATAAGATAGCACATGAACTGCAAAAACCTATGTTTTAAAATTGGAATTCCAGTTCCAGAGCAAAATACACAAACAATCCAGATTGCACTTTATTTCGTATGTTATTCCTTTATTTGTTTCCCATACATTTATGTGGTTTTGTAAATATCAATATACTGAAATGAAAAGATAAACATTTCTTTGCTGCTCTTTTTGTATAAAAATATGAAATGACATTAATGCTTACAGTGTAACTCACAGATTAAAAAAAACAATGGAACAATTGAAGCTATACTGCACATTTGTTCAGGGAAAGAATCCAAAATGAGCAAACACAATGAGAAAACTGTCATAAGTATTTTTTTTCTTTTGATCAATTAAGTACTGTCAAGTTTGCATCATCTCTTTTTCCTATATAAATTTTGTTAAATTAAAATCATATAAAAAAGGGAGGGGAGAAAGAAAGTAAAGCAAAAAAAAACAAGTATAAGAAAAAAGTTGACAAAAATAGAAAAAAGGTGAAGAAGTGGCTTCCAATATTTTGCATAGCAGTTATAAATTTCTTTATTTGTACATCCCTTTTAGATGTTCAAACTTTCTTTTTCCAGTTTCATGATCCAATGTCTTTTCTATGTCCAGTGTAACATCTTTTTCACATCATTCTTGTAATCTCTACTTTTAAAATCTACTTTCAAATCAGTCTCAATCTTGTCAAGTAAAACTTGTTCCTCTTCCATGACATCTTTTAAACATGGTGTAGCTATAGGGGCAGGTATTCCTAAAATTGAGTCCATTGCTCAAAAATATCCTTCAGTATTTGAATGTTAAAATATTTTGCTTAATTCTGCATTTCTTCTCTTTTAACTGTAATCTTTAGTTCTCTATAGTATCCAATTTTTAAAATTTTATTTTAATATGCTTTTTAAAGAATTCAAAAAGCAAAGGATTTTCCGCTGGGAAGGATTCTTATCATTAATTCCAAAATCTTACTTAAAATTTATGTTGACCCTTAGTAACTTTCTAAAATCAACCTTTTAATTTGTTTACTCCTTCTTTAAAGTTTTTGGAAGTCCTTAAACTTATATTTAATTTTTTTATTGCTAATAAAGGAAATTCATCAGATGCTGTAAAACCCAAGGTAGTTCTTACAGATGAAAAGCAGTTAACAAGCAATTTCTGAAAATGATTAGAAAACAAAGCATACAAGGCAATATTCTTTTTAAAACGCCAATTATGGCTTGAGCAAGATGTCTATTCCCTTATCTCCCAGAGCTGGAAATCCCCAGTGACTACTGTCTTGTATTCTCCTCATAAGGAGTTACTGTCTGGAGCACTTGAGGGTAATCTCAAGTCCTTTCCTTGTCTACTTTCTGGCTCTTCATTTCACCATGGTCATCAGCTCCACTTCTTCCAAAGCCATTTTCAATTTATCATTTCCCCCCTGGAAATCCTCTAAAATAGGAAGAGCAGGTTTTACTGTCTGTATTTCTCCTGAAAAAAAATATACCTTTTAAAAATATTTATATGTATGTATGTAAATATGTATGTATGTATCAGTGGTGGGTTGCAGGCGGTATGCTCCGGTATGGGCGTACCGGAGCCTGCCCGGAGCACCGGGTACCGTTCGGTACGGTGCTCCAGAAGGCCCGCCCACCCTCGCTCCTTACCTGTCTTTAAAGTCTTCGCCGCTTCTACATACACATACGGTACATACAGCACCTGTGCGACACTCCACTGAGCAGCTGGAGCGTCGCGGAGGCACGCAGAGGCATCAGTGAACAGTAAGACACATGAGCGCACTGCGTGCTAGCGCTGCATGCGTCCATGTGGATGACGCCAGGCCTGTTCCAACTGTACTGGTTGGAAGAGGTTCCGGAACCTATAATTGGTATGTATGTATGTATGTATGTATGTATGTATGTATGAATGGTTTGCTGATTTCCATAAACCTTTAAAAAAATTAAAACCCTAATCTTAGCTAAGGGATTCAACTAACAATGGTCATCTTACAAGTATAAAGAGATCTAGTTATATCAACAGTCATAAAAATATAGAGGAATAGAAAATCTATGAAAATAAATACCATGGCTCAATAAAATTTTTTACAGCATTCATTCTATGTTCCTAGTCTTCAACTGACACTTGTTAAAATTGATTATGCTTTTACTGTTATAGCATGGGGAAAGGAACAGAGGCAGAAGCTACAATTTTCAAGCACAGAAATCAAACAAACTGATTCACCTTAATGTTTTATTCCATTCATATTGACTTTCAAGAAACAGTTCATAGCAGTTCTATACTAGATGGGATACAATCCCACATAATTCAGTACCACACTGAAAATAAATAAGCTGAAAGAGATGAGCATGTCTTCTGAGATAGTTGTATAGATCTCTCACAGGTATTTTGAACCCACTGGTAAAGGAAATGCTGCCAGAGTGAGAAGAGACTTTTGTCATATATTCACACAAATTCATCAGGTCACAGAACCTACAGAAATATCCTCTACATGGGTGGGAGAAATAACCTGTATCTGGAAAGAAATCCCAAGATGCCTAATGTCACAGACAATCAGCTATTTTAGTGGCTTTTTGGCTGAAAGAAATACATGAAGCTTGGTATGCACAGAGTGCACGCAATTGGTAGGCTGGGATTTGAAAATGTGACTGTATCTCTATTTCAATTTATGTATGCTCATGTTCCAAATGAATGCTTGCACAGGCCTGCAGGCAAAAGTAACAAAATGAAATTTCTTAAGAGCTCAGAAGAATCAGTACATGAATAGCGTGCATGAATACACAAAGAATTGGTAATGTCATTTAAAAACTACACAAATATTTCTCTACGGCTTAGCCTGATTTGATGGAAAATTGGTGAAAGCCCTTGGTCTAAAAGCCAAATCTGGTCTGTTTAGACGTGACACTCTAAACCAGGGATGGCAAAGTGGCAGCCTCCGGGCTGGTGCATCATGCGCAGGCCACGTCCACCCCAGCTCCGCAAAGGCAAAAAACATCACAATATGTCATGTGATGTCACGTGACAGGATCGAGTTTGACACCTATGCTCTAAACAAACAAAGGCAGATTACTTGCTCATTAGCTAACCCTTCTTTTAGCTGCCTGCCTTCGTGCTACCACAGGTAGCCACTAAAATAGCTGAACTTCCATAATATGGATAAACTGAACAAACATATGGACAGTGAAGGTATGGGCGATAAGGAAAAAAATGATTTCTCAAAAACCCAGCTGAGGTTCTAGTAAAAAATTTACTTGGCTGTGTTGTCTGGAGGATGCTTTTCTAGAGGAATAAAGCAATTTTTTCTTATCACCAAAATCTGATTCAACTTCTCAAGGTTTTAAGTTAAAAATACAGTATTTTCTAATTTCTATTGTTAGCAAATCTTAAGGCCACTATGTCAAAGGAGATAATTTGTTTCCATGTTTGGTTTAGAACACTGCAAGTTCCTTTGAAAATATGACACTTATGGAGCAATTTTGCATTGAGTTACTCCAGAATTAATGGGAGAACGAACAAATGAATGAATGAATGGTGTGATCAAAGATTGCAGATAACTATTTATAGTGCTAGTATATAAAATCATGTTAGCTATAACCTTCTCTTGTAGACTTAACTTGTAAGGAAACAAGTTAATTGAGTGATATATTGCAGGTTTTCATTAAAATAAATATATCTCAGCTACTGCTTCTCTATTTTTTTCTTGCGATCTCTTTCAATACCAAAATAAATTTAACATTATAAATAGGCAGAGAACCATTAGGTATGCTAAGTTTATTTATTGCTCTGTGATTTAATTATTTAGTTTAAATCAAGATTATTGATCAGTTGAAAAACCTTTAATTGATTAACAGGCTTTGTATGGAGAATGTGCTGAGTGAGCTGGATTCTGGCTATTATGTGGTACTTATAGCTTTCAATTATAGGGCTAAAAATGCTTAGCATTTGGTCCCTAAGAGACCAATCAAAATAAGATACATTTTCTGTATTAAGTTGTATGATTTAAGTTTGTTCCATGCTTTTCAATTTAACATTATTAAACGATACTGAGCAGTGTCTGTTGCAAATGCACACAGGTAAATTGAATTGTGGAGGCAATGGTATAAGTAGGGTATACATTCATCATCATCTTTTAACAACCTTATAATCCATTGCGGGGTGGAGTCTGGGCAGCTGAATGGAGCTAGCAGAGTGGCTGGATGGAAAGGCTTGGATGCCTTTCGTGTCACCAATGCGGAGTTATATTCAGCAGATATATTCTCAATGTGCCCAGAAAAAGAAATATCTGCCTCTACCTAGGATTGAACTCTCAGCCTCCTGATTGTGAGACGATAGTTCCACCTCTAGGTTACCACACCCCTCCTAAATAGGGTATTCATTGACCTGAAAAAAATATGTGTCATCAGACTAATTGAAATGATAAACTGCAAAGTAAGAAGCTTCAGAAAAAAAATCTAGCAGCATCGAACAGTGATAAAAAGATGTACAAATACTTCATTAAATCTCGGCATTGTTTTATAAAAATGTTACACGAATTATTTACCGAGATACAATCAACTATAGGTCTTGAATTATTAAAAATCAACTCTGCTCTCCTGAGTGAGGCATGCTTCATTCTAAGGAAATATGGCTCTCTAATCTCTGATAGTTCTCAAATTTCCTAAACATTTTCTAAGTCTTTGGGTTGTTAGAGAGCACTTGCTATATTAAAATGCACCTCTAGAGGGTTTTCAAACAGCAGCACAAATACTTGGTTGTGCAATTTTCTTCCAAGATAAGCAAACCTTCCTTTCTTATAGCATTGTCAGCAAGAGATGCTCATCTGATTGAAAACACTTATCAGCTGTTAAGTAAAACTAAATTTGACTCTCGCCAAAGCAAAGTTGTGTATGTTTTAAGCCAGCATGCTGTCTGGGGAAAAAACCCTTAAACCAAGAGTACATTAGATCACTTGTTTTCCATAGCAATTATCCTTGAAGTAAATTGAGTGGTTTACTTTCAGTAATGTTGGACAAAGTTATAAATAGAACTTCATTAGTTACTACTAATGGATATGCGAAGTTCACTTTCATGCTGTTTGAAGACTGTAAATTGGCATCTTCATTTTGATAGGGCTCTCTATAAAATGTACTCCTGAAACAGTAGCTTTATTTTTAATAAATATTTTTTCCTTCATCTTGTTAATAAAGACTGTATTAACAGCAGGGAGAAAGTAAATGATAGTTCACATAGAGGAGGGAATTGATTATATCCCAAATGCAAGCAGTTCTACTAAGTAAATTGAAAAAAAAAAGAGATTTTTTTTTATTATTCTTCAATAGATGGCAATTTTACATGTTATGAGCAACTATAGCCAATTGCTATTTTCAAATGAGATATGTTTTTCTCCTTTTTGATTTGTTGACGGAACCTTTTAAACTCACCAGGAAAACTCACCTGCGAGACCGCCTACTGCCACATTCCTCCCAACGGCTGGTGAGATCCCACAGGGTGGGCCTCCTTCAGATGCCGTCAGCCAGACAATATCGGCTGGCGGCTCCCCGGAGGAGGGCCTTCTCTGTGGCTGCTCCAACCCTTTGGAATGAGCTACCCCCAGAAATCCGGACCTTACCCACCCTCATGGCCTTCAGAAAAGCTGTTAAAACCTGGCTATTCTGGCAGGCCTGGGGCTGTTGACCTCATTGTTGAGGTCCAGCCCTGATCATAACAAATGTATGTGTGTTGATTTTAACCTCTTTTTTATTCTTTATTTTTTATTTATTTTCTATTTTTCCTTCCCTTGTAAGCCGCCCGGAGTCCTCCAGGATTGGGCAGCCTATAAATCGTACCAATAAATAAATAAATAAATAAATATTACTTGAGAGAGCTTAGGTGTTTTTTCCCCCATCTTGTAATTGCAGTCTGAAAAAAAAAGATGGTAAATTAGGTGAAATATAATTATTTCTGCCTTATTGTATCAGGAGAATAGCTGCCAGTCTTCTTATTCCCCAACTAATTGTTCTTTCTGTTGGAGAAAGAACAGTAGGTCTTATCTGGCTGCTCTGACCAGTTTATATCAGATTTGCAGTTTAAGTTGCTGAGATTTGCCATAGTCTTGATTCTCCAGGGATGCAGTGACTATAGGAGTCTGATAGAGTGAATGTAGGAGAAGAGCAGGTGGAGTTAAACATGGCATCAAGTTAGAATCATTGTGTTCCCACAAGCTTTCAGAGTCCAACCCCTCCTGAATTCCATTGTCCTTTATCTGGCACCAATCTAGTGTTGAACTTTAATTTACCAGATTCTTGTATATAGGCTTGAATAAATCATCTATGCTTCAACCTTACAAATAGTATTGATTTTTTGCATCTGGCTATTAGTGACTGGGCAATGTGTCATGTTATTTGGGACTTCATTGACTTAGACTTTGATGCAGATAATAAAGTGGAATTATCTGTTACCTTGGGCTGGATCATATGTTTTCTAGGCCTGAAGAGGACTTAGCTACATGGATCCAGAAGACTATTATGACCTTGCTTCAGGAGAGGGTGGTATTGATAGCTATTAAAGAAATATTCAGTATTACTGAGTCTAATATTCTTCAAGACTGTCTATAAGGGCTGGAGATTAGAGGAAATATTTTAATATAGATTTGGAATGTTTTACAGTAGACCCTTCCTGGAGCAAGTCTCTGACGGAGGAGATACTGACCTGGAGACAATTCCTTTGTGGGTTTCCTCGGAATTTGATCCCCCCCCACACTTTTCAGCTTTATGTGAATTTATTGAAATTCAGGTCCAGTCATGGGACAGAAATGGCATTGGTTACTCTTGTGACCTTTACCTAGACCAGGACTTAAATGGGAAGTGTATACCCTCTTTGTTCTATTAATACCCTTTAGAGCATTCAATACCATTAGTTATGATATCCTACTCAAGGCTCAAAAGTAGTATCCGCGGGTGGGAAAAGAGGAAACTCTTTTACAGTGGTTCTCTTACTACATGAATGGTCAGTCAGTAGTCATGATAACATCCTGTTTGGACTACTCCAATGTACTGAGGTTAGATTTAGAGAGGACTCATAATTTGTGCAGGACAGAGTGATGTGAGGTGCTGATGGTGTAACTTGCTATTGCAGGATGAACCTTAATTTCGAGATCAGAACGAAGCGAATTGCATCTGTCCAACCATCTATCCCTCCATCCATTCCATACCCCATAGCAGTGGTGGGTTTCAAAATTCAAAAAGAATCTCTTCTGTAGGTGTGGCCTGCTTTATGGGAGTGCTTGCCAGCCATGTGACCAGGTGGGAGTGGCTTGGCAGTCGTGACTGGCTGGGCGTGGCCCAACTTGTAAAATGTGGTGAAACTCACTTAACAACACTCTTGCTTAGCAACCAAAATGTTGGCTCAGGAACTCTGGCATTGAAGTGTGCAAGTCTTAAAGCTGTCAAGTTACAAGATCCTTGCACCCCTAACCCTTTAGAAAAAAAAAACCCCAGGGGTGTTCAAACTTGACAGCTTTAAGATTGTGGGCTTCAACTCCAAGAATTCCTCCTCCAGTCATGTTGGCTCAGGAATTCTGGCATTGAAGCACACAAATCTTAAAGCTGTCAAGTTACAAGACCCTTGCACCCCTAACCCTTTAGAAAAAAAACCCAGGGGTGTTCAAACTTGACAGCTTTAAGATTGTGGACTTCAACTCCAAGAATTCCTCCTCCAGTCATGTTGGCTCAGGAATTCTGGCATTGAAGCACACAAATCTTAAAGCTGTCAAGTTACAAGACCCTTGCACCCCTAACCATTTAGAAAAAAAACCCAGGGGTGTTCAAACTTGACAGCTTTAAGATTGTGGACTTCAACTCCAAGAATTCCTCCTCCAGTCATGTTGGCTCAGGAACTCTGGCATTGAAGCACGCAAATCTTAAAGCTGTCAAGTTACAAGACCCTTGCACCCCTAACCCTTTAGAAAAAAAACCAGGGGTGTTCAAACTTGATAGCTTTAAGATTGTGGACTTCAACTCCAAGAATTCCTCCTCCAGTCATGTTGGCTCAGGAACTCTGGCATTGAAGCACGCAAATCTTAAAGCTGTCAAGTTACAAGACCCTTGCACCCCTAACCCTTTAGAAAAAAAACCAGGGGTGTTCAAACTTGATAGCTTTAAGACTTGTGGACTTCAACTCCCAGAATTCCCCCTCTCGCTCTTCATCTTGATGATGTGCGGACGGGCAGGTGGAGGGAGCTGGAACCGGTTCTAAACAGCACTGTAGATTTGTGGAACTTCTTCTATAGAAGAGGTTACAACTGGCAGGAACCCACCCCTGCCCCGTAGATAATTGCAATGAATACTGTTTTCAGGTTAACAAAATAAGTGTATCTGTGGCTCTCTTGACTCAGAGTCAGACTTTACTAATCCACGTTGCCTGAGGTAATTATAGTTTTAATTCAGTATATCAGGAGGTAGGAAAGTTGGAGAAGACTCTTTTGGCTCAGTTGGTATCATTTCGATAGGAGAGACAGTGCATGCCATTTCCCACTGGGAAAATTATTTAGCAGTTACCTAGCAACCTCACTAGAAAAAAAAGATCAGCAAGGTCTAGCACTAATACTATATAGTTAAAATATATCAAAAGGCTTTAATATTAGGCAACATGCTGGACCTTTAGTCTTCCATTCTCTTTCTGTTGTAGAAGAAATTCCTGGGTTCTCAGCTGATTTACATAAACACCATACTGTTGTTTCCTAATAAAGATGAAGAATTCAGATCTTGTCCCCTAGTAGGGTAATCACAGTTGGCACATAAAGAGAATGCAGATTCCCTATAATAATTTAATATACTAGGCAGAAATCTTATAGCGGTATTACACAGACTATTTCCAACTCTTGTATTCTGATTGGCTTTTACATTTAAAATTCATAACTGACCATTAAAAGGAAATTGTGGTCCCCCCTCTCCCTCCCTCCCCCCCCTCTCTCTTTTGGTAGAAAGCATTCAAACAGTGCAGGAGGAAAGAAGCTTTGAAATAACAACAACAACAACTTGAAATGGTTCAAATGGCTTCTTTTTGTTGCCTGTTTTTGCTTGGCATATTTTTTCTTACATAGGAGGTTGAAAGTTTACAAATATTTTTGTAATCTAGAACTCTTTTAGCCCCAAGAGAAGAAAAGAGATTGCAATATTATCTTATTTCATATAGGATTTTAAAAGTGTTTATATATTACCATACTGCTTAAGGAAGCTGACAACATAAGAAATATGTTGAACTGTATACATAGTTGTATTTCAAATAAAATACAACATTAATAGAAGCCTTCTTCTCTTTCTACCATGTAAGTGGGCATGTTTTGGAGAGGTTTATGCTTTCCAATGGATAAATATAGATGAAACTCTCTAAGTAATTTCAACTGGGCAAATAATTCAATGAGGGGCTTTGCATCACTCTGGAATACATAAAAAGCACCTGTCTTCATGCCACGGAATCTGCTTTTTCAGCTGTTTCTGTATGTGTCTATTCACATAGCTATTTGACATGCATGTATGCGCACAGCCATTTAGCTTCATGTTTATTCCAGTGTCTAGAAAATGATGCAGCAGCTTTAATGATTCAAGGAGAAGTGCTTTTTATAAAGTGCATTTTGCAAGGAACGTCTTGATAAGAATTACACAGCTTTGTTAATAATTCATCATATTAACCACAAATGTTCTATTTTGGAGAACAGTAACCACAAACCCTTATCAGAAATATGATCTGCACTATTTTGATTACCCTTCCTCTCTTCTGTTATTCTACTTTTTTAAAAAAAAAAACTTGAAAATATTGTTTTGTTAATCTTTCTGAGCAAGTAGCAGCTATTGATTTTCAGTAGAAAACTAGTGATGCCACCTATGGTTATGAACACTTCTGACTACCAAACCAAATTAACCAACCTACTCCAAGACTCCACATACAAACCCCTAAACACGGACCCCACCACCTACCTGGAAAAAACCACTAGAACCAAAATAAAAGCCTCCCCCATCAGTGAAGAGATCCAGCAAAGAATCATTCCCAGAGAAAAATCATCCAGATGTCCCAAGCTCTATGGTCTACCCAAGATACACAAAGAAGGAACTCCACTTAGACCAATAGTCAGCTCCATAGGCTCACCTTTACAAAATCTAGCCAAATTTCTTGCCAAACAACTACAGCCCTATGCAGATTCCATCACCTCACATGTAAAAAACTCTTTCCACTTCATAGAAATCATAAAGAAACAAAACTTACAGCCCAGTGACCTACTCGTGAGCTTTGATGTCGTATCACTCTTCACCCAAGTACCAATCAAAGAAGCCTTAACAGCTATCCAAAACAAATACAACCCCCCCAAACACATCCTGGATCTAACCAACCACTGCCTATCTAACACATACTTTATTCACAATGGACAAAGATACAAACAGATGGAAGGAGCACCCATGGGATCACCCCTCTCACCTGTCATTGCCAACCTCTACATGGAAAACTTTGAAACCCAAGCTCTAGAAAAATCTGATCACAAACCTAAACTCTGGCTCAGATATGTAGATGACACTTTCATAATCTGGCCACATGGGAAAGAACAACTGGACATCTTCCTTACACACCTCAACAGCCTACACCCCAAAATACAGTTCACCATGGAAACAGAAGTAAACAACCAACTCCCCTTCCTGGACGTCTTAGTCTACAGGAAATCTAACGGTTCCCTAGGACACACCATCTACCAGAAGAAAACACACACTAACCGCTATCTGCACGCACTCTCACACCACCACCCAGCCCAGATCAATTCCGTAGCCAAGACACTCATCTCCAGAACAAAACGCCTAGCTGATGAACAACACCTAAAAACCGAACTACACACTCTCACCAACGTACTGACATCCAATGGATTCCAAAGAAATAAGATCACCAACCTAATCCAAAAAGAAACCCCCACTAAAGTCCAGGACAGAGAACAAGAAAATGGAAAAGCCCTCCTCCCATACATAAAAGGCACCACAGACAAAATCAGCAAAATCCTCCGCAAACACAACATCAAGACAGCATTCTGCACAGACCGGAAAATATCCACCATCCTAAGAAACCCCAAAGACAAAATTGAATTAGAAAATCAAGGAGTATATGAAATCCCATGCACTACTTGCCCCGCCACATACATCGGACAGACCAACAGAAGAATAAGTGCACGCATTGAAGAACACAAAAATGCAATCAAAAAAGAAGAACCAACTTCTTCCCTGGTCCAACACCTCAAAGCCACAGGACATAAAATTGACTTCAATAAGACAAGAACCATCGCCAAGGCCGAACACTTCAACAACCGTATAATCAGGGAAGCAATCGAAATAGAAAAACACCCACATAGCATGAACAGGTGAGACGACACCTCCCGCCTGCCAGCCCTTTGGAAACCCGCCCTCATTAACAAACGAATCCCAAACATGAAGAATGAGACCAGGCCCACACTCACAATAGCCACACAGAATACTACCAAAAAACATCCACAAAGAAAACAACCAAAAACACAAACTGATGAGGAGGCACGACCCAGAACCAGAAGCCAGACTGCTAAAGCACAATCAGCCTCTTCAAAACCCCTCCTACCCTCACAGGAAACACAACCCCTCAAACAATCAGAACAGAACACCCTTCCACCAAATAATGACACACTTCCACCTAATCAAGACACACCCAAGCCCCCATTCAATCAGTTTTAATCCCCTACTGGCAGTTAAAACTTAATCCCCTACTGGCAGTTAAAATTTAATCCCCTACCAGCAGTTATAAGGAACAAACAGCCAAGATCCCACACTACTCCTGGAAACACCAAACCTGAAGTAGTCAGCAGCAGCCTGAAGATGACGAATGTGACTTCGTCGAAACGTCGCCAAGACATCTCCAATTCTACGCGGGAGAAAACCCGAACAACTAGAGACCTACATACTAACACCCGCGAAAACCTCAGAAAACATATATACACACACACACACACACACACATTCATACATACAGCTTGGAAAGAGAAATGGGATTTGGAATCATGGCTATTTTTTAATGGGTATGTGTTTTTCAATGACTGATTATTTGATTTTGATTTGGGATATGTATGTTAACGATAATTTCTGTTGTCTGATTTTATTCTTCTCTATGTTATTCTAATATCTGATTTGATTTTTTTTTAGGCCTGTTATGGACGAAATAGCAACGGAACCTTTAAAATATGCAGAACAGCTTCCAGTAGCACAAATAATACACCAGGTATCACTTTGTTTATTGATATTTAGGTCAAGAATAAGTAAGGCTTCAGTCTTATAAATGAAATGCTTGTATTCACAAATCGTATGGAAGCAGAGATCTCCATTTAGGAAATGTCATTATTTAGAGTACTGAAAAGAAAGAAATAAAAAATCCCGAATGCCCCTGCTAAAATTTTCCTTCTGAAGTACCAAGGGAAACCTCTAGCTAATTGATTTCAAACATTTAATTAATAAATGTTTATGGTACAAAGTAGAGTTAGCACGAGTTATGGCTGTGAAAGAATACAGATCTGACTTTTTAATAAAGGTGAAGAAGGCAATGAAACATTAAGGGAGGAGAAATGGTAACTCACTATTAAGAAAGTGGAAAGCACGAGAAATTAAAAATAACCCCACTTTGATTTTTTTTTATATAAAGGGAACAGAGAGAAACTTTGACAGATTTCAAGATTCTGTTATCATATTCTACAGAAATAAAGAACATTCATGAAACTGTTTCTTGACCTTGTCTATCTCAAAAGCTGTGGCATGCCTCATCAGGCATGAGAAGCACAATGCATGCTCTTAATAGGCACATAGTCACGACTGCCTCTTTAGTAGTGCTGTTCTCTGCTTCTTTAGATTAAGAACAGAGTCACACAAAGGACAGTCTCAGCAACATCTGTGAGTCAAAACACCACGAAAAACAGAAATAAACTAGCATCATCAAGAAAATATTGGGGTTTTTTGTTATAATGATTTAATTAAATGTTTTACAAAATGTACAAATAAAAACTAACAAACTAACAATCAGAAAGAAAGATAACAAAGAAAGAGAGATAAATGAAAGGGGGACAAAAAGTCATACAAAAAATTATTTATAACTTCTTTCTTCAAGGATAGAAGAAAAAACTTACATTCAACTTTATTAGTTTAACACTATAATATAGTGTTCATTTGTCCCAAATAAAAATAATAATTGTCAAATCCATATGTCATAATTTTTATTTTTTTCATTTCCTGCAAAAAGTCCACAAAAAGCTTCCAATTGTGGATAAATTTCTTTTCTCTCACAAGAGTTGTTAATTTAACCATTGTTAACAAAACCTCAATGTTGATGACTTTCTATGCACGGGCATATAGTATATATAGCATACTATTATTAATATTGAGTTAAAAAGACCTACAATAAAACCTCAATTAAGAATAACTTGAAAACTGCCCATGAAGATAGAATTAGCCACACTTGTTTCATGCTTATTTGGCTTGCCGATTTTGCTAATACACAATTTGTTTCTCCGATTATAATTTACATTAAGGAGAAAGATTTCCATCTTACTTTGTAAGACAAATCTCAACAAATACTATGAAAAACAGATGTACTTATACTTATAATATTTATTGCCCTTTATCAGAATGGAACTCTGAGCAACAAAAGTTATTTAGAGCCTATATAGCACAATGGAATTAAACTGGTATCAGAGCACAGCCATAAAATACAGCATATAAAAGTTACGAGGCAGACTTGATGAATTATACAAATTACAATGATTGCTTAAACAGAAACACAATCTGATCACATGGTGATCACATCATATTCAAGAGGCAGAGCTCTGGATTCAAAACCTGGATTTCAAAGAAATGGAAAGAAAAGCATTGGAAAAAAACATAAAATAATATTAATAAATTAATTCTTACATTTGTGAACTTCTGGCCACCCAAGTGATGACAGGATTACATCTAAACAACAATAAAAACAAAGTTATAACATATTCAACCATATCTACAGTAGGATCAGTGCTAGGAACATCTGCAAAAGATACTAAAAAATATTAAATTGAGGACCATACGATTGATGCCCTGTTCCTTTTTGTGTTGGTATTGTAGAAAACATATTTAATAAAAGGAAGAGTTTTTATCACACATTGTCCTTGACATCTAAACTTTTTAGTCTCCCCCCCCCCCCCCCCCCCAAACCAACATTCCTGGTCACTGTTCAGGCAATCTGTGTCTATCTGTCTTGGTCACTTCTACTAAAAAAAATGGAATATCTTTAAAATAATTCTAACTGAAATGTAAGTATTGTACAACACAGGGGTCAGCAATCCATGGCTTTGGAGCCAAATGTGGCTCTTTCATCCCTCTGCTGCGGCTCCCTATTGCTCAAAATATATGTCACAACCATCAATGTGCGACACCTGGTGGCACACAATTTATTGAGCTTTTCGACGGTTGATAGGCCGATATATGCAGTATTATCTTCATTTTAGATGTCAAAAGAGTTTTGTGGATCCCAGTGTTTTCTTTTCTGTAGGAAACAGGTCTAAATGGCTCTTTGAGTGTTTAAGGATGTCGACCTCTGGTCTAACAGCACATCCTGGCTCCTTTCAGCACAATTGTTACCAGACGTTTATGTGTAACTTTCCTATTCCAGCTTTAACCATATTTAATAGATGGCAAGCTAGCCAGATTCTGTCAACTAAAAATGACCTATTATCTACAACTGCTGTGGCCTTCAGATTCAGTTGCCTTTCAACAAGGGCAGACAGGAGAATAAATGGAAGTTTGCTAAGTGGCAAAATTGCTGGCAATATCCCCTGGATATTAATTATTCTTAAGTCTGTTTTCAGGCATCTTTTTCAGTCAGGTTGCTTGAATTTTCTTGCTGGAGGCAATGGTAGCTTTACCTGAAAAGAAACACAAGGTTTATTTTCAATCTTTGAAATATACTGGTCTTCCTTGCAAGATTTCAAACCTAAAGGAAATTTAATACTTTAGGCTCAATTGGGCCCCTCTGGGAAGAATATCTGATGTGTTTTGAACACGGAAGATTAGAAATCAGGACCAGTTTATATGTCAGGATTTCCCTTGGTGCTGTCAGAGCCTCAAATGACCCTGCAACCCACAGATGTCACATTTCAAATTCTCTGTTCATGCCTGACTCTAAGCATAAATGAATTAAACAGCAGAGTAGGCAGTAAGTCAATATGTTCTTAACTGTGAGACTGAGCAATGAAACAGTTGAGGATTGTTTGGAATAGGTAAATAGAAACTGCACCAAATGGTTCACCTACAGGAATAACTATGATGGGAAACAGAATTAACCTTTAAGATGGTTGACCAGATGAAATGTCACAGTAATATTTTTACAGCGCAAAAAAGTAATATAACACCGGTGGGTTCATTTTGGCAGCTTTGTGCCATTTTGCAGTGGATTGCGTTGCTGAGTGAAATGAGAAATGGGTTTTTTCATGCATTCGGGATATTTCAAACAGCAAATGTTCATATTATGTAATTCTTTGGCAAAACATCCTACCAAAGCAATTACCCGACTGGCTCTTTCTAGTGTTGCATTTGTGGCCTTTTTGAGTGTCCCACTTTCAATTCAGATTTTGGACATCAACTCTGAATAAGAAAGAAACAGGTTTTACTTTAGGTCACACACTGTAATTTAACTGGAACATTTTGTGGCATAAATTTTTATATTTTATAAAATATAAATATAAAATCCATTTCCATTAAAAGATTTACTATGTACTTCGCTGTACTGGATTACCTTCCACCAGAGTGATTTGGCAGCCAGATGTATATTGAAAACATTATAAATGTCATTACATTAAGAGTAGTTCTCACATAGGTATTGTTTTGAAATTTATCATATACATGAGGGAGCAGAACACAAAGTTATAGAAAGGTTTTTTTTAAAAGAAAACATAAGCCCCTTAAAGTAGGCATTATTGTGACATTTCAACTATTGAACTCTACTGTAATATATCATTTCCTTAACCGAAAAGTTTATTTTTAAAATAGCTTATTTTCCTATGCTTTTAAAAATATAAATAAGAAAAATTGGTGTTGATTTCTGCATGAATTGGTAAAGGAATATTTGCAAAATAATGATTGATTTTTTTAATTCATATAATAGCAGTTAGACTTATATACCGCTTCATAGGGCTTTCAGCCCTCTCTAAGCGGTTTACAGAGTCAGCATATTGCCCCCAACAACAATCTGGGTCCTCATTTTACCCACCTCGGAAGGATGGAAGGCTGAGTCAACCCTGAGCCGGTGAGATTTGAACAGCCGAACTGCAGAACTGCAGTCAGCTGAAGTAGCCTGCAGTGCTGCATTTAACCACTGCGCCACCTTGGCTCTTAATATAATAAGTATAAAAGAGTTTGGTACTTCCTATATTATAATATCAGCCAAGATTTACACAGATATATAGTGAATTGGCAGCCAGATGTATGTTGAAACCATTATTAAAGTCATTATGTTAAGAGTACTTCTCACATAGATATTGTTTTGAAATTTAGCATATAAATGTGGGAACAGAATACAAACTAAACTGCTAGCTTTAGAAAACAATCTAACAATTTAGCTTCCATTTTGGACACAACTTACACAATTCTAAATTTCAAACTTTTTTCACAAAAAACTGATACAGAAAGAAGCAAATTCAAAGTTTCCAAATTTTGCATAGTTTTTAATGGATTTACTTTATTGCTTTAAAATTTGATGACAACTGCAAATATCTTTTGTTTAGGAAAAGACGTTCTGATTAAGTGGTTCACAGCTGGTTTATTTGCTCCATTACACTATGAATTTCTGGCAAACTTCAGTGGGGCGCATCCCTAGTTTACCTGGAAGCTAGAATAATGGCATTCTTTGTAGAGGTTGCTCTCTAGTGGATTTTAGAGATAGTGCCTCTTGATTGAATTTTAGATTGCATCCTTCAAAGAAATGATGGAATCAAATGGCCTTTATGACTGTAATAAGGTACAACAAGTTTTGGTCTATGTTCTTCCAGATTGTTGGGTAATGAAAGGAGTGTGTAGAGATTGGCGCCCAATTATAATTTGCCTTTGGATGCAGGGAACTGATTTGTCAAGTGCTGGGGAAATCAGAAGATTCAGCCAGTTCAAATGAGTATAAAGATTCATTGCAAGCTTAAGCTCTGTATAAGAATCTGAACTACTAACGGTCAGTGAAAACAGACAGTAGATAAGGGTAGAAGGAATTCAAAGTGGGCTGGACTTAGATCTCTTGTAGATGCAAAGGGACTCATGATTAATGATGTGTTTGACCCCTTCCCTTGGGCTCAGTCTGGTAGCCTACACTGAGGAAGCCAGGAAAGTGGATGGGTTGGACAACAAGGAAGGTAACTGCAATTGCCCCTCCTTAAACCTGGTATTCTCAATATATGCCTAATGTGATTCTGACAATCACTAATTGTTTAAAATGATTGAAATGGAAATAAGGATTTAATTGATTTAATTGAATAAAACAGAGCAACTGTAGGGAGTTAGAAGTATCTTCTGTACAGATCTTTATATATTTGGAAAGATGCAGACATAATTGATTAGTAGTAGAGATGATTAAATATGCAGCACAAAGAAGTACTGTTTGGACTGGGGAACTTTTGCATGGGTATTTAATCTGCCCTTTTAATGATGAAAATTAACCCTTTCTAAGCTGTTTTTCTTCCAGAGACATGTGGTATCTTATAAAGATTAAGCCCACATCGTCCAGTTTCTGTTTTAACTTGCATATTCAAACCCCATATCTCCTGTTGACTTTAATAGCATTTCTGTTTAATATTTGGAATTATTTTCTTATTGATATTTTTCCTGCAGCATATATACCATATATTTGATGCTAAAAATTATTTGGTTGATTTTCCATTGTAGTTTTATGTGTCATATTCTTTGCTGTGCTAACTATTGTTGCCTATATAATGTTTTTTAAGTATGATAGTATTCCTGGTGTTCTCCTTTGCTTAGTGGTAAAATATGAAAATTGTGGTAGTTGGCATCATCATTATTAACACTGTTGGTTTTCTTTGTATTATTGTTATTTTTGTTCTGGTTAACAAAAATCATAGATCAGTGATGGCGAACCTTTTTCTTATGGCCAAAATTGTGTTCGTGCATGCTATCACGCGCGTATGCGTACCCACACCAATTCAATCCTCCCTGCCCACCTGCGCATGCACGCATGTTTCCCCTGCGTATGCACATGCAACACCCCAGACTCCAGAGGCTTTCCTGAAGCCTGGGAGGGTGAAAATAGCCTCCCTTGGCCTCCCGGAGGCCCTCTGGAAGCCAGAAATGGATCATTTCTGAACTTCCGGTTGGCCCTTTGGGCCTGTTATTCACACTCCCCAGTCTCTAGAGGCTTTCCTGAAGCTTGGGAGGGTGAAAATGGCCTCCCCCAGCCCTCTGGAAGGCTGAAAATCAGCTGGCATGCCAGCATATATGGCTCTGCGTGCCATCTGTGGTATGCGTGCCATAGGTTCGCCATCACGGTCATAGATGTTATGGTGTAGGCATTAGGATTATCAACACACCCCAAGTTTCTCTTCTCATGGAAGAACATATCAAGACAAAGAATGAAGACAAAGACTTAGATATTATACATATAACATTGCAGACAAAGTAGTATATACTTCCTTATTTTTCTGATATTAGCACATCTATGTTTGGAATACCATAATAATTTAAAAAAATATTTTTATTTTAACTACTAAATTTTTCTATGCTATTTCTTCAGCAATAAATCAAGTCATTTTACTACAAAACAAGCTGATTTAAGGCATTGCACCTGAGTTGTTTAAAAGCAAGGCAAGATTTAATCTAATTCAAAAATCTTTTAGTGAGTTTCTTCTTGCAATGTTCAAATAACAAGCCTCTTCCCCAGAATTGGATAAGTTATTTGAACATAAGGACTGAAGGCTGACAGAATTCTGCTTGACAAATGCTATTATATTTATTCTGAACATTGCCAAACTACATTGAGCAACTTTTAAAAAAATGTTTCCAAGATCCATGTCAGAGTTGAATATAACTGACATGAATATATAGCAAAACATGTATTTATTTCTTCAGTTTATATTCCATGCCCTTTATTTCTACAACTGCAATTCTGTCTCTTTGTATTGATTGGCATTTGTAGAAAATGAAAAGGACAACCTTTTCCATATCAATTCAAATCCATCCTTGCCTATCTGAAATGTATTCTGCTCCTCTTTCAATCAAAATAATATGGTTCTAGAGTCCTTAGCTGAAAACTCAGCTTTGTGAATATGTACTCAAGCAATGAACACATTTCTTCCTATAAACATTGAAATCTGCCATTACGGGTTGGACTCCCCCTTCAAATATGCCATGATACCCATATTGATAGTGAAATTTTAGGTTTGAAGAAAGAAACCCATCAAAATGATAGTGTGGGGTCTAAAAGTTTAGAAGAAAAACATAACTTCCTCAACCTTTCCCAGAATTGGAGAACCCCATCTTATCTTTGTGAATGACATTTCATTAAGTGGTTAATTTAATCATCTTAATCAATTAAAAGTCTTCTGACTTGATAGAAACCTACATCCAGACATGACCATTTTTATCCTTTCTACAAAGCAATATATTTTTGAAAGGCCTTTAAACTAGCATTTAAACTAGCATGGAAAGTCAAAATGTATCCTAAAAGGCAGTGGCCATCAAAAGTTGGATTTGATTCGAGGGACTAATTAGAGCAGTGTTTCTCAACCTCAGCAACTTTAAATGTGAGGATTTCAATTCCCAGAGTTGAAGTCCACGTATCTTAAAAGTTGCTGAGGTTGAGAAACATTGGATTACAGTGCACATAGTCCTTGAATTATAACCATTCATTTACTGAACATTTGAAGTTCCAATGGCATTGCAAAAAAATGACTTATGACCTTTTTTCACACTTAAACTGTTGCAGCATCCCCATAGTCACCTAATCAAAATTCGGATACTTGGCAACTGGTTCATTTTTGTGACAGTTGCAGTGTTCCAGAGACACATGATCAACTTTTGCGATCTTCTGACAATCAAAGTACATAAGGAAGCCAGATTCACTTTATAATCCTGTCACATCAACCACAATGATTCACTTAACAGTGGCAAGAAAACTAGGTCAAAATGAGGCAAAACTAATAACTATCTCACTTAGCCATGGGAATTTTGGGCTTGATTTTGGTCATACGTTGAGGACTACCTGTATCTTTTCTGCCATTCAAAGGGAGTTTATTATCTGTAATGAAAAGCATCCCCCTCAGTATCCACACTGCAGACATTGTATTTGACTTTTTATATGGTTGTTTTTAAGGAACTGTAGAGCTTACTATTATTATTTCCAGACACCTTTCCTGCTAAAATACAGAAAAGGCTGTTTCTTTGCAGATTGCATGACTGGTAAATATGAAGCATATGAATGGGAAGTGATGCCCATCAGCTCTGGCTGAATGCATTAATGCTTGCCATTTTAACCTTGTCAGCATTTGCTGGTGTTATCTATTGAGAGGCTATGTCAACATTGCAATCCAATGCGTGAATTTATTGAGAGGGGGGCAGGAGGAGAAACAGAGAGGAGAGAGAGAGAGAGAGAATGAGAGAGAGTTTCTCCAAGAAGTTATCTCTTATCGTTTTTAAATGGAAATGTATTTACATTAAAAATAATCCAGCTTCTCTGAAAAAGAATCAGCCCACAGGTTGGTCAAAATACATTCAATTACACCCTGACTGATCTAGTTCCCTTTGATTTGTTAAAAATAAAGTGGCAATTAGCACACAATAGATTTTTATTAGTCTCTGATAAAAATGGTGAAAGAGATTTAAAATGTTAATCAGGCATGGAAAGTATATGATGAATGAACAAATGCAGTACAGATTTTTAGTAGAAGGAAGCACTAACATGCTTTGATTAGCAGGTGAAATTGCACTAGAAAAGCTGATAAAATACAAAGAATCCAAAAGTTGATCACCTGTGTGATTATATTGCAGAGGCAGTTACGATAAATGAAAATTACTGTCCTAGTAATTTTACATTGTTATGAATATCTGCCATACGATAGATCCCAAGTGCCACAAAACAGAGCAAGATTTCTACTGTGCAGTTCTCTTGGGGGGGGGGAATGCAAATAGAAATAAAACCACTGCAATGTATTGTGTCCCCAAGTGTAATTCACAAAGGAAATCTTAAGAGCATAGATATCTAAAGCCACAAAAAAATAGATGAGTGTTGTGACTCAGCAGAAGTTTGCTGTGAGTTGAGTCGGGATGCAGGAATAACAATGCAGATGGGGCTCGTTAGTGTGGTTTTCTGGAGATAAAAGGACTGATGGTGCTTCGCCCTGGTTGCAGAAGTCAACATTCATCGTTCGTGCATGGTTCATTGTTCATCGGTCGTAGTTTGTTTGTGAGAGACACTTGGATAAGTGATTTGCTTTCTGTAACCCTGATTCAAAGAGACACTTGGAGAAGTGATTTGCTTTGTAAGAGATCTTTGTTTTTGCATTCTGTTATCTTCTTGCCAGAGACTTTATTTATGTTTATTTTTGTGCTCGCAGCCAGCGTGAGCCGAGGCTGATAAAGTCTTCGCTTTTAAGTCTGTCTGCCTATCGTCTGTGAACGAGCGGAGAAGGGGGGTCAGAACAGATGAGTAATAATTGTACATAATCGGAGGCATGCTTTGTACTGAGAATGTTGCTATTTTGGCTTAATGTGGAACTATTCCAACATTTTGAAGTATTTTTTCTAAATCATCGGGCCTCATGATTTGAAGGACCATAGAATGTTATGTGAAAATGAAGCAACATTGGAAGAATAATGTGTAAGGTACAAAGGGATTGTCTCAGATATATATGTCTGCTCTGTAGCAGATCCTGAACACTGAATTTTCATAGTTGTTATATTCTGAAGAAATCACTGTGGGTGATAGTGGGAGGAATTATTTAATAAGATAGGGACAGCAAAAGAGAACAAAATAATTCACAGAGGTGCTGAAAATATAGACATTGATTCACTCTATCAGACATTCAGTTGATACTTCTTATTAAAATAATAAATTGCATTATGCACAAATTTCGTGACCTGACAAATGTGCGCCCGACAACACCGCGGCGATAAAACCTCAACGTCAACAGCACGCCCACAAAGGTGCATTGACAAAAGTGCGCCGACAGAAGCGCAATTACGGTTAAGGTAAGGTTTAGGGTTAGGTTTAGGGTTAGGTTTAGAGCGCACTTCTGTTGGCGCGCTGTTGTCGGCACTCTTCTGTGCTCATTCGTCAGCGCGATTTCGAACTCGTGGTTTTTTCCTAGCAGTTTTGTCGGCGCACTTTTGTCGAGCGCACATTTGTCGGTGAACCCACAAATTTATCGGCAGTTTATTAAATCAATCACATTTTATAATCACACTGACTCTATCCATATATGTACACTAAACTGTTCCAAACAAGTCACCTTATGGCTTAGCACAAAGTGTGAGCCCTTTAGAAATATGAGAAAAAAGTGGGCTGATGAGCAAAGGCTGTATCTTTGGTTTGATTTTAGTTCCTGTACCTGATGCAGAGCTTGAGACGCTATGGGGTTTGGGATTTGAGTGCAGGTAACAAATAGGTATCCATCTTCTTCATTTAATTGTCTAAATATTTCTTTCAGTTCACCATCTCTGTTTTTCAGCAGAACTATTTTTTATCCCTGATGTTCTCATATCTTTTGTTTACAAACATGAGAGGCTGCTTCCAGAGGTCTCTCTTCAGGCATAGAGTTGGAAACATCTCCCTTGAGAGCTAAATAATATCCAGAGGCAGGATATTATAATTTTCCCAGTTTCCAGGTGGAGTCTTTTGTTTGAAGAGCTGTCCCTGAAGTTTCTCTTCTGTTTGTAAGACTATTTAATTCAATCTCAGGAGTTTTTCATTGCTTGAGTCTGAATCATAACCTAATTGGCTAGAATCCAGTCCTTTATTGCAGGACTGAGTTATTGCCTAGACTGCACTTTATGGCTAAAATACCCTTTATACTTCTGTGTTACCGTCTGCATTTATATTAATCTGGCTCTTTTTGTTTCCTGCCGTCAAGATGTATTTTTTTTTTCTTTTTTGGCTGTTTTGGAACAAAGTTTACTATGTACATGACAATGTCATCCTGCTTTCTGATATCAGACACACAATGCTGGTTAAGGGCATGTGTTTGATATGATCCATTGCTTTGATCATCATTATTCTCCTATCTTTGATGGTGTTCCTTTGATGGTCTCTTCCATCTTTTTTCTTTTTAAATCCCACAATAGGACCTGTTTTACATTTGTTTCATTGATTGCATTTTGCATGATGATAACATGGGTATCAAAAAAAAGTGTAATAAAAATGTTTGCTTGCTTGTTCAACAAATGCTTACGAATGGGTCTTCAGAAAAGCAAACATATTTTTCTGAAAGCTACGCATGTAACTGGTTTGTTTCTGCTTATGCATTTTGAGAGATGTTCCTTTGTAAAATCTTATGTGAGAAGTATGTTTTATCTTTTCCTTATAATGTTTCAGTTTTCCTGGAGCCTGATGGCAGTTAAGAGCTCAAAAGCAACAAAACTAACTGTCTAAAGCAATAAATATCATATTCAAATTTTTGCCAATTCCAGGCAGCTTTGCAGAGATGGAGAGTGGAAAGGAGCTATATAGCACACTCTTCTATGCAGTATTGGCAAAGGCAATTTTGCCTTTTGTGTGTTTTGAAGCAATAAATCAGGAAAATGCAGAATTTATTTCTTGTCACTTTTGGGGTGTGTGATGAAGGGTTCCACCACAAAACCGCGCTCGACTAAACCGCACTCGACTAAACAGCGTTGCTGATGTCATCAACAGGGCGACAACAGCGCAGAGACAGAAGCACACTGTAAACCCTAAACCTAAAATTAACCCCTAAACCTAACCCCCCCTAAACCTAATCTTAAACCTAACCCTTAATCTAACCCTAACCCTAAACCTAATCCTAAACCTTAACCTAACCCTAACCCTAACCCTAACCCTAAACCTAACCCTAAACCTAACCCTTACCTTAAGCTGAATCGGCTTGCTTTCAAAGCGCTATTTAAAGCGCCCTTCTTTCTCCGCGCTGGCTGTTGTTGCCCTGTTGATGACATCAGCGACGCGGTTTAATCGGGTGCGGTTTAGTCGAGTGCGGTTTTGACGGGTCACGGTGATGAAGTGTGGGGCATATCTCCCAGAGATTACATCTATATTCCACAGATACAGAAAGAATAAACTTACTAGAATCTGAACCAAGGTAACCACCCTTTAACAGATTTTAAATGAATTAGACTTGTTAATGTCAAGTGATTGGGTTGGATTTGCATTTAAGTGTTATCATAGAAAGCAGAAAAGCAAAACTTATTTGCCACCCGTAGAAAATTTAGTCCCTGTACAATCCTAAACTAAAATCTCTCTGGTCTTTACTTTCAGTATACCAAAACATCTCAAGTTTTTTCCTGGAAGTTTGACTACGGAGTCTTTGATGAAAAATATGTCAATGAAAATTCAATCATCCAGGCCAAAGGTCCAAAGATTGAATAATGGCAACTGGACCAATCCTTGTTAATATGAGACATTCCGTTGCTCATCCAAGCAACTTCATCAGTTAGAGCAAAATTAGTTAGGCAGAGAGTCATTGGGCTGCCCCAACCACATCAACTTTAGGGGTTTCTCCCCAAACTGCATTATGTCAATGAAGAATCAATCATCCAGGCCAAAGGTGTCTAAAGATCACCTTTAATGTCTATTTGTAAAATCATTCCTTTTAGTAGGATTTCCATTATATTTTATATTGGGACTAGAAAACTTTTTAATTCCAATCCCTCGAAAGGCGATGATTAATTTGATGCCACAAAGATGGCCATTTTGTTTGTGTATTATTTATAATATTCATAGCCTTTAAAGTCAAAATCTTTTGAAGTTTCAACTGCTGCTTATCTCCTTTGTGTGATATCAACTATTTTCAGAGATATAAACCCCTTGCAGGAGAGAGTATCACAGTGTCCTATTAAATGAGGGTTTCTTGGAATTTTGTCTTAGCATATAGAAGAAAATGCTTACTGCTTTAATCAGTACTTGAATTACATTAAAATGGTTTTGGAATGTTCAGAGTATGAAATTTGGGATTTAGAAGAGCCAGAAATGTTGGAAGCACTTTTCTTCCATCATTCCCAGGTCACAGCCTTCCAAGTAACTTTTTCTGGTCCTGCTAATTTTGTTGAGGCTGAAGAAACACCTGTATACATTGAAGATGACAGCTAACTCTTAGAAATAGCATGGTGGAGATGCATTGAGCAATCATTGTTTGTTATTTTCTGTATGAAAGGGTAATGCTGAGATGCTGGTAATGAAAATGGAATGCTTGCCTTTCTAATGTTCAGCATATACTATAATGATTTAGCCATATAAACTGTGCCTTTAGAGTGTATTTTTATAAATCCTTTTAAGCAGTTTTGATTCTTAATTCAAGATCTTACCAAAGGGAAACACACTTTTTGTTTGATAATTTTCTTCCGTGTGGACAATTTTTTTAGAATTTTAGAATTTAATAACATTTATATGCCGCCCAATCCCGTAGGACTATGTTCAATACTGGAACGTATGCCTGCAATAAAGAGATCTAATATTTATGCCAGTGGTTCTGTCAAATTGCTGCTAAGCACACATAATCTGGTATTTTTAGCTTTGATTGCATTCTTATTTGAAAAATAAAGATTGTACAAGTAATTGTATGATTTTTCCTTTATCAGCAATGCAATGATATCCCTTAGCTAGCTTGAAGGGAAATAATGTTCGCTCTCCCCTCCACCCTCTTCCTTCCTTCCTTCCTTCCTTCCTTCCTTCCCTCCCTCCCTCCCTCCCTCCCTCCCTCCCTCCCTCCCTCCCTTCCTCCTCCTCCTCCTCCTCCTCCTTCTTCTTCTTTTCTCTCTCTCTCTCTCTCTCTCTCTCTCAATTTATTTTTAAATATATTATAAGTATGAATATACAAAACTGAATTAATATGGATAAATAGTCATAATAGAAATAATGACTAAACAGGGTTATCTACCCAGAAATGGGTAACAATCTTGTTTTCTAATGCTGAATATCAGGTCTGCACAATATCATACCTTGGTCATTCTCTAAACCTTTTGATGCAGCTCTTGCAGATCTCCTTCAACACTGTCTCCAAATGATAATTTTTAAGAGATAAAAGGAGAAAAAAGATATTATCACATGGAACGTAATCACATTCCCTATGCTTAATTCGCTGAAATAAATTTCAGTTCATTTCAGCCCTTCCAGGATTTGGGAGTGCAGCCTTGATGAAGGGAAGCCCACGGCTGAAAAAAAAACAGTTCCTGAGCTCAGGGTTGGGTCATTCTCTACATTCCAAATTAGCTTCATTTCTATAGATTTAGGTTAAGTTCCATTTAGATATGTTATCCTTTCACTGCCAGCTCTTTATCAGGCAAGACTATCCCCATGTGCTTTTTTTGCTTCCTGAAGAACACTTATGGAGTCCAGGACCTTTCCTTGATTCACTACTAGAAAAAAGGTTAAACTTCTCCCTTGAGGCTGCTTTTAATGAAAAGAAAAGAGCACACTACTCTGTTTAACATATAATTTATCCCTTATGTATGTTTCCTTAGATTCTTTATTGACCTCCATTGGTTTGCCCTGAATACCTTCTTTATATTCCTTTCAGTGAGTTTATGGGCTTATTTTGAATTTACAATGAATCAAATCAACTACAAGCTGGCAGTAGCCATTATTATGATTGGTTACATAGTCAGCCAGATGTTTAGATTGGATTTGGCATTTTTATTCTCCTTCCCAAGGACCTGGGATATTGTTGCTTGATGGCATTAAAGGTATCGTACAGTATATGCTGTTCCAAATAAAGCTGCCGATTGACTGATGGTGATTTTGTCAATGTCAAAGGTCCTCAAGAGGTGCTCCAGATATTTGGGGATTGAACTCGAGTCACCTATTTCTGTTGATACTATCTTTGTTTTCTGTTTTCACAGTTTTTCTATTTTTATTTGCAGATCTTTGTAGTTTATTATTTTTCTTCATTATTGTTTTGTTGTTATTATTTTGATTTTCCTGATAATTGTGTAGCTGTTCTAAATAAATATTCTTCCCTATATAATTTATGTGGAGTTAACCAACATCACATACTCTACAGGGAAAGCCCCTCTTCATTTGGTCTGCCCAAGGTGCCCAATGGATCTTCTTGGCGTTATTTCCAGAAGTCTTGAGAGCAATTCTGTTGAGCTATTCTTTGGAATTATAGATCAGTAGTAGTGCTTGAGATAAGATGTGGGAAGTGATAGACAAGATATGGGAGAGAGAGTTTGCTAAGGGTCCCACTACCGAGGGAAAGCCATCTTGAGCCACCTCGGTGATGACCTCCCGCCCCCGGGGGGGATGCTTTTCCCCAGATATTTGGTCTATTTTCTCTGAAGACTTTTGAAAGAGTGCAGAAAAGAGCAACAAAAATGATTAGGGGGATGGAGGCTAAAACATAAGAAAAACAGTTGTAGGAGTTGGGTATGGCTAGTCTAGTGAAAAAAAGGGCTAGGAGTGACATGATAGCAATGTTCTAATATTTGAGGGGCTGCCACAAAGAAGAGGGGGTCACCCTATTTTCCAAATCACCAGAAGGCAAGAAACAATGGATGGAAACTAAACAAGGAGAGAATCAACATAGAAGTAAGGAGAAATTTCCTAACAGTGTGAACAATTAATCAGTGGAAAAGCTTGCCTTCAGAAGTTGTGGAGGCTCTATCACTGGAGGCTTTTAAGAGACTGGACAACCATTTGTCTGGAATGGTACAGGATCTCCTGCTAGGGCAGGATGTTGAACTAGGAGACCTCCAAGGTCTCTCCCAACTCTGTTGTTCTGTTCTGTTCTATTCTCCATGTTTTTAGAGACTGATAAAAGGTGAGAAAGATGTTTGTTGATAAGTAAGTTCATGTTGTTCCAAATGGTGGTGTGGTAAACAGATTAGTTAAAGTTGTATTAATATTGTAAACTACTGTGAGCTTCTGGAAATGAAGCAATATATAAGTTGTGATAAATGTATTGATGAACTTCAGCCAAGATAGGATGTGGGAAGATATTCAAGATTTAAACGCTAACTATACAGTACTAGAATCAGTAACAGCCCAGGAAATAATTAAATTTGCCAAGTGTAATATTTTTAAGGTTTATGGAGGTAATCTATGTTGTGGCAGGAAAAGAATAAATAATAAAGTTAGTGAAAGACAGGAAACAGATATAAAAATCAGACAGGACTTATCATGGTGACTGAAATTTTGAAAGAGGAGAGGATGAGAGCTGTTATTATCCAATGTTTTTCAAGTTTTTTCTGAAGACTTTCTTGATAAAGGAAAGAATCCAATGACCAGATTTAAAAATGTTAACTGAATTACTTTTTTAAAAAAAATATTTTTTTTAATGATTGAGCTGGTATAGTAGCCAGCAGAGTTGTGTCAGTATTGTGAAATTTTGCATATTCTGCTCTAGTAATTAATTTTACCAGATAAATTGCAAAAATAATTTAGCAGTACTGGTTAGTTATGGGAATGTGTATTAAAAATCCTGGAAAGCTTCTATTAAACTTTCTTACAATTAATCTTAAAATTGATCTACATTGCATCAATTATTAATCTGTTTATGTATTTATTTCAACAAGTTCAATTTTAACATAAGACTAGTTTGTGATTTAATCATCATTTTAACACAGGAAAAACTCCAATTTGATGAAAAACAGCATTAATACAATATGTATAATTAGAATTAAAACTTGTGTTTTGCATAGTGTATTATAGACAAATGTACAAGATTGTATCTTAAGTCACCAATATATTAGTCTCACATTTATTTAGAGATAATTCACAAGAACATTTTGTAATTCTGCACAATGGGAAATCTGGTTATAACACATTTAAAGCATAGTGTAACACTGAATTATTTAGAATTAGTTTTTCACCTCCTTTTTGAAGACATTTTAGAGTAAAGTGGCTTGGAAACACTACTAAGAAAAATAAATGTAAAATTTAACTGTATTTAAAATATCCAATGAGGATGTATTAATAGATAATGTGTCCTTAATTCAATTCATATTAGGGTAATGTTAGATTATCCAATTTTAGAATTTGCATTGGAATAAAAGACTTTTAAAGTATTCTTCTGAATTTATCAGCAGTCTTATCTGATCATAAATCTTATATTTTGTCACAGATTTCATTTTCAGGGCAAATTTGGGCTCTGGAGTCATAAATTAAACAATGCACACTGCTTTAAAATGATAAACGATAGGATAGCCTCAAGTTACATTAAGTTAAAACTCATCTAAACTTTGGAGATCAGCATTTTAGGGACCTAGTTCTACTTGTCAGAGATGTCAGCTGGTGATGTATAATTTGTCTATTGGAGCATTTTGGTCAGTTCCAGGGTGTGATAACACTTGCCAGTAAGAACTTGTCATCTCTCGTTTGTTCTCTGCTACAACATAATTTTCCCATTAAGCCTTTAACTTCCTACCATCCCCGTTTATTCTTTGTTCCTCTGAGACTCATTATCCTACATTTGTCTGAATTCATATGCATTTGTCATTTATTATCCCAAGTTCTTGCTTGACTTAACTCGTAGTCGCTGCATTTGTTAGAATGCTTCTCATTTGCTTATATTTATTTTCTTCCCCCTTCCATTTTTGGCAGGGTGGGGTGGTAATCAAAATAATATTATGTAGGTCTCTCTGGTGACTTATTTCTTGCCAGGATATGGAGAATATGCAAATATCTTCCAAAATTGCATAAAAGTCGACTCAAAATATGGCATTAATGATCTCAATTGTGCTGCTAGTATTCCAGTGTAGCATAGAATTGGGGAGATATAGGTCTACTGAAGCTGAGAGCACAGGCATCTATTTCAAAATATTGGCTTAACAGTAAAAATTTGGCAAGTCAGCGGCTTACAGTCCCCAGTACAGAAGTGTTAAAACCAAGCTATAGGTCTGATTTTCATCACAAGCATGACCTAAAGGATTAACATTAGGCCACAGCAATAAGGCTGACAATGTTTATTCTTTTGGCTTACAGTACATAGTGGTACATATATGGCATTTATTCTCTCTTGCATGCACACATCTGTATATACCATCACTCTATGATAAACTCAATTTTTGGATTATGCTAGTACTTTTTCCGACTTTCAGCAAATGATGATTTCCTTAGAAAACAATTTCTGTAGGTTTTCTCCTCCAGAAACAAAAGAAATGAAAAGCCCACAGTTTTCTTTCTGCAGAATTTCACTTTAGGTAGATTTTTCCCCCAGGGTTCATTTTCCTAAATGTAACTTCTATTTTGCTATACAAAGGTTATATTCAATGCAAATGAATAGTCATAAACACAATAGAGTCCAAGAGAGTGCTTTAAAAAAAGTATTTTATTGCCAGTAGAAGACAAAGAGAAAGATAACTTATTCTCTTGCAACACGGGGTTCCACTTGAGGTAATATTAATGAGATGCCTCTTGAGCTTTTTTTTTAAAAGTATAATCTTTATTGTCATTGTACTTAAATACACGAAATTGGTTTGCCATCAGACGTGGCTTAAAATGTAATGTGCAGTTCAGAAGAACTGCAGTTGGTCCCAATTCACAAGCTTTCTTCCAAACAAGAATGATTTTTTTTCTTAATATGAGAATGTCACTCATGATAATTGTTTCAGGGCTTCTATTAATTATTTTAAAGTATCCCATAGCAAACTTAATTGCTAGTGTTTATCCCCTGCAGTCCAACACTAAAATGTTAGTGTGAATGCAGGAGGGGATTTCAGGCTAAGGAGGTGTGCTAATTAAATAGCTGACATTTTTCATATCATAGTGAGAAAATTTGCTTAATGACTGAATAATACAAAACCAATCCATCCTCTTATTAATTACCTCTATTTACTGATAACTGCATGAGGTAGACAAAAATTAAATGCAAATTTGAAAAGAGAATCTGATCTGAAGGTTATGTATACATTATTTACCTCTTATATTTTTGTTGACTGCGCAGCCATCATGAATAATTAGCAATAGCAGTAATAGCAATAGCAGTAGACTTATATACCGCTTCATAGGCCTTTCAGGCCTCTCTAAGCGGTTTACAGAGAGTCAGCATATTGCCCCCAACAATCTGGGTCCTCATTTTACCCACCTCGGAAGGATGGAAGGCTGAGTCAACCCTGAGCCGGTGAGATTTGAACCGCTGACCTGCTGATCTAGCAGTAGCCTGCAGTGCTGCATTTAACCACTGCGCCACCTTGGCTCTAATTAGAATACACCTTCACTTTTCTGTAAAGTAGAAGCATCTCAAATGTTATCTAAGAGTCTTTGCTGAACCTAAACAGCATAGATCTGAGAAAAGAATTCAATATTCAGCCATTGACCCTACCAGAATCTGAATGTGCACAGGAAATAATTCTATGAAGCTGAATATTTATGAAGATTAATATAGATCGCTTATATTTTTCCCCCAAGTTTTGGGGTGGAAAGCATTAGGTAAGGCCTATTCTTTGGTGGTGTAGTTTGGGTCATAGTATAAATTATAGCACATAATAACTGTTGAATACTTTACATATATTTTACAAGGAAAACCCAATAATGTGACTGCTTATTTGATTTGTTTCAAGTGAATGGTTTTTACATATCTATTACAGTGAGAACATATAAATAAGATGATGTAGGAATAATCTTGAAATGGGGTGAATGAATAAATTTGCCATTGGGGTGCAAAAATAGTAAATAACGAAGTTATGGAAAGTTAGGAAATGAAGAAATAAAAATCAAAGGACTTCATTTGTTGTGAGCTAAATAATGAAAGAGAAGAGAAGGTGAAATATGTGAGGATTTACAGTGTTTTCAATGTGGTTTAACAGGATTTGTTTCTCTAAGAGTACAGAAGTAGGAGAAGCAGAGTGCAGTGGAACACTGTTGTTTTGTATGGTCATTCAACGTAAGTCGCTTCTGACTAATCTCTATGAAAGGATGAAAGAGACCTAGGAATAACATAATTTTGGCTGAGGAAACATGATTGAGTAGATCATATTCTTTCTTTTCTGCTTCTGTATTTTTTAGTGGAAGTAGGGACACCCAATTAAAGTAATTGTCAACTGCCAGCTTATGCTTATGCTTTGCTGTGAACTATAGGGAGGGAAGGGGAAAACGAAAATAGGTTCTGCATCTCTTTGGGGCGTTGCTTCATGATCACCTGGCATACCAGCTGCATACCTTCCTGCACATGGACTGACCATTACAAAAACACCCCTGCCTAAACTTGCCTTGTTGCATGGGGTGGGCGATGGGAGGTAGATAAAGGAGGGGAAAGTTTAATGTAGGGCTTTTGGTGCGCAATTCTCAGTTCTGGCTAAGCACTACTGCAGTACATTAGACTTCTAATAAAACCATACCTTTCTCAACAAATGGAGCCAAGGATCTTTTATATTTAGAGGTTTAAATGGTGGCAGGTCTGACAGGAATTTTTAAAGTTTTTTTCTTTTTCTTCTGTAGTTTGAAAAAAAAAATCAGGGTCTTTGTTTGCGGATAGTGTATTTTTGGCATTACAGGAATTATCCATAGGAAGTTCTTGCCTAATTTTTGGGAGGCAGTTTTTACTCAATGTGGGCAACTGGTTATTTACAAGACTGTCAAAATGTTGTGGTATAGCTACCTCAGCGTTTTCCATTCTTTCTTAAGAACAGTAGCTGCTAGCTGATTTGAACATCAGATGTAAAATTGAGCATAATTCTATATGTCTGACTCATTGGATGAAAAAGGAGTAGCACCACCAGAGGTGCTTTTCAGTCCTACATATGACATCCTAATTCATGCTGGTGAAACTTAAATCTGTCTTGATGTTGGAAAACATAGAACGCCAGCTGTTGGAATTAAATTCATTATTTCATTTTCCTTAGCAAATTTGCCTTTGTTTGAGACATACCACATTTAGTATCATCCTATAAATAGATGATGAAATACTGTCATGGCAGATAGGTTGCAAATACTGAAATACTGGCAAATAGGTTTAGAAAGCATGGGAAAATTCTCCTGATGAGAAGCTTAATGGAAGTCGATTCTCTTTCAAATCACGTCCAACAGAATTTGAAATGTTATTCACAAGTGTGGAATGTGAGGAATGATTCCTCGAAGATGGATGCTTTTGTACTGTTTAATAAAGAAATTGTAGCAGGAGAAATTTTTTAAAAAGAAATCTAATTTTATTTTCTTGAATAGTTTCATTTCTGTTAAAGATAAGCCAAAAGTATAACTGATAGTTACAAACCTATATTAACTGAGAATTCTGCTGTAATACTTGTGATGTGTTGATTTGTATGTATGTTTGATTTATATTTGATCAATTTAATTTCTGGGATGGCTTCTCAAATAGCTTTTGGTATTCTAGGTGCTATTAAATAAACTAAAAATAACCCTTCTGTCAATGAAGGTATTAATCACATATGATCCAACATGTACTCTCAAATAGATGCTATGTTGGTGATTTCTTATTTATCCTTTTATGATATAGTATGGTACTACTATGCCCATGTGACAGCCAGGTCTATCTGGACAGCATTGATGAGTAAAAAGGAAGGAAGATATCAAAATGATGGTCATCAGTGCCATTTCATCTAACACTATTCTCTTAAATTATTTAGAAAGCAGAGCTTTCATTGAATTATTTCACTTTCCAGTATGAACTGGAATGAGAAAAGAAATAGACTAAGCAGAGGTCGGTGGTGTTAAATAGGTAGAGCAATGAACCCTTGTTCATTGTACAAATGTTCCCAAGTTTATGGCACATTAACTTTTGAGGGCGGAGGGTTGTGTGTTTCTGTTAATCCCGAGGGAATAATACTTGCTTAAGTAGAAGGTTAATTCATACTCCATCAAGTACATAATTGTTAGGTTTTCCTTCTGGTGCTCTTGAGATGCAGTCTTATTTTCAGGCATGAAAAGAGATGAATGCTCTTGTGCATGCTGCTTGGGGAAACCTTTTGGATAAGGAGCCTGGTGATTATTCTTGTTTTATTGGCAAAATAAGTAGCAACTCTGAAGGCACACTATGTTTTGGGAAAATAGGACCAAGGAACGCTGGACTGGAAATCTTCTTGCAATAAATATCTCAGTAATTTTCTTTTCGTGCAAAAGATAATTCTGTTTTCTGTCTTATACTCGAGGGATTTTGTGAATCTTTTTAATTTTTTACTTGTAAATAGTTTACTATGAAAGCAATTTTAATCAAAGTTTTGCATATAAAATTGATGAATCAAACACTTTGTATATTAAAGATACATTCTCCACCTCTTAAAAGGAATCCTGTCCCTCAAGGTGAGATCCTCACCTGTCCTTTTGGTCTTCCAAATGTGCCTGAAGTTCTGGCTCTGTCAACTGGCCTGGGGCTCCAGTGTATCATTCTGGAGGTGGTTAACCCACTAATAGAACCCCCCCCCCCATGTGCATCTTCTTCTCCCATCCTTGTTAATATTATGCTAATTTAATATTACTATTTATTTATCTGTTATTTTAATATTTTTATCATCATATATGTTGAATAAATAAATGTTCAACCTTCATGAAATCAGCATTCTATTACTTTCCCATATAGTACACAGCTGGGATTGTAACATGCTTATATTTTGGACAAAATGTTTGTGGAAATCATTTTTCTTTTCTTTCCTTCCCACAAACTAAAGCAAAAGCAAAATAATTAATCCTAACAGATGTCAACAAATATCAGCAACGTTTCTTTCTGTTATGTGCGACTATCCTCTTTACTGTTCCCAAACACTAAAAAAACAAAAATTTTCATAAGATATCAAATTTCAGGAGTATAATAGGACAACACATTAAGATCCCTAAACATAGTATTTCTTCCCAAATTTCTGTAAATATGCCTATTAATTTGAAACCAGCACAACACTATAACAGAACAAGAGCAAATTATGTGTGTTAAACAATTCTCACATTTCTTCCATTGCCAACATAATCTAATGTTTACCCCAAAATAATATTTTCTGTTGAATTAATTAATTTCATTAATTTAATTAATGAATATTTCATTATTAAATCATAGAACGTATAGTTTGTTTTTATAAATATTTAGATACATTAAACACCAAATAAGATGTTCCAGTTCTTCCTTCCAGATCCAATAAATAGCATTTACTAACTTTCCTTTAGCTTTATAGTATTTTAAATTAAAATTAAATTGTTGATTTCCACTGAAGTGCAGCATCACTTAATGAAATTAAAATTGCAAGTAGCTCTGTAACTGCTAAAGCATCATGATATACTGTTCAGTTAGTGTGTGTGTGTGTGTGTGTGTAAAACACTAGAGGACAAACTCAAAAGACAGTGTTTTAAAATAATCAAAACAACCATTAAAATAAACTAGTTCAAAGCATTATTTCCTTGTTTAGCAAAAGTTTTCTAATAAAAGAGCTTTCTTTCTATTGTCAGATTTCAGTATAACTTAATTTACTATGTTCTTCATCCCATTATGATTGATGGATGACAGATTTTCTTTCTAAATCATTTATGTTGCAGTTGACAATTTAATTCAGAAGCTGAAACATATCAAGTGTTCACCAGAAAAAACATTAATTTCTAATGTATCTAACCCAAGAATGCTCAGTCAATATTTCACATTAATTTAATAGTTCTAGTATTTAATAAACTTTTAAGCAGAATCATCCAAATGGTTCAGGTATCTTGAAGTTATAGACAATTCTTCATGTATAAAAGGTTTCCTTTGAATTACATTGATTTGGAGTTACATGAGAGATAAGCAATTTCCAGCAATTTAACAAATGATAAAGAATTCAATATTCTAATATTACTAACTACCATACTACTTTACTGCTGTAAAGATTTTAGTTATTTGTTTTGCGTATCTACAGGCCATAAATATTGCACAACCTAGTTGAAGCACTATCCTGACATATATTGGCAAATAAATTATATGTGTTCTAATTCAAATAATTTTACAATATTACAATTATTCCATTAATGAAAAACTATGAGACATTTAATTTGCAATTCTAGAGTTGTAGCAGTACAATTCAGAGGTAAATCCTGTCTAGGATTGCAGTCTAAATAAAGTCCTGGTGTGCCTAATGAACACACTGTCGCTTGTGCTTCTGTTGTATGTAGAAAGAGTCAGAAAGAGAAAAGATACTTCTTTTTAGTATGTGTGTGTGAATATACATATGTATATCCCTAGCGCTGCGTAATGGAGTGAGCTCCCATTACTTGTCCCAGCTTCTGCCAACCTAGCAGTTTGAAAGCACATGAAATTGCAAGTAGAAAAATAGGAACCACATTTGGTGGGAAGGTAACAGCGTTCTGTGCGTTTGGCATTTAGTCATGCCGGCCACATGACCATGGTCACATGACCACAGAGATATCTTCGGACAGTGCTGGCTCTTCGGCTTTGAAACAGATATGAGCATCACCTATTAGAATCAGGAACGACTAACACATACGTTTTACCTTATACATATGCATATTACACACATACCATTTCCAGGGTGTGGACTCTATAAAAGTGCTAAATGTAGGCAATTACGTAAAAGGAAAAAAATCTGCAGGATTGATTTCAGCTGCCAGTGGAAGGCTGCCATGGCATAGGATTCTTTTCTTTGTGGCTCCCCCCCCCCCAATCTCCTATCATCTTTTCAATTGAGGAAGGAACATCTTAAATTTAATAGAGCTCTGTCAGCTGGTGATTTCTGGAATGGCATTTAACATTTCAATAAGGGTTACTCATTGAAACATAGAAACAAATCTGTTTAGTATCTCTGGGAGTCGTGGAATCCTTTAGCTCGATATACAGTTTATGGGACGCATTTTAGAATTTATTTTAGGGTTATAGATCTGTTGAATCATTTGAAATAAAATCTAAAGTCCATTTAATTCAAGGCATAGTTTTCTGTTTATGATGTTTGACTGCCAAAGATTGCTTTAATCTTGCCTTCTAAGCAGGAAATTACAATGTGTATGCTTAATTGCTGCTATTTCTGTATGGCCCTCTCTTTTTTAGACAATGCTAGCAATAACTGGGCTGTGTAGTGTATGAAAAAGAATTTGCTGGAAGTCTTGGATGTTTTCCATTTGAGGTCCCCATAGACCAATCCAGTCCATTCTATTGTATCCTTTCCTTAATTACAATGCACAGAATTCAGCTCTGTTAACTGTTTTGAAATTCCACAGGATAATGATTCTATTCCAACTATAAAGAATATAACAAAAAACTATTCACAGATGAAAGCTAGCTGTTGCTTAGCTACCTAGCTTTTTAATTCAGAATCTCTCCCAGTGTAATAATAGCTATTCCATCAGCTTATGAGTGCTCACAACATGTTGCTACATTTTCTCCATCTTTGTTAGTTTGTTATCAATAATTCTATTGGAAAAAGAATGCCTCTACAAAAGGGTTAATATAATGGCAATCTAAAATCCATTATGAAAAGTATGCAAAACTGCAGCAAAGTGGTATTCTAATGAAAGCAGCAGACAAAATTTAGGAACAAAACTAGGATAAAAACCAAACATGAACCTAGCTTAGCAGGTGCTCCGTGGATTGCTGAGCTAATTGCATCTTGAATGCCTTAAGACTTGACATAATTCATTATGAAACAAAAAGTTTTGTTCATACTGTATGACAGAAATTGAAAATATTCTTGGTTTGTCAAGAACTTGTGTTGATGTAGAACGTCAGGGGGACAATCTTGAAGGAAATAGGTAAGAACCAGTATTTAAGCAAAGAGGATTAAAACATTCCTGAAGTCCTGGGCAATGGGTAAGCAACTGAGGCACAATTCTCCCTGATTCAGTTTAGTCTAGTGCCATGATGGTGAACCTATCGCACGCATGCCCAAAGTGGCACTTGTGGAGTCACCTGTTCCTCTTTTGGGTTTCTGGGGTGCATGTGCGCGTGATGATCGGCTAGCCTTTGTGCGTGCAGCAGTGCCTGAAACTGGAAGAGATGGTCTTCCGTTTTCCGGCATGAACATGTGCACCAGCCAGCTGATCGTCGCACACGGATGCATGCCAGTAATCAAAAGACTAGCTTTCTGGCATGGATGTGTATGCCAGAAACCGAAAGTTCATTTTCTGGTGCGCACATGCCCCTTGGGCAGCTCCTCTTCCAGGTTGCAGCCCCAACTGCACGCTACCTTTTTGGCATTCAGTGCCGAAAAGGCTTGCCATCACTGGTCTAGTAGTTAAGGTATCAATCTAGAAAGTGGGGAACCGTGAGTTCTAGTTCCACTTAGCCACGAAAGCCAGCTGGATGACCTTGCGCCAGTCATTCTTTCTCAGTCCAATTCACTTCAACAATCTCACAGAATTGTTGCTGTGGGAAAATAGGATGAAGATATATTGGATGTGTTTTCCACCTTTAATTATTTGTAAAAATAATAAAGGGAATAAATTAAAAATATTAATTGAGATATAAGAGGGGGGTATTATGAAGCAAACTCAGCCTGGCAAAATTCTCTTACCCTATCAATAAAGAATAATTCTAGTGGTGTCTGCTTCTTAACGTGGTTTGTTTGTTCTGAAGAACTGCCATCAACCAGTAAATAAGAAGACTGTAGTAGCAATTAAGAAAAGTGTTTTAACAACATACACATTAACACCCACAAATTAAAATAATAATAATAATAGTAATATCTGGGAAATCTGGATTCTAATGGTAAGTACAGCATTTCTCCATCTAAGCTGCCTTAAACTTTCTTGAGCAAAGTTGGATGAGTATCAAGTGATATAGCCAGAAGCAATTATTGAAATTGCAGCCACGTTTTAGCAATTGGATTTAGAGTCGTTGAGAGTCATATGTGCACACCACACAGATGGTTAAATATTGCATGAAGATGTGCTTAAGTAGCAAAACTTCAGTGATGTGTTGGCTTGTTCTAACAAATATCTACTAACAGTGTTGTTCAGTGCTGAAGATTTGAAAGCAAAAAGATGCTTTAGAGCATGTGGAGAACTTGTTAAAGCATGGTGTGTCTTCTCTCAAGGTTATGTTGCAGCTGCATTTTTGATAGATGTTCACTAACATAAAGAGAACCCAGTTGTAGCTGTCTAAATATATTCTGGAGCAGGCAATAGAGATAACTGACCATGTGGCAAATGGCTTGTAAACCAACGATGATTTACCCTAATTGTAAAGCTGACCTTGTTATTATGAAAGGCAAGAGTGCAACATTTATCTCTGAGTATTATATAAAGAGATTTAGTAACGTAATCTGAGTAGAAACCAGTGACAAGTACAGTAAGACTATACCAGTTGGGACTGTTAAGATCAGAATAGAGAAGAATAAACAGAAGTTTAATATAGGAATATTAAATCATATTTATCATAAATAATATGGACACAGAGAGGGAGGGATTTCTATTTCTTCCAGTGCAAAAATTTGAGATTTTCTATTGGAAATAAATATAAGAGATTCAGAACCAACAGAAGGAAAAGTTGCTTTGCACACTAGACTATTAGTTTCTGGATTTGATGTTAGCAGTTGTAATAGCAGATGATTTTTAAAAGGAACAGGACAGGATCACGGAATATCAGTCTACCAATTAAATATTAAGATTGATGTATGTTTGTTTTTTCTTAATTTATAGGCAATCTGTTTTTTACAAGGATTCTGTTTATGGAAATGGTTAATAATCAAACTCCAAAGGAGAGTTGCAGCAACTCAAAGCTCAAAGTTATTTAAACTATAAGGATGAATTCTACACACTTGAGATGTAAATCAGAAGGCCAATAGTTGCTACAATTAATTGGAATGAGCTGATAGGAACACATGCAAAAGTTGATCAATGCAAAATTAATGAACAATGTACGAAGATAATCAGCATACAAGATATTCAGTGTCAAGTAAATTGATGACCTTGACCTTGAGTCAAGCTCAAATTCTTTTGTAGACTACACAGACATAGGTTTTTTTTAAAAACAGTATATAAATTACTGCCATTGTCTCCTTCCTGAAACTTTTTTAACCAGTCTGTGGCTCTGAGATTTCTTGGTAGGTGCCCACTGAAGCACTAGCCAGACCCAACCTTGCTTTGCAGGCATATCAAGGTTGGTTAGGTGCTGCCAGCTACTCAATAGAGATATTAGCCGAACTTCACATACCAAGAAGTAAAATCTATATACTTGAGTGATGCCCCCACGGCCCCTGCCTTGCCCACTCCCTCTAACTCTCAGCCCTGCAGGTAGGTGGCGTGGGGCTGTGGGTCCCTGTCGGCCTGGCTTGCTTGCGCCCACCTGGCTCTTCCTGAGCTGGCGTCAACCCTGGCCATCCGGGCTCCGAGGCTTTTGCCCGTGGCTTGGCTAGTTCCAGCTTGCTCTAGCAGGGAGGGCAAACAGAAGTTCAGGGAAGCCACCAGAGGGCCTCCGGGAGGGTATTTTTGCTCTTCAGTCTCCTAGAAAGCCTCTGGAGCCTGGGGAGGACGAAAAACGGATCCATTGTGAGCAAAGAGTGGGTGTGTGTGCGGGGGCGTGTGTGCATGTACGGGGGCTGTGCGCATATGTGGGGGTTGTGCATGCATGTGCAAGTGTGGGGGGGTCATGCACATCGAATTATGGGTGTGGGCACACCCGTGCACGACCCTCCTGCGCTTCCCCCGTTTTTGGCACATGATGGGAAAAAGGTTAACCATCACTGTCCTATGCTTTTATTAAAGGGTACAGATTTTGCTTCTGCTTCAAGGTTTTTCAGGATACTATGTTTAACTCATTTTTTTAAAAAAACAAGGATTAAAATCATAAGGACCCCGACAGTATAAAAGTAGCAGAGAAAGTTCAGCATCACTGCTGAGTGAGGTGAAAACAAGTCCTTTCTGCATTAAGAGACTTTCAGATCATTTTTGAAACAACGTTCCAAAGCACCTCAAAGCTTTTGAAAGAGGCATTTTGCAAATGAAGCAATTTGGCTTGGGAAGCTACTTCAAAAGATATCCCTGGCTGTCTCTAAATGTGTGTGCAAAGTGCAACCACTTTGCTTCCGTGGCAGTGCCAGTGAAAATACTGCCTGGGCATGCAGAGGCAGGTAATTGGGGACAGATTTGCAAAAGAGCTGCTTTCATGCTTCAAAAGGAGTGTTTTGTTCATCAGCACCCTTTGCTTTGCAAAAACCCTACGGTATATTCTTAGCTATAGCTGAGATTTGGCCTGTACATTTTTGGAACTGCATTGTCAAGACAGACATATTTTGATAGAAAGCAATGCATTCTCCCCTCATAAACTATTTTTCTTAACTGTTGTCTTGGTCATTGGTTTTATTAACAATATATCTCAGGAGCTGTACTGGTCAGCATCAAATGGATGGCTTGCATATTCCTCAATATAAGAAAAGTTGCTTTTTAACTGGTTCCCTCTTAGAATTGCAGTAGCCAAGGAAACAAAAAAGTGAGAGCTTTGGCATCTTATATGACTAAACGTAAAGCCTTCTATCAAGGCCAACTTATAAATATTTAGACCTATAAAGAAATTAAATTATGTGTCCTATAGTAAAAATAGGCCAGAAAAGCTTTTAGTGTTACTAGCTGCCAATTGAAATAATTTGTCTAGGAGGGCCAGGTGTCACTTTCTGGTGAGGATTTAACACTGATCCAAGTGAAGGAAGATTGATACAACAAAGGGAATGATAAAACGAGCAATGCAATTTGCATATTGCTGGTAATTAGGAAATTTAAGCAGGAATGTTCTTTTGTGTGAAATGATGTGAAACGGGAGGTGTTGGCAGTCTTGTATGTTTAAGTCTGATTTCTTGATATAAAATGAGTGCTTGTGTATATCAGTGAAAGTAATTGGTATTGCTTTCAGCTCAGTGTTAATGAACATTTCTTGATCATTTTGGAGATGAATATAATATTTATAATTGTTGGCTTTATTCTCGTAAATTTCATTGGTCCACTTTCCTGTAACTTTCTGCAAGTAGCATGAGTTGGGAGGTGCTTCATTATTCTGGTAATTTTGGACTGAGGTTACCTTGTATAGGTAGTCTTTGTTTAGTGACTGTCTCATTTAGCAACTGTTTACAGTTATGATAGTAATGAAAAAGTAACTTTGTAGATCTGTAAAGCAAAGGAATGCTGCTTTTACCTCACCTTTACAGTAAGGTCAATCTTTTTTTTAATTGTTATGTTTCTCTTTTCAATTCTGTGTTATATTGTTCTGTTTGTCTTTTCGATGCTTGGACAGCTATATACTGTAGTTTTCGCTCTATAAGACACACCTAGGTTTTGAGGAGAAGAAGAAACAAAATATGAATCTGGAGTGCTGTCTCACTGTGCATATGGAGCGCTGAATATGGAGCAGCAGTGTAGTGAGGGCAGGAGGCGGAGCCTGAGAGGACTACAGATAGGTGTCCTCTCATGTGCCAGCTTTGCCTATTGACTCCTGCACTCCAGCGGGGTTCAGTACTATAAAAGGACCCCACTGTGGTGGCCCAGCAGCAATATTCCTTCCATAAGACACACAGGTGTTTTTTTTTGGGGGGGGGGTGTGTCTTATGGAGTGAAAAATACAGTAAATTAGTCTAACAAACTAATTGCTTATTACTCTCTGTAGAATTCTGCATATAAAATTGCACAATTCTATACAAACCAATTGGACCACTATTACTTATTCTACACTTTTCTCATTGTTATAAAATGGTTCATTTCCTTAATTTAGAAAGGGAACATTTGAGGATGTATCATGTTTTTTTAAAAAAAGAGAGGGAGAAACCCTAAAGAGTTGTAAGAAACAAATTATGTTTTGAAATAGTGATAGCATTTTAGTGAAATGACTAAATTTTAGTTAGAGGTAAAAAAGTATAGATGTCTGTCTCAGAAATGTCTGGTTTATGCATCTTTGTCAAGCCTTCCACTGTAGGATAGGCTACCTGGTAATTGCTATTATTACTATTTATTTTCCTGATGGAGCCTCATCTAACATCATACCTCATGCCTGGTTGTGAGAAAGTGATTGTTGTGCTTAGGTTTTGCTGATTGTTGGAACGGGAGGGAAAAAATTCTATTACACAACCTCCTAGCCATATACTGTAGTCATTTGATTAGAGGTTTGAGCATTTCCTCTCTTCCTCACTCATGGGTAAATCAAACTTGCAAGAAATCATCAAAATCTTAAGTTTATTTAGAAAAAAAAGATATGCAGTATAAAAAGCTCTGTGCAACCTTCACTGCCCAAATTTCAAGGACTTAATAATGAAGGGAAATAATTCCAGATTGTTTACATTGTGAGAGACAACAGCACCTTGATTAAAAGAAAATGTCACAGGTAATGTAATGCTCCAAGTAGACCACAAGATGCCAGTGATCTACTGCAAGTCTTCCATCAGTAGATATGTTGGGAGAATTCCAAATTAATACTTCAATTCCAAGAATTTTTCCCATAGGAAAATTCATCCACAGATGAAAGCCCATACTGAATAATAAAAATAATGTATTTAGATTTATATAGGGAAGAAAAAAATGTCAAAGAACAGTTTTGAACTAAAACTCAACTAAAACTTATCCTGTAGAGAAGGGATCATCCTGTTCCTTGGAAACAGTCTGACCCTAACTAACTCTGCTTCCTCTCTTCTTACCGTGGTCTGCCCTTCTGCCCTGTTTATGCCAGAGTTCTCCCACCTGTAAAAAGGAGGGTTTTCCCCTCTAACATCTTATTCAGGAAGTTGTGGGTTGCCTGAACCTATCTAGTGTGTGGCTGACAAGTGGTAGCATGGAAAATGCAGACAAGCCGTCAACACAGCTGTATTTATCCAGAAGAAATGCAGCATTGAATTTAAGATCACTTTCATCCTCAGGAAGATGAGATAAATTCAGTTCCCTAAGCCCTCCTATTTTAAGAATAAATTATTTGAGGTTGAGAGTGTGGGCAGAAAGCCCAGTTATCTTTTTAGTTAAATACAGAATTTGGTAGTTGTTTGAAACAATTGGAATGGAGTATAGTTTAGCCTACTTGCCTTTAAAATTCCTAACACATGAAACGTGTTGACTTTACTATATTCTGACTTCATTCAACAAAGTAAGGAGGGTTTAATTCTAAATGTTTGTTTATATGTTTTGTATGAAAGCAACCTTTTTTTAAAAAAAAAAAATATTTATTTCCTCTTTACAGAAACCGAAACAAAAGGACTGGCATCCTCCCGGAGGCTTTATTTTGGGACTTTGGGCTCTAATTATCATGGTCTTCTTTAAAACCTATGGAATCAAGCACATGAAGCACATCTTTTAGAACTTCAAAGCAACCACATTTGAACTGTGAATGTCTCCCTATCTGAAAATATTTGAATGGATAATGTCATGAACTTATCTGCTTGAAATATTTTGTCACATTTTGTTTCATCTCTTAAAATGAACTTTAATTTAACTTTTTTTTATTTTTAAAACACAACGTAATTTCATAACAGGGTTGAAGTTACTCTACTTGTAAATTTCCACCTGCAAGAATCCACTAGTAGAAAAACAAATCTGTACTGCGTACAAACAAGGCTACTTTGAAAGAACATAAGCATGAGTACGTTTCCTTCAAGATCACAGCAACCCTACAATACAAGAAAGCATCATGAATGCCACCATGAAGACAGACTCTAGGTGAAAAAAAACCTCTACAGTTAAGTGGCAGTGCTAAGATCTTAGAAAATTTGTTTCTTATCCTTCTTTCCATCATATCTGAAATGACAGTTATTGTTATTTTTCATTATGTAGAGCACCTGATGAGTAGCTTTTATTTCTATAATAGCCAGGCAAGAATATCTTGTTATGAAAAAGAATGGTTAGATCAAACAGTGGGAGGTAATAGATGAATGCAGAGGACATTTTATTAAAATATTTTAAAATAAATGAACATCTGAGCTGCACTGAACAATAGTCGTGTCTATTATTATTTATAAAAAATAGTTCCGCTGTCATTGAAGCAAAGGTTTAGACAATATGCGGAACCTTATTTAAGATGTCTTCCTATTGATATATACTTAAGTCACTTGGCAGATTTTTGCTGTACGTATTGAATATCTGCTCAACAGAAACAAAAATACTCTCAGGGAATATTGATTAGTACTGTTTAAATTCAGCCTCTTAGATCAAACCTTTGCCTGCAGCTATTATATTTCTAGGATCGCATGACTCATTCAAATTTACAACCAATAGAAAATTCATCAGTTCTTCAGTAATTATGCACTTAGATTTTCCACATCCAGTCCGCTAGCCTGGTAGATCCAGATTACATTCAAAGGCATGGGCATAAAACATGTTTAATATAGCTTTAGACTGAGCTATACATTTGTGTACATACAATTCCTGAGGTAGCATGTTCATGGAGAAAGGTATAGGTAAATATTTTTGAGTGGATTATGCTAAATCATTTAAATCAAACCTGCACATATATGGGTATTTATTTTTATTTAGGATACAAAAGCTGGGTGACATACCATAGAACATTGTTTCTGAAACTTGGCAGCTTTAAGATATGTGGACTTCTGGAATTTTCCAGCAAGAGAAGTCCATATGTCTTCAAACAGTCAAGGTTGAGAAACATTGCCATAGACCTAGGATGCATTACTACAAGTTCTGCATTATGGTGAGTATAATTCTCTATTGGGGATATTCTGTTTCATAAACACAAAACACTGACTAGTATGAGGAATGAAATGATTTTGTGTGTTTCAGATTTCACTTCATACATAATTAGTTGGGTTTATATAATATTGAATTAGAGGCAAAAAGAAACTGTGGATTACTTATATAGATAAGGTAAGATCAACATTGCTAAATCTGAATTTGATTAAGATAGTTGTCTTGTCACAAAAAAACCATTTTTATAAGAATACTTCTCTTATCTAGCAAAACAGCAATGATTAATGTATTAACATTTTGTTTATTGAGATTCAGTACTTTAGAACAAAACAGTCTTAAAACTTTATAGCTTATATAATGACCCCATGTTGCCTCCAGGAAGATAAATTAAGAATAATCTGTTTAAATTTAAGTGTTTCCAAAACTGTGTGTGAGAATGCAAATACAACTGTGTGTGAGAATGCAAATACTAAAAAAAATACTATTTGTATCTGTATGTGGAATTTGTAGTCTTGAATATAACATTCTTCAACCAGATGTATCACAGATACCTACTTTACTTTTTAAATTTTATTTCTAAATTTTTGATTTTTAAAAATCTAATAGCTTTGTGGATGGACATTGTGAAAATGGCAAAATCAATGGAACCTTGCTGGAATTAATCAGTGGTATTCCTACTTTGTAGTTTCAACCTAAAATCTGTCCAGCTCAATAATCAGGGTGGGCAGGTTTGTGGGAACACAGGAGCATGAGTTATAGGCCAAGATAATTTGCTTTGAGAAAGGAGACTGTTAAGTAAACCCAATTTATGAAGCAGGGAAAGCAGTAAAACTGATTAACAGAGGTGAGGAAAACAATTAGATTGAAAATGCCACAATTCATGTTCCATAACTTTGAAAGTAAAAAAATTTCTGCACAAAGAATGGAAGGCAATTGGGACTGTAATAGTCCCTGTATTTGCTGATGCTTCCAGAAGAAACTTTGGAACACTTTAGACACACTATGCAATGTTACAAGTAAGAATATCATGATTTGGGACTATGTTAACAGAATCCTATTGTTTATTCTTGGGAAATTTATATTGGCTGTATTAATCATGCTATATTAAACAAAAAAAAGAATATTATAGAAACTCCTTTCTTCCTCTCAATTTATTTATGGGCAAGTTAGCTCTTTGGAAATGATAGCATTACCTATCTGATTGTAAGAGGGTTCAAGTAAAAAAATGACAAATGTAACCCAGCAACTTTGAATATTATCATCATCTTTTCATGCATAGTATTAAGAGTTGCTTTCATAGTACCTTCATAATTGTAACAGGAGTTTATAAGAAGTTGCAAGTTGTTTATACATCTTGTGAGTCTAGATTCCCCTCCATTCCACCATAACCCTTGTTATATTTGATAGTTTTGCTAAAACACAGCTTCTAACTTCCATTTTCCCCTTTATATGTCATGAAAAGTGCAGATGCACACCTGAAAAACATTCCTTTGTGCAGAAATGAGTAAGATTGCACCAGTTGTTTAATCTGAAGTTTTGTGTGCAGTTGCTTCTCATTCTTCATGACCTGATTGTGAATTTCAGTGGGATTATCTGTCGGTGACATCTTGAGTTTTTGTAGGATAACACTTGTACCATCAGTGGTAATAACTAATTACCATGTCTTTTGTCATGGACTCTTTTCAATTGCCTCCAATTTTGATCTCCAATTGGGTGCTTTTAAGCTGCATTATTAGCACTCCCAGCAAGCAGTTTTGCTTTACTTGACTGAGTGATTTGTTCTTCCTGCACTCCAAGATATTATCAACCAATTTCTCCAGCACAACTCTAAAGCATCCATTTTTCTTTGTTCAGCCTTTCTGATGGTCCAGCTTTTACTGTCACATATTTTTTAACTTAGAAAACCAGGAATTTGATAATGCATATCTTTGTTTTTCTGTATTGTTTGCCTACACTTTGGCATTTTGTCTAAATTTATCATGGTCCTTTTCCAAGCAGCTGACATCTCTTTGTTTCATGACTAGAGTGAATTCTGAATTTTGGAAAATAAAGGCTGTTAGTACTTTAGTTTTGCCCAGTTGCATTGGGCTGTCATTGCCTTTTGACATAAACTTAATGGATCTTTTTTTTTTGTTTTCAAATGAACAAGAGAAGCTTTTTTTCACTTGCAACAAGAAATTCCTTAAGTTTGTATTACTTATAGCATTATCACTAGCATTTCTGACTGTATGGTTTGCATGTAATTTAAATCAGATGATAGTATATAGCTTGTGCCATACAGATGTTCTGGGCAACAGTCTTAGGCATACTTACTATCCTCTTAATTTAATTCATATGGAGTCGTGCAAAGGTAAGTGCTTTTAAATACTATGATTCAATTTTATCTATGCTGTGTATTTTGTATTATTGTTCAAATGATAAATTTTCTATTTTTGCTTAAAGCTGACAAGCAAAACTGCACATAATTTCAGAGAACAAATAATTAGCATTTCTATTACTTATTTTTTTGTATAAGACCCAAATACTTATTATGATAATCATTATTCTGTTGTTTTGCATGTACACTGAGACCTTCTGCACTGGAAACAAATTCCTTGTGTATCTAACCACACCATACTTTATTGGCCAAATAAAGCTATTCTATTCTATTCTACTCTATTCTATTCTCTACTCTAATTTTCCAATCTGTTATTTCTGCTTGCTTTGCTTTATTTTAAATAAAAAGAATTGGCATTGTGGAAATGCATGCCTCCCACCCTCCCAATATAAATCTCTTATTTTTCATGCAAGGGTAAAAAAATATAATACTGCTTTCAATGCAAGTTGCCTTTTTTTCTCCTCAATACATGCTGCCATTTTTCAATCTGTGTTAAAAGTCTGTTGCCTGATAAAGCAAGCTCCACTGAAAATCCTTATCGCAGGATTCCAACATTAGTATTTGGGTCTTATACAAAAAATAAATATGCCCTGACTCAGAAAGGGATCATATAGGCCTGAAAGGGACTCCAAAGAGATGCAAATAAATAAAAGAAGTATGATTCATATCCCTACTTTTGCAGCAGGATTGCATACAAGAATTTTCTTTTCAAGAGTGTAATTCTTCTGATCCTTTTGATCTGAAGCCTGAATATGAGATATTCTACCATTTGCAGCTGTCGACAACTCCACTGCTCAGTGTGGTTATTACTTTTCAAAGAGACACTTTCTGGTGCAGTCGCAGACAACATGTTATTTTAATATTGTTGAAAAATTGAATATAATAGTGAATAAGAATTGGAAATTATCAGGGACTATTTAACAGTCATGTTGTCTATTTAGGTCATAGGCCAGGCCGTTATAACTTTCAACAATCAGTACCTTTGTATGTAATGATCAAATAGCTAACATTCTCCCAATGAGTGTTATACAACTGCTGAAGCTCAAGCCTAATTCTCATTGCTTGAGAAATGTGGATAATCACTGCAGTCTGGATTTAATTATTTGTACATCAGATTTCATGAAATGTTTAAATTAAATGACGCAAGAAGCCCTCTTAACGTGCAACCCATTTTTCTTTTAATGTATGACGATCTCGGGTTCCCTAGTCTCTGAGATCAGCTATCATTGTTTGGAAAGAAACATGAGATGTTAGTAAAATTGTGCAATTTCTTATCAATTCATAATATTTTATTCAATAGTAAAGAACAGGTGTATTTGTGAGAAATACTTTCACCATAATAAAAAAGAAGGAAATGACTGAGTTATTTTTCCTCTCACAACTCAATCAATGTTTTGCTTGGGAATTTATTCTTTTTTTCTATAACTTGAAAACACAAGCACCACAACACATATTTTTTAATAAATTCTCAAACTGATAAAACTCACTTCCCTCCAAATCCCGCTTCCTGTATATTTCTCCCCATGCATAACACCTTAAAATGAATCCAGCTTTAGATGACAACTCTTATCAAAACATGGAATAATTTTACTATGCTAAGTGTATGGAAGTGTGCAAGTGGCCAATTAATTTTTGACAGTTTAAAAAAGTTGTTTGACTTCAATGATATGCCATGTGCAAGGTCAAATAACACTGAATGAAATCCTTTTTATTCACAAGCTAGGTATAATCCCACAAAGGAACATAACAAGTGAGGATCCATTTACAGAACTATTAAGTGCTACCCAAGATCATTCACTAGATTGGAATAGTGCCGAGGCATCTTAAAGAAACCAGTGCATTTTATCGTTATGTCAGACAGGACTAGCATATATCCATGTAATTCATTGCACTTCAGAACAGAAGGTCTGTTTCCTATTCCAGAAAACATGACAGGATGTTCATGCATTTGCGCATGTGCGGGAATCGGAATGGCGGCCAGGGCTCCTTCGTCGTAGACGACCTGACGAAAAAAGCACTGGGAGCCCGTGGAACCAGCTTCTTACCACCTTTGCCGGGGTCCTCCGAGATGACAGAGATTCAGTGGATGTGTGCGGGCCAGGAGTTGAGGGAGGCCGACGCCTTCTGCCGATCTGGGGCTTCGGATTCTCCGACGTGGCTGGGCGTCCTTGGCGGCGGGTGCAGCGGCCTTATGGTAGCGGTGGAAGCGGAGGCGATTGAGGGCGTTTTGCGGCGGCTTCAGCAGCGGTGGGGTCTTTTAACCCCTTCTTTACAAGTTCTGAAGCTCGGGGAACAGCTCGGGGAACAGCTCGGGGAGCCTAGGGAGCTTATAGTGACTCTGACTGTGTCAACTGTTTGCTGCTATCTTCTGGAACTGGGAAATTCGAACGGGGGCTTTATTCGGACTAGGCGAAGCGGGCGGCTGACTGTGTGTGCCGTGGCTGGAGCCTTTTCCGGATGCCTCCCCCCCCCTCCATATTTAGCTCAGCTTTTACAGCGACGCTACTGTCTTCAACAGCGCTGCTCCTCTCACCAATGCTGTCCCCTCTACCAACGCTGCTATTGGCATTATTATTGCTCTTTTCAACAACATAGCCTCCTGCTCCAGCATTGCTTCCTTTACCAACGCTGCCTTTTTCCCCAACGCTGCCTTTTCTACCAACGCTGCCCTTTTTACCAACATTGGTTTCCTGCCACTCTGGACTTTGACTGTCTGACTTCCCTCACCCATATATTTAGGGCCTGTGATCCTGTTTGTTTTAGCCCTGACTGTTACCATCATTATACTGGTTTTACCCCCAGAAGGAAACTTTGGACTGGGCTGCGGGTGGACAGCCGATGGCAACAATCTGAACTCGCACTTTAAAATTTTTAATCAACTGCGCAACTATTTTACTTTCTTTCTTTTCTTTCACCTTTCTCTTCTCTCTTTGTATGGGATATGTATGAGATACGTATGAGATGAATGAATGTCCCACTTTTTATTATTATATTGTTGTAAATTTTTGTGTTTTTTAACTCTTACGTGGGGACTGTTTGGGGGAGTGTATGAGTATGTGTGATTCGGAGGACCTGCCGGGAGATGCGGGGGCCATGGGGGTGGTTGAGGGGACTAGAGACACGGGAGAGGGTCGGGGTATTACGGTCGTAACAGGGAGGGGCAGATACGGCGGGGACTTTAGGGCAGGCCATTATCGGGGAAGGAGGGTTCGCTACATTACAGAGATCCCTCCTTCCGGCCCTATGAGTCCCACTCCGAGACCAGATGGCGCAAGTGATCAGGACCCTGGACTCAGGCTGTTGTCGCTAAATGCCAGGTCTGTGGTACATAAAGCTCCTCTCGTCCGGGACTTAATTTTAGACGAGAGGGCAGACCTGGCATGTATTACTGAAACCTGGCTGGGCCCAGAGGGAGGAGTCCCCCTTGTAGAGCTGTGCCCAGAAGGATTTCAGGTGCTGCACCAGCCGAGAGCCCAGGGAAGGGGTGGGGGTGTGGCCGTCGTTATCCGGGAGTCGTTAGTTCCTCGTAGGGTCCCTGCTCCGGAGCTTGTCAGGTGTGAGTCTCTGCTGATAAAGTTGGACCTCAAGGGTCAAGTGGGTTTGCTGTTAACGTACCTGCCTCCCAACAGCGTTGCAGCAGCCCTCCCCTCGCTCCTCGAGTCGGTAGCCGAGCTGGCAATTGAGTTCCCTAGGTTGATGATCCTGGGGGACTTTAATTTGCCGTCGCTCGGTGAAAACTCTGATGGGGCGCAGGAGTTCATGGCTTCCATGACAGCCATGGGCTTGACCCAAGTAATTCGGGGCCCAACCCATTCGGCGGGTCACATGCTCGACCTCGTATTCCTCTCGGAGCAGTGGATCTGTGACCTTGGTCTGAGGGGTAACGATATCATACCCCTGTCGTGGTCAGACCACTGCCTACTGAGGCTCGACTTCCGGAGGCCAAACCCCCACTGTAGGGAGGAGGAACCGACCAGGTGGTTCCGCCCCAGGCGACTTATGGAACCATTAAGGTTCCAGACGGAGCTTGGGGTTATTCCTGATACTTTCGCCCACAGTCCGGTAGAGACTCTGGTTGCTGCTTGGCACTCGGCAGCATTGGAGGCCCTCGACCGGATTGCGCCACTACGGCCCCTCCGAGGCGGCGGATCCCGGAGACCTCCTTGGTTCACCGAGGAACTCCGGGAGATGAAGCGCCGGAGGAGATGCCTAGAGCACCGATGGAGGTCCGATAAGTCCGAATCGAACCGAGCAATGGTAACCACCTGCACCAAGGAATACACCAGGGCTCTTAGGGCAGCGAAAAGATCTCACATAGCCACCTTGGTTGCGTCCGCTGAGTCCCGCCCAGCCGCCCTGTTTAGGATAACCCGCTCCCTATTAAATAAAAGGGAAGCGGGGGAACCCTTGCAGGGCAGAGCTGAGGATTATGCCCAATTCCTAGCGGACAAAATTGCTCGGTTTCGGTCGGACTTGGACTCCACCCCCGCAGTTCCAGCCGAGGCACAAGAGGATCAAGTAGAACATCTCTGGGTTGAGTTTCAGGATGTTACCCCCGGGGATGTGGACAAGGCCATGAGGGCTGTAAGTGCCTCCACCTGCGTACTGGACCCGTGTCCCTCATGGCTGGTTGCTAACAGCAGTGAGGTGACACGAGGCTGGATCCAGGCGGTTGTTACCGCCTCTCTTCGGGAGGGGAACTTCCCCGCCGCACTGAAAGCGGCGGTGGTGAGACCCCTCCTAAAGAAGCCATCTCTGGATCCAGCTGTTCTTAATAACTATCGCCCAGTCTCCAACCTTCCCTTCCTTGGGAAGGTTGTTGAGAAGGTGGTGGCCTTCCAGCTCCAACGGTCCTTGGAGGAAGCAAACTATCTCGACCCCTTCCAGTCAGGCTTCAGACCCGGTTACAGCACAGAAACCGCTTTGGTCGCATTGACCGATGATCTCTGGAGAGCCAGAGATGGAGGACATTCCTCCATCCTGGTCCTCCTTGACCTCTCAGCGGCTTTCGATACCATCGACCATGGTATCCTTCTGCGACGACTGCGGGAGGTGGGAGTGGGAGGCACCGTGTTGCGGTGGTTCTCCTCCTACCTCTCGGACAGGTCGCAGTCGGTGTTGGTGGGGGGGCAGAGATCGTCCCCTAGGCCCCTAACATATGGGGTGCCTCAGGGCTCGGTCTTATCCCCCCTACTATTCAACATCTACATGAAACCGCTGGGAGAGATCATCCGTAGGCACGGGATCAGATACCATCAATATGCGGACGATACCCAGTTGTATCTGTCCGCCCCGTGCCAACTCAATGAAGCGGCAGACGTGATGAACCGAGGCCTTGAAGCCGTTATGGACTGGATGAGGGTTAACAAGCTTGTGCTCAACCCAGAAAAGACCGAGTGGCTGTTGTGTTTTCCTCCCAAAGATTCGACAAACATTCCATCACTCAGGCTGGGGGGTCAAATTTTACACCCCTCAGAGAGGGTTCGCAACTTGGGAGTCCTCCTGGATCCACAGCTATCGTTTGACCACCACCTGACGGCTGTGACCAGGGGGGCATTCGCCCAGGTTCGCCTGGTGCGCCAGTTGCGACCCTACCTGAATCGGGAGGCACTCACAACAGTCACTCGGGCCCTTGTGACCTCTACATGGGGCTGCCCTTGAGGAGCATCCGGCGACTTCAGCTAGTACAGAACGCGGCCGCGCGAGTGATTGTGGGTGCACCTCGGTTCACCCACATAACACCTATCCTCCGCGAGCTGCGTTGGCTACCTGTGGATCTCCGGATGCGCTTCAAGGTGCTATTAGTCACCCATAAAGCCCTACATGGTAGTGGATCCGGATACTTGAGAGACCGCCTTCTGCCAATTACCTCCCTGCGACCAATTAGATCTCACAGGTTGGGCCTCCTCCGTATTCCATCGGCCAGCCAGTGCCGGCTGGCAACCACAAGGAGGAGGGCCTTCTCAGTAGTTGCCCCGACCCTTTGGAACGAGCTCCCCGTGGAGATTCGTACCCTCGCCACCGTCCAGGCCTTCCGCACAGCCCTTAAGAACTGGCTAGCCCGTCAGGCCTGGGGACAAGGATAGCCGCCCCTCCCGAATGATGAATGTATGTTGCTTATTACTTTTATTATATGTGTCTTTGTCATTGTTTTGTTATTCCCCCTCCCTGATTTTATGTGAGCCGCCCTGAGTCCCCTCAGGGAAAAGGGCGGCCTACAAATATTAATAAAATCAAAATCAAATCAAATCAAAGCATGGTTCACAATCTTCTTTCCAAATGGCCTGCTTTCTCTCTCTCTCTGTATCCATAAACCAATATATACAAATGACTGGATTTTGCCATTTTCAGAGGAGGCATCAGTTAGCCTTGGCTGATTCCACTGCAACCCAATCCTAGCTTTCCATGCCATCCTCAAATAATTGCATTTAATTCTGACCCTCTATTCACATCTACTTGGAGATAAAGTCCAGTGAATTGAACGGATTTCTAGGTAAAGTACCCCTAATCCATCTAAGCCAAACATTTCTTAATATAGTTTTGAAGGATTTAAGTACCTCAGAAGGCATGTGGGAGACCACATTCTGAGATGCTTCTGAGATTGATTTGCTCAAATTATTTTTGGATCAAACGGAATTAGGGCTACCAGGTTATTTTTTTTAGCAATACCAAAAGACCAAAAATAGCTAAGGAACTGCAGATATAACTCACTCTTAATTGTACACCTAATGTCACATATTATAGCTGTAACCATCACTCTCAGCTGGAGCTCCCCATCAAGATGTGCTTGCTCTCAAAATGACTTGATGCTGGAACACTGCCTAAGAATACAAAATTTAAAAAAACAAACCACACAGAACTTCCAGATCAAATATTAATTACATGCCAGATAGAATTATCCTATAGGTCAAAGAGAAAATATATAAACAAGAAACTGGGCATTAAATCAGCGGCAATATAAATCCTCAGTTTTTGAGTGATTATGAAAGATAAATAACCATATCATTGTGAAATAGAAAAATACTGGATTGCATTAAAAACTTCCACTAAGTAACTGTTAAATGTCACTATGAAAACCCAGTGGCAATGTGCCTTAAAAACATAATGAATCACACATCTCCTGAATTACGTTCATTAATACCAAAGGTGTTGTCTTCTTTCCTTTTTAACAAATCACGTATACATATGCAATAGACCGAAGTGAAAATATTTGCTTAATCAAATACTGAATACCAAGCACCTTTTTTCGGTATTTTTTTGTAACAACTTCCTGAATATTGTAGCAGGGTTTCTTTTTTTAAAATCCCAAAACACTGTTAACCTTCCTTTTTTCAGCTTGGCTTGCTGTGATATGATGTTCAATCCTTAGAAACCTGATACAGTCGGTGATTGTGATTGCAGCCTTGTGCATTCATTCCTCAGAATACTACTTTAATCTTTGCATGATTGACAGGAAGTGCTTCTGGTTTCCAGTCTGGCTGAAAAAAGTGAATATTGAAAGTCCGGGCCCAATTCTCAAAGACTCGTTTCTCTGTGATAAAGCGATGATGACTTCCCTTCCTTCCCCGTTCGTGTGAAATGTACATTGTACATTCATCGGGTCCCAATGGTTCGTAATAATGGTAAGGTACTGAAGGATGATTAGAATCCCTGTAGAAAAAGAAAGCAAAGTTGGATGCGACTGAAAAATAAGGCTGTCCTCAAGAAGCCAAAAGGTCCTTTTCCCCCATTCACCTCATCTCTCAGAAGGCCAATATTGTAAACACTGAAATATTCTATCTGAACTAATTAAACTATAACCACTCCAGAACCAAATGGCTGACTACACTGAAGAGTGCTATGAATGTAGATTGCATAGAAAGAAAATCTGAGATACATTCAGAGAAGTGAGCAGCTTGGGAAGTAGTAACACAACCTCAGACTTTTGATCTGGCCAACACAACAACCTGTTGTGTCTAGAACCATCAATTTGGTCCTCCCCACTTTTTGCATGGTTTTGTTTTAAACTGCTGCTGTGATTTGCAGGGACGATAATTGATTTGCAAGGACGCTAATTTTATTTAGAGCCGAGGTGGCGCAGTGGTTAGGGTGCAGTACTGCAGGCCACTTCAGCTGGCTGTTATCTGCAGTTCAGCGGTTCTAATCTCACCGGCTCAAGGTTGACTCAGCCTTCCATCCTTCCGAGATGGGTGAAATGAGGACCCAGACTGTCTGTAAACTGCTTAGAGAGGGCTGAAAGCCCTATGAAGCGGTATATATAAGTCTAACTGCTATTGCTATTTAACAACTACAACAAATTGCAAGATTGGAAAAATTGTAACCCCGCCCAAACAGATTATTCTCCAGGATATGAATCATAGATACTATATATAGGAACTTCATCCTCAACACTATTCTTAGTAATGAATTCCTACATGTTTTTTTTTAAATTAATTGTAACATCTCAGATAGGATCTACATTTAAATTCCCAGAAACCCTGAAAATCCTAAGGGCTCTCCATGATCACTATTCTTATTTCTCCTCTCTAGGTCTGTAACTTTGATAGTTTGATCCCTTTTACTAAAATGAGTCCAGTTCAATAAAAGACAAAGCAAAAATCAATCTGGCAGTATAAAAGGCTGACAAAAGATCTTCGTTCAAGAGTGATTGTGCCTGTACTCTCATAGTATACGGCAGTAACACAGAAACTAAAGCATACAATCCTTTTAATTCTGCACATATCATTTAAGCATCTCTGGCAGGAGGTATATAATTTTTCTGGAGCACTTTCTTCAGATTTTATGTCTGAGAAACATAGACATGTTGTAAGCTTCATATAATTAGTTATAATGCTATCAAATACCTATAAATATGAAGGAAGATGTTCTCAACTTGGACATTTTTAGATCAGGGGTATCCAGTCTTGGCAACTTTAAGACTGTAAGCACTGAAGAATTCTGGAAATTGAAGTCTATATGTCTTAAAGTTGCCAAGGTTGGACATCCCTGTTTTAAAAGGATGAATTACAGCCCTAATGGCTTCTGGTATAATTAACAAACCAAACCTACATGCCATGACATCTTCTAAATATTACAAGAAAAAATGTCACAGCTTCATGCTTTTTTGCCCACACATTATTGCTGTTATAAAGTACAATGTGATATTGCATTTTGGCTTCCCTTTCTTCATTAATAACAGTTTTTCCATGATGGAAACAATGCATACAGCATCAAGATCACATAATGAATTTTCCTTTGAAGTAGATATTAGAAGGAAGCAAGTACTATGAACCTATAAGCCTTGTACCGTGTTTCCCCGAAATTACGACATGTCCTGATAATAAGGCCATGCCACATTTTTCTGGTGGGCAAAAATATAAGCCCTCCCTGGCAAATAAGCCCCCTGGACAACCCCAGCCAGGCAGAGCGCTGCTCACCAACCTAGCGGTATCCCAAAGATGCCAAGCCGCGAGAACCGGGGGGGAGGCAAAGGTGATCGTGTTGCTTAGTGCCTTTGGGATACCGCTAGGTTGGTGAGCGGCTCTGTGCCCAGCTGAAGAGGAGGGTTGTTGGGTGGCTGCTCTCTTGTGAGCGGGCTGTGTTGCACTATCGCAGCAGCAACATGGCTGTGTTGCACTATCGCAGCAGCGCAGCGCAGCAGCCATGAAGTGACCACTCATACGCAGCCACCCGGCAAACCCCATTTCCAGCCAGACACAGCGCCATTCACTGACTTAGGGATATCGCCAAGTGCTGTGAGCGCCTGTTTGCCGCTGCAAGGCTCCCACAGCTTGGCGTCTTCGAAATGGCAGTGAATGGCGCTCTGCATGGCTGGAGGGAGGGATTGCACGAGCGGCTGTTCTGCTTTCGCTCACACGCCTGCCAGCCTCACGATGCATGGCCCAGCTCTCTCCGCAGAGCCAGGGCACCTCCGCTGCCGCCACATGGCTTTTTTTGCGCTTTCCAAACCGAGTCTTCCGGCAGTGGCCACTCTGGGCGTACGCTCTATGCTTGTATGCTCTGCCAGCAGCTGGCCCACAATCATAGAGCGTATGTCTAGTGTGGCCACTGCCGGAAGACTCAGTTTGAAAGCTGCAAAAAAAGCTACATGGCGGCGGCGGCAGCAGCGACGGTGGTGCAGAGGTGCCCTGGCTCTGCGGAGAGAGCTGGGCCATGCATTGTAAGGCTGGCAGGTGAGTGAGCGAGAGCGGAACAGCCGTTCACGCAACCCCCCTCCAGCCATGCAGAGTGCCATTCACTGCCATTTCAAAGACGCCAAGCCATGGGAGCCTTGCAGCGGCGAACAGGCATTCACGTCACTTGGCGATGTCTCTAGGTCAGTGAATGGCGCTGTGCCCGACTGGAAAGGGGGTTTGCTAGGTGGCTGCGCATGAGTATGGTTGCTTCATGGCTGATGTGCTGCGCTGCTGCGACAGCGCAACACAGCCATTCGCCCATGAGGCTGTACCCGTCTCTTTGGGAGCCCGCTTGCAAGAGAGCAGCTGCCCAGGAACCCCAAAACAATAAACCCTCCCCTCATAATAAGCCTCAAGCCATACTTTGTGTGTAAAAAGAAAATAAGGCCCTGTCTTATTTTCAGGGAAACACGGTAATGACTGTGTATGGTGACTGGTGGAAAAGAACAATAATTTCTCCTTCATACCTAGTTTCTTCATTTTTGAGTAAAAAATGTGCAGCTATTCCCCTTCCAACTGCTACACAGAAACATTCAAGACAACATAGCTAGGAAAATGCTGTAATCAATACAGCTCTTATTAATCCAAAGGAACACACCCTTGTTCAACTTCAAGATGATGAGACCATCTACACTAGTATCTTGTGTCTTTGGGGCCAAATGTTAATTCTAATCCTAAACACCATCAAAAAGAATTGGGGTAATTTTATAAGTTTCATCTTTCTGGTTTGAATAGGTAAAAGAGTCCCTGAGGATTTTACTCTGCTAGTCGTTGCCGATTATAGGAGCCAGTGCTCATCTCAGTTTCAAGGGCATTGAGCCAAGCGCTGCCCGAAGATGTTTCTGTGGTCACGTGGCCAGTAGGATATCATGGAGTGCTATTACCTTCCCACCGAAGTGATACCTATTTATGTACTTGCATTTGCATGTTTTTGAACTGCTAGGTTGTCGAGAACTGGAGTAGGAACAGGAGCTCACCCCCGTCACGTGGCACTCAGGTCTCAAACTGGGCTGCTGGCTTTCTAGCCAACAAGCCCAGCATCTTAACCACTAAGCCACGGCACTACCCTCTGGTTTGAATAACCCAACTAAAATTGTATGCTAAATTCCCACTCAGAAATTATATTTTTATGATATAATTTTTTGAGAATGCTGGAAGTCATCCCCATCCTTCTTTATTAATACTAAAGCTACTACTAGTCTATAAAGGTGCCTATTTTATTACTCGGTGATATTAGACATTAATCAGTACTCAGTAGCTTATCAATATTATAGTAGGAGTGTATTTACAAATGTAACTACTGTATGTAAAAACATTAGTTTTCCGAAGTGGTACTTCACAATCTTCTATATTATATACTGTATATATACTACAATATTTCTTTTGGGTAAAACGAAAAGATATTCAACTGTACTATGATGCTGCTACTTAATGGCAAATCCCACTGAGAAGAACTTTAAGCTTCAAAGTTTAATGCTATTAGTTCAAGCATAAACAGTCTAAAGGCATTTTCAAGAAAGTAGCAGGCAAATTCTGACAGGCAAAGAGATGGAATGATAACATAAATCCATTCCTCTTACATGATAGCTTGACAATCAGCGGATATCAGGTTAGGATTTGGATATTACTACATAATGCTATACTGCAGTGCAGCCCAACTGTTTTCTTGACTAAGCTGTCAGAAATGGCATTAATTTGAACTTTTGTGCCAAATTCATTTAAAAAAGAATTGCATAGTTTAATAGCTACTGCAGGTTTCGCTAATCAGAATGGAAACTAATCTATGGGAAGAGAAATCCAATAAACAGCTCTGTTGTTCCACTAATGTGCGTTAAAATACGCAGATTGGATTGTCCCCAAATCATGGTTCCTCTTAAAATGCTCTGCTTTAAAAAACCAGACAACATTGCAAGATTCCCGAATGAGGTATGGATTTCATCTATTAAGAGTTGGCAAGCTTTCAAAGATGTGGTTGATCCATGGAATGAAGATATGACCAAGGCAGCTGTCATGCTTGTCCCTAGGACAACCCTCTGAAACACAGCTCCAAATCAACCATGAACCTTGCACAAGAAAGATGAAGGTTTCCAAATGGACTGAATAAATGTGGAGAGATCTCAAACATGCAGTGCAATCAAGAAGACCCAATAATATTTCTGAGCCAAGAGTTGGGGGGAAAAAGCAAGAATAGGCAAACTCTTAAGAAAGGTTGTGAACTGATGCACATCAAGTTATGATGGCAAATGGAGCTGGAATCTCCAGAGCTAAGTGATGTGGTCATAAATCATACACACATATACACAGGTAGTAGACAATAAATGCAACAAGCCATTAATGGCATGTGTTTGTCTGTATGCCCATATAATCTTGATTTTCAAATGGTTTTTCTCCAGAAATTAATTTTATATATTCTATAGCATTATGTTTACCTAATAAATATTTAAAAGACTAAGGAAAACTAACAAGATGAGTAACTCCTCACAGTACAAACAGTTTAAATAATATATTAAATGCAATTAAATGCTGTTTGTTGTTTTCAAAACTCAATCACAGCACATGCTAAAATGTCTTTATACTACTCAAAACTCAGATGTAGGATGTAGTATAAAGACGTTTATGTGTAAATACATAATCCATAAGACTGAATTTCGCAACCTAATTAAAAACCAAGTGAATTGGTTACCTGCAGAAATCGGGTGGCACCATTCCATAGACGTCTATTTTGTCACACAGCTCTAAGGCAATACTCATTGTAAACCATCCAGTGCTTAGCCAAGTGTTGGATATCTTCCTGAAAACAGAAACAATTAAGTTCTCCAGGTGACAAATAATACTTGAGATAACTTCACGTTTGAAGGATTTTTTTTGAAAGAATAGTTACCTATTAAAATTCATAGAAAAGTTGTACACATGGGCAGTCAACATTCAAAATACTTCTACACCATGTAATAGGTTTAACTATATCCTTCTGGTTGTGAACAAATGTATTTAGTAATTGCATTTTTCATTCTAGCATTGCAGCTATTAGTGGTATTACATACCTGGGCAGTTACTTGAATAAGATTTGAGTGTAAACTGTAGGTTTGCATTACTCCTACTAATTAAATGGGAAAGAAAGATAACTCTATCTGGTTAATGGAAGAATTAGCAGGTGAATACACACTTTATGTCAGCGCAGGGCATATTCAGGTTGACTATACTAACTGTACAACAATGCAACAAAATTTCACATGATCTGGAACATTTTTTGCATAAGTATGCTGAGCAACAGTTCCATCCAAGGTAAAGAAATAACTGCAATGAATAGCCCTCCAAGAGCCTTGAAGCATTTCCATCAAGTTTATTTCTCTTTACTTCCTACTTCAGCTACTCTTTTCTCTTCCCCATCTTTAGCCATGCTGATTTTTCTTCTTTAGATCTTTTGCTTCCCCCCCTCTGCAAGACAAAAGAGGGAATCTTTTGTTGCATGTGCTTATGTGAAAGGAAGCATGAAGGAAAAATGATTGCACATTCAGATAGTGGATCAGTTAGGTTAAAAAAATGAGTCATCCTTATAGACTATCAATGGTAATTTTTGTCTCAGCCTTTTGTTTTTTTAAGAATACAACATATTGTACAAAGCTATGTGAGCATACACTGATATACATATATTTATTCACTTACTGGTAGAGAAATCCTTAGGGATGGATGGAGTAGCAAACAGAAATAGACAAAAGTGGGAATATTGGGTATTCTATAGAATTTGTTTTATCTCTGCTCTTCCTTTTGGAAAGGATAATTTTAAATTCATTCTTTTTTCAGAAACAATATATATTTGATATATATTCTATTGTTAATTTGCCTATTTCTATGTAAATAAGGGAAAAATAGAAAGAATATGGTATAGGATTTCCTGCTTGAGCAAGGAAGGTTCCTTGCTCAAGGTCCATCCAACGTCCCTTCCTCCTGTTATTCTGAATATGTTTGGAGGTGAGAACAAGTGTAAGTATAGGAGTACAAAGTCTCTTTGTGCTTGTATTAATCTGAGCCCTTTCTTTCAACCCGGCTTTTTTAAGACATTCAGATACTAGGTTTTTTTTCCTCCTCCTCGCCTGGATCACACGCCAAAGAAATTAGGTGACATAAGAAATAACATAATCTATAAAACCTATATTTTCATAGCTTGAGATGTCTGGCAATCAACGTATCATCTCGGAATGCTTCCATTTGTGTTTCTTCTTGCAAGCATCTACTTTAATCAAGATTCTGAACCCCTAACTTTTTAAAGTCTCTCCTGGCTTGCCCTGTGTTCTTTTTATTACAGTCCAAAGCAGTGTTTTTCAATCTTGCTACCTTTAAGATGTATGGACTTCAACTCCCAGAAGTCCCCAGCCAGGTTAAGAAACACTAGTCTAAATAGGCTGATTGTATTATGCCCAGGAATGGATGGTCTTTCTGAGGTAATTTCCACTTGAGAAGAAAACTAGCTTTTCCCAGGGGCCAGGATGTTGATGGAGCTTGTATGGGGTATTTGGTGGATAAATATGACTTTTATTGAGGCATCTGCATTATCTATTGTTTTAAATGAGTACCCCAAAGCTCTGTTTTAGGCCCAGTACTCTTCAACATCTTCATCAATGATTTGGATGAGGGAACTCATCAAATTTGCAGATGACACCAAGCTGGCAGGAATAGCTAACACTCCAGAAGACAGGCTTAAGATACAGAAGGATCTTGACAAACTTGAACATTGGGCACTATCTAACAAAATGAAATTCAATGGTGAAAAGAGTAAGGTTCTACATTTAGGCAAAAAACCCCGAAATGCACAGATACAGTATAGGTGGTACCTTGCTCAATAGTAGTAACTGTGAGAGGGATCTTGGAGTCCTAGTGGACAACCATTTAAATAGGAGCCAGCAGTGTGCAGCAGCTGCCAAAAAAGCCAACACAGTTCTAGGCTGCATAAACAGAGGGATAGAATTAAGATCACGTGAAGTGTTAATACCACTTTATAATGCCTTGGTAAGGCCACATTTGGAATACTGCATTCAGTTTTGGTGGCCACAATGTAGAAAAGATGTGGAGACTCTAGAAAGAGTGCAGAGAAGAGCAACAAAGATGATTAGGGGACTGGAGACTAAAACATATGAAGAATGGTTGCAGGAACTGGGTATGTCTAGTTTAATGAAAAAAAGGACTAGGGGAGATATGATAGCAGTGTTCCAATATATCAGGGGTTGCCATAAAGAAGAGGGACTCAAACTATTTTCCAAGGCACCTGAGGGTAGAACAAGAAGCAATGGGTGGAAACTAATCAAAGAGAGAAGCAACGTAGAACTGAAGACAAATTTCCTGACAGTTAGAACAATTAATCAGTGGAACAGCTTGCCTCCAGAAGTTGTGAATGCCCCAACACTGGAAATATTTAAGATGTTGAATAGCCATTTGTCTAAAATTGTATAAGGTTCCTGCCTAGGCAGGGGGTTGGACTAGAAGACCTCCAAGGTCCCTTCCAACTCTGCTATTGTATTGTATTGTATTGTAAATATTCTTTATTTTACTATACTGTGCTTTTATTCTGTTTGCCACCCAGAGTTCTTTTTGACAAATGATTGATACTTATTTAATAAATAAATAATAATATGTCATCTCATGTATGATCCAAGAGTTCAGGATTCTACTGATGATTAATTCTTTTGTTGTTGTTTTCAGGTAATTTTTTTCATAGCTGAGAACCAGTCAACTGTAGCTCCTGTTTTCCTGAAGCTGACATGCAATTCTCTAGGTATCAATTTTAAAGCCAACAAGCAAAGCAAAATAGGGCTGTCATCACACATTACAGTAAAAAAAGCTTAAATATACATCCCGAAGGCTTACCCAGAAAACAGAATGCTTATAAAGTACTTATGTTTTTCACATTATGTAAGTACCTCCCTGGATCTTTTAAGTAATCAGAATTGTATATTTCATTTTATCATATACTTCGTATTTTAATAGCCCATACCTAACCTCTGGGTTATCCCCTAGTTATCATCCTTTTATACATATTTGGGATAAGATAGTTTCTACATAGACATTAGCATATCTGTGGCAGTGAGAAATATTTGCTAAATGACCATTGGCTTACCTGAAGGGTCATTTTTCAGGATGCTGCGGAGGAGAGTCCAAACAAGGGTTAAATACAGCCAATCTGTCCAGAACTGAATTGAAACTTTAAGCCACGCCTCTGGTGCTGACTATCTTCAGTTTTTTTCAATGAAGGCGTGGAACTGTTACGCACTGAGAAGTCCAACAATAAATCCAAAAACCATATCCAACAGAGAAACAAATTCAACCGGAACTGTAGACGTCTGTACTGAAACCAGCGGAACGAGACCCCAGGGTGGGGTTGGACTCTCGTTTGCAGCGCCCTGAAAATGACCCTTCAGGTAAGTCAATGGTCATTTTCCAGGGCGCTGCTCTGGAAAGTCCAAGCAAGGGACATACCCAAGCTAAATGTCACTAGGGCGGGAAGCAGTCGCGTTCAGGATCTCTCCGCTGGTATGAATGGCCTGAAGAACTCGCCTCCCAAAGGCCCCTTCCACAGAGGCAAACTAGTCCAACTTGTAATTCCGAACAAATGGAGATAACAAAGTCCAAGTGGCCATCCTACAAATCTCCTCGATCGGCGCCTGCGTTGCCCAGAATGCCATGGTGGCGGCATCCTAGTAGAATGTGCCGTGATATGGCTAGGCAGAGGTTTGGACTGCAGAACATGAGCGAGGGCAATGCAGGCCCTCAACCACCATCCGATAGTAGAGGAGGAAAGAAATGAAGAACGATTCTGAACAATGAAACACAGCCGTACGCTTGACATATCTGCGGAGCGTCCTGCAAACTTCTAGCATGTGCCAACGCTTCTCCCTTGGGTGCCTGGGATGTGGGCAAAAATTCGGGAGAATGATCTCCTGGGCCTGATGGAACCAGGAGTTGATCTTGGGGATGAACGTTGGGTCCAGTCGAAGGACCACCCTGTCCTTTTGTATCAAACACAAGTCCTCCCGAACTGATAGTGCTGCCAGCTCTGAGATACACTGTACAGAAGTGATGGCGATCAAAAAGGCAGTCTTAAAGGTCAAATGCTTAATGCTGGCTGAACAAAGTGGTTCAAATGGAGGACCGATCAGAGCACGGAGAACAACGTTGAGGTCTCATGAGGGGTATCTGTGGACCACTTGGGATCTATGAATGGTTGTGCCTCTCAGAAAACTACAGATACTAGAATGACGTCCAAGTGAGAAGTGTTCATCAGGCGCCGGTATCGTGGAGATTGTGGCCACCTGACATCGTAGAGTGTTGGGCACTAGTCCCTTGTCAAGTCCATCTTGCAAGAAGTCCAGGATGACGGGAATCATGGCTGAAGTCATAGACAACTCGTGAGAGGTGCACCAGTCAGTAAATGACCTCCAGGTGGCCGGGTCGTGGAGGGACGCATGGACGGTGTAGATGACCTTGGTCGAGAGGCTGCCACTGCTCAGGAGATCCCTCTCAAGTGCCAGACAGCCAGTTGCAACCACTGGGACTCTGGATGTTGAAGGGCTCCCTGGCTCAGGGAAATCTCATGCGGTGATATCCGCCAAGGAGGGTTGATGGAGAGACGCACCAGATTGGCAAACCAGGTTCTCCTGGGCCAGAACGGTGCCACAAGCAAGACCTCCGCTGCCTCCGACAGGATCTTCCAGATGACTCTGGGAAGGAGAGGTAATGGCAGGAACGCATACAACAGTCCCTGCAGCCATGGGCAGTGAAGGCGTTGACTCCCTCGGCCTAGAGATCGTGAAACCTCGTGAAGAACCTGGGAAGGTGTGTGTTGGCCGGGATGGCAAACAGATCGACCAGTGGACAGCCGAACCTCTGGGACAGGCGTTGGAATAGAAGCGGATGCAGGCACCACTCAGAGTGGTCGACCGTGGCCCTGCTCAGCCAGTCTGCCTGGATGTTGCTTGCTCCAGAAATGTGCTCTGCCTGTATTGACAGGAGATGTTTCTCCGCCCACAACCTAGGGCGTCAGCTTCTGTCATCAGGGATCTGGAGCTAGTGCCCCCTGGCGGTTGATGTGAGTCTTTGCTGCTACGTTGTCCGTTAGCACTCTCACGTGATGCCCCTGTATGCTGAGGCGGAAATGGAGGAGGGCCAATCTGACTTCCCTCAGCTCCAGTCAATTGATGCTGTGAGCGGCGTCAGCCGAAGACCACCTGCCCTGCACTAGCTGATTGTGGAGGTGAGCTCTCCAGCCATAAAGGCTGGCATCTGTTGTGATGGTGAGACATGCTGGTTCCCTGAACGGGGAGCCCTCGCCAGGGCTGGAGACAGCCACCACCTGAGGAAGTGACGTACCTTCGGGGAGACCAGTATCAACCTCGTTGAGTTGCTTTCGTTGGCCCTCTGGTAGGGCAGCAGGAGCCACTGCAAGGGATGAGAATGGAGTCTTGCCCATGGGACGATGGACAGGCACGATGTCATCTTGCCTAGGAGTTGTGACAACTGCATGACCTTGGTGTGATGGGACCGCTGCACCTGTATGACCCTTTCTTTGAGGCTCGTTACCCACTTCAGGGACAGGTAAGAAGGCGACCTGATAAGCCACGATCCTTTGCCGCACTAATCTGGTGATTTCGCTAGATTAGGAGTCAAATCGCCAGTCAGACTGGACTGGGAGCCTCCATGCGGCACCTGCAACGAGTCAGGCAACCAGGCAATGTGCTCAGAAACAAAACTGGTGAAAACAAAATGGCGGACAGAACTTCATGTGTCCCAAATCGGCTGCTGCGCCAATAATGCAACTCAAATTTGCCACCGGAATTAGATAGGAGCCCTAAAGAGCCGCGCCAAACGCCGGCTTCTGCAAAGCACGGATGGCGGCAATGAAGCCTTCAGCAGGGGTTCCCACCGCAGCAGGGGTGCTGCAACAGCGCTGGCGTCAGCATTCCGACCCACACGCCTCCCATGACAGCTGCCTGTGGCCCTACGGAGCCCGAGCGAACCCAGGACACCAGGAGGACCAAAGGGGTGAGCAAACGGCCAAATTGAAAAGAAAGTAATTTTCCCTCACCAAGCCTGCTCAAGATGAACACATTAAGGGAATTTTCCCTGCTTTTAACTCTAGGAGAGTCCAAGCAATCTGTACAATTGGAGAGAAACTCGAAAGCGCGTCCACTGCGCTAGCTGAATCGAAAAAAAACGGAAGATAGTCAGCACCAGAGGCGTGGCTTAAAGTTTCAATTCAGTTCTGGCCAGATTGGCTGTATTTAACCCTTGTTTGGATTCTCCAGAGCAGCGCCCTGGAAAACAGAGAATATACATTACATAGTTGTGGAATGTCCTGTCTTTTTGTCTAAAATTGAAGACAAAGCTGATAAGAACTGGATTACTTGTTTCCTATAACTTTAGCAGCTTGCTGATCAATCTGACACATTCTATGGATAGCTGACAGAAGAAAGCACACCACTAAACATCTATTTTAATAAAGGAGGGTAGGCTGGGATTGATGGCTTTATATCTGCTAATTAGAAGAGAGAGTATATATATAAAAAGGGCAGTATAGTTTTTGTTCATGCTTGAGTGTTCTTGCTCTGAAAGCCTAGGTTCATGGCCCCTTTGAGACAATCATTCCACAAGCCTAGATAATAACTGGCCTTAAGAAAGAGTCCTCCTTTTCTGTAATAGAGAAGGTCTGGTTTGATACAAACCATGATCTTTGCACCAAAAACTGAGCATAGGAGGAAGAAGAGACAGGAAGAAATTTCTTACTGAGCATTTGTTTCCAAGATTAATAAAACATGGCATAATCAAGAAGACCAGCTTACGTATTATATGGTTAATTACAGAGTGGCTAATGAAAATTTTAGCCACTGAGAGGCTTTGAGGATTTTAAAAAAAGTATCTTTGGATTTTAAAAACACGAGAGGGCTTTAAATGAAAGACTTTTCCAAATAATGTAAGAGAGGATAATAACCTGAAATGGAAAAAGCAAACCACATTGTGTTGGATTTGTTCTTCAAAATGAGTTCTTAATTTATACGTAAATGTGTATGTGATACTTATCCTGTCATCATCTTTTCACTGCACAAAAAAACCCCATTTAATGAGTACATAAGTAATAAAAATAAATCCATTCTTTGTTGTAGGGAATAAATTCATTTCTAATGTTGTTTGCGGCCACACTGAGGGTCACTTATTAAACAAATTGATCTGGAGATCTCTTTGTAAGCCATAAATGGGCTCATAAATGGAGGTAAGTGTCATAATAACTTCACTTTTTTCCAGCTGGAAGTATACGATGAGTACTTCAGAGGTATACAATATGTGAAAAAGAAAGCTTTATTGCTAAAATGTTCCAAGAATGCAATAAGTAGATATTATAATTCATCAAATGACAGCATTGAGTCAATAAAGAAAAACCTACCAATTCTACTTTTTCAAAAATAGTGAATTGCTTTTAATTCAGGTATATTACCTAAAATATTATTTAAATTCACCATTCATCTTCACACTGTGCTATTTTAGAATTCTATCTATCAGCTGTATTCACTATGTATTGATTTAGATATTTAAAAGCTAAGGCAGAAATGCGTTATTTGATTCCATCGTTGTGCTATATTGCAAAAATTGTTATTTGATACACAGAAACATTATAGCTTAATAAGTAGGAAAATGATTCTGTACATTCTATAAAATCAGATGTATGGTAGCATCTTTTCCAAATAATGTGTTTTATTAAAAGGCTTAAGGTTTGCTGATCTACAGTTCACTCCATAAGATGCATAGTCACTAGAATGATGTAGGATTTAAAACGGGGGAACGTGAGGAAGACAGGTTGGTTATGCTGATTCAGGGTACATGAGAGACAGGTGATAAGTACTTTATCAATTGTAATGTGTTACAAAATCATTGCATTTATTGAGATCTTCTAAGATTGTCTGAAACCTCTTGATGTACGTTGATGTATATTAACAACATACTACTTAATGGTGGAAATAAAGCCCAATCTGTATACAAATGTGGGCCAAATGTCTGCCCAGTGCCTTTAGCTTTTAAGAAAGATCACAGAAATTGAACATCACAAGTTGTCACCTAAACTCATAGCTTATACACATTAATAAGTTACCGCTCATATCGTCCCCCCAGTTCTGCTGTGCTGCTTCACTGTGGTATGAGGCTGTTCCTGAGAAAGTGTCAAGAGTGTATATTCCCAGTAGGGTCACCAAAGATGTGAAGGCTACCCCAGTTGCCCAGCTAATGCAGGCAGGCATCCACACTGAGCATCAGCAACACAGGAAAATATTAGATATGGGAGGATCACTTTAGATATAATGCCAAAGGCATCTTCTCACACTTACTTGAACATTTTACTAAGAAGCCGCATGGACAGAAAAGTATAAAATGATTAATAATATAGTGACAAATGATGGGCTCCTCAGTTTGGATAGCAGTCAACAAAAGCTACTGCAGATGAATTAAGGAGCTTTCAGAATACTAATGGTGTATATGATTTGACTAGATTAAAACCCTTAGGACATCTAGTTGCTGCTGTCATGTAGGAAAAGAAAACTCAAAGCGGCAAACAGAATTATGATAGGAGCATGAAAAGTAAGAAGCACTAATATGGAACAGCACAATACAGTGAAAGACGAATTGACTACTTGTTGATATCTTAGGCATCGGGGAATTAAAGATGGACAAGAATTGGACTGAAATTGGACATTTTCATTCAAAAGGTCACAGTCATATTCAAGACATAAAAAGAAAGAAGTAATAACATTCTTATTATATTTTTGGCGTATAAGATGCACCTCCCCCCTCAAGAGGGTGAAAATCTGGGTGCGCCTTATACATTGAAGACAACGGGGACAAACACTGCCCCCGTTTCAAAAATGGGCCATTTTTTGCCCCCCACCAGCCTCCCAAAGCCTCTGCATGCCCTTTATTTATTTATTTATTTTTTAAAAAATGAGGTGTGCAATGAGTTTGGGAGGCCTGCAGTGCAAAAAACGTTTTTTTAAAAATTACCTTTTCAAAATCATGGTACGTCTTGTACTCTGGAGCATCTTACAGTTTGAAAAATACAGCACATAATTAGAAAGGTTATATCAAGAATAGTATTTAGTTAAGTGCATCAATGATGGAAAATTATCTGTTAGACATTGTGGACAATGTATAATTATGACAACTGTCCAAATTTATGCTCAAATCACTAACACAGATACCCCCAATCAGCTGTTCCAGGTTGCAGAGATTGCCACAGACTATCGCTGCTTCCATGCCTCACATTTTTTGCCTCTCGTGGGGGTAGGTGGGGCTACATTCAGTGTATAAGACGCACCCAAATTTTCACCCTCTTTTTGGAAAAGTGCATCTTATACTCTGAAAAATACGGTAAATATGAGAATCGTTTACTAGTTTCTGCCAATCAAATGACTGATATGCTAACATAATTAATGTCAAATTTGACTAGTTAATGGTGGAAGATTAAGACTTCTAGAAGTAAAATGAAGTAATATAAAGTTGTCTTATTTGATTGAAGTTAAAATAAGATATGTTGTTATTTCTAGTAAATCTTACTGGAGGACTTTCTGATGATACCAGGACTGAAATGATGATACTTTATGGATATTTGTCTATAGATAATAGATGGGATATGAGTGAAAGTTCATTGATTGTAAATTAGTAAAGGGGGAACAGTTACTAAAATTGTTTAGTCTTATGATAAGGATTGGAAATTATTTCTTTATCTTTTTGCTTTTTCTCTACTATATTTTTATCTTTCTATTTGCTTTTTCTTTGCACCTTTCACTTTCTTTCTTTCTTTCTTTCTTTTTAGTTTAAACAGACTTTACTATTTTAATTTAAAGTCTTTAATTATACTTTTAAAAAGCAACCAGTCAAATTACACATCAATATTAAGAAAAGGAGACTTAGCAGCCCTTAATAAAATGTGTTAGCTGGGAAAAGTGCTATCAGATTTCTGATTGTTTTGCCACCACAGACCAATGCTGCTCTCCTCCTAATGCTATAAAGTGATTCAAATTGAGAGCATATGCTTCAAATAATTATCTACCAATTACAGGAATACTTTCATTATCTATTGTTGTAGAATTGTTTTCATACCTGTCTTTCCCAGTTTCCTGCTTGAAGAGGTCATCAAAATGAAGCATTTTGTGTCGAGATATCATATATACTTTTAACTGAGGTAGTATTTGATTCATCAGTTGCAAATTATTATAAATTAATCCTTTTCCATCTCTTCTCATGTACATACTTGGGCCCCAGAAGATAAATACAGTTCCGTGACTCATATTTAATAGTTCATTGCGATTTCGCAAAATCCTCTGGATACTGGAATGAGCTATAACTCGCAAGGTTGTCTTGTTTCCAACATCTTTTCCAAATCCCCGTGTAGGTGCATCATTCATTCGTATTACACACTCCGTCTGATCGATCTTCTTCCCTTGATGGCTTCGCAAAAGGTGTCCAGAGCTTGTGACTAGAGCACAACTGGTGCAATGCATTTTCAAAGGCTGCAGAGAAATAAATGTCTCAATATACATCCAAATATAAATCTCAACACAAATTCCAATTGTCCAAAATTGTAGGGGAAATACTGCCAAGATAATGGTAGAAAAAGAACAAACTAAACCCAATGTCATTATGAAAAGTTAGTTCCCTTCATCTATCACGATATCTCAGAAATCTATGAAGCCTGGCAAATTATTGTATTTTTCTTCAGCTAGGGAAGTATGAGAGAGCAGTTTCTGGTTTGCATGACTTAGGAGAGGATTTAAACTCACGGCCCCTGGTTTCTAGCCCAGTGCCTTAATCATTTGGCCAAATTGGCTGCAATAAATTTCAAAAGTTTTTAAAACTGTGAAACATGGCAATCTGATCCCCATTCCCTACTTATAAAATCACTTAACCACTGCGACAGACGTTGAATTTCAGCAAGGCTGTTTATTTTACTTCTAAATAAAACTTGGTATCTGCAAAAATAATCTGTGGCGTGCCGTTATCTCTTTTCTCAATGAATTTATTCTATTCCATTTCACTTCCTTTTCTCTGGAGAACCAGCTCAAGTAAAGCAAGGAGAGAGGAGAGAGAGTAAATACATAATTTCAGAAGATTTGCAGGAGAGTTGAAGATCTGTTTCGTAGAAACACTCACATTCCCAGCACAGAAAAGAAGGAGAAGAGGCAGGAAGTGGAAGCTGCTTGGAATAAAGTTGTCAGATGGGTTATCACAGGGGAATGAAAGAGAAGGGATGGTGAGAAGGTAAGAAAGGAGACAAACTGGGTGGCTGAATGACTAAACTTTGAGGCATGAGGCAGTGAGAATAGACCTACTGGATTTCATAATATATGAAGTATGATTGCATACGTTTTAAAAATGTATACTTTGAATGGATGTCTGTAAAATGATGATTAGGGATGATGATGATAAGCCAGAAGAAGGGAAACATTTGGAAATTGTATAAACCTGTCAGGGAGATTTTGTTGGTTTCATTTGGTAATATACAAAATAAAGGGTGAGGTTCAGGGGTCAAATGCTATCAGTTGGGAATGCTACCGATTCAGGCGAACCGGTGTTTCAGACAATCATCTGTGACACACAATTTATATTAGCTAGAATTGTCGGATTTCCTGCTTTCTATATAATGTAAATGACGTGGCATAATGGATTCCCCCCCCCACTTATGCTCTTGGTAGCAGGCTCTGCCCAACTGCCTGGCCATCATCACGTCCCATTTCTGACACACTGCGCATGCTTGGAGGTGTATGTGAGGCACGCTAACATTTGCGAACTGGTAGCAAAGGTAAGTTGATTTCACCCCTGGTGAGGTTGGGTCTTTGCATTAGCAATTTACATTCCTATTTTTCTGAAAACCTATTTTTCTGAAATGTCCTATATAAATAGTCCTCAACTTACATCAATTCATTTAGTGACTGTTCAAATGGCACTGGAAAATGGCTTATGACTGGTGTTCACACTTAAACTGTTGCAACATCTTCATTATCAAGTGATAAAAATTCAGATGCTTGGCAATTGTTGAGTTCCAGTTGTGCAACTTGTGCAAGAAAAGTTGTACAATGGGCCAAAAATCACTTAACAAATGTCTCATTTAGCAACATAAATTTTGGGCTGAATTGTGGTCATAAGTCAAGGACTCCCTATGTTGCAAACATAAGTTGTAGGACATTTTTAAAAAATTGCTTAGATATGATTTGGAAATCTGGTTTGCTTTTCTTTGCTTTGAAGTGGGTATTTTGTTGAAATAAAAGATGATATTTTGAGTATTTTGCCTTTCTTAAAAAGTGTTGGCTTGTTGTGATAATACATTATCTGACCACTTATAGCTAATGCTAGTAATTTCATGACACTACTTTTACTTGTTTGTTTGTATACTTGTCTTCAACCAAAATAATTCCCTGAATAATCTTCTACTAATATTAAGGCAATAGTTTGCAAACTTTTTTCAGTATTAAAAGCTCAGAGCCCCAAAACATTGGAGTTTTATGGTTTAGATACATGAAGGGTTGAATGAAAAGGAAGCATTGCATTAAAAAAAGATCAATGACAAAAGCATCTTCATCTTTCAGCAACTTTTTAAAGGAACCAATGTGTTGCCCTCACTGATTTAACTTCCTTTACTCTCAGCGGAGCTGTCATGTAGACCTAGATTAACCAGAATCAATTCTGATATTACCTTTTTTTAAAACTCCAAGATCCAATAGACAAAAAGTGTGTTTGTACGAAAGAAACATACTAAGAATTAAAAAAGAGTACTTCCCAGTACATGCTCAGCATTTTTAGTATCAGAATTAAGCTGAGTAGTTTTTGTGTGTATAATTGCATTTGGGATAGTAGGTAGGGAGATGGATGAGATATAGATGATTTATATATATTTATATTTATACATACACACACACACACACATATATATACACAAACACACACAGATAGATAGACAGAGTGAGGAGAGAGAGAGAGAGAGAGTCTCAAATGTTTATACATATATAAACATTTATACATGTTTATGGAGGGATTATAAAAACATGGAATATTTTCTTAATTCTCAGAATGCTAAACTCTGTTTAATATGTCTAACATAAAGTGACAGCAGTATAGACATAAGAAATGTAAAAAGCTTAAAAAACATTTGAGTTATTAAGTCCACGTGCCTTACAGTAAGAGATATCCATAAAACTCTTAATAGCTTTGTCAACTATGATGTCAGATTTTATAGCAGAAACTCGAATGTCAAGTAAGCATTCAGTCTTAAGGGAGAAATGTTCTTGTGCCCCACAGAAAAGAGCGCTACTGTGTTCTGGAGTTAACTTCACTTTGTTTTAGTAACATGGGTCATGGAAACTGGAAGTATTTAAAGAATAATGGAACATACAATAAAGAGCAGAGTTCATTGTTATAGCTTCTCATACAAGACAGTCCACCACCTCCTGGTGTAATCTACTCCATGGTTGAGCTCTCATTGCAAGAGACATTTTTTATGTTTTCTATGTTCAACAAATATCTATTTTTTTGCAGCTGAAATCAATTCTTTTTCGTTCCATCATTTAGAACCCCAAATAATTCTTTCCTGTCTGTGTGACAGCTTTTCAAATCTTTAAGGAAAATCTGATTTTCTCCAGCTATAATATCCAATTCTTACAAACATTTCTTTTATTTTTTTTCCTTCTAGGCCAGACTCATTATTTGGTTGTTCCCATTTGGATGTATAACATATAATCTTGTTGGTGGCCTAAAATGCAGTGCCTAGATCTGAATGCAGTATTCTGAATGTGATCTGACCAACACAGAACATAGAAGAACAATTACTTTAAGCGCTTAAGTGAAATGAAGTTATGGAATTCTTTTTTAATAGCTGTAATGGGCAGAAGGAGTTAACTTTGAAGTAGAGTAGGAAGAGATGTCATCAAGCCAATGGGCAGAAGTGTAGTTTGGAAAAAAAAACATCTCAGACATGATCATCCTAGTTCCCTTGAACATAAAAGAGGAGGAGGGAAAAGCACATTCAGACATGCAAGATTTTACTACCTTATAATAAAAGTAGTGCTAGTTTGTGTGTCTTAGATTTCCAAGTATGGTCTATTTTGGAGGGCTGACAATAACCATTCATACATGAAACAAAATTTTACAGCATTTTCTGGGTCATTTAGCTTTATGTATTACTTACATTTTGTGGAAAGTATGGTTTGATGCAAAGAATTCATTAATATATATCACATTAGTATTATCTTTAACACAAATATTAATACATTTCATCAAAATTACACACACACACACACACACACACACACACAAGCACAATTTACAGTCTGAAGCAAAGTAAAACCAATCCTTATTTAAAAGAATCTAAGTACTTGCTGTAATGACCATTGGCTTACCTGAAGGTCCTTTTCCATGCGCTGCGGGAGAGTCCGAGCAAGGGTAAGGGTTAAATTCTGTCCTTCTGCCCAATGGACTGGATTGAAATTCTTGACCACGCTTCCTGGTCTCCCAGTATCATCAGTTTTTCAATGAAGGCATGGTCCCAAAAGGTAAGTCAATATCAAGTCAATGTCAAAGTTCCATCCTTCCAAACAACGTCCACAGATGAAAAGTAAGAACAACTCCGATGGAAAGGAAATAACTTCAGGGCGGGATTGGACTCTCCTGCAGCACATGGAAAAGGACCCTTCAGGTAAGCCAGTGGTCATTTTCCCATGCGCTGCTTGGAGACTCCAAGCAAGGGACATACCCAAGGAAAGAAATGTCCAAGGGCGGGAACAACAAAGAGTAACAACCCAACCCTAATGCATCTCAGAAACAACAGGCTGCAGCACTCTCCTGCCAAAGGCCGCATCTGCGGATGCAAATTTGTCCAGTTTGTAGTGTCATACAAATAACGATGGGGACACCCAGGTCACCGCTTTGTAGATCTCCCTGACCGACGCCTGAGTGGCCCAGGCCGTTGTCATGGCCGCGCTGCATGTGGAATGTGCCGTCACTCAAGAAGGAACAGGCCTGCCCTGTTGTTCGTAGGCCAGGGAGATACAAGCCTTGATCCATCTCCCAATGGTGGACGAGGTGACCTTTCAACCCAATGAGGTCGGGTGGAAAATGACAAACAAGGCCTCCAACTGACAAAAAGGAGCCGTGCGTCTGGTGTACCTCTTGACTGCCCTTCGAACATCGAGAAAGTGCCAACGACGCTCCCTCGGGTGATTTGGGCATGGGCAAAAGTCTGTGAGGACAACCTCCTGGGCACGGTGAAAATATGAATTAATTTTTGGTACAAACAATAGATCGAGACAGAGGACAACTCTATCTGGGTGGATGGTACGCAAATTGCCCCGGAGCGATACAGCCGGAATTTCTGAAATCCTGCGGGCTGAAATAATGGCAACAAGGAAGGCAGTTTTAAGAGACACGTGTCGTAAGGATGCATGATGTAATGGCTCAAGGGGAGGCCAGTGAGCGCCCTGAACACAGTGGCAAGATCCCAGGAAGAATAACGACAGACAACCTGGGGACTCAGGTTGGAAGTGCCACGAAGGAAGCTGCGTACTTCTGGGTGCCTGCTGAGTGGCTGATGGTTGCCATAGGAGAGCACCATGGACAAGGCTGCTACTTGGTATTGTAAGGTGTTAGCGACTAGACCCCTATCAAGGCCATCTTGTAGAAAATCTAGGATTTGAGGCGGGGGGAAGCTGCTGTTGGTTGAAGATGGCGTGTTGTGCACCAGCTAGCAAAGGTGATCCAGGTGGCATCATAGATCTGCGAGGTGGAGGCTCGTCTGGAGGCTTGGATGCTGTTAATCACCTTGGTAGAATAGTTGGCTCTCCTCAGGAGGTCCCTCTCAAGTGCCATACAGTTAGCTTGAGCCACTGGGGCTCCAGATGCGTAACCGCTCCCTGGCTGAGAGAGACCGACTCCTGAGGAATCCTCCAGGGATGTGTAATGGACAGGCACATCAGATCAGCAAACCAAGTCCGTCGGAGCCAGTATGAATCAGGACTGCCTGGGATAGGCCCTGCCGCGGGATCCTTGTGCGCAACACCCACCACCCCATCCCCACCCTGATCCCAGGTGGTCGGGCGCTGCTGCTGCTGGATCTGCATTGCCCTGCTGGATTCAGGGGCTTCTGCCCTTGTATGCACTTTGCAGCCAGCGGAGCCACATGCGGACCTCTTTGGTGTGCTTGGAGCAGCATTCTTGGAGCAGCATGCCATCCAAATCAACCTGGCTTATGGCATCCTCCACAGTCTGCTCTGTGCTGTCGAGTTGCTGGCAGGCAGCGATGCAGAGACTGAGGGAAGGGGGGCCAGGTAGCAAACCTATTTTCTGCTTGTGGGCCAGAAAGAAAAGCTGCCTTTGAGGGAGCCCAGAGAACAAAATAAAAGTGCTCTGGGGATTTCCCCACCAAAAACAAACAAACAAACAAAAAAACGCCCGCCCATCACTTTGGATCTTGCAGCTTTTTTGGGGTTTTTCTTAAAACAAGAGTCTAAATGAGTCTAACTGTGGTTGATGGGCCTTGCCTTGGAGTTGGGGGGTAGGTCCAAATAGCGGCCACTGCGAGCATCTCTCAGCCATTGTGTGCAGGGGAAAAAACGTTGCACAGTAAAGAAAACCTCATGAGTCTGAGGCAATTGACAGCTTCTCAAACTTGGGAAATTTTTCTTTACTGTGCAAGGTTTTTTTCCTGTACACAACGGCTGAGAGACACTTGCAGTGGCGCACAATTTGGGGGTGGAAGGTGGTTTTGGAGATGGGGTGGGCCACGAGATGCGGATCTTACCAGAGACTGGCAGCTCTGGATCTTGCGGGTTTTTCAAGGTTTCTTAAAAAACAACACCTCTCCAGACAAGCTTTAAAACTTCCAAGGTTGCTCCTGGAGAGGGCAGGCAGACAGGCAGAATTCCCCCTCTCCCCAGGCGCCTGCAGCCTCGGAGCCTGCAGCAACTCCCGGCGCTTGCACAGTAAAGGCAATTAACAACTCGCCCTAATGAGAAGATTTTCTTTACTGTGCAAGCACCTGGAGCTGCTCCAAGGCTGCAGGTGCCCAGGGAGGGGGGGTAAATGCTGCCCATCTTCCCCCTCCCAAAGCAACCTTGGGGGTTTTCAAACTTGTCTGAAAAGGAATTTTTTAAAAGAAAACACCAAAAAAGCCACAAGATCTGGAGCTGCCAGAGACACACGGGTCCAGGTGGAAGGCAGACTTTTCTGCAGCATTCCCCTCCCCTCTTTGGAACATCTTGCAGCGGGGGCTCTGCCTTTGCAGAATGGGGCAGGCATATGTGCAGCAGCCCAGGATGTCCCCTTACCCTGCCAGAGCACCACTGCCCCTCTCAGCCCCAAAACAGCATCTGTGTTTCTACCAAGAGCCACCAGGTCAGGCCGGACACTGGCCTTGGAAGGCAAGCAGGCATGGTGGATTGCCAAGAAGGCTTTGTGGAAGGCAGGGAAGGGTGGCAGAGCTGCAGGGAAGGGAGCAAGTAGCCTCCATGCTTCCTTGCCTTCCACACTACCTTCCACTTGCCTGCCTTCGCAAGCTAGCCATGGAGACGCCGAAAAGTCCGTGTGGAAGGCAGGAAAGCATGGCAGGGTTGTGGGTCGTGGGGAAGGGGGCAGGTGCAGCTAGCTAAGCAGCAACTCGCAGGTTTACCTGGCAGATAGATCAGGGGCATAGGCAAGGACAGAGACTGGGCAGGGCACATGCGCAGTACTAAAAATGCTTCTGCGCAGAAGCAAAAAACAAGATGGCGCTGCCGATAGAACCAGTATGGTCACATGTCTGCCAGAGTTACTACCTATTCGGCCAAACCGTACCGTATCGGTAGGAACACACCTGTGGTGCAGTTGTGTGCCCAGGCAGTTACATATTAACATCTTTACTAAGAAAAATAAGTTTGGTGAATGGAAAAGATACCATTATTTTTAGAGATCAAAATAACTCAAGCCATGGTAGAAGGAAACTTGGTATCATTTTCTGGTTTGATAGAATGAGGAATGACTTTTAATGAAATTATTTGGAGGCCCAAATTGAAATTATGAGAAATATTCCTAGCTCATCTGTCCAGTTCACAGACGAAGTAAGCATGTCTCTTTGTTGTATTTTAATGAAAACATTTCACAGAACCATAGTTACGTCAATGAAGATTAATTACTACATCCAAGAAAGTAGTTGAGTATTGCCACTATGTATATTTCTAAAAACCTACACAGTGAAGACTAATGAATTATTTTTAATAGCAGGTTGTAAGTCAAGATTTGCATCTTTGCAATTTCAATTTCTTATGCCACTGGTATTTTTGTTTGGGAGCACTTACTATGCAAAGTCTTATTCTTACACATTCAGCATTAAAAGTTTAGTCTTGTTAAAATACTGAGTATTTTCAGCATATGACAGACGGCTCTTAATACTGTATGAAATTAGCTGCCATGATTTCCTGTGGCAGAAAAATTATCTATGTGTCATTAGACACGTAGTTAGCGTGTCTCCATATATTAATCTCATGTGCCTCTTAGGGATTGAACTGGGGGGAAAAAGCTGGAGTCAGCATAATGACATACCATTTAAATTTGCAGGAGAGACATATATGTATGAAAGTATTTTTTAAGAGTAAGTGTACCAAGATATAAATTAGTAATGATGCCTGGTTTTGCTTTATGAAGCAGAAAGTAAGAGATGCATTGGCCTCTCTTCATACATTTACTTGTTTTCCTAACACTAAGAATGTAGTGTTTTTATGGTATCACTTTTGAAAGGTCAAACACACCTTCCTATATGTGATCTTAAATTATAATGTAATGAAAATTCCACTATAGGGGCACTTAATTATTACTGAGGCAATTTGACATAAAAGTAAAATTGTCCAACCAGCCAGAACAACTAACATCTTGAATAGTCTCATAGATCCAGTTCTCTCATCATTTTCAAATAAACCTTCCTAAACAAGCAAGAATATTATCCTTATGTATTGAAATGTTCATGCCTTTGTGAACTAGGATTCTTAAAACAGTGCCCCCCCCATCTCTCTGACAGGTAAAGGTAAAATAGCTTGGAAAGGCAAAATTAAGTGTATTTTTTTTTAAAGCATCAGCAGGCACCAGTACGGTCCTTTACTGTGACTTGAAAGAAACATATAAGACATTTTTATCCAAAATAATCTTTCCCATTCACTTCTTTATTCAACAATAGTATACCTATTTTCAATGCATATATGTGAAACTTTAAAGAGTTTTCTTTCAAACTACAAACACCATATTATATAGCACCTGAACTGTTGACTGGAGTGGGTACCAGAGGACACGTGCCAATTCTGAAATATCTGCCCCCCAATTCAACAAGATGTAACTTATTTTTAAAGTCCCAAAATTGATCACATCCATCCAATTTCTAGGCAGCATTAAAATGCTTGAGAAGGATTGCAAGCTCACACTAAATGCTTTTCTCTCAGTTCTGCCTCTTCTCTCAGTTCTGCCTCTTCTCTTCCTTCACTTTCTCAAACACTATGCCAATTAGGGAGGCTGGAACAATCATTCTTGACTTCGAAGGTCACCAACATAACTGGTATGATTCTGTTAAAAATAAGGTCTACAGTTCAACCATCCTGCTTCCCTTGAACATTTTTGTAAGCATTTCAGCTCCCACTGAATTCATGGAATGCATTTTTATATAATCTAATTATTATTAATAATAACTACTCAGATAGCAACTACCTCAGATATATACTATTATTCAGTAAGGCTTTTCCTGATACTGCAATTAAGTCATGTATTGTTTAAAAAAACCCTCTGGAATCATTATGACATAATTCTAGCATGTGTGTTTCTTTGAAAATAAGACATAGATAGATAGATAGATTTCACTGTTGTATCCTCTTTAGCCATTTTCTCCTGCCATCCCTGTGCAATGAAAAACTCTCCCCTTCTCGGAGAGTTAGATCTGGAGGAAGATTGGCTGATGTAAGATTAAAAAAACAAATCTTGGTGCTTAAAAATTTTCTGGAGCTAAGTTAGCCGCTAAACATTACTGGGAATACGGATGGTGAAAAGAAAGGAGGGGAAAGCTATCAGTAATGGAATTCTAAGCTCAAAGAGAACTTTGTTCATTTGGAACTGGTAAAACCTAAAACTAAAAAAAGGGGGAAGATTAGGACAATTTGAGTATGGATTTTCAACTTTTGGTTTCACTACCGACAAGATTCGACAAATTGGTGACCTGACTGTACGAAGTAACAATAAAAGCCACCTACTGGAAAGAGGAAATACAATATCATCTTGAAAGAAAGAAATAGAAGAAGGGTGTGGTCCGTCTTTTTACTTGACTTCATTTTGTCTACACTGGAAGAAAATAAATATTTGAGGCCCTACTTCAATCTGTCCCTTGTTTTATGTAAAAGTTACACTTTTTATCAAATAGTCTTTCTTTGCCTGTATGAGAAGTAACTCAAAAGAACAGACTTTTTCCCAATGAATGAATAGAAAAGTGGGTGATGAAATTACCCATTTGTCAGGTGCAAAATTATAACCACAGGAATGTTTACAACTTCAGAATCAGAGGTGGCATTCAGCAGGATCTACCAGTTCTGGAGAACTGGTCTCGGAAATTTTGAGTAGTTTGGAGAATCTGCAAATACCACCTCTGACTGGCCCCGTCCTCATCTATTCTCTGCCTCCCGAGTCCCAACTGATCAGGAGGGAATGGGGATTTTGCAGTAACCTTCCCCTGGAGTGGGGAGGTGTGGGAATGGAGATTTTACAGTATGCTTTCCCTGCCACACCCAACAAGCCACACCCAACAAGCCATGTCATCTCCACCAAGCCATGCCCACAGAACCTGTAGTAAAAATTTTGAATCCCACCACTGTTCAGAATGTACAAATTGCAAGACACATCTCCTCTTATGTCTTTAATTGGATTGGTAAACAATTTGCTTAAGTATGTTCAGAATGAAATAAAATCACTAACTGCTCCTCCTTCCCAAAAAACAAGCAAAATATTCCCTTCTTTGAGTAAACTGTTCCTGTCCTTTATATCCTTTTTGGGAAGGACTGTTGGTGATGGTGGATTAAGTTTCTTTGCAGCTATGTCACCCTACATAATTTTCTTTAGTCATGAATCTGAAATGGATTATTCATGAAAGTACTCTGGACCAGGGAAAAATCTTTCCTTTTTTATTGAGACTTCTGTTGACAAGAAACAACATTGCTTTTGGTCTCCGAGTTATTATTTTGTGTTGTTAAGCAATAGACTTCCATACATAAATGATCAGAGAAATGATGCAAGCAGACCAAAGGAAGCAAAAGATATTCCAAAAAGCCAACGTTTTCATTTAATTCCTAGCCAAAGGCAACAGAAGGTATTTTATGCCAGCAGATTCCAGACTGTTGCTCTAGTACAGGGACTAAAGTGGGCAGGCAGCAGAGATTAAATAATCATCAGTTTGGCAAATTTCTATTTTTCCTTCCAAATTAAGCCATCAATGGTTTTTGTTATGGCAGCATTACAATATAATTGAAAATGTTCTTATTGAGTTCTGTCTCAGTGAAAATTTAGATCTTTGTGCTTATCATTACACTAGGAGCATATTAATACCCTACTCCCCAAAAAGGAATCCTAAAGTCCCTCCTAAAGCTCTTCTTCTAGAAAAACAGGTTCCGGAAGCCTCTATCCTATTGAAATTCTTTGCAGCTCCAGCCAGACCAATTAACAAGGGAATTAGTTAGCTAAATGGGCCTTCCTTTTCTTGTTTGCAGAAAAGGAATGTAGAACTAGGGAAGTAGTGGCTCAGTGGCTAAGAAAACTGAGCTTGTCGATCAGAAAGGTCAGCAGTTCGAATCCCAAGCACCGTGTAACAGAGTGAGCTCCCGTTCCTTGTCCCAGCTCCTACCAACCTAGTAGTTCTAAAGCATGTAAAAATGCAAGTAGAAAAATAGCAACTTTGATGGGAAGGTAAATGTTCTATGCACCTTTGGCATCTAGTCATGCCGGCCACATGACCACAGAGACCTCTCCGGGCAGCGCTGGCTCTTCGGCTTTGAAACAGAGATGAGTACCGCCCCCTAGAGTCGGGAACAACTAGCACATATATTTGCGAGAGGAACCGTTACCTTTTAGAATGTAACTAGGATAAAGATGACATTTTAAAAGTTCCTGCAAACCTATGTGTTCTTTTCTCCAACAGCCTTAAGCACTCAGCATGAATAAGACAACATCTGCATAGACCTTTTTTCAACATGGGTTCTCCTTGCTAAGAAGTTATCCCCCACAGGTCACCTAGCAGGTAGAAGTCATCTTGCTGAGCAAGAAATGGAGCTTGAAATAGAAGAATTGTGCCAGCTATAAAACAGCTTCATTTGCTTCTTTTCTCCCACTGTTTAAAGGTTTTAGCTCCACTATGAATAAAAGATATCAAACCTATTACATACATACATGATGAAGTACTATGCTTTTTCAGCCCCAAAAGTTGCAAATACATCACTTCCATCCCTGTGTATTTTCATCATGCTGTACATTTTTTATGCAGCAGCAGAGATCATGTGGTGAATAGTCATATTGATTAATTTTAGTTGTAATTAAATATACAGTTAAATTAAAATAGTAGTTAGACTTATATACCGCTTCATAGGGCTTTCAGCCCTCTCTAAGCGGTTTACAGAGTCAGCATATCGCCCCCACAGTCTGGGTCCTCATTTCACCCACCTCGGAAGGATGGAAGGCCGAGTCAACCTTGAGCCGGTGAGATTAGAACCGCTGAACTGCAGATAACAGTCAGCTGAAGTGGCCTGCAGTACTGCACTCTACCCACTGCGCCACACCCCCATTTTTGTCTTCATTCTGCCACACCCCTTTCACGGTCCTGGCCCTGCTTCTCGTGTTATGCAGCTCTGTAGCTACTACACAAAGATCTAACCTGTTTGCTAGTCTGAAAAAAAAAATCAACCATCGTGTTTTGAATTGTAATTTTATCTTAATACTGTACCTAAATAATATTTTCTGAGATAATAAGGCTGGAAACGTGAGCAAACCTTGAGGATCCATTGTCTTCCACTCTTATGCCATGGCAGGTCATCTACGTGGCTACACAAATAAGACATCGATTGGCATCTAGAGATGGTCTCAGGGGTTCAGGACACAACCAGGGTTGTGGGAAGCCAGGGATTCTCAGGCTAGAACTGGTAGTGACATATGTGTGTGTGTCTGTGTGTATGCATGCATGCATGTATGTGTACACACACACACACACACACACCAATAGTTTGTCTTCAAAGCTCCCATGTACTATGCCATAAATATTAATTTATTTGAGGGATAAATGAGAAAAAGAAGCAAGGAATTTAAATCACAATGGATACATGACATATTTGCACCTTTATTGGCAACGATTAACTTGCTTCATTTTGGGCAAGATATTCTTTTCTAGCCAAGATATGTCTAGGTGACTTTCAGTAAGTCTAACTAGGAGCCAACCTAAGCTGAATGATCAAGTAATCTATGACTTAGTGTCAAGTCCTGTATAGGGCAACAGCTATGAATACTGAGCACCTATTAGACTTTATAATATCTGAAAAAGTGCTTACTAACTTGCAATTCAATGGAAATGAGATATTTTCTAGGTAGCTTGCCATGCAGCTTATTTCTGTCTACTTGTCAATGGAAGCAAGTAAAACATAAGCTTTCAAGTTGTTTATACAGTTAAAAAGGCAAATCAAATGGAGTATTTTGTTAGTTCAGCACCTTTCGAAAGCTTTTATGGGGGAAGGAGAGTATATAATACTGACGAAGTATAATCTGGGGACAAACCGATGTGAATAACAGGCACAGTCTTATATTGGTGAGTTTTGAGTCTATCACAAAGAAGTATTTTTCTTTAATTCTTACCAATAGACGATATCGCTCTCTGAACATAATTATTATCTAAAGCAGTGTTTCCCAACCTTTTTTTGGCCATACATCACCTAAACATCTCTAAACTCCTGATGCCTTCCCCTGACATATAATTCTTACTTTACTCAAGCAGAGAAAGCCTAAAAGGCCATTAACATGGTTTAAGCAAGGTTCAAATTGCTCCCATTAAAAATCAAATTGACCCCCTGTAGGGCGTGGGCCCCCACATTGGGAATCACTGATCTAAAGGCTTTGTCTGCCATCCATACGTTAACAGATTAGCAAGTTATTTCTTTTTTTAACAGTATTAAACCTTTTTTTTTTTAAAAAAAGATAAATGCGGAACTAGATTCTCATTATTTAAAAAAATGCAAAAACTAAAGTCAACTTTCTTTTTGGTTGTTTCCTTGACTATAAATTCATAGGATTCTACCACTGGACACTGATTTAATTATGTAAGAATAAATTCCATGGGAGCATTTTATTCATTGTAAGGGTAACGAAAGTCCAGCATTTTGATACAGGATTGATTATTCACTTTCCACAAATGCCTTCAGGCTTTAGTAACAGGCTCATTATTACATTTGAAAATATATCCTTTAATCTCAAGCAGTTTAAACAGTCTTACTGCAAATATTTACTGATTATACAACATGACTCTTATCTCAAGGTGATAAAAAAAACATCATGCTCCATAAAGCTTTCCATGTAACATTTTCTTTTCTAAAAAGCATTGTTGAGCAATGAAAAGGCATTGCTTAGGGAAAGTGTTTTCCGCCACATTAACTCCTTTTCAAGGGTTTGCCTGATAGTTAAAGCTTTCTGTAGAATAATTAAAATATAGCCCGTCTTTGGAAATGCATTTACAAGTCCAAGAAAAGGAACTGTTTTCAAATAGTGAGAAGGATGTAAGTGGGTATAAGAGAAGAAATAACTATTGATCTTACATGCTCAAGAACAAAGAAGAAATCATGGCCTTAGTAAATTATCTACATATGTAGCTAATACTTATTAGCCAATTAGATAATACTTGCTAACAATATGGCCAAATTCTGGGTTGCAGAATGTAACATCAAATAAGGTAAAGGTTCCACTCACATATATGTGACAGTCATTCCCGACTCTAGGGGGCGGTGCTCATCTCCATTTCAAAGCCGAAGAGCCAGCACTGTCCAAAGATGTCTCTGTGGTCATGTGGCCGGCATGACTAAATGCTGAAGGCACACAGAACGCTGTTACCTTCCCATCAAGGTGGTCCCTATTTTTCTACCTGCATTTTTACATGCTTTTGAACTGCTAGGTTGGCAGAAAATGGGACAAGTAATGGGAGCTCACTCTGTTATGTGGCACTAGGGATTCGAACCGCCAAACTGTCAACCTTTCTGATCGACAAGCTCAGCGTCTTAGCACTGAGCCAATGTGTCCCTTTATACCTCGAATACTGTATCCCTAATTAAGCATATACATATACTGTATAACATATCTGGTAGTCCTCGACTTACAACATTTCACTTAGCGGTTGTTCAAAGCTATGATGTCACTGAAAAAAGTGACTTGGGACCATTTTTCACACAACCATTGCAGAATCCCCATGGTCAAGTGATCAAAATTCAGATGCTTGGCAACTGACTTTATGTATGATGGTTGCAGTGTCCCGGGGTCATGTGATCACCTTTTGCGACCTTCTGACAAGGGAAGTCAGATTCACTTAATGACCATTTCATTATTTTAACAACTGCAGTGATTCACTTACTGCAAAATGGGTTGTAAAATGGGGCAAAACTCACTTAACAAATGTTGGGCTCAACTGTGGTCATAAGTCGAGGACTACCTGTAATAAAGTATGCAAAATCATCAACGGCCATCCACCCCCCAATGACAGGAATCCTTGATTTTGAAAATTTCCATAAGTATGTAATGGAGCAGAAAGAATGGAGATGAGAATGAGATGAATGCTGAGTAGCCTGATTGTCAATGGTGCTTTAAAATTCCATTTAAATTAGGCCACATCAAAATCAAGTAAAGATTTATTTCTTCCATCTGTACACAACAGGAAGCTTTCCCTCTCTCTCTTTTAAGCAGAAAGGAGGAAAAGAAGCAAAAGCTATCTTTCTGGTCTCTGCCTGTGCTGATTTGAATATCTGCAGGCAAACAATCTAAAAAAAGTAGAAATGAATATGACTGATAAAAAGACTTTCAGGCATATGAAATCCTTTTACAAGGAAGAGTTTTTTCCCTCAACCATTCCCTTTTCTGCAACCATCCCTTGATGATAAGATAGGAGGCAACATTTTATTTATTTAATTTATTTATAGAGCAGCCTCTCTTAGAATAGCAACGAGGAGTTAAAAACTCATATATAATAAACAATTATTTTTGAATTGTTAGTAGATGGGATGCTCAGATTTAGAGTAGTTTTCCATCTTATAAATGTGTCCCAGAAGGAAAATTAGCATCAATCATGTGTTTATTGAAGAGGCAGATAACTTCAGGTTATCACTGAATCCTATCAACCAATGTATTAATAGTCTAAGAAGAAAAAGCAATCAGAAAAAAGAAGAAAAACGCAAGGAAAGATAAAAAGGAAAAAAATAAGGAAGGAATGTGCTATGCGGGTGAAGATGAGCAGGCTCCCAAGAAATAAATCCTCATGTTTTATCTTTAAAAGTGTCAGTGTAGTTTTCTATGCAATATCAAACATTAACAAAATTCCCTTTTTTTCAGCTCAAATAGCAGTGAATTTCAATAAAGCTACCAGCAGTCACCTGTAAATAGGCTCCATCTTCCATCTTAAAGGTACCCGATCCTTAAAACATGAAAACAAAGTGCAGTAGAGCAATAGACAGCGCAGGTTTCTAACATATTTGCTGGTATGGTAGAGCAAAAATATATCTAGTCAAGCATGCAGCAATGACTACTAACACAATTTTTCAGTAGCTGGCCTTCAGATATCAGCCTTGAACATAGCTGCAAAATACATAGCTATTCTAATCTGAAGCCACCCATTGCTGCTTCTTCCAAAAATGTGTCTATTCCTTTCTTAAAGGCATCTTGTGCAGGGACATTTCAGCAGAATCACTGAAATATTCTCACACAGCCTACAAACATATTTAAATTGCCATTTAAAGAAGGTAGCTTAGAACAGCGGTCACCAACTTGTGGTCCATGAGAAAATTTGGGTGGTCCACAGAAAAAGTATTTGCATTTTTTAGATTACACTAAATCAGGGGTCCTCAAACTACAGCTCCTGGGCAGGATCCATGCAATGAACATTTGTGTTGCTGCAGAGATTCTCCCCCTTCCGTGTCTTTTTGTGTGGGTCGGAGTGGGAGAGAAATTCCTACTTGGGGTCTGCTTCAGCCTCCTGGTTTTGGGCTTTGGGTGAAGGCTGAAGGGAAGTGCCACTAGTGGCAAAGAGCTGGAGGGCCTTGTTCCAGTAGGACAGCATCGTAGCCTGGAACTGGCTGACCATCTCAGTCCACTGAGCCACCAGGCGCTGGTACCTGGCCTTGCATTCCCGCAGGTCTTCCCTCTGCTTGGAAAGCCTATGCTTGTAGTCCTCAGTGGGGTGGTTCTGCTGAGCCTCCTTCTCAGCCATATGCAATATGAACTGAGCCAGCTGTTTTGCCAACTCTTTCTCCTGGTGGCTGCTTAGCTCCAACAACTGTTTCCTACTGGGGTCCTAAGGAGCCCAGCGGGCAGGCGAGGAGTGACTGAGAGGAGAGGAGCAAATAGAGGCTGGCGAGGTGCCCCTCAATGTGACATAGCCACACCCACCCAGTCACATGACCAGCTAGCCACAGCCACCCAGCTGTTCATTAGACAGATCATGTTAGTGGTTTGCGGGATTTAAAATTATGAATTTAGTGGTCCCTGAAGTCCGAAAGGTTGGTGACCCCTGGCTTAGAGGTAGTACTCAACTTACAACCATTTGAATTTACAATGAGCCTCCCAAAAATATATATTTATAATCCAGTTTTTGACGGATGCCCGGTTCTCTGCAGGCATGTGACTGCACTTCCAGCGCTCGGCAACTGGCCTGCATTTAAAGTTGTTTTCTATCTCCTCTGGTCACATGATTTATAATGTGTTTTTTTTCTTTCCAAAAATGGGTTTACTTCCCCAGAGCTAACAATGAGTTTGCTCAACACCCATGGCGTCCTCTTAACAACTGCAGATTTGCTTAATGACCATTGACATAAAATTGGGTGGTTCGTATGATGGCCCAGTATTACAACCCTCGTGTATTACGACTCGAGTCTATAGAGGGTAGGCTCCATCGTGGCCAATGGAAGTTGAGGACTACCTGTATTTCCCTGACATGATACAATTCAGAAATCAATTTACAATTTTAATCAGATTTTTTTGTCGAGAAGTAATGCTACTTTGGAGGAAATAATCCATATCTTAAGATAGAAGCTTAACAGTATTTTGTATTGAAACATATAACATTGATTTATCATGTTTATTTTAGTTTGATGATTAAATGTGAAAAAGGGTTTTCCAATCATGAACTGAAAGTTGTTTAACTAAAACATTTGGAATGCTTTGGTTAAGAGCAATAGTCAAGTAATTCAACAGCCTAATTGGAAATCACCCTATAGGAAACTGTAAATACTTTGTGTCACATAGATTGGCAGCATACAGTCTTGGCTAATTTACAGAACTAAGCAGAGCTCCTCAAGTTAGAACTTTGATGGAGACCATTTGCAAGTTCATGAATAAACACACTAGAATGGGAATTCAAAAAATTATCCTGAAAGGCAGCACTTATGCCAAGAAAACTGCCTGGATGTTTACACTGTATGTAAATTGCTAGGAGCAAAACAACTATTTAAAATATTACGAACGTTTCCCAACATGACAATTCAAAAATGCAGACTTATTTTGTATGGTTTAAAATGTTATAAAAACATAGGGCAATGGAAATTGGCTGAAATAAAATTAATATTGACAAAATGCTGTGATCGTGTATCCACTCATCTCTTTTCAGTGAATCTTACAAGAATTGCTTTCAGATCCAGTAATAGTCCTAACATTATTTAATAGTTCAGAATCGGAGAAAAGAAAACCTTGCTTTAAATTCCTTGTATTTCAAGAATGATTAGCTACTTGAAATATTTAGCTTAACATCTTCTTCAGTTTGCCACTTACATTCCTGACTGATAACAATTTTGAAACTGCTCAACTAATACATTATTATGCATGTATTATCATTGATGTAGAAAACATGAAAACTTTCCAATATATTTGTTAATCAAGACAATTTATGTTTAATTACATTCAAAGTTTATAAAGAAGATGTAAATATGTAAACATCATTAGCAGATTAAAAACTTACAGAATTTTCTACCCAATCAGGCAAACACTTTCTTAACCAAAAAAGAAAAGAAACATGAAAAGTCAGTGGAAAAGAAAACTTTGGAGAGGAAGTAAAAAATAAAGTTAAAATATTAACATCCTGAAAGTGATTGTGGTAAGAAAATCCTTTCTCTTCTTCCAATCAATTGTGCCTCATCTAAGGGGACATGAGAAATCTAAAGTCCATGAGAAATCTCAGGGGAGAGAAGAATTATAAGCGAAGTATCTTCATTCCTAGTTTTATTATATTGTCCACTACATTAAATGCAATAATATGAACAGAATAATATACGGTCTTTGTTACCTGTATCTACTTATCATATTTGAGGGGGCTACAATAATTCTGGCAAATATATTCAATTATACTAGCAAATGATAAAACAATACCCATTCATGAGCTTATCTAATATATTTCAAGAACTCCAAGTGGGAGTTGTAATAGAGGGGAAAATAAATTAATTTCAATGAATACGAAATTCGAAAACATGGGGACAGTATGACAAAGTTAAACAATTATGGAACTATAGAGAAACATCAATTATTACTGTATTTTTTGGAGTATAAGACACACCAAGGTTTTGAAGAGGAAAAATTAAAAAAAAGTTTTTGCACTCTGCAAACCTCCCAAAAACAGCCCAGTTTTTGCGAACACAGGCCCGTTGTTTTCCCCAAAAAAGAGCATGAATAGCCCTTAGGTGGCTTGTAGACTGCTGCTGGGGGGTGGGGCAAAAATGGGCCACTTTCACTTATTTCTACCCTCCCCAGCCCCCAGGAGCTCTCTGAAAGCTTCCTACAAGCTATGTATGGCCATTTTGATGAAGGGGCGGAGTTTCAGGGGGCAAAAATGCTGTATTCAGTGTATAAGATGCACCCAGATTTTCACCCTCTTTTTTGATTTACCATAATCAACTAAAGTTTATCAGTAATAAGGTTTGAAAGATTTTCCAGAACAAAATCTGCTTATGTTCCCATGAATAAATTCAGCCACATCATGCTGGTATGTATTACACCTTAAAATATCACATACCTCACCCCAGCTAAGAAAAGGAAAATTACCTAGTATTTAGTGAGAACGATTATTCAGCAATAACAATTATAGAATAATAGGTAGGCAAATATTTAAAATATATTTGCTACTGGATATAGAACTTTTAAATACTTACTTCATGCTGAAATATAGCATATTTGACTATTTTATATCTATTTTATTTATTTATTTGTATCCAGCCTTTATTATTTTTACCAATAACTCAAGACGCTCAACAGAATAGCACCTTCTGCTATTTTCCCAGTAACAACCATCCTGAGAAGTAGGTTGGACTAAGAAAGAGTGACTGGCCCAAACTCTCCCAGCATTCAAGCGAAACTTGAATCCACCATCTCTGGCTTTCTAGGCTGATGCCTTAATCATTAGATCAAATAGGCTATGTGCACTGCTAATGTATAGTATAGTAATATATGTATAAATCTATACTGTATAATGTAATACATTTTATTCTCCAATAGTTTCCATGCATTGACTCCTCAACCGATAGTGCTTTCCCCTCTAACGGTTTGAATACTGACAGTTTCTTAAATGCCAAAGAAATGAAAATTGCTTAGTGGTCTAGATAAAACCAAATCCAATTTCACACGATATCCATGGTTCAAGAAAATATATATAAATGTATTTTCTTGAGTAGCAATTTTCATTCAACAGAAGTCACTAACAGTTGTATTTTAGACATTTGGATGCAAAGATAACAAAGGAAACCAGAAATGTCTTGTCTTTCAGTATGCTTTGAATCTCTGAAATAAATGTTTTCTGGAGGAATTTGCACGATTAGCCAGGATTGGGTATTATGATGTCCAATTGGCCTCGAGACAGAGTTAAAACTGAATCCACACCTCTGTGCTCCTTGCTTCTGGTTCCCAGTTTCAACTCTGTCTGGCCGAAGAAGGACAAGTTGCTTTTGGTTCCAGAGATTCCCAAACACAATCCAGTGCCATCCTGCAATTTATTCCTACCTGTCTTCCTCCTTTTGCCTCCATCTGCTTCCTGGAATCCTCCCCTTGGTGTGGCTTGCTCCCAGCCACCGGTAAGGGTTTTGAAAATTGTTTGTTGGGGCGATTAGAGATGAGATGCCATTCCGACGACCATTTTGGACCTCATGTTCTGGCGGGCTGCATGCGCTCAGGCAGAGGCTGCTACGGAGCCTCAATCTCATACCTGCTATTTATTTATCAGCACAAATATAACAAATGTAACAAAAAGGCAACAGTAAAAAATATTGGGTTTCTGTCTGGATGGTCTCTTGTGACGAGCTGAAGGACAGAGAATGGAAGTAGTGATCTTCCTCCCATATTTGGGCATACCGGGGGTTGTAAAATCTAAATAGATACCTTTCACCCTGGCTGGCTGATAAGGAGTCAAGCTATGTGGCTCAATGGTTAACACATCTGCCTTAGAGGCAATACAGCACAGGCTCGATTCCCAGTAAGGGTATGGCTAGCTGATGAGAGCTAAATAGCTCGAAATAGATCTATACTAGTTTCCCTTTATTTATTTATCAGCATAACAAATGTAACAAAAAGGCAAAAGTAAAAAATATTGGGTTTCTGTCTGGATGGTCTCTTGTGACGAGCCGAAGGACAGAGAATGGAAGTAGTGATCTTCCTCCCATATTTGGGCATACCGGGGGTTGTAAAATCTAAATAAATAAATATATATATATATATATATATATTTCAGAACCAGCAGTAAAAAAAAATTGAATTTCACCACTGGTAGTCATGCTTATAAATGCTTTACAATTAACTCAAGGTGTCTCCAAAAACGCAGATTTGTTCATACTGATATACCTGCTTCTTAGATATTTCATTAATTAGATGCATATCCTGCCAAGACAAAGTCCTTATTCTTATTTTTATTTCCCCCAAAGAAACATTGTTGTATGTTGTGCATTTCTTCCTTCTTTCCAGCCTGATCAAACTCAAAGGGATTTATTTTAAACACATAATCCCAACATGTTTCTTCTTTTAATCTCTAACAAGTTAATTCAATTTTTCCAATGTGACAGATGACGATCTCTGACACTAGTTAAGCTTGTCAATATCAATCTAGGTACAAGTTCTTATTAAAAAAATATAACTTTAGGGAAAAAGTTTAAAAACTTTTTTTGTTAAGCCTGTCTCCTACCTTCAAATGACAGATCAAAATCAATGGATATTTTACATTTTTATATATATATATTTTAGGGAAATTATTTACATGGGGATATAAAGGCACCATAGAAAATTTAAACAATACATAAATTTAAAACATTTTGATAGTAAACAACACTGTAAATGTTACCATGTAAAAGTTTTCAGTGGTTTACATATCGATAATTTAACTTGCAAATATTCCTGCAAATAATAAAAAGGCTTATATATTTGGAGTGTGTATAAAGGAAATTTTAAGAATGTTTGCTGTTATTTCCATAGGGAGCTATCCAGTGAGTCAAGAACTTTAAACTTGAAATTGCCTTTAATATCCATTTCACAAATGAACAATCCTGTCAGATGTAAGACCTTTTGTTTTAAGATAGTACTCTTCAAATGACACTGGTCAGCAATATTTTAAACATTACTTCTAATTTGCTCATAAAATTTGTCCAGTGAGGCTGAATTGACTTGGTATGAGTTGAATTCTAACAATTTTTTTAAAGTTGTAATCCTGAGTAGTTTTTTTTAGAATTGCAGTATAGCTACTTTCTCCGGGCAGTGGAGACAGCAGCCAGGATGGGTTGTCTCTGTCCATTGACCAATCAGACTAAGTCTACAGTTGTGACATCACTGGTACCACTGGTGGCTCCTCCCAGCTTTAACGAAGGTAGATCTGTAGACTGACGCATGGTATTAATCACAAGTATTGATAACACCCTCACATTCTCCTCCAGAAAGCCCTGAGCTATTGATAATCCAAATCAGTAAAAAGAGTCCCAGGAGAAGTCAGACAAGAAGAAGTCAGAGGTCAGACAAAGGATGGGGCTGGCTGCTGTCTCCACTGCCTGGAGAAAGGGTGTATCAGGTGAGAACGCCCATTCTCCCCAGTTGGTGGAGATAGCAGCCAGGATGGGACATACCAAAGCTTGCCCATAATATCAAGGGTGGAAAGATGACTGTCCTGAGGATGATTGTTCAGACCTGACCTGTTAGAATACTCTCCTGCCAAAGGCAGCATCTGCCGACGCATATCTATCTAGTCTATAATGGTTTACAAATAGAGATGGTGAAGATCATGTAGTCGCCTTGCAGATTTCCTCAATGGAAGTTTGGGTAGATCATGCTGCGAGTTGAATGCGCTGTCACGTTCAGAGGGAGAGGTAGTCTGAGAGCTCTGCATGCCTTCAAGATGCAGGACTTGATCCAACATCCAAAAGACCTAGAAGAGGCTTTAGCACCCATGTTAGTTTGATGAAAAGAAACAAGCAAGGCCTCCGAACACTGGAAGGAAGCAGTTCTTGAGATGTAGATGCAGAGTGCGTGGCGCACATCCAGCTTGTGCCATTTGTGTTCAAGTCTATGAGCAGGGGAAGGACACAAGTTAGGGAGAACAATCTCCTGGCCCTGTGAAATTGACTGTTGATCTTTGGGATAAAAGCCCTGTCAAGGAGGAGCACCACCCTGTCTTCATGGAAGATACAGAGGTCTTGTCTAGTGGACACGGCTGCAATTTTAGAAATGCGGCATGCAGAGGTAATTGCCACCAAAAAGGAGACTTTGAGAGACAGGTACCTCATACAGACTGTGTGTAGAGGCTCGAAGGGGGATTTAGTGAGAGCGTCCAGTACTCTGCCGAGGTCCCAGTTGGGGAATCTCTGCATGGTGGGAGGACTGAGGTTGGCGGCCCCCCAGAGGAATCGAGTCCCTAGTGGGTGGTGAGAAAGAGTCTCGAAGGATGGTGATATAAGAACCAACGCTAGTGCAGCCACTTACCTTTTTAGGGTGTTGACAGAAAGTCCAGAGTCCAGCCCTTGCTGAAGGAAGTCCAGGATTGCTGGAACCAATGCAGAAAATGGGACCACATCGTGACTGTCACACCAAGTGTGGAAGGCCCTCCAGGTGGCATCATAGATATGATTAGTTGAGGCATGCCTGGAGGCTTGGAGATCTGAATGATCCTTGGAGAGAGGTTCGCTGTAGCTAGGGCTGTCTGCTCAATCTCCAAGTGGTCAATTGTATCCAGAGCAGGTCTGGATGGACGAGCGAGCCTTGTGTCAGGGTGGCCTTGTGTAGGAGATCCGCCACAGAGGGGCCACTGAGAGGGTGACCAAGTCTGCAAACTACAGCCTGCATGGACAGTGAGGGGCTAGAAGATGAGCTGCTCCTTGATCATCTTCCTGATGTTGTTTTGGACAATCGGAAGAGGGAAAAACGCATATACCAGGAGAGACAGTCTGGGGAGAGAAAGACTGTGCTCTGCACCGTGTCGAATACTGCACCTAGGTATAGCAGTCATATCATGGGGACAAGATAGCTTTTCTCCATGTTTATGGAGAACCCGTATTCCCTGAGTATCAAGAGTGGTCTGGAGGTCCCTGCGGGCCTGGTGTTCTGACCTGGACTGTATGAGCACATCGTCAAGGTAGCACTGTAGTCTGATGGGCCGGGCACGTAGATGGGCAGCTATTGCCGCGAGTACATTGGTGAACACCCTCGGTGCAGACTACAGACCAAACAGGAATGCCTTGTACTGGTAGTGCTTCGAGGCAAAGCAGAACCTTAGGTACTCTCTATGGGCAGGCTGGATGGGGATATGGAGGTATGCCTCCATCAAGTCCACCGATGTTAGGTGGTCGCCCTGCCTGATCCCCTCTAGAATAGTTTGGAGTGAATGCATTTTGAACCTGCGGTATTTGACATACAGGTACAGAGTTTTGAGGTCGAGGATTGCCCTTGACTCCCCCGATGCTTTTGGGACAACGAAGAGTTGGGAATAAAACCTTGACCTACCTGATCCAGAAGGACCGGTTGAATTGCCTGGATCTCCATCAGGTGCTGGATGGCTTCTTCCATTAGGAGCCTGAGAGCCGGTTCCCGAGGTGCAGGACAAGGCATCGGAGGGGGGGGGGGGAGAGAGAAATTCCAATAACAGGGCAAATTGTATTGTGTTTAGGATCCACTGGTCTGAAGTCATAGTTGTCCACCAATTGGCAAAGGCCGATAGGTGACCCCCTATCGGGAGACAGTTCAGACAGTCACTTCTGACATCTGAATGGTGAGTTGGAAGGTCCCTTGAAGGGTTTCTTGGGAGGGAAACATTGGTTTCCCTTCCCAAATCTGTCCTGAGGCTGGTATGACTGTCTACAATTAGACTGGCATTGGGGACAAGAGGCATGGAACCCCACATTCCTCCCTGGAAGGGAGACCTTCGGTCAGTGGTGGGTTCCAGATCCAGTTGCAACCGGTACGGTTGCAATGGGGCCTGATGTTCTCCACATGAACATGCGTGGCCCGTGTGTCTTACCTTCCAGCGATGCCTCCGCAATGCTCCACCTACTCGGCAGACCATCACGCAGGCACTGTACGCGCCATGCGTGTACGTGGAAGCACCGAAGGCTTTAAAGAGAGGTAAGGAGCATGGATGGGCAGGTGGGCCCTCAAGAGCACCAGAATGGAACGGTACCCGGTGGTCTGGACAGGCTCTGGTATGCCCGTACCGGGGCTTACCGCCTGCAACCCACCACTGCCTTCGGTAGAAAGGAGTAGATTTATTGTCAGATTTTCAAAAAAGAGAAGGTAGTATCTTGCGCTTATCGTGAAATTCCACCAGGACGGGTTTCAGTGGAGCCCAAAAAGTTTTTCTCACCCAAATGGAGCTGAAGCCAGCTTCCACTTGGCTCTTGCATCAGGTTGCCATTGTTTCAACCAGAGCAAGCATCTGGTAGAAACAGAAGAAGCCATGGCTTTGGATGAGAATCTGACTGAATTGAGAGAAGCATCAGCTGCAAATTCCATGGCAGCTTTGATTTTATTAAGTTCCCTATGGGTCCCAGAATCAGAGGGTGGAAGCCGTTCCTGGATCTGTTTGATCCAGAGAATGGCAGCGTTGCTGAAAAAGGAAGCGGAGGTGGAAGATCTGACAGCTCAGACCAAAGCCTGGTGTCCCTTGATCAGCATTTGTTCGGAACGCTTGTCTTTGGGTTTCAAAATATTTCCTGGGGACCCTTTCAGGGCCAAGGGGGAGGACAGGGATGCCACAGGCAGGTCTACAGTTGGGGTTTCCATAAGCTTGGCAAGCTCTGTACCCACATTGTAGAATCTTTTGTCTAAAGAATTGGGAAGGGGACCCGATCCTGAGGAACCCCATTGACATTGTACCAGATCCAAAAATTATTTGGTGGACGGAATGACTTTCTTTTCCACAGTGCACTCCAGAAAGAGATGATCCACAGGTTCCTCCGCCTGGCACCTGGGGAGGGGTTAATCCTACCTTTGCAATTTTTTTGGCTTTAAGGAGAAGAGATGTAAAGACAGCTGGTTTGAATAATCCTACCAAGGTAGGCTGGTCAGGAGTTGTATCCTCATCTTCAGACAAGTCAGAATCCCTGACTGCCTGATCCTCATCCACCCCCACTGAGGCCTGACCTGAGGGAGATGGAATTGACTGGGTAGAAGGACTTTTGCCCGTGTGAGAAGGCCCAGGAGATGGCACAGTAGAAGCAGGTAAGGGAGCCTGAGAAGTAGCAGCATGTTGTTGCTGGAGGCCTGCTGCAATCCCCTGCGTGATGGTCTGAGAGATAATGGAAGCCATATCCAGCCCTGTTGCAGGCAAGGGACCCTGGGGCAATAAAAAGGAAGGCTGTACCTCAGGAGAAGGCTATGGAGCCGAAGGTGCAGGGGATGGTTCAATAGGCCCAGAACTGGCCTGATGTGGAGTCTCATGTGATTCTTCCTCACTGTCTGATGACAGATCAAAGGCAATTTGGCCCGGCATGAATGGATGTGGGCTGGCAGGGTGCACTCCAAGGGCTTGAGCCTGATGCTTAGCAAGTAGGCATTGAACCTTCACAAATTCCTTGTCCAGTTGGAGCTGGCAACAGTCCTCAGCCTTTTAGGCAGCCTTGGAAATTTTAGGAGGCCTGCCTTTTGAGTGAAGCTCTGGGGCTGTTCTCTTTCTAGTGGTTGTTACCCCAGAAAGATCTGCCACCGGGTTATCAGGTGGTGAAATGCCTGGGCTGGGCTGGCTTTGATCCCCCTTTGGTGAGGCCATAATCAATTGGTGGTTCAGTGACTCACCACACTGGTATCTGCAGAGGCTTGGAGCAGAGAGGTGGTTCGTGCCAATATCTAAGGGTCTGCAAGAGGCTATGCGGTGAGGAGAGGTTTGGCAGCAAAATAAACTATCGAGGCTGCTTTAAAATGGCCGCCAGAGCTCCAAAAAGGTTTTTAAAAAGCGCTCTGGAGGCTTTTTTCAGCCAAAACCAAGCTGGGAGAGCAGCAGTGATGAAAAGCTATAGAGGTGGCTTCACGACGGGGACCATTGGGTTTCTGCCCGCAGGCGTGCCCAATGATTAGAAGTCGCGGGGTGCTCTGGAGATACCTCGTGGCACCTGCCATGACAGGAAGCAGAAGAAAAGTATTTTGCAATTTGCAAGGAGAAGAGCAGAAGCTAAACCTTTAGACAAGCCAATTAGAATTGTATAGAATTAAATTTGGGGGGAAAAGGGTAAATAATTTGGAAGAGAACTAATTTATGTGTCCAGTCCTGATCAGTTTGAGTCTAAAGCTGGGAGGAGCCACCAGTGGTACCAGTGATGTCACAACTGTAGACTCAGTCTGATTGGTCAATGGACAGAGACAACCCATCCAGGCTGCTGTCTCCACCAACTGGGGAGAATCACATTTTATTAGACCAAGAGCCACAAGAAACAGAATCCATAAATTCTGACTGGATTCAAAGAAATGCAATCAATACTACTCATGAATGATATGCAAGAAATGTAACTCATTGCTAAGTTCATACTGTTAGCAAATAGACATAATTTAATTATAAAACTGTATTCTATCTATCATCATCTATCTATCTATCTATCTATCTATCTATCTATCTATCTGTCTGTCTGTCTGTCTAGAGTCTGTCTGTCTGTCTGTCTGTATGTTCCAACATAACTCTGGAATGCCTTGAGCAATTTCAATCAACACAGATGACTTACTCTCTGGAAACAAATATTGTGTGGGTAAGATACCCCTAAAAACCCCCGGTGTGTGTGTTCTGTTCAGATACAGCCTATTGTGCTTTAAAATGGCTTCTACTGTGCAGCGCAGTGGAGTTGCCATGGCAGCTTCAGAGTACTCCACAAAGGGGGAGGTCTCTCTGGTAAGGGGGAAAATCCAACTTTAGAAATTACATTTGGTCTGGACATTTCCTCCCTATAAATAAATACCTAGGCAACACCGGGTTTTCAACTAGTATAGTTTTATACAAAGGGTTGCCTCAAATAAATTAAGGAAGATGGATCGTTTCCCATTTGAAATTATAGTTATTGTGCATTTGTGCCTAGATCTAACTATAGAAGTCAGAAACCATACCCTCATCCTAAATTATAAGGCTTTTCAAGGTTGTGCTATCCCAAGAAAAGACAAGATTGCTTTAAAACTTTTTGATTAGTGCTATGTTCATGTTTACATATACTTCATGGATGCTTTTTATTTTCAGGACAAGTAAATAGTACATCCGTAACTAAATGGGCTTTGTGTTGTTTTTTAAAAAAAGATGTCTACACATAATCATATTGCTACAGAACATTATTACATAAAATATGTTCCCACACACTGGCTTGGCCCAAAGGCACATAGTTATAATTAGCTATAAACAATATTGATTAAAAGATTACAACTTTAATGCCTGTGTGCCTTTCTCAAAATTAGTGTATTAAAGTTAAACAATTATTTTTAACATTACTGCTAAATTACCTTGAGCTACTGTAACTCAATTTTTAAAAATCAGCAGCGTGTGTTTTACAATGAAAACAAACCATGAAAACCAATACGGATGAGCACAAAAAAATCAATCATGCTATGAATTTATCTAGTTATTATTCATAAATTTACAGGAGTTTAACTTTTCAGTTGATAAGATACTTGAGATTCTGTCGAAATTTGGATATACTGATCACGGGAAAATTAAAATTTGAATACACAGATATAGTCCTTCAACAAGAGATTCTATCTTGGAGTTTTCAGAAGGTTTTTCTTTATATTCCCAGATGTCCTAGATATATAAACATCCTGAAAATATACACATTCACACTGCTACTGTTGCTGCTATTTCAGAAAATTGCTCTGAGACCAGGCTGTCTGCAAGGGGATTGGGGTTGTCCAAAACATCAAGAGTGGGAATCACAATTGTGCCATCAAGTCCCTTTTGTAGATGCATCAATTTTGCCTACACATACAGTGTGGTGATACTTCAATTGCACAGTTGCAATACACCATCTTGACTTTTGTGACCCCCAACCCACGCTATAGATTTTAAACAACAAACATTTTTTATGGCAAACATTTTCCTGTGAATTATTTCAATACACATCTAGGCCGAAAAGCACATTGCAAGCAAAATGAAACAGCTAAACACAAGAAAAATAGTCTTTTTTTTTTAAACTTACAGAATCAATTATGGTGGGAAAAAAATACTGAGATTGAATACTAATGTAGAGTCATTCCAGGAGCAAAAGGTAGCACAAATCATTTTTTAGGATTATTATAATTATTATTAAATTCAGTTACCACCCATTTCGCAGTTTAATGTGACTCTGAGCAGCTTACAGTATAATCCTGTTAGAGACAGAAGTCAACAAACAGCTGGTTATGAATTACAGGTAATCTTCGATTTATGACCACAATTGAGCTAGAATTATGGTCGTAAGTTGTTGTGGTCATTAAGCAAGCTCAAGTGATTGCCTTGCTTAAAACTCACAATGCTGGCTCTCCCAATTACTGTCATTAAGTGAAACATGGGGTGGCGCCCACTTCTAGAATGCTACAAGACAACTTCTGCAGGAATGTTGCACGATAAATCGGATGGGTGCTCTTTCGGAAAGACGATTTTCAGAAATCATCTTCCAAATGAGAATCAGCCCATGTGCCCATCTTCCTTTTACAAAAACCATCTAGTGCCATCCTGGAAGTGGGCACTGTTTTGTAAGCTTCCAAAAGATGGCAAAAAAAATCACCTTTCCAAAAAGATCATCTTTCTGAAAGAGAATCAGCTGATGTAGAGCAAGGGGTAATGGGGCAGGAAGAAGGCCCAAGGATGTGGATATCCAGCAGGGTGGGGTAGCAGGCCAAGTTTTTTGGGGTGCTGCAGCAGCTATAACCTCAAGTATAGGTCATACTGTTCTTTCCTCACCACCGTCATAATTTTGAATGGTTGCTAATTGAACATCATAAGTCAAGGACTATTTGTAACAACCATACTTATCAATATGAATTTAAATGATAAACTGTTCAATAGAAAGGCCTGGTTTATCAAATATTTTATACTTATTTATCGCTCAAGTGGTCAGCATCTACTATAAAATACTTCTATGGTAGTTAAAAATATTCACTAGTGACATGTTGTATTTCAGATGTATTCCTTTAGCAAGAGAATTTTTAAACCTACAATACATTTATAATTTTGAAGCCTGTCATGCAGTAATTAAAATAATTTAAATAAGCATGTGCAGATTTATTATTAAAGAACAATAGCAATTTTCAGTAGAAATGTAAACCAATTATGTCACCTTTTAATATAATGATGCAGAGACCCAAAACTATTAACACATACATTCAAAGATCTTTTCGCAAGATAAACATCCTTTTTATGCTAAATCTTCAATTTCCTGTTTTAATCATCTGAACTATGAGATTATTATCTGAGAGGAATTCAGAAGAGGCAGTATCAAAGGTCTGTTTTATTTAGCTCACTTTTCAGCTCTAATCTGGTACTAATATTAACAGTAAATATAATCAGGATTTTATATTTTCATATGATAGGGACCTCAGAAAGAATTAAAAGAGAAACTTGAAAAATAGGAAATCTGCATTCTAGGTTAAATGACCAAGAGTTTATTTTAATTCAACAAAGATAGTGGTGTACAACAAAATTAAACTATCGCAGGTGCAAAGAACCAATCTTGCAAATTTATATTGAAATCTGTTTTCTTATATTGAAATCTTTTTCCTTTTTTCTTTCTATCACACTTTTGTAATAAGATGTTGAATAAAACAGACAGTGTCCCATCTTAAGAGCTGGAACCAGTCTTGACCTTTAATTTATTATAGCCAGAGATAATTACTTGATATTAATGTAAAGTATCAAATACATTCTTGAATTTCAATAAAAGTTATTGAATAGATTTTTAGGTCAGGTTCCCCCTTAAAGCAAAGAAAAAAATAAGTATTGTACAATATACACACAGTTGTATCTGGTAATAAAGAGTCCTAGTTTCCATTATTTTTCAGAAAAAATTCAATTACTTTAGGGTCATAGCCCTATTGTACTACATGAGATGTTCTGCATATAGTTTGTATCTAGTTGTGAAGATAATTATTTTTTAGGCTGGGAAATTTGATATTTTATTTGGTATAGACGTGATAGGATATAAACCTTATTATATGCCAAATATTCTAAGCTTCAGGTGTACTTCAATGTAGTAGAGTTTATTAAGAGTTATTTGACAATCATTACAAGTGCAACAAGACCAGTTTTGCACCTGTACAGTGATGTATCTATATCTGAATCCATGATTTATATGGATTGTAGAACTACTTATACTTTAAATCCCATATACAATAATTCATATTGCTTGGATTATCCAAACTCAGGCTTGCTGTTAGAGTGAGTTCATATTCACAGTAAGATTGTTAAATTGTCAAACAGGGAGAGTGCATATATCCTCAAAACTGTACAGGTAGTCCTTGACTTATGACCATTCACTTAACTACAGTTCAAATTAACAATGGCCTTTGAAAAAGTCACTTATGATGTAATTACAACTGTTACCCTACCTTCATGATCACATGATTGCAATTTGGCAACCAATTTTCATTATGACTAGCTATTTGTAAAAAAAAAAACCCACCATTGGTTAAACTGGATTCACACTTATGACTACAGTGACTTATGACCATCGTAAAAATTGGCCTAAAATTGTATCCAGTCAGATGGTGACTCAACTTATGACCTCAATGACTTTTGATGGAAATTCCAGTCCCAACTGTGATCCTAAGTCAAAAACTATCTGTATAACAAATTAGGAACAATCTTACACTTACCACATGACATATCACCCAGGCAAGGTATGTTATTGACCCCATCAATTAAAGAATTATGACGAATGGGATGCAGGAAGAGACTCTTCTTTGCCGTTTTCCCCACCCTTTGGAATATTTTTCCCCTAGAGATGAAGTGGCTCCCTCTTTCCTGGTTTTTGCAAGGGTGTAAAGCAGGGTGGATTTGATTTAAATCAAGTCGATTTAAATCATGATTTAAATAACTAGTAAAAATTTAAATCATAATTTTTAAAGAGCAACTGTCATCTCTGCTACTCCTGACCTGCTGTTTACTTATCGACAGTCCCAATGTTGCAGAATATACAGCCTCATGTCACATAACTAAGCTCCATTTCATGCTGAATAAACTAAATTATTTATCTTAAATAGAAAACTATATTTAAATAGATTTTTACTCCAAAAGCATTTTATTAAAATAAATTTGATAAAAATTTTAAAAAATCCAATTTAAAATTTAAAAATCAATTTTTTAATATATATTTTTTGAACCCTGGTGTAAAGACCTGATTTTGCCAATTTGCATGGGACTCACAAAATGGCATGAAACTTTGGGTGTGGTTAAGTGCCTTAAAAGTGCTCCTCCATATTTTAATTTCTAATTATTTCAATGTTGATTTTTACAAATCTCCCACTTTACTGATGTGTTGTATTTTTATATTGTATTTATGCATTTAGCTGTAAATCGCCCAGAGTCACTCTGAGAGTGAGATGGATGGTACGTAAATGTGATAAACAAAGCTTGTGTGGGTCCTTAGCATGCTACTTTGCTATGGCCCAATCATTGTTATGCAATAACAACAAAATGAATACCATATGATTAGGTGTCTTCCAACTGTGCATAAAATGCCCTAGCAGACTCAATCTACTCCCAAAGCGTACTGTGCAACACAATTAGCCTTCCTATTGCTAGAGCAAAACTGGTGAATGGAGACTCCAGCAGAACTTAGTGCTTTGCAATATTTAGTCCCAATGGATGATAATCTGACACCTCAAGAATTAACAATTTATAGATTTTAACTATATAATCTTTGCTATGTTGTGTCTGGGTTTTAAATGGTCTAGTGTTTTTTTTTTAATTGTTAGTCTATATTGTTACTCCATACTCTAGCACTGATGTTACCTAGTTTGAGTAATGAAATGACTGCAAAAAAACAGCAAGCTCAGAGACCACCAAGGACCCCTTCATAGTCTTGTTGTGAGATGCTGAGCAATATATAAATTTGGTAAATAAATAAACCAAGAAATAAATAGTATACCATATTGATGACTATGTATATTAACAGAAGGGAATTAATGATAGATGAGTGATAGAATTTGTTCCTTATAAATAACTCACAAATCCAATACTTATTACTATATTATATATGTAGTGGTTATATATTTAGTGGCTAAGGCACCAGGCTAGAAACCAGGAAACTGTGAGCTCTTAAGCATAAAAACCAGCTGGGTAACTTTGTCCAGTCATACTCTTTCAGCCCAACTTACCTTACAAGGTTGTTGTGGGGGAAATAGAAGGAGGAGAAGAATTAGGTATTTTGCTGCCCTGAGTTATTTATAAGAATAATGAAGACAGGATTTTAAAAAGCTAAATAAAAATCTATACACTAACACTATGTCTAGCCCTACAGGTAATACCAAGTAGAACAGTACTAATCATATTTGTGCTCATCAGACTACATAAGAATCATTTTTGGCATTGGAAGTCACACAAGGTTATCACCACTTCATATAACCTTCGGGTGATGTCAACAATATAAGTAACATAGTCAAAACACAATAGTTAACCTTGCCATTTCAATAGTTTGCCCTGAAGATCCCCAACTTTATCAAATATCTCTTCAGTTTCTATTTCAGTTCACATTTCAGAAAGGCTAGCAGCTTGAAGATGAGCAGTGGCCCGAGGCATATTTTGTTTGCCTTCTGTAGGAATGAATGTTACTTTTACTTAAGAAACAAAAATCTGATGTGCTTAAGGATAAATATGACCAAGGACAAAGTAGGTCTGCTTGAAAGAGAAATCCCTGCGTTCTTTCATGCAATAAAAGCAGAGAGTGTGTTACAGAGTAAATAGGCTTTTATTTTCATGAATACTAATTAATTCCTATGCTACTCATACATAAACAGAATGTGTACCCAAAAGTAGAAACAACCAGTGCAGATATTGAAAAAACCATTTCTCCATTGTTTTGAGAAGGTATTCACAAAGATGCAGCATAGCCTATGAACAAACGCTTATTTAAACCTTAAGATGTTTAAGTGCTTTATTCTAGACTATAAATGAAATCTAATTGCCAGGCCATTTTGCTTTAATATATATGCGTGTAGCATCAAAATAATAATAATAATAGTGGTTTGTGCTATTGGAAGGAGTTGCATGCAGAAATTGGGTTTTGAGCTCAAGAACCCTGCTGACTGAACAAATGACAAAAACTGATAGCCGAGGAAAGCAGGGAGTCATGCTGAGCAGCAATACTGAGGGCTGAAACAGACTTCAGGAAATCACAGCTTCCAGCACAAATCTGACCAGAAGAAAAACTGATATTTTTTTTATATTTTTATACGGATAATGGTTCGTTCTCATCAGGTTAAATGGCGAAAGGTGATTTAGTCAGTGTGGCTCCCATATACTTGAACTGTCTTATGGAAAACTAGACTAATAGGAAGCTTATAGTAATGCCTAGCTAGTGTGCCATCTCCTGAAGTTCCACAGATAAATAACTGGATTACAAATGGATGCAATATCAGAAGTACAAATAATTCTAATCCTAAAAATATTAGAAAGTCATTTTGTTAGAGTTTGCAACACCAATCACATCCAGAAAGCACACACAGGTACCTTATTCAGTAGGATTCAGTAACTTCTCTTTATATATAACACATAGGTCATATGTACAATACGAAAAGCAGGTTTTTCAACGTGGTAGTAAATACAAACAAAACACAAGCAGAGGAGAGAACAATTTCTGTTTCAGTTCAAAGCAGCAGACTAGTTTTGAGCTCAGCACAGACTCAGAGCTTTAGTACAGAACAATCGAACTAAGCCACCCCCAGGCTCCTTGCTGTCTCCTTGTTGCTCACATAGGAAATACTGTTTCAGTTTCCAAACAGCCCTCACTGGCTGACTTAGTTGCTATGCCTATTCATTGGCTGACCTTGTTACCATGTCTTCATCATGAACTCTCATGCAGTGGCACATTTTACTGAAAATCATGTAGAATAAAAGGTCATTCTAAAACCAAGACCTGCAATAAAGGATCCAGTTTCTTTACTGCCAACCAAGTGATTCTTTGGTAATATTCAATCTGCTTTTCTGTCTTCCTGGATTGTTTTTTCTTTCCTCCTAAGTTGCCCCCTCATCTAAGTAGATTGATATCTGTGGTTCCAATTACCTTGTTTGGGTCTTCTAGACTCTACCACACATTGCATGTGATACAAAATATTCTGATCTAGAAGTAAAATACTTCTGAAGAGATAGGACCCTAAGGTGACAGGAAAGGAAATGTGATTAACTAATCAGATCCTGGCATGATGTGGTCATGTAGGACAACTGTAATCAAGTCCAACTATCTCTATGCCAAACAATGGTTATTAAGCTACTCTGTTTGAGAGATATCCTGTTTAATATCTCTCGCTACTTTCAGTTACCTGCAATAGCTATATTGGCTTGACACATAACCCAACACAAAATATAAATCAAGTATTATACATAACTTTTAATATATTGCATTTATTACACTGGTAAATACACCTACATATTCTGCAAATATCACCTGTTTCATTGGCATTGAATTCATCAAGAAGCAAAGTTTATAATTGCTGAAAATTAACGTCTCCATTCTTGTTTGCATTAAATGATGGTATATTGCCATTTTTTAATGAATTCCACTGATGGTGGAATAGATATGTACCAGGATGTATTTTTTTAAAGAATCTAACATAGTTCTGGAATAAATTTGCTTGAAAATAATTTAATGCAGATTAGAGTTAACTCTAACATAGCATGCTATATAGGTGGTCCTCAATTTATAACCTTAATTGGGACTAGAACTTCCATTGTTAAGTGAGGCAGTCATTAAATGAGTTGTGCCCAGTTTTAAGAACTTTTTTGTGGGGTCATTAAGTGAATCACAGTGGTCATTAAGTGAATTACATAGCTGTTATCATGGTTGTTAAACGAATCATGTAGTCTTTAAGCAAATCTGGCTTTCCCCATTCACTTTCCTTTTGAGAAGCCAGTGGAAAGGTCACAAATTATGATAGCGTGGTCTCCAGGATGCTGTAATCATTGTAAATACATGTTGGTTGTTAAACACCCAAATTATGATCATGTGGCTATGTCTCCATTGTAGTGGAGACATTACAATGATCATAACTGTGAGGATTTGTCATAAATCTTTTTTTAGCACTGTTGTAACTTTGAATGGTTGCTAAACTGTGTAGTGTAAACTGATAGAAAATTTTTTTTTCTGCCTCTTAAAATTATTGTTTCAGTACATTCATTTACGGTTTGAATTAAAATACTTCATTAGCAATAGCAATAGCAATAGCAGTTAGACTTATATACCGCTTCATAGGGCTTTCAGCTCTCTCTAAGCAGTTTACAGAGTCAGCATATCGCCCCCACAGTCTGGGTCATTTTACCACCTCGGAAGGATGGAAGGCTGAGTCAACCTTGAGCCGGTGATATTAGAACCGCTGAACTGCAGATAACAGTCAGCTGAAGTGGCCTGCAGTACTGCATCCTAACCACTGCGCCACCTCGGTTGACTACATGCTTCACATAAATGCAAGCACTGAATATCAGATGCAAGGAGGAACATGTATGAATGATTCTTTGCTGCTTTTGTTTGCCTAAGAAGCAAAGCTTTCTCCCTTGCCTTAAAGGCTAAGTTCACTGCTCTACAAATATATTTTTTCACTCATAAATCATAGTATTAATTTTCCAAACAAGAAATGTCAATGACATTGTACTCTAGGAAGTGATTTGCAAAACTAAAATTTAACTCGCCTTAAAATTCTACATCTCGCCATCATTTAATTAGTGCACACAGTGGTGGGATTCATTTTTTTTTTACTACCGATTCTGTGGACATGGCTTGGTGGGTATGGCAGAGGAAGGATACTGTAAAATCTCCATTCCCACCCCACTCCAGAGGAAGGGTGCTGCAAAATCCCCATTTCCTCCCGATCAGCTGGGACTCGGGAGGCAGAGAATAGATGGGAGTAGGGCCAGTCAGAGGTGTTATTTACCAGTTCTCCGAACTACTCAAAATTTCCACTACCGGTTCTCCAGAACTGGTCAAAATCTACTGAATACCACCTCTGAGTGCACATGATACTTTTCATCATTTATGTCAGAATTCCTTCCTTCCCCAAGTTTACAATAGCATTTCATAGCAAATTAGATATTATTAAGAAGAAAACAGAAAGTGAATTTGGTATTCTTCAGTATGACATTATTATGTAAAATGAAAATATCTACAAATGGGAATTTGGATTTTGGCTTTGTTTTTAAGTCAAGCCTTAGAAACATTGGCTTCAGGAGCACCTTTTTGTATTTTAACAAACAGAATAAGAACTACTAAAATGTTGAGAACTAACATTTAATTTAATATCAGTAAAATTCAGTAAAAATATCAGTAAAATTCTGGTGAAAAATCTGTACTTTCTTTAACCATTCAGAAGTGGTAGAATACAACCTATTCTTACCACAGCAAAAGAGAAGAATGGCTGAACTGCATTGCAAACAACTCATCATTCATCATTATAGTCCCTAGCTGGCCAGGTAAATAAGAATACATGAAAGTTTAACAAAACTCTATGTTCCAGGTTAGTCACACGCTTCCACTCTTTGGAGACCGCAGGGTTTACTTGTAATCACAGCCCATTCTTCACACTGGCAACTATTCAATGCAACTGATGGTACTGCTTGAACAGAGTCCAAAACTGTCTAGTCAGTTCATTCACTGATGCCAATAACAGCTGATACGGAGAAAGCGTACCCTGCTGGGAAACAAATACAATCATGGGTCAGTGTTCTCAACATCTTGTAATATTGTGTCCTTAACTTGTTGGAGGAATACTCAAAGGAAATGTGCAACCTCTCTGCTTTTGTTAAAAGGAAGCATTCAGCCAACACCCAGTGTTCCATCCTGTTTCTACAGAATACGTTAGCTTTGACTTGTTTTCCATTTATTGCAAACGTCTCTAGTCGGAATCACGATTTAATCAACATTTTGTTTAGGTTATATTATTGTTATTGGTATTACATTTTAATCTACTATTTATTTGATGATTTATTTTTCCACAAAAAAATCTTTCCTGTAATTTTATTGTGTTTTCCCTGGGGGGAAAAAACACACACACACATAAGACTGTGCTGTTCTTTTTCAGCAAAAAAGGCAGCAGAGATATATTTATCACAAGATGATATCTGGCTACTCAAGGTATCAAAGATATATGTGTAAGTGTGTGTGTGAGAGAAACAGAGATACTTTAAGAATATTATATTAATATTGTCAAGTATCCAATGATTATTACTAGAAACAGCTGTCATAAAAACAAAAATAGTAATATTTTTATAAAGGGTACAATTGTGGCTGAGCTGAAAAAGTTACTCTATGTCGAGTCTTTGTGTTTACAACCATCTCCCATAGTCATGTAATCAACATTTGTGTCCTACTATCACGTTATTTCCACTTGTTAATGGAGAAACCAGTAGTAAAATTATAAGTTGCTGTCATGACACGTGATGTCTCACTTAATATCCCACGGCCAGTTCCTTAATGACCAAATGGGTGTCATAAGCTTCTTGTGGTGTTCTGCTGCTTCTCTTACCAATTAGGTTGATAAGACACTAAGTTGTTGGTTCCAATTGGGGTCACTAAGCAAGGATTCCCTGTATCATATTCAGCTGTGGATTTTGATCAACTATGGCACAGAAAATTTATAAATGTTTCAAGGGCCTCAATCATATTCCACATTCCTGAAACCAAAGAGCAATATTTGCTCTTTCAAATGTGTGCTTTAAGTTCTTTTGTATAGTAAGGAGTTTGGATTCAGTCAGAAAGTCACTAATACTTTAAAGTTTAGTTTATTGATTAGCCCATAGGCCATATCAAAGTGCAGAGTTCCAAATACAAATTATTACTAAAATCCAATAAAAAACAATTTAAAATAAAATTGGAATGAAATACAATGTTAAATGAAATTGGACTATTAATACTTAAAATAGTCATAACCAACATGTTTCATGAATTCCCGTGCTTTTACTTTAACATGGCAAATTGTTTAACAGTACACTGATTACACTTCATGAAATTTCTCCCATTTTTTATTTGGAATAAACATAGAAATCTCAACTTCTACAAAGTCACCTGCACTCCTCTGCCAACATGAAAGAAAACAAGTTCCACTGGCATTCATTGCCATCAAAGATATTTTCAAAAGGATATGTCTGAAATGCACATTTAAACCAAAATGTTTCAGTTTTGGTGCTATGCAACCCTAAATCAGAGATTCAGCTATATTCTGTGTTATAAATATTATTAAAGCCAGCCAAAATGAAGGGTAAAGTATGGTGAAACTTATCATTAATGTACAATTCTAAGCATACCTTAAAGGCATTTTGTATAAAAAAATTAAGTGTCAGAAAACAACACATAATTTTCCAGCTTTTTTCCTCTGCAACACACAAAGCTAAGCCGCAAAAGTGTGGATCTTTCATATGCAGAAAGCAAGCGATGCAAGAAATGTATTCTCAAAAAGTACTGAAGAAGAATTCAGTATTAACTACCTATATATTATAATATAATTTCCTTCCCAAACATGAGGTCCTTCAGTGAATTTGAATGCTCTCAAAGAATATAAATAATCTTTATATTCTGATTCACTTCTTTCCAATTCCAGCTCCCTACACCACAGAGTTTAACAATTAATTTACTGCCTGATAGGTTTGGATAATGGGTGATCTCCCTCCGAAATAGATTTTTTTGTCCAGAGTTTATAGAGTCTGGAAACATAGGCCCATCAATTAAGGACATTTTTAGTTATAAGGAGAGAAGACACATAGTCTTGCTATTTACTCCTCCTGCTTCTAATATTCCTAAAGACATTGCCATAATTTTGTACCATGTATAAAAAGTTGTGGCTAATACATGTATTGTCTTCTTGAAATTGTAATTTGCACCCATAACCACCACACTTGTCAGGAATTGTCAGGAAATGGAAACAAAGCTGTGAACTATGAAAATGTGAAAAGATATGGAAAATACTATATTTTTCGGACTATTAGATGCACCGGAGTACAAGACGCACCTAGGCTTTGAAGAGGAAATCAAGGAAAAAAGTTTTTGTCCTCCATGTGTCTGGTTTTTGTCCTTCCCAGCCCTCAAGAGCACTCTGCTCTCCCAAACTTTCTGCACATCCTGTTTTTGTGAAAAATGGACCCGTTTTTGTCCTCCCGAACTCCCTCCCCCACGCATCCCATTTTTGCCCTCCCCAGCCCCCACAAACACTCTGCAGGCTTCCCAAACTCTTCACGAGTCCCGTTTTTGGCCTCCCGAACCCCCAATGCATCCCTTTTTTGCACTCCCCAGCCACCAGGAGCATTCTGTAGGCCCCCCAAACTCTTCATGCGTCCAGTTTTTGGCAAAAACGGGACATGCCAGGGGAGGGGTTGGGAGGACAAAAACAGTATTTGGTCTATAAGATGCACAGACATTTCCACCCACTTTTTTGGGTGGGGGGAGTGCATCTTATAGTCTGAAAAATACAGTACATCCCTTTTAGTTACTACAAGCCAACAGGATTCTAACAGCATTTTATCAGAATAAAGGGAAGACTAATCAGGCCCCATGCTAGTTAAGTGGTAGTCCTTGGGTTTGGAATCCTTCATTCAGCAACAAATCAAAGTTATGCTGGCACTAAATAAATGGTACTTATAACCATTGGAGTTCTGGCCATCCCAGCATCCATGTGTGGTCACATGATTTGGATCTGGACACTTGGTTTCAATTGCAATGTAACAGTGAGCCATGGTCATTTTCAATGTTCCTTGCTGGCTTCCCACAAGCTAAGTCAATAGGAAAGCTGGCAAGAAGTCAGAATTCACGTTCATGTGAAGACTTCATTTTACAACCTGCACGGTTCTTAAAAATGGGAACTAAGACTGTCAGAATTTTTGTCACTAAGCAAGGGTAATGGACACATGATATCACACCTTATGACCATATCACTTAGCAATTGCAACCTAAGGACTATCTCTACAGAAAAAAGGCCCAAACTTGTGGATACCACATTGTAATATGTGTCAGAATGTAAGGTACTTATTTATATGGATGCAACCACATTACAATAGCCTAAATTAATACAACTATTAATGCTAAGAAAGAAGATGGATAAGGTTCTTATATATGCATGCTATGAAAGAACAGTAAGTCCCAAAAGGCATCAATGAAGCATTTACTAATTAGACCTGGGCTATGATCCTTAAATCAGAGTTTTTCAAGCAGTGTTCTACAGAAACCTAGGATTTCAACATAATTTGATGGAATTCTATAAGAGACTAAATAATTCACTAGCATATAGCTATTTTTCTATCACTAGAGCTTTGCTTCTTGATCAGGGATTCTGGGATTTTTTATTTTTTTTAAATAGTAAATTCCATGGCTTTAAAAGTTTGAAAGAACCATAAAATTGTAACTAAATATATACATGGGAAGACCTATATTCATTTCTCACTGAATTCTGTAAAATCAATATGCCGTGCTATATAACAATGTATATTAAGCAGACAGTGAACACATAACAGCACAACATGAATACTAATGCATATTTTTTTCAATGTAATTGCTCTCATTATCACATTGGATTAATGTATGCGTGCTTGTGTTGTCCATATCTTCATTTTATAACACATCTTATCAAGATTAAGCAGAAGTGACAGTGTGATAATTGTACAAATCAGGGATCTTTGGCAAGTCTTCCTCTCACACTACTTTCAATATTTTGTTAGTAAAGATGATACAAGTTGTAATGACTGTGAGATCAGCAAAAAAAAAATTAAAAGTACGATCTGAACTCGGAATGTCCTTTGCCAAGGCAAGCACACACAAAAAAGTAAGATGTATGAAAGTACTTGCTCAGGTACACCTGTATGGCATGGCTATCAAGAGGATTAATGCAGAGTTTTTCTCAATTTGTGGACATTGTTACTAATTTTTGGTTACCTACTTATTATCATAAAATAAAATACCAAAAAAAAAGGAAATAACAATACTCCAACAATCCCAATCCTTGCAACTCTTAAAAATGAACAAATAGGACAACAGGTTCGTAAACACATTGGAATGTTGAAGAACTTTTAAGTTTTTGTATTTTCTTAGCATGCATTTTATTATTACTATTACTTTCCATTGTTGTAATACGTTTTCAATCCTTTTTGCATGCACTTCAAGTTACTTGGCAATTAGGCGTCTTTAGAAATTGAATAAAGAAAGATAAAAAATAGAACACAAATCAATATATGCCTACTAATACTTGGGCTCAGATTCAAGATCATTTTAGGCTAAGTATATTGCTCTGTGAGGAATGAGCAAAATTGGAGAGGGAAATGAATTAACTGATAGGATTATAATTTGATAGAAAGATGTAGGTGTGAGAATAATGCATTCATATTAATTGACTATGAACTAATTAAGTTACAAAGGGGGGAAAGGTATGAGCTGACACTGCTGTTGACTGAATTACTGTGGTTATACTTGGTTGGGAAAGAAGGAAGATTAACTGAGCTATAAATAAAGCAGTAAAAATAATTAATAGTATAAGCAATCAGAATTCTGCAACTGGAATGTATCTAGGCTCCATAACCACATAAAAATAACCCATGCTGTAAATCCCATAAATATATTGTACGAGCAATCCTTCTTTCAATTTTATTTTTCTCCATTTCACATCAGCTTCTGCTTAACTTTTTAAGGGTATTCATTGTTGTGGCCTATTTTTACAGTATCAACATTCATCTATTCATTAATTAATTTATATATCACTTTTCATTCAAGAGATCCTTTGTTATTCCCCATGACTGATTTACTGCAGTTCAGATGAAAATGGCTCAAGTGGCTATGGAGTTTCTATGGCTAAGGAGAGACTACGTTTCCCAAACTGTGTGTTGCGGTGCTCCTGCAACACTAGATTTTTAGTTTATATAACGTCCGACAGGTGTCAGTATCAATCCATTTCTTTGAAAAGTTTAAAATATCCCAGAATGCCCTTGTAATTTTGTTAAAGATCCAGGGACATCAAGGTGTAGCATTTGACAATCATGAGATATGTGTCTACTTTAAAGGGTATCCAAAGATCATTGAAAACTATTTTATTATCTTTTTAACACTAAAAAGATCCAACTCCTGAGGGTTCCAAATTTTATGAGGTTTTGATGTTATCAACTGAAATCTTGAGAACATCCACATCTTATGAAAAGAACGTTGGTCTTACCTGAACATGTCTTTTCAGGGGAAGAGAGGGAGTGGTCACGTGTGGGTATTCTCAAAGCCTGATTGGTCCAAAGACTGAGAGTAAACTTCTTAAATACTCCTTCTTTCTATCCTTGCCCAGTTTCCTCGAAGGCGAACAATGGTACTGAAACAAAACACAACCAACAACACAACCCCCGGGAACCACCCAGTCCTCCCCTTGGCAAAAACCACCTAAGTGACCACTCCCTCTCTTCCCCTGAAAAGACACGTTCAGGTAAGGCCAACGTTCTTTTTCCAGTGGAAGAGAGGGAGTGGTCATGTGTGGGACATACCCAAGCTTAGTCCCGGGGGGGGGGGAATCAACTACAAGGGGAGCATCAACTGCCACCGTCTGCAGGACCCTCCGGCCAAAGGAAGCGTCAGCCGAGGTGAACGCATCCAGGCGATAATGACAAATTAAAGGCATCGGTGACGCCCAAGTAGCTGCCCGACAAATGTCTCCTAGTGGCCCAGGCTGCCGTGGTCGTGGCACTTCTGGTAGAATGGGCCATTATCCCCGATAGAGCAGGGTGCCCCGCCGCCCCATAGGCCTCCATGATTGCCTGACGCAGCCAACGACCAATCATAGCCGAAGACACCCTGGCCCCCAACATCCCAGGTTGGAACAAGACAAACAAGACCTCAAGACTGGCGGACTCCTGAGGTCCGCCAGAGATAAATGTGCAAAGCGCGGTGAACATCTAACCAGTGCCAGAGTCGCTCCCTATCGCTAGATGGGCCTGGAGAAAAATCGGGCAGGATGGAGGTGCAGTCTAGTCCACAGGACTAGCCCTATGCAAGAGACCATCTTGCCTAACAACTGAGATAACGTGAGGACAGAAACTGACTGATTTTTGTGAATCCTTTCTGCGAGCTGACGCAAACTCAACTGGTGGTCAGGCGGACCACCCCTGACATGGAGTCTATGACAGTCCCTAGGTGAAGAATGCAAGTGGAGGGTGAGAAGTGGCTCTTGGGGAAGTTCACCGAAAACCCCAGAGATTGAAGGGTCCGGATGGTGAGCCAGAGATCTGAGACTGCCTGAGGAAGGGACTCGCCTGAACTAGGACATCATCCAGGTAGCATTGGAGCCTCACCGGAATGGAGCAGAGACAAACTGCCAGGGCTGCTAGCACCTTCGTGAATGCACAAGGGGCAGAAGCTAACCCGAAAGGGAGAGCCCTGTACTAGTAATGAAGGTCCCTGTGAGAGAACCTCAGAAACCTGCGATGAGCTGGGAAAATTGGAATATAGAGGTAGGCCTCTGTCAGGTCTACCAATGCTAAGAAGTCCCCCCTTCGGATGCCCTGAAGAATAGACTTGAGGGAGGACATTTTGAAGCGTCTGTAAACCAGGTAGCAGTTCAGGCACTTGAGGTCCAGTATCGCCCTCCAGCCCCTCGAGCTCTTCGGGACCACAAACAGGTTGGAGTAGTGGCCCTGCCTGCGTTCCAAACAAGGAACTGCCTCCACCACCTGAATGTCTAGAGGGTGTTTTATAGCTTGATCCATCAGGCGGCGGTGCTCCAGACTCCGAGACAAAGGGAATGACCTGAAGAGATTCGGAGGGGTGGAGAGAAACTCTAACCTGAGACCTATACGAACCGTGGATCTGACCCAAGCATCTGACATGATCACGTCCCATTGATCCACATAGAGGAACAGGCGGCCACCTATGGTCACTTCCCTCTGCAGTAAGGGTGACCGCTGGCCCCTCGAAAGGGCCGCCGGGACTGGTGCTAGAACCTGTTCCGGTCATGGTAAGCAGTCCTGGAAAACTGCCTGTCAGACCTGAAAGAAGAAAAACGTTGAGGATGGTCAGGCTCAGGAGCCTGGTAAGACTGCCTGCTATAACGGTGGGCCCGAGACTCGCTCTTCTTGGCACTAGATGGCAGCACCTTCTTTTTATCCTTATTTTCGACCAGAATGGGGTCGAGAGCCTCCCCAAAGAGATTTGGACCCTTGAACGGGGCAGCTGCCAGATTCCACTTGGTCTTGTTATCCATCTGCCAGTTACGCAGCCACAACAGGCGACAGGAGGTAACTGACTTGCCCAACGCGCTGGATGCGAATTTCAGTGTCCAGAGTGGCATTAGCAGAGAACTGCGAGGCCGCCATGATCTTTATGAGATCCTGGTGGAGACGCTCATCCTGGATCGGGATCCGATCTTGAAGTTGCCTGAGCCACATGACCGTGGTACAGTTAAAGTATGATGCAGTCACCGCTGACTTAACACCCAGGCTGTGGCATTAAAATTCTTTCTAAGGGTAAGCTCTGCTCACTTGTCCTCAGGTTTTAATTTGTCCGTAGCATTCCCAGACACCACCGGAGAAGAGGACACCAGGGTGGCCACCGGGGTGTCGATAGTAGGCAATTGAATGGCCTGGGCAAAGACCTGCTCCACATTGTAGAAGCGGCGGTTGTTACTCCCTGAGTTGGAAAATAGCAATAGCAATAGCAGTTAGACTTATATACCGCTTCATAGGGCTTTCAGCCCTCTCTAAGCAGTTTACAGAGTCAGCATATTGCCCCCAACAACAATCCGGGTCCTCATTTTACCCACCTCGGAAGGATGGAAGGCTGAGTCAACCCTGAGCCGGTGAGATTTGAACAGCCGAACTGCAGAACTGCAGTCAGCTGAAGTAGCCTGCAGTGCTGCATTTAACCACTGCGCCACCTCGTTGGCGAAAGGCCGGGCCCACTGGTTAACCACTGCGCCACCTCGTTGGAAGGCCGGGCCCACTGGTTGGTCAGGACCTCCATGAACAAGGGGGGAGCAGGGATCTCCTCCTTGTTGATAGCCGTGTTGGAAAACATAGCCATATCCAGGTCCCTGGGAGGAGGGACCGTGGGATCCCCAGGCCCTATCTTGGTGGTTTTCCTGGCCTTGTTCAGTAAGATCTTAAACATGGCTAGAGCAAAAAGGCCCGAAGAGGAGGGAGGGTCGGAAGGTGCCGCATCCTCATCCTCACAAAACCCCATGTCCTGGAGATTTTCTTCCCCCAGGATGGAGCCCTCACTAACCATAGAAGGAGAAGGAACCCTGTTCTGCTGACGGGCAAGACCGCCCTGGGATCTAGAAGAATGGGAACTTCTGTCCCGCTGGGCAATGCCCCTAGAGATGGCTGCAGAAATAAGGCTCTTAATCCCCTCAGGGAGATGCTCCAGGTCCTCAAAGTCCTGATAGGCCGGACTTGGGCCCCGTGGAGCCAACCTATGGGAAGAGTGGAGCATTCTTGAAGTTCCTTCCAAAGGGTCTGCAGGGGCATACCTAACTGATCCAGAGGAGAGAGATGGGGAAGGGGAACCCCTGTGCCTGGCGTAACCCCAAGATCTAGCGGGGGAGGCCGAGGGAAAGGACGGACTGAATTCTCTAGGGGAAGCCGATTGAGCAGAAGAGGGCCTTATGGGTGATCGGGACCTACAGATCAAATGAGGCCCAAACGTTCTGGCCTGCTTCTCGGCCCTGGCGAACGTTTTTTCCAAGGCCTGTGCCTCTGACTTCCACCATTTTGGTGGCCCTGGGCAGAGCATCCCCAGGCCCAGAGGTAGGAGACCAGGTCACTCCTACCCCCTTATGAGATCTGACAAGGCAGACTCTATGGCCAGCAATCCAAATTTTTAAATTTAGAATATTCAATTAATTGAATCAGAATAAGGATAATTCCAATAAATTCAATAGCCAAACTAGTGCTTGGATCAAAGTATGAGAAGAAACTGGAAGCCAATAGGGAAGGATGGATACTTTAAGAAAATTCCCTCAGTCTCTGGACCAATCAGGCTGTGACTAAACCCAGCTGTAGCCCCTCTCACCATATCTACAGGAAAACTAAGCATGTATTGCTTTTACAAATACAAAGACACACAAATAATTAAGCCCAGGTTGTGAAATATACTCTGAATGTTTTTTCTGCTATGTCCAAACACTAAGGCTGAATCTCTATGTTAATTAGCTACTGTAAGTCCAATCATCTTCAAGGGGATTTACTTCCAGGTAGACACATGTAATAAACAGTTCATTGATTGATAAATAAAACAGTATATCTAAACCAAGTCCTTCATATTTAATGTTCAACATGAACAAAATTTGAACACTGAAACAACTCAAATATCCCTCAATTATTTAATTTGAATAACAATGGATCACGACTAGGATTCAACAGTTCTTGTCAACTACAATAAGGTAAAGACTGTTTATTTTAGAAATAGCAACTCTTTATCACAAACTTTACTTTGACAGAGCTTTGTCTTACATTAAATACTGGCCCAGCAGAGACAAGTCCCTACTGAGAATTTAAAGGAATGTTTGAGCAAATTGCTTAAGACAGGGAAATAAAAACTCAGTAGGAGCTGTTAGATTTCCCATAAGACAAAGGTCCTGATAGTATTCCATTTCCCATATTTTTCAACAATCCCCTTAGGAATGTTATTTATTTGGATTTAATCTTAAGACTTGAAAAATGAAACTTAAATGTGCCTATGATGTTAACAGTGATGTGGAGAGATAATAAAAAATGAAAAAGCAAGAGTTAACCTGTGTGGGCAATATCTCTAGAAAAGGCTTCATAGTTCAGCCATGTGCACCCGATTCCATTGAGCCTACTGGAGTTGGACAGCTTATAAACTCAACGATAATTAGGTGGAACACAATGCTAAATCCTGTCTTAGCATCTGGCTAACTGTACGATGAACCATAATAATAAACTTGATAAAGATAAAATCTGACAGTGGCTTACAAAAAGAACATTAAAAAAAGAAACTGGTATAAGAAGACCACACAAACTGATTATAAAAAACAATACAACATAGTCACCAAAACAATTCACCAGAACATCTATAAAAATTATGACAGTATTATGAAAAATTGGTGGGAACATATAGTCACAAATGAGCAAGTTAAAATATTGTTGGTTTTCCAAAAACAAACTGTTAAAATCTTGGCCCATAACATATCAAAATTAACTGTGGCTTAAAAAAAGTAAGTGTGGAACATTGATAACCAGCAGCACCAGAGCATAGTACAATAGAAGACAATGATCAAAATAGAAGATCACAAAATATCAAGATCTGAAAACTGAAACTGAAAGATTATGGCATAGAGTAGCTATGGTAGCCCCTGTGGTTATTGGCACACTGGTTGCCATAGCAAAAAAATTTGGACAGTAATTAGAAAATCTGCACATTAACAAAATTTCCATCTGTCCATTGCAAAAGGCCATAATGGATCTGAACATATACTATGTCAATACATTATGTCATCCTTGGGAAGAACTCAATGTGTATGAATAGCAATAGCAATAGCAATAGCAGGTAGACTTATATACCGCTTCATAGGGCTTTCAGCCCTCTCTAAGCAGTTTACAGAGTCAGCATATTGCCCCCAACAACAATCCGGGTCATCATTTTACCCATCTCGGAAGGATGGAAGGCTGAGTCAACCCTGAGCCGGTGAGATTTGAACAGCCGAACTGCAGAACTGCAGTCAGCTGAAGTAGCCTGCAGTGCTGCATTTAACCAGTGCACCACCTCGCCAACAATCAGCTAAAGAACTGGTAGGTTTGACTTCACATTGTTGTAAACAAATAATAATATTTAAACAACCTCTGGCTATCCCAAATATATTGGGAAGGACTTCATGGATGAATAAAAATACCAAATCCAGTATGAACATCTGACTGACGGACCATAATAATTGGCTGTTTCCTCTTTTATCATATGGACATCAGCAGAAGCTGATAGGAAGGGAAAGACAAATCAGAGGGTTGGAGGAGCATGGTGAGTTATGCTGAGATATTTCATATCATATAGAAGAGCAGAGGCAACATGCACTGGGCTTGCCTACACATTTCATAATTTCATTCCAGGTCAGTATGAAAGTCAATTTTTTGGGTTTGGACCTACCAAAGCATGATTAATTCCAAAAAGTTCAGGATGCAATGATTTCCTTCAAGTTAAAAAAAACAAACTATTTTCAAGCTATAAATAATTTTCCATTTCATGCCCAGTAAGTAATTCCCTAAAAACAGCATATCAACTGTAACTGAAGTCCAGACACTCTGTTCTGTTTTGTGGCTGACAAGACTCCTATGCTTTAATAACTATATGATATGGAGTTATTTCCCAAACCAATCTATCCAGAAACAGAGAAAGCTCTCCGATTCAGTTCATTAAAGCAGCAGCATCTTTTGAGTCATTGCTTTTAATACATGAACCATGAAGTCAATGGCATAGATGAAAGATAAGCAATTGGCAAATCTCTCTTTACCCAAAACATCTGCTCCTACACAATCCAGCCAAACACTTGAACTGGGGTGGGTAGGAATTAATTATTTTATGAAATTTACATTGACCAAATAACCTAAATTCTGCTCTTAGTATCCCCTAAAGATTATTTATATGTATGTACTGTAAAAATACTTATGCTATCCTCAGAATCCTTAGGGCTAGTTAGATAAAAACATAACTTCCAAGAAATAATCCAGTTTTACAGTACATACTGTATGAAGTGTTCTGTTTACAAGTTTGGAGCAGCATGAAGCAATATCTATGTAATATTTAGGAGCACAGATTATATCTATAACACAATATTATGCACTGTTCTGTATTTCTAGGAAATGTTTATGATGTTTATATGACAATAATGCCAACACTGCTTTTTCTTTCTTTGTATTTACTACACATCTAGCGAATCTGTCAATTCTACCCCAGGCTTTCCAGTTTGGGATTCTTGATTAGTAAGTTCTATTAACACCAAGAATGCAGCAATCCACAAAGATAATTAAAAAGAAAGGTCGCTGGCTTATGAGGAAAAGCATTGACCTTTTAGTAAATCTCTGGAGTTCAACTCAGCAGTTGTTTAAAGTATTTAAATGCTGGGATTCTAAAATCCCTGAGTAGCAGATCATGATACCGACTCTAGTCACTTTGTGCTACAGCTGTGTACTATTGCCATAATGAAAGGCCAAACCTGACAGAAAGTAACCATTCATCCTAGAAAGCAAATAAAGCAAATGCAAGATACTTATTGCAAATTTATTCTGAACAACTTTCTCTGTTTTAATATAGAGACCATATATTAACCTAGCTCCCGGATATCACCAGACTTTGTTCCCTAGAATCTCCATTTAACATAATCGATGATAAAAAAAACCATTGGAAATTATATTTTAGCAAACTCTTGATTATTCATAAGATAAGTGATTACTCATCAGCTACATGAATTAATTAGTTCCCCAATACAGGAGGACATTTATGTTTTGTCACCTTAGAGCTGGACTACTATCATTCATTCTATGTGGGCTGGCCTTGAAGGCCATCTTGAAATTTCAACTTGTATAAATGGAGTGGCTTGTTTGCTTACTGGGAAAATTTGGGCCATATTATGCTGCTATTGTACATTTCTTAGTACAGATTTTTTGGGGGACACAATCCAAGGATCACATTATAATTTACAGGGTGTGGGCCCTAGGCAGCTTTGAGAAAGTGCCTACCCAATGTGTACAAAAGAGTGCATGCTGAAATTCCCACATATCAAAGACATTTGGCAGGAGTGGGTTAAAAAGACAGCATTCTTTGTTGAAGCTCCTTGTCAAGGATAGTTTAAATCTAGAGCAGACCTGGGCATTTTACAGCCCCTGCGCCATATCTGGCCCATCCTGCCTCCATTAGGTCAATCGGAAATTAAAAATCAAATGGAAGTAAGTGCATGCCATGCACGCAATACGATTGTGTTGCTTTCATTTTGAAGGCAACTGTTTTTTCTTCCATGTGTGTGTGCCTGCCTATGCACCTTCACAATCCTATTGGTTCACCCCTCCACAGTAATCCCAATTTCTCATGTGGCCCCTTTGGAAAATTAATTTCCTACACTTGATCTAGAGGAAAGATTGATCAAATCACTGTAAGATCCAGGGGGCTTGTTAAAACCAGGGTTTTTTTTTTAAGAGTCTTTGAGGACTGAAGAAAGTATGTGAATTTTATGTGAATTTTTATCTGGGAGTTGAGGGAGGACTAGAGAGAGGAATTTTATTGTAATAAAAGTGAATATTCGAAGACATTCATGTTGTAGGTCTGCAGCCATTTGCATCCCTTGCCCATTCTTGTTTTCAAAATTTCTTTTACTCTAATGAGCCAACTCTATTCCCAATTCAAAGGTAATTTATTGGGTATGAAAATTGTAAATTATTTATCCACTTGATCCTTCAATATGCAGCATGCCTGAATTTAAAAGGCAAGCTTTTCATATCACTACATTGTATCTACAGCAGTTAAGTTTAGAAAACAAAAGTTTAACCTCAACTCAGTATGTAACACCCCATACAAAGTATTTCTATCATTCTAAAATAAGGAGCTTGCTAATATTTTAACATACAGTAGTCCCAGAGGTAAAATTCAAACATTTTTACTACTGGTTCTGTGGGCGTGGCTTGGTGGGCGTGGCAGGGGAAGGATACTGCAAAATCTCCATTCCCACCCCACTCTTGGGCCAGCCAGAGGTAGTATTTGCCAATTCTCCAAACTACTCAAAATTTCTGCTACCAGTTCTCCAGAACCTGTCAGAACCTGCTGAATTTCACCCCTGAGTAGTCCTCAATTTATGATCAGTCACTTAACAGCTATTGAAGTCATGATGCAACCTCCCAAAAGCTACTTACAACCCAGTCCCAGAGTTATGGCTACAACAGTGCTCTGCGATCATTTGCCCTTATGATTGACCATAGGGACACTGCAGCTTCCCCCTGCCTATCTCACCTCTGTTCCCTCCACCATGTCCCTGCAAGTCTTGTGCCTGCTCCCCACGCCACCAGGCCCTTTTCTTCTCTTCTCTGTTGAAGATCTCCAGAGTTCCAGTTAGTGAAGGAGGACTACTATTCCATTACTGGACCACTCCATTACTGGGCCTCCTAGCACAATTCTGGAAGTAGCTGCCATTTTCTAAGCAGCTGCATTGAATTATGATTGCTTGGAAAAAGGTGGTTACTTCCAAGATGGTGCCAAGCAGCCTAGAAACAGAATGGCATGTTTTGTTTCCCTAACCCAAGCTCCAAAAATCTTCAAAAGGCAACGTAAAATGAGGAGTGTGTTTATTTAATTTATTTCTACTTACATCATGCTTGAACTAAGATGTCAGCAAGTAAATGACATCACACTAGAAAATTAACATTCATACGATAGTAACATACTTGAAAAAGAAACTTAAATTCATCCTTAAGGCAAATGAAATAGCTTACATATGTTATTACTGAATGGAGAGTAATTTTAATAAATCCAATATAACATTTGAACTTTCAAAACCTAGCAAAAGCATTGCTTATAAAAAGATCTAAAGCATGGGATATAAATATTGCACATGTTTGTATACTGCTTTGCAAAGTTTGCTAGTAAAGGACATTTAGCTTACATAAAAAAGATAATGTTGACAAGAGTAAATAAAAATATGAATTATTTTTTAAACAGTGATTTTCAGTTAAGATACAGATGCAGCTGTGGAAAGGAGAAAATATAATGGCATAGTTAAAGACCAGTTCTTCTTGTATCATATTGAAATGTTTATTATCAGTTAATTTATCAATTCACGCTGATAAAGTATATAAACTAATTGGGGTAGGACTTCTTTCTAAGCAAACAAAACTGGAAATAAGTAAAACCAAAGAACAAATTTTTCATAGCTCACATTATAGTATTAATTAAAAAATGATTGTGATTACATCCACAAGAGTTTCAGCAAGTATTCCATTTTCAGATAAGGAGACTCACTAGGGAATCTGAGATCTTTGATCCATTTTCTTGAAATTCCCCTGTGCAAAAGGGAAGACTTACCATTTTTGCCATTGGAGCTGTGGTATACTTGATCTAATAATCTTAATAATCTAAACATTCTTGGAGACTCCAAAAGATTAGACAAGATATTTACATTTGTGAGGTCTATAATTAAAATAGTCCTATATAATTAGTGTTCTTCTATGGTGAATAAATCACATAAGCCCCTGAGAAACTGTAAAAAATAGAACTTTATTGTGTTTCTATTTGTCACTATTTGAAGAACCGTAAAGAGAATGTTTAATGAAAACAAATCCCATCTCTGGAACATTCCTGTCCTTTCTGGCAGGATACTTTATCACTAAACAATTTCCCAATCACAATAACTTCCAACGTTTTACTTATGTATTATATAGATATATAGATATAGGTGTGTGTGTGTGTGTGTGTGTGTGTGTGTGTGTGTGTGAATCCCCTTGGGATTATGTGGAGTTTTGCATGAATTGGTCATAAAATGTGCTCAAATTTCATCTAAGTGACAATAGAAAAACACAGTTTGCTGAAAATAATAGTACACAAACATTAGATGTTGCCATGGTTTAATTGCACATAACATGTAAACATTCACAGTGCAGGGAGGAAAAAGTATGTGAGCCCCTAGCCTAATAACATCTCCAAGAGCTAATTGGAGCCAGGAGTGAGCCAACCTTGACTCCAATCAGTGTGATATTGGTTGTGTTGCTGACAGATGTTCTGCCCTTTAAAAATACACACCTGTTGTGGGTTTACTGGTTTCAAGAAGCACTATCTGATGTGAACCATGCCTCGCAGAAAAGAGCTCTCAGAAGACCTATGATCAAGAATTGTTGACTTGCATGAAGCTGGAAAGGGTTACAAAAGTATCTCCAAAAGCCTTGATGTTCATGTGTCCACAGTAAGACAGACTGTCTACAAATGGAGAACGTTTAGCAATATTGCTACTCTCCCTAGGTGTGGTCGTCCTGTAAAAATGACTGCAAGAGCACAGCGCAGAATGCTCATGAGGTAAAGAAGAATCCTAGAGTGTCAGCTAAAGACCTACAGAAATCTCTGGCACATACTATTTTTGTTGACACAGCTACAATAAGGAAAACATTAAACAAGAATGGAGTACATGGGAGGACACCATGGAGGAAGCCATTGCTGTCCAAAAAAAATATTGCAGCACGTTTGAAGTTTGCAAAAGAGCACCTGGATGTTCCACAGCATTACTAGCAAAATATACTGTGGACAGATGAAGCCAAAATTGAGATCTTTGGGAAAAACATACAACACTATGTGTGGAGAACAAAAGGCACAGCACACTAACATCAAAACCTCATCCCACATGGCGGAGGGAGCATCATGGTTTGGGGCTGCTTTGCTGCCTCAGGGCCTGGACGTATTGTTGTCATTGATGGAAAAATGAATTCCAGAGTTTAAGACATTTTGCAGGAAAACGTACGACCATCTGTCCGCCAACTGAAGCTCCGCAGAGGATGGGTGATGCAACAGGACAATGACCCAAAGCATACAAGTAAGTCAACACAAAAATGGCTTCAACAAAATACGCACAGAATACGCCCTCTGGCCCAGACAGAGTCCTGACCTCAACCCAATTGAAATGCTGTGGCATGAACTTAAGAGAGCGATTCACACCAGACATCCCAAGAATATTTTTTAGAGATTTTTAGAGATTTTATTAATATTTGTAGGCCGCCCTTTTCCCTGAGGGGACTCAGGGCGGCTCACATAAAATCGGGGAAGGGGAGATACAGACATTAAGATAAGACATATAATAAAATAATAAACAACATACATTCATCATTCGGGAGGGGAACTATCCTTGTCCCCAGGCCTGACGGGCGAGCCAGTTCTTCAAGGCTGTGCGGAAGGCCTGGACGGTGGAGAGGGTACGAATCTCACGGGGAGCTCGTTCCAAAGGGTCGGGGCTACTACTGAGAAGGCCCTCCTCCTTGTAGTTGCCAGCCGACACTGGCTGGCCGATGGGATACGGAGGAGGCCTAATCTATGTGATCTTATTGGTCGCAGGGATGTAATTGGCAGAAGGCGGTCTCTCAAGTATCCAGATCCACTGCCATGTAGGGCTTTATGGGTGACTAATAGCACCTTGAAGCGCATCCGGAGATCGACAGGTAGCCAGCGCAGCTCGCGGAGGATAGGTGTTATGCGGGTGAACCGAGGTGCACCCACAATCACTCGCGCGGCCGCATTCTGTACTAGCTGAAGTCGCCGGATGCTCTTCAAGGGCAGCCCCATGTAGAGCACGTTGCAGTATTCCAGCCTAGAGGTCACAAGGGCCCGGGTGACTGTTGTGAGAGCCTCCCGATTCAGGTAGGGTCGCAACTGGCGCACCAGGCGAACCTGGGCGAATGCCCCCCTGGTCACAGCCATTAAATGGTGGTCAAACGATAGCTGTGAGTCCAGGAGGACTCCCAAGTTGCGAACCCTCTCTGAGGGGTGTAGAATTTGACCCCCCAGCCTGAGTGATGGAATATTGGTCGAATCTCTGGGAGGGAAACACAACAGCCACTCGGTCTTTTCTGGGTTGAGCACGAGCTTGTTAACCCTCATCCAGTCCATAACAGCTTCGAGGCCGCGGTTCATCACGTCTGCCGCTTCATTGAGTTGGCACGGGGCGGACAGATACAGTTGAGTATCGTCCGCATATTGATGGTATCTAATCCCGTGCCTGCGAATGATCTCACCCAGCGGTTTCATGTAGATGTTGAATAGTAGGGGGGATAAGACCGAGCCCTGAGGCACCCCATAAGTTAGGGGCCTAGGGGACGATCTCTGCCCCCCCACTAACACCGACTGCGACCTGTCCGAGAGGTAGGAGGAGAACCACCGCAACACGGCGCCTCCCACTCCCACCTCCCGCAGTCGTCGCAGAAGGATACCATGGTCGATGGTATCGAAAGCCGCTGAGAGGTCGAGGAGAACCAGGATGGAGGAATGTCCTCCATCTCTGGCCCTCCAGAGATCATCGATCAATGCGACCAAAGCGGTTTCTGTGCTGTAACCGGGTCTGAAGCCTGACTGGAAGGGGTCTAGATAGTTTGCTTCCTCCAAGGACCGCTGGAGCTGGAAGGCCACCACCTTCTCAACAACCTTCCCCAGAAAGGGGAGGTTGGAGACTGGACGATAATTATTAAGGATAGCTGGATCCAAAGATGGCTTCTTCAGGAGGGGTCTCACCACCGCCGCTTTCAGTGTTTGCTACACGGAAACAGTTTTGTGAAGAGGAGTGATCCAAAATTACTCCAGATCGTTGTGCAGGTCTGATACACACACACACACACACACACACACATCTGATCTGATAAATAAATACACACACACACACACACACACACACATTTATATACATACACACACAGACACACACACATATATGTATATAAAACATGTTCCTCAGCTCTTCAGGGTTGAATGCAATTTTCCCTAAGAGAAAGCTACAAGGATTAATATGCTAAGTAGTATTATTATAACTGTTTCATCTGCTTCGACCTTCCTATAATCAAAGGGCAAAATTTATTCAAATTTAATATAAGGCAAAGTACAGATGTTACAAAATATTTATTTTATGGGTACTAAAGCTGTAATAAATCTAACATGCATTACAACACATTTGTACAGGGGTTTACTTGGCCAGAGCAAGCAAATCAAATCTGAAAGCTTTGAACCAATATCCTCTCAATTTATCACACCATTTCTACTAAGTAACTTATTTCATAATCGTGTTTTTAGTATTTTTTTCATTAGTGTTTCCAAAAACCACTAACCATAAGTAAAAAAATTCCCACTTCATTATTACAACACACAGACACACAGTACTGTATATATTTGGTTATTAGTTTTTTTATATTGATTATCTAAAAGGAGATAAAAAACAAACCCTGATCACCTCTCCTAATTTTTTCTTATGATTTGATACAATATGATGCATTTTTAATTAGTTCTCACAACTCCACAATCTCAACAAATGAAACCTAAACATCTGACCCATCAATAGAAAATATATGGAACTCAGGTTTGAATGGCTGGACTTTAGTTGTTACCTTAGCTTTGTTGTTTTCCTGCTGATTACTATATTAATAATATTGGCAATATTTGGGAGAATGAAGTTTGCTATTTGCCCTGTCAATTTTGGTTGGGCTTTCTTCCCTGATGGCCTTTTATTACTGTATATACTCGAGTATAAGCCTAGTTTTTCAGCCCACTTTTTGGGCTGAAAAAAGCCGCCTCGGCTTATACTCGAGTCAGTGAAAAATTTGCCCGAAATGGAGGAGAAAAAGGGGCGGGGCCATGCCGCTGGGTGACACTCGTGAATGGCCCAGTGCCCCTGTGAGTTTCCCCTCCCTCTGTGTCAGTTTGCCGCGCAGCGCGCACCGCACCATCCCCCCTCCTCACGTTCTAATGTAATGCAGGGCTGTCTTACGATTCCCCTTCCTCCCCCTCCTGCCGCTCTGCAACGATGTCCCACCTCCTCCTTGTTATGGCAAGCAGCCACATAGCGATGTCCCACCTCCTCTGGTACAGTGATCCAATGATAGGAATCAGTGTGCCGTGTGTCATGAGGCGGGACATCGCTCCCGCGGCTGCACGGGACATCATCATCACAGCGGGACATCAGCATCATGAGGTGAGTGAAGTATTTCATTGAATACACCGCTAGTTTACTGTTTTTCTTTGAAATAAATATTCAAAAACATTATTGGTATCTATTTTTATTTTTGAAATTTACCAGTAGCTGCTGCATTTCCCACCCTAGGCTTATACTCGAGTCAATAACTTTTCCAGTTTTTTGTGGTAAAATTGGGTGCCTCGGCTTATATTCGGGTCGGCCTATACTCGAGTATATACGGTAGACTTTTTTTTAATTGTTTACCTGGTGTTGTTTCCTGCTTCTCTGAATGTTGATTGACACCATCTAGTGTCCATATGGACTAAAGTGATTTATAAATTGTATAAATAAATAAAATCAATTGCTATGTGCAAGGCAAGAGATTAAATAATGGTCAAATATATTTCAAGACTGATTATAACATTTTAATCAATTTTTTTCTCTTCAAAATTAATACTTCTTAAGCACACCAACCAGCGTGCTAAAATACCAAGAACATATGTTCTAAAATTCCCTAAAATGGTTGGATTTATAAATGCTAAATGTCTTGAGCCAGGATATCTGAAAGAAGTGAGCCCGCTGCCAATATAAGACTATCTTTGAAGATATGGTTTTATGTTCCACCAAAGAAAATTTCAGATTGGTAGATACAAAAAACACAGCTTTTGAAGCAGCTCTTTGTGAAATGACTTTGTAAAAAAAATCCCCAAGATAGACTTAGATAGCAATAGCATTTACATTTATATACCACTTCACAGTGCTTTATAGCCCTCTCTAAGTGGTTTACAGAGTCAGCATATTGCCCCCAACATTCTGGGTCTTCACATTACCGACCTTGGAAGGATGGAAGGTTGAGTTAACTTTGAGCTGGTCAGGATCAAAATCCTAGCAGTGGGCAGAGTTATCCTAAAAACTCCATTCTAACCATTGCACCACCATGGCTCCTAGATTCCATTTCTACTAAGTTTTCATAAAAATCCTTTCAATGACTTCTAAAGGGTTTTACTATTATTTTGACTTTTTAAATTTTGTGTGCATTTAGGTTGTAATGTTACTACATTACTGTTTTAACTTTGACTGTTGCATACAACTTTATTCCATCCTGGAAGATGGAGTAACAAAGAAACAGATTTAAAATACTTATTAAATGATTTAATACATATGATTTAATACATAATTAATTAAATCAACCTTGAAGCAATAAGGGGAAACATCAAAAAGAATCATAGGCAGATTATATAATAATCAGCCTCACTTTGAGAATGACCTTTGTGCTGCCACATTAGCTTATATCAGCACCTAAGCTCAGCTGAGTTGATTATACTAATTAAGAGTTAAATGAGTACTTTGTCTTGGTTTCATGAGAATCATGCCACCACTTGTACATGAATTAAACTTAGGCTAACATGAAAAACATGTTAAGAGCAAAAGTGTCTGTTAGTGCCTGTTCAAAGTTACAACAGCACTGAAAAAAAGTTGTTTACAACCACTTTTCACAATTTATGACCATCACACCATCCCCAAAATAATGTAATTTACATTTGAATGCTTGACAACTGGGTCATATTTATGATGATCGCAATGTCCCAGGATTACGTGAGTATCTTTTGCTACCTTCTGACAAGCAAAGTCAGTGGGGAAGCCAGATTCATTTATCAACCACGTTACTAATTTAACAATTGCAATGATTCACTTAACAAAAGTGGCAAGAAAAGTTGTAAAATGGGATAAAACTCACTTAACAAATGTCTCACTTAGCAACATAAATTTTGGGTTCAGTTGTGGTCATACATTGAGACTATGTACGGTATATTTTTAAAAATTGTCAACTCTATAAATGCCTCATAATGGTTAAAATGCCTAATGTATGATTATATAGCCTATCTTAGTTTGATACACAGGTCTTACACATGACCTTGGTACACCGCAACCATCATAAATATAAGCCAGCTGTCAAGCATCCCAATTTTGGCCATGTGATTATTGGGATGATGCAATGGTCATAAATGTGAAAAACAATGTCACTTTTTTCAGTACCATTGTAATTTCGAATGGTCACTAAATGTATGGCTGTAAGTCAAGGATTAGCTGTTACTCCATTTTCCCCCTCTGTACATTATCAATAATTAGGATGTTCCAAGACATATCGGTAGATATGAGTAAGCCATACCATGACTTATGAATTTATCTACATTTTATCTCAGATGTATGATGTACCTGGAGGTTAATTGCCTGTAATTCTCTTAGTGTGTGTGGATTACTAAACTAATGACATCAATTTATTTTATTTTATTATTTATTAGAGCTGTGTACCATCTATCATCTAGAGGCAATTAAGGTGATAGGTGGTGGTTTACTAATGTTAAATGTTAAATCAGTAAGCATAAAAACAATATAATAATAATAATAATAATAATAATAATAATAATAATCAGATAGACTGATTATTGATACTGATAGACTTTACCTGCCCCGAAAATCAGGTGGCAGAGGATTATTACAAGTGAAGCAAACTGTTGAAGAAGAAAAACATGCACTGGCTGATTATTTAAAAGAAAGTCAAGAACATCTATTAATCGAAGTAAAGAACAAAAATCTACTGAAGGCCCAACAGACGAAACAAGAATACAGAAAAGATGTGATAAAATCAAGAATGGAGAGTTGGCAGAACAAAGCACTGCATGGCCAATTTCTGGAAAAAATAAAAGATAAAGTGGACAGTGAACAAACTTGGTTATGGTTAACAACAGGTACATTAAAGAAAGAAACAGAGTCACTAATCCTGGCTGCGCAAGAACAAGCTATCCGCACAAATGCCATTAAGGCCAAAATCGAAAAATCCTCTGATGATGCCAAATGCAGACTTTGCAAAGAAGCTGATGAAACTATTGATCACATACTTAGCTGCTGTAAAAAAATCGCGCAGACTATAAATTGCGGCACAATTCAGTAGCACAAATGATCCATTGGAATTTGTGCAAAAATTATAATATTAAAACAGCAACAAACTGGTGGGAACATCAGCCTGAAAAAGTCACCGAAAATCAGATGGTCAAGATCTTGTGGGATTTCCGTATACAAACCGACAAAATACTGGCGCATAATACACCAGACATCACACTGGTTGAGAAAAATAAAGTCACAATCATAGACATCGCAATACCAGGTGATAGCAGGGTCGCCGAGAAGGAACATGAAAAAATCGCAAGATACCAGGACTTAAAAATCGAAATTCAACGACTATGGCACAAACCAGCAGTGATAATTCCAGTGGTAATTGGCACACTGGGTGCTATTCCAAAAGCACTGGAATTACATTTAAAACAGTTAAAAATTGACAAAATCACCATCAGTCAAATGCAAAAAGGCGCACTGCTTGGATCTGCACGCATATTACGAAAATACGTTACGACGTCCTAGGCCCCTGGGTGGGGCCCGACTAGTAACCAATGCCAAATCCGGCGAAACAACTGGCCGCTGTGATACAATTGTATAATAATAATCAGCCAACAAAATGACAAAAATATAGTGCAGATGAAAACCGTGCCATAATGGCCTGTTACTACAACTCAGAGCCAGAAAAAAGAGGTTATTTAAAGCGAATGTATGAATTATGGAAACAACAATATCCAGATTCAAATGTTAGTGAACAACGACTAGCAGATCAAAGGCGATTTATTATACGGAATAAAGTGTTTAGTGAAGTTGAACTTCAGGAAATTCAGGCAAATTGCAAAACCAAAAAAACAATATCACAAGCGGAAATAACTGATATTCAAGACACAACTAAAGACATTATAGTAGAATTCCCAGAAGAAGCTCTCGGGGAAGAAATAACACCACCACCACTAGAACCAGTTATCACTGAACCAACTGATGAACTAACTCAAAAACAAAAAGAATTGAAGGATAAGATCATGGAGCATTTTCTGCTTAATGAGGAAAGGCAACGTTTACCATCACTAAAAACTGTGCCTAAGAAAATTTTGGCCCCTATCATGAAAATGGTTAATGCAGTGTTTTCAACAATTGAATTGGGATCCATCTTGGAAACGAACCAGTTAATGTACAGCGCAACTGTAATAGTCACTAATGAACTAGGCATTAAAATCAAAGTACCTAGTCACACAACAGAGAAAGCATCAAAGCCAAAGTGGAAAATCCGTTTAGAACAAAAAGTCAAAAAATTAAGGGCAGATGCTAGTAACTTAAAGAACATGCATGAGCAACAGCTTAAAAACAACAAAATCATAGATCGGCTAATCAGAAGATATAGATTGGATACAAGAAACATCAACGAAGCTGTAGAGATTGTAAAACAGCAGATAACAGCAACAGCTAGAAAATTGAAAGATATGAGGCACGAATCATCCAATATAAACAAAATCAGCAATTTCGATCAGACCAACGGCGTTTTTATCAAAGTCTTAATGTGAATGGTGACACCAAAAATGAAAAACCAGAAAAGCAGGTCACAGTTGAATTCTGGAAAGAATTGTGGGAAAATGCAAAGGACTACAATAAGGAAGCAAAGTGGATACATGACTTTGAGAAAAACATTGGCAACAAACAAATGCAAGTATTAGAAATAACTGAGATGGTCAAAAATCGAGTAAAAAAGGTAAAGAATTGGACATCACCTGGAAAGGACCAATTACATGGTTTCTGGCTCAAATATCTGACCAGTTTACATGCAATATTGGCCAGGCAACTGAATGAAATTTTACAAAAGGGCCAAATTGATGAATGGTTGACAACTGGAAAAACATACTTCATTCAGAAAGATGCAACTAAAGGAACAACACCTGAAAACTACAGACCAATAACATGCTTGCCAACAACCTTCAAATTACTCACAGGCATTATTGCAGATAACATGATGGATTATTTGGAAACAAACAACATCTTGCCAATAGAGCAAAAAGGCAACAAAAGAAGAAGCAGGGGCACAAAAGATCAGCTCCTAATTGATAAAATGATATTAGAAAATTTTAAGTACAGAAAAACGAACTTGAATATGGTCTGGATTGATTACAAAAAGGCATTTGACTCACTGCCACATAGTTGGATCATAAAATGCTTAGAAACAACTGGCATTAGCAAAAATATTACATCCTTTACTGAAAAGGCGATGAAACAATGGAGAACTGAGTTGGCAGTAGGGAATGAGATCTACGGAATGGTTAATATCAAGCGAGGAATTTTCCAGGGTGATTCACTTTCACCTCTTCTCTTCAATATCGCAATATCACTATCAGTAATCTTTAAAAAAAAATGAAATTAGGCTACCAAACAGCCAAAGAAGCTGAAAAAAATTCGCATTTACTATATATGGATGATTTGAAACTCTATGGAAAGTCAGAAATAGAAATCCAATCATTGACAAACATAGTCCGAGTATTCAGCACCGATATTTCAATGCAGTCTGGCATGGAAAAATGCGCCACTGTATCCATAAAAAGGGGCAAAATCACTGCATGTGAGGGAATTGAAATGCCCAATGGCCAACTAATTAAATGCAACAAAATGAAGCCTACAAATACTTAGGCATTCTGCAGTTGGATAACATCAAGCATGGAGAATTAAAAACTATTGTCAGGCGAGAGTACACCAACAGAGTTAGGAAAATTTTGAAATCTAAATTGAATGGTGGAAATACAATCAAGGCCATAAATACCTGGGCAATACCAGTTATAAGATACACAGCTGGTATAGTTAACTGGACACAAGCTGATTTGGACATTTTGGACTGAAAAACCAGGAAACTAATGACAATGCACTACAGTTTACATCCACATGGTGATACTGATGGACTGTACCTGCCCAGAAAATCAGGTGGCAGAGGATTATTACAAGTGAAGCAAACAGTTGAAGAAGAAAAACATGCATTGGCTGATTATTTAAAAGAAAGTCAAGAACATCTATTAATCGAAGTAAAGAACAAAAATCTACTGAAGGCCCAACAGACGAAACAAGAATACAGAAAAGATGTGATAAAACCAAGAATGGAGAGTTGGCAGAACAAAGCACTGCATGGCCAATTTCTGGAAAAAATAAAAGATAAAGTGGACAGTGAACAAACTTGGTTATGGTTAACAACAGGTACATTAAAGAAAGAAACAGAGTCACTAATCCTGGCTGCGCAAGAACAAGCTATCCGCACAAATGCCATTAAGGCCAAAATCGAAAAATCCTCTGATGATGCCAAATGCAGACTTTGCAAAGAAGCTGATGAAATAGTTGATCACATACTCAGCTGCTATAAAAAAATCGCGCAGACTGATTATATAAATTGTGGCACAATTCAGTAGCACAAATGATCCATTGGAATTTGTGCAAAAATTATAATATTAAAAAAGCAACAAACTGGTGGGAACATCAGCCTGAAAAAGTCACCGAAAATCAGATGGTCAAGATCTTGTGGGATTTCCGTATACAAACGGACAAAATACTGGCACATAATACACCAGACATCACACTGGTTGAGAAAAATAAGGTCACAATCATAGACATCGCAATACCGGGGATAGCAGGGTCGCCGAGAAGGAACATGAAAAAATCGCAAAATACCAGGACTTAAAAGTCGAAGTTCAACAACTATGGCACAAACCAGCAGGGGTAATTCCAGTGGTAAATGGCACACTGGGTGCTATTCCAAAAGCACTGGAATTACATTTAAAACAGTTAAAAATTGATGAAATCACCATCAGTCAAATGCAAAAAGCCGCACTGCTTGGATCTGCACGCATATTACGAAAATACGTTACGACGTCCTAGGCCCCTGGGTGAGGCCCGACTAGTAACCAATGCCAAATCCGGCGAAACAACTGGCTGCTGTGATACAATTGTATAATAATAATATACAATTAAACAGTGGGGAGGACTGGAGCAAGATGCATACAAGTTATTGCTGTTGGAGAAAAAAGTGTAGACTTTTTCAGGCTAGCCACAAGAGAATAATATGAAATTCCTTCCACATAGTAGCAAGATGAAATATGGGAACTGGTTCTACATTATGTAGAGTCTCTGGGATCTTGCTCTTATATCAGACTAATGTGAACTACTACTTCATCTTGTTGCTGTCAAATGATGTATTCTGGCATCTTGCCTTGATCATATTCCCTGCCTTGGACTTTGAATTGTACATACAGGCTTGTTCAATAGACTGCTACCAGTGACTCTACTTCTACTGGAGAGATGTGATCACACACTTAATTAATTGTGACACTTTATCACTTACTCATCCATCTTTAAAAATGGCATTTAAGTTTAAAGTTACCTTCAAAACAACCGTCTTGCTAAGAAAAGTATTTCTGTTTTGCATTCAAATAACTCAAATAAAAAAATCTGTCATGTTACGGATATTATTCTGAATAGGAAATGATTACCAGGAATTGTAAATGCAGAACACACAGATTATATTTTTATATTGATAATTCCAATAATGAATAAAGAACTTAAATAGATGATAATGTTGGAGCCAAGTCTAGATTGACAGCTGCTTTGCTATGAAATGAGAATTAGCATTCAGGTAAAGGTACAATTTTCTAACTTGGTTCCATCTCTTTTTAATACCGGCAGAATGTTATTACTTAATATAGAGGAAAAGTTTAAACAAAAACGTAAATGAAGTGAACCCAGCAATGCCATTTTTCCAGCTCAAAGAAATAATGGAAATAATCCTGCTGAGAACAAAAAAAGCATGTGGTCACATGGTTTAAGATTTTAAATGAAAACAGAAGGGTCTCAGTGATTCATTAGGACTTGGAAAGGCAGGGAAGCAATTGTATGCTTAGTTGCTCCCTGTATTCGGTCAGCAGTTATGTTGTTAAAAATTGCATCATATGAAGAATTTGGCAGAGGGCTCATGATTAAGTAATTCCATGCCCATTTAGAACACAACAGTGAGTAATCCATAGTCTAACAGCCAGTGCTAAGCAGCTAAACTATGAAATTAACTAGCAAGGTATGATAATATCCTGTTTTCCATTCCATTCTGCTTCTGCAATTAATTTTCTCTCTTCTTTTCTCTAATATACATATACATGAGAGCTACTACCTTTCTGTAACAGATTTTCAGGGTGCATGGGAAGCCACAGAGGGAGGGAAAATTACTTTGCAGATAGACACTAATCTATTTACAAAGCTGCCACAATTAAGCATATATGTTACAATTATTATAATTGATTGTAGGTTGAAATTATTCAACCTTTATTAATGATATTTTCCTACTTTTAAAAATAATTAATTTTAAACTCTAAGCTAAATGAGCTTAGCCCAAACAGAATTGATTCAATTCAGTATCAAATGACCCTCAAAAGAAAATTTATTTGCAGCTTCTACAAACAACAAATTTGTGGCCCTATTATTTTATTAAAGAGGCAGTTTGGTGTCGTTGGTAATGCACCAGGTTAGAAAACCAGGAGACTGTGAGTTCTAGTCTTGCCTTGGGCATGAAAGTCAGCTAGGTAATTTTGGGCCAGTCATTGTCTCTGAGTCCAACCCAGCTCGCAATGGTATTGTGGAGCAAATAGGAAGAAGGAGTATGAGGTATATTCACACCCTTGGAGCTATATATAAAAAGGGACTGATAAAAATCTAGTAACATATATATTTAAAGCTATGCAAAAAACCTTACCCTTAGGTGAAGTCTTGACTACCAAGAAACAAAGAAGCAACAACACTCCATCAGTTACTGATTTCAGCTTAGTGAAGTATATATTCTAATTTAGTTTTCCCATTGCAATTCATACTTTGTAGCTCTAAGAGATACACAGAAAACTTGGAAGTAGGCAGCTCTGTTGATTACAACACATAGGTAACATCTGATTCTTTTCCTTCAAGTTTCTATTCCAGTTGGTAACTATAAAATCTATATATTTTAAAAAAATAAATTGCAGTTTGCCATTCCACAAGGCATGCCGAATTTTTCAACTTTAAATTTCCAAACATAAGTGGTGCTCGAAGGTTGACATGCTTTGGGGACTGTAAAGGTATTTTGGTTACTTTAATATAATTTAAATGTGCTTGGTAAGTAACTACGTCAATATCATAACTTTATAAAGTTTTGTTTGTTTCATAGTCTGCCGCATGTCTATGGAGATTCTCATTCATCCAGGTCATGGTTGTCCCAAAAGAGCTTTTTCCAAAGGACTGTCTTGATTTTTTGTTTTTCTTTGAAAACATTTCACTTCCAATCCAAGAAGCCTCTTCAGTTTTTCAGAAAAAGCATTGTTGGGACGGTTAGTTTGCCTTGTACCAAATCCTTTTCCTTTTGTGCTGCATCTTTTACATCCAACTGAAGGCAAGGAATGTTTTACTACTTACTTCTTTAAAGTGCTTTGAAATGATTTTTTCCTATTTAAGAAAACGCTTTGAAAAACTATTTGTTTCTCATAAACATATATTAATGGACCAATAGTAAGCAGATTAGAAAAAGTTTGAGAAAATGATCTACAACCCATACAAATATATCTCAATTGGCTTTTCCTGAATAAAAAAGTCCCCCAGCTAGATCTGTTATCCAGCAAATATTGGATTAATATACTCAATAGTATAACACCTCTGCTATATTTGAAAATGTTCACCCTCCAGAGTAAAACTGAATTGATGTAAAGCTTGAACTGAATAGGTGATATATTATATCACTGGCTAAGTAATGGACTTATCTTGTATCAGAAAAGAGATGAAGCAGCAATTCTCAATAGATTTTCAAACTCTGTTTTATAACTGTTACAAATCGGTCTCCATAGAACAGAATAAAGACTATATTCTTTGTTCTCAAATACTAGTAATATCTCTCATTGATTTACACAAAATAATTATGTACCCAACAGTGTTCTTCAATACCATAGAAGACTATGGAAGAATGAACTATTTGCAAACATTTCATCACACACCTAATTACAATACTATTTCTACACATAACATTGCTTTCTAATTAAATATTATATACTGGTTATCTTATTCAGTGAAAGTATTTAAGAATATATCTAAGCCCTCAGAACTTTTGTTAGTATGCTCTCTACTGATAATACTTATCTTAATTTATATATGAAGGATTTCTTTCCCAAAAACAATTTCAATGGAAAGTGTTTTTACTGCAAGTTCTTTAAATACTGATTCATTAAAGAAGTAGAAAATCTGGACTGAGGAAAAATGGCAGTTAATTTAGAATAAAAAGAGTTTTTCCTTTAAGGAATAATACTAACATTTCCTTTTAAAATTAATTCTATATAAGAGACTTGCAAATCATTAGCATCACTTTGTGTTTTTCAATACAGACCTCATTTTTGTTAAATTACTCACACTGAGGCTTCTTTGTGGTAAAAAGCAATTCAGTTTTCATTGGATCAAACTTATAGAGATGGATACAATTGTTGATATTTGAAATATGACTCACAGAAATTATGTGTGGTACTTTGACAAAGAAGCTATAAATGTAAATAATAAAACATCTTAAATTGGGATGTAACCAGAGGTGGGTTCCTACCAGTTCGCACCTATTCGGTAGAACCGGTTCGTCAAATCTACCGAACTGGTTAGAAGAGGTTCCACCAGTGGACCCAGAAAGCAGGCCACACCTACAGAAGAGGTTCGAAACATTTTTGAAACCCACCACTGGACATAACACTGCAATGTTCACCATATCCTCTGTTTGTAAGGCTTGTTAGACATAGTCTCCAAACCATTACTTTTTAGACTAGTTCTTTTATTTGGAATTACTATTCTTTCCTCTAACTTTGAATGAAGCATTTAAATTATTTTGTGATTGGTGTCATTTAATTTCAATATTTTCTGAGAATTTATCCCAGGTTATTTGATTTATTAACAAAATCTACAATATGAGTTCTATAAATCTTTTAAGTATTCTTTGATTAAAAGAACTTTTTTGTAGTTTCTACCAATCATATTGTTCCTGTTGATTTGGGCTGTGATTGAGGATGGAATTAATGACATCAAATATTTTATTTACTCACCAAACTGTCTAAAGAAGCAAAATGAAGTTAAGACTATTTTTTTCTGAAATGGCGAATAGTTCCAAACTACAGATTTTCTGACTTTCTTTCTATTTAAGTATTGGATTGGGTTTTTGGTTTTTTTAAACAACATTTTATCATTTAAAAAAAGAAAAGATAGAATGACAGGAAATCAATAATTAAAGCATCACTCTCCCACAAGAGAAACAAAGCTAATGAAAAGAAAACACAACAGAACATCATGATATCACTAAATAAGAATACTAGTTAAAATTACAAACAGAACTATTTAAATTAGCATCACTATTCCATGGGCAACATTTACTGATCATTACAAATTATATAAAAATCCTTAGGTTGGTCATAGGTATAATATTGTAGATGATGATGATGATGATGATGATGATGATAATAATAATAATAATAATAATAATAATAATAATATGCCCTTGTATCTAGTTGATCCCTGGAGATTTTTACTTATCTTTAATTCCAACAGTAGACAACTCTAAGCAGAAAACACTCCACCTCTTTAAGCAAAAATTAAAACAATACATGAACAATCTGCAAATGAATGCGCTATTCCTGTTTTTTTAAAAAAACAGCGTGCAGAAAGGTGTTGATACTACATTCCACAAACACACTTCTTGGAACAAGCAGTTCTTACTGGTTGGGAATTCCATACTGGTTCGACTTTCTCTGAACTCAGGAGGAATGACGGAAGGGAGAAGGCGTGAAAGTATTTCGGATGTTTTTCTGGCAGCAGCATACAACTGGTTAAATTCATCTTTCTAAACACTTCATCACTGCAAATAGTCTGGTTATATATTCTTCTGAAATGATTCAGAAGAGGAAATATAGAAAGAAGAGAACATGAACCCACTGACTTTTAAAAAAGCAGATGTATTGTTCAAGGTTTCTGCTGAGCCTTAGCACTAGGATGCAGCTACTTTCAAGAGATATATTAATGTAATGAATGTATAGGTTTTATTATTCTTTCCTATTTTTGAACTTTTAAAATTATTTTAAAGCACAGAGAGGGTATAAATTGTTTTTAAAAAACTTTTTTCAGCATCTCTCCCTGTACTAATAGAACATGTTTCTGAATTCTTCAAAATAAACTAAAATAAATAAAAAATGTATCTTAAAAGTTTTCTGAACTAGACTAGGTGTCCAGTTTTTTCCCCAGTGATGACTATTTCATGAATAATACATAGAGAACTACTTCATATACTCACTCACCATGAATTTATTTTTTAAACAAACATGTAACTTTAAATTATATTTTCTTTAATGCCTTGAATGCTGACAGCATCAAATCTACCAAAGAATTTTAAAAAAAATCAGCATCACTGATGTTATTTTTCCAAGAAGCAGAAACTTTCTATTTTGGCTTATAAAAGTAAGAGATGCCCTTTAAAAATTGTCCTCTTTTTATAGAACCACTCCAGCAAAGCAGTGTGATCAAAGCAATTTATCTATTTGATAATTTAGGATCTGCCTGAGTGGCGGCTTGACCTTTTAGAGCAGGGCAAATATTTCCAAGGAAATAGAACAAGCTGCAAACTATTTGTCAATTAACCAGAAACCAGTCTAGCATTGCCATCAAATTAAATGTTCGTCTGTAACAACCTGTGGGAGAGATGTAGAGCTTGCTCTTTAGAGTCTCTCAAGCCTGCTGTTGAAACCAACATTATTCCTTATAGATTGCAATTATCCAGAATGCAGAGGAAAAGACAGTTGGGCTGCTAAAAACATCCCACAATCCTACCTCTGTTTAATCAGCCAATATGTCAAAAAGACAAGGGCGCGTTTGAAACCTCCACTCCAGATTGCCACGCTGCAAAGAACCGAGTGCCTAACGCACCCTTCCTTTCTGACCTTTCGGTCTCCCTGCAATCTTCCTCCTTTTTTTCTTCTTCTTCAAACTGTTCGATCCCGCATCTTTACAAGCGGGAGGCAAAAGAGGAGCTCAATCTCAAATGTCAATCAACCCGCCTTGGCGCCTCCCTCCGCGGCACCGCTTCTCTGCGCTCACCTTGTGATCCAGGACGCTGATGTAGCCTTCCAAAAGACGGTCGGCGAGGCCGGGAAAAGGCCGCGGGAAGGCTGTACTCGAGGGCCGCTGGTTCTCCGGGTTCTGAAGGGGGATGGTCGCCGCCACTTGCTGCTGGACTTGCTCTTTCAAGGCCCTTCTGCCGCTGGCACCGTCATTGCCGCCACCACCGCCGCTGCCTCCGCTCCCGATGCTGCCGTACATAAGCAACAAGCTCGTGCACATGGTGGTGAGCGCTAAAGACACAGCCAGCCCATGGCGCTGTAAGGAGGGAGGGGCAAAGAGAGGCTGAGAACCCGCTAGGCGCACAGCTCGGGTCAGGGCTGAGCCGGCGAGAAGTGGGCAAGTGAGGTGGGAAAAGCGCTAGACCTCAACAGCACAGCGGACTGCGGCGGCGGCAGCAAAGTAACGCTGCTCGGCCGCCGGGCTCTCCTCTCTCCCGTGGAGCTTACACGACGTTGCTTCACAGCCTCCCTTCTCCCCGCTGCTCTTCTTCGCGCGACTCGCAGCGGCGCCTTAAGCCTGCCTGCCTGCCTCTCTCTTGATTTCCCGCCGGTTCCCCCACCCCCCACCCCCGCTTCTCCTTGCAATTAGGCAATGCCGCAAACGGCCGGGCGGACTCTTGGCCGAATTGGCAGCGAGAACCGGCCATTCTCTCTCTTCCCCTCAGGATGCCGAAGGGAGCGCGCACACACCCCGGTGCACGCCCCTCGGTGAAGCGGGTCGCAGGCTGTGGAAGTTTGGACTTCTTCTGGAAGGGTTGTTTCTTAAAAATATATATGTATTTCCCGATAAATTCGAAATAAAAGAGAGCTGAGGGACTGCGAGGAAGAAGGTTGCTCGCTCGTCTCGTTTTTTGCAAATTGGGGCGGAAAGACCCAGCGCGCCTAGGCTTATTAGCCTTTTTGCAAGTTCCAAAGCAAAACGCGAAAAGTGCGCTTGGAGGTTGCAACGCGTCGCCCTCTCCTCCTTTTTACTCTCGTTGCTTCTTAGCCCCCCCTTCTTGGTGTGTGTGTGTGTGTGTTTTATACACACCCCTTTGGGGCTCGCCCACCTTTCCTTTGGCATCCCCGCCGACCTCTCAATTTTGGCTTTGCGTTTGGAATCTATGGATTTGCAACCCGCCTTCTCTCTCCAAAATTAAGGCGTGAATAAATACAAATGTATATATAGCCTTAAATGGTAGGTGGGAGACCGCTGCTCTTAAGACCAAAATCTTATCCTTGCCACTCTTAGGATTACCGAGGACGACCCACATCCCTGCATTTCAAGCCGGACTCTTCTTCCCCGTCAGCCCTATAGAATACCAACGCTGCGCTGCCCCCGCTTCCCAAAGAAAGGCAAGCGACGGAAAGTTATTCGTCTCTTCCTGCGGGTTTTGCCAAATGCCCATCGGCAGCACACCCACCAGCCCCGGCTGAAATCACAAATCCAGCCTGGCGGAGAGTCTCCGAGAACGCCCGCCAATTCCCACGCCGAATCTCACGGTCTCGTTTCAGGTGGTCCTGGTGATATGGGGATCCACCGACTTACCATCAACGTCTTCATTTTTTTGCTCCCCACGTCCTTTATACCGCGATCTCAGGCTCGAGCATCTGAAATCACTTTTTCTCCTACGGCTTCCATGGCAAAGGAACCGGCGACATAGTTTCTGGCGGGAACAGCGAGCGAAAAATCCAGAGCCACGGCGAGGATCGATCCAACCTTGAGCGGCGAGAGAAGCGCGGCTCTTGCAGAGATTAGAGGCAGAATTAAAACTGGACCCTTTTAGAGTCTCCCAGTGATCTGCACAAGTACCGCCTGACGAGGCTTTCTGGGTCCTAAACCACGCCTTTTCCTATGCCTTCTCCCACTGAATTTCAGTGTGTGTAGAAATTAGCAGCTTTCCATTGGGTTTGTTCCTAGGTAGCAATCTAAAGCGCGTTTTATCAAAGCAAGAATCTGCTGCTATAAAGGAGAAATGTCCTTTGTGGTGGAGACATCATCCAAGCAATCCCAGATAGCAAAAGCTATTGGTCTGGGGAGGAATGGGGGTTCTTCAGTCTCTTATTTAATCAGTAGGCAATCTTGTAATCATCAGCAACTACATCCTTCAAAAGTATTTGTAAAATCCTGTTTTAAAGAAAACGTTCTAATTATATTATTTCCCTCCTTCCTGTAAAAGTTTTTTGGCACTAGTAACCATTGCCCCATCCCTCAAGATTTATATTTGAACTATAATAACTTACCGCATTAAAACATTAAAGTCGCCTTGGTTGTTATTTACGAGGTTGCTCTAACATCATCTTTATAAACACTAAAATAAACATTTGAATTCCTACAGCAAGCCTAGTCCTACAGCAAGCTTGTCTATATCTTATTTATTGCTTTATGTTTTTAGAAGGTAAGACTCATTTACATTCTACCATCCAGATGTATATCTAATTAATAGCATATCTTTTTTCATACCAGTCCTTTAACAGTTTAATTTACTGTTTTCAATAGGAGCTTTCTGGGTAAACAAAAATAGTTTGGCTTATTTCATGCCTTTCTTGCATAAAACCATAGTGAACTAAAGTCTATGGCAATAAGTAGATTCTTCTTATTTCCATAACTGATGTCTGTGCAATGTACTTCTTGTTATTAGTTCTCTCCCCCCCCCCCTCCCGGCTTGGTTGAAGTAGACCTTGCTGGACCAACCTAGCTATGAGTAGCATCATTGTCCTATATAATGTGATCAAAAAGTGCTCCTAGAGAAATTGTGAAAGTTACATGGATCCAGAACTAATGTGACCCAACTTTCTTCGTTAACAGCCAAACCTACCAATCCAAAGAAGATCCCAGGTGCCACAAGCAAACTACTTGTTACTACCATGTAACTTGACAACTCTTGTAAGTTTCCCCACCAAGATCAGCAAGCAAGAAAACAGAAAAAATACATCGTGCAGAGGGCTCATAGCATGTGCCACCAATAATGTTATATTTTCTTATATTTTAATATAGTATATTATATTTTAATATATTCTTATATATTTTAATGTATCTTTTAATAAAAAATAATTATAAATAGAATAGCTATTCCATTATATACATTTCTTGCTCTATAGATACCATATTTAAATGTTGGTGCTTCAGGAAATTTTTTTTAATGACATTAAAATGTCAGAATGATAGCATTTAAATAAGAAACCTCTTAATTATATCCAAAGTTCTCTTTGAATAATAACTACAGGATAATAGCAGTTTCTCTAATCTCTGTCTAATATTAAAAAAATATTTCAAGAAGGAAACTGTCTATAAACTACTTTATCCAAAGGGACAACTGGTGTCTCTTTCAAGACTGAAATTGTCAATGAATTCCACTTTTATTATTCAGTAAAATGAAATCGATGGTGCAACTGTATGTGACAAGGGTTGGCATTTAATAGAAAAAGACCCATTGAGTAGAATGGAAACTCCTCCTAGCAAGCACATCTCTCATCCCCACTAAAAAAAAATAATCCACCAAAATCTTCAGCATCCTAATAATTAAAGTGCACACTTTCATTATAATGCACTTGTGGTATATGCTGTTCTATACAGTAAATACATTGTAGACGACAAAAGCATTGGATTCTCTTTGATAAAGTGGTGCATACTTCACAAAGTCATACCTATAATATAATCTGGTGTCACCTTAAAGACTAACCCATTAGTCTTTAAGGTGCCACCAGATTCTTCTTTGGCTGTATTTGTTACAGTATATACCGTAATAGTTCAGTGATTAGATAATCAGCATATTTTATTTTAAAACAAAGATTGCTTACATGAAATAAACATAATTTTTAATTTAAAACTGAATATTATTACAAAATAGAGAGTATGAAAAATATAAAGTGCTTCATTATCTTTCAATTTTACTGGATACTTAGTGAATGAGCTTAATGAATCATTAACAGCAAATTAGTGGTGGTTCTTTGAATCTTTCCTCAATAAACCATAAATTGATAAAAAAGATAGGTCATTTTTTTTTAAAGTACTTTTCCTTCCATTAAGAGCAGCAAGCCTTTTGCTTGAAACTGGCCAAGTTCTCTGTGCTATTTCATGCCAAACAAAAACATCATATTTATGATTAAGGCTCATAGCTGTATGTTGGACATCTGTTATACAGTATGTCTAACCGAGTCATCGAGCTTATGAGTTGGGATGATAGCTAGCTAGAGTTAGTTACAGAGTGTCTTGATTAAGTGGTGAGGTTAAATTTGCTTTTAATCATTCAGTTGTCTGATTCTCAGATAATTACTTTGTCATGATGGTCATAGACACAGCATTTGGCAGCTAAGCTGCTGTGGTTGCAAACAAGTGCACATTCTGCCATATTTCTTATGTGTAGATATGATGTACCAAGGGAAATCTATAAGACAATTAGAAATAAGCCAAGTTACCTATTTTTAAACTGAGAATAGTTTGTCTTAGCTTGGTGCCTATTAATGAATTGTATGCTTATGTACATACATGAAAAGGCACAGATTTTCTTTTTTCAGAATTAGTTATTCAGTCTCAGTTTATAAACATTTCTCATGAGTTGAAAGAAGGTCAATAAAATAATTTTAAAAGTTTCTTGAATTTGCTAGATTCAATATAAAATGAGTGATGAGTTTAAAAAAAATAAAAACAAAATCTTATTATCCACCATTTAGAATTATTAATATTCTAAAGAATGGCTAACCTTCCAGCAGGGCTGGATATTTTTGTTGGTGATGTTGTTTAATCTCATCAAAAATAATATTTTGGATGAACCGTAGTGGTGGGATTGAAGTTGTAATGGGCATAGCCAAAATCATTCATTTTTTGACACTTGTGACGACACCCACATTTTTCTTTTCTAAGCAACTGTAAGATGGACAGCTCTTGTGGCAAGTCTGAACCTCATGAAGGTTTTTAAATTATACTTTCCCTGCCCTATGCAGATATAATAGTTCCTAATTAATCCTCTTATGTGATATTTTTTTTGCAAAATAAGCCTCCTAAAATGATATTGTTTGATTTTAAGCGTGTGTGTTTATTCATTCTCTAACCAAAAATTAAAATACAAGTCCAACCATGGGTTGGATACATCCCCGTTGCATAATATAATTGATTAAGGAAGCCATAACGAGTTTGTGAGAAAGTTCAGTTGTCCAGTAAAAATGTTGCAGAATAGTTGCCTGTTACTCAGGCAGTAACTGATCTAATCTGCTTAGTTTTAGCCTTGTGCTACATAGTTATTTTGCATATTTTTGTCAGTGGACCACCAACATTGGCCTATGTGATTGGTTAGGATTCACTTGCGTTCTGAAGTGCTACAGTCCAAATTTCCAGTTTATTTGTCGTCCTCAATAGAAACATGGTGCCTCTAGAGTAAGACTGATTTTTTTAAAATAGGAATGCAGATGTGAACAGGTGTGTTGCATAGAGCGAGTGACACTATTATGACACTTTCGTTTAAGGCTAATTGAAATTCTGGAGAGAAGCATTGGTATTACCGCTACATCACATTCATGTTTTAGTACTCCAGGCAATACAGTAATAATGCTTTAATGCCATGGAGATTTTCTGTTTTGCCCTAGCTGTTAGCTCTCAAAGGTACAGCTAGATAATTAGACTCTACACTTAATAGACTTAGCAAAGAAGGGGGCCCCTTTGGAAAACTAAGTGTATTATTGTTGTAGAAAATGGTTTTTTATATAGAGGAGGATGTGGAAGGAAGTTAGATAGAGTCAAAACTGAAACAACACCTTTAGTACAAATACAAATTTGATAATGTTTCTTTGTGGCTATGTCAATGCCCTACTGTGGACTGTCCACGATTTTATTATAAGGGAGACCTATGGTCCAATCAATTATAAAATAACAGTATTCTGTGAGAGTCTGCTTTATCTTTTATTAGTATTTGTCTATATACACAGATGCCATAAAACACATTGAGTCTTAGAATTATTATTTCAGGGAATATTCCTTCCAGATTCAGATATTATTTGCAAATAGATGAATTTCATTTGCATTTAAAGGGAGACACAAACCTCTTCCCATCATTCCTTATACATTTCAATTTTCCATGAAATATTTTGGATTAGTATTAGAACTTCTGTGATGGCTTAGAAGAGCTAACATTATGGGAAAAAGGAACAACGTTTTTTTTCTTTATGCATGCATGTGAGAATGTATACTCTATTTTTCGGAGGATAAGATGCTCTGGGGTGTAAGGCACACATTAGTTTTTGGAGAGGAAAACAAGAAAAAGCAAATTCTGTCTCTGCCTACCAGCATCTATCTGTATTCATCTGGCTGGCGTCCTTAGCAAATAGCCTGATCAGCTTCAGCATGTTACTGTAGCCTGATTCAGCGCAAGCAGCTGATTGGTGGTTGGATCGGCCTCCCAGTATACCACCAATCAGCTGTTCCAAGCTGCGGGGGCCACCACAGCCTATCAGTGTCGATTGCCGCCTCTGTGTGTCTCATTTTTGGCTCTGTGCATCACATTTTTAGCCTCCACATGCCCCATTTTTGGCCTCTGCACATCATATTTCAAACTGTTCCAGGTGGTGGGGATTGCTGTTGCCACTGCTGCCAATCGCCACTGTCTGGAACCAGCCAAAAATGCAACACACAGGGGCCAAAAACAGGGCGTGTGGAGGCTGAAAACACGACACGCAGCATTCGGCAGCGATCGGTGTGACAATCCCCACAGCCTAGAAGTGGCTGTAAACAGGGCATGTGGAGGCCAAAAACGCGATTCACGGAGGCGAAAAATGGCCAAAGGGTGGGGCCAGTTGGTGGGCGGGGCTTTGGCAACATTTGCTGTATAAGACGCACAGAGAGGTAGTACCACCCACTTTTGAGGGGGGGGGAGTATATCTTATACTCCAAAAATATGGGTATGTGTATAGTGTACATCAACACCTAAGCATCAGTGTAGAACACTTCTTATTCCTCATTGCTAAAATTAACAATGCTCTCATTGTTCACTGGGTCTTTCACTTCTGCCCATGTAAATGTTTCCCTGTATTAGTTCCAAAATCAGCCTTTTATCATCTGTCTTCTTCATTGATAATGCCTTCAAACCATTGGCATGCAGAGTCTACAGCTGTTCAGCTTTATCCTTCTGTCAAACTCAAAACTTAATCTGGAATTTTCAATTTTGTGTCTCTCTATGATGATGCACAGTAGTTTAACTTTAATATTGAAAGAGAAATCTTTGCTTGATCTGTGTTTAGAAGAAAATATCCTGTGTAAGATGACATTATATTTAGACAATGACAGAAGTAATGTTTTTTTCACTTCTTGGATGACATTCTTCGAATCGCATGTGCTATTCCTTTTCCAAAGGCTGCATTTGTTTTCATGTGACTTGGGGAAGAGCAGATTTCTGAAGGATCATGAGAATGGGGTGATTGTCCATGATTCACTTTCCTCCATGATTCACTACTAAGATATAACAGGAGATCAGTAAATGTTATTCCTATCAGTGACCTTCTAAGCCAAGTCAGTGATTGAGCTTTCATTGCTACACATCCAGTCTTCATCAGAAGCAGGCAATTTACTTGTTGGCTACTTCTATCTCGGAACTGGAAGTCGGAGATAAGGCCAGTGACCTATACACCAACTTTCCCATCAGAAAACTCTCAGGATCATATTATAAGATTTAGAAAGTGGATTAGCACATTAAACCGATTAAACATTTATGTATATTATATTTATATTAAATATTTATATTATTTTCACCTCATTCAAATATTGAATGGCACATTTACAGTGATCACCATCCTCTCATACCTCAGCTGATTCCCATGTTTAAAATGTATAATTATGAGTAAATAACCTAAACATCCTAAACAAAGCCTCATGCCCAGACAACCATATCTGTTTTCTATCACACAATCATATGTGTGAAATAAGGGTAGGACAATAGAGAGGATTGTTGCCAGGGGTGAGCAGTGTGAGGATTGTTGCCAGGGGTGAGCTTCAAAAATGTTAGCAAGGGGATCACTGCCCGGTTGCTGGGTGGATGTGGCCATGGTGGAGGTGGTCCAGTTGACCTCCTGCACCACGGTGTGGGGGGGTCATTTTTGCCCTCCCTGAGCTCTGGATGCTTTCTTCAAGCCTCTGGGAGGGCAAAAATGGCCTCTCCAGGCTCCAGAGGCCCTCTGGAGGCTGGTAACGGGCCTATTTCTGGCTTTCCCAAATTCTCGTAGGGCCATTTTCACCCTCCCTGAGCCTCTGCGCACTCCTCGCACTTATCTGCATCCAAAACAGGCCGCATGGTGACTCCTGGGAGGGGCGGGAGGAGCCAGCCTGGAGTGGGATTTGTGGGTTCTTTGAACAGTACAGAATCTTAGCTAGAGGTTCTCCTGAACCCCTGCGAACCCCTAGCAGCCTGCCCCTGATGTTGCTAATATTAAGGCTACCATATCTGGCTTATAATAATCTCTAGACTAGTGAGTCTTAAAGTGTAGTCCAAAACCTCTGAAAGCAGATATCACAAGGATCTGCAAAATCAAAGTTATTTGCCACATATTCTGTAATTGGAGGAGTGTTACAAAACACCATTATAAGTCACTTTTATTCATATGGGTGTTAAAATGGGCAAATACAATAACACTCCTGATTTAAAATTATTTTAAACAAATTTCATATTTCAGAGTTTAAACGAAACAATTCTTTAAATTCTGTAATAAAAAGGGGCAGAAAAACAAGTATGTTGCACTACTTAAAATTCATGCTGTACGTCTATGTTGCAACTACATGTTGCATTCTACGCATTGCAAATTTTATGGATGGATGATTTTTTCTTCATTTTTTAATTATGCAAAGTTAAAAGATTACTGGAATCAGTATTGTATTGCAAACATTATCAATGCTCAGCAACCACAATGGTAATGAGTCCATTTTATAGATTTTTTTAAAAAAAAATTGCTCACTGATTCATGAAATGCTCTTCAAAATTCAAAATGTGGATTGAGAACTGGTAAAGAAAAATAGGAAAGATGCAATATGCAGGATCAATCAATACGATTATCCTGTTATGAAATGGAATTGTTTTTGAAATGGCAGAAGCAAACAACTAAAGAATGAGTGAAAATAAAAATGCATGGGGTGGTGATGGTGAGAGGATCAAGAAAGGATCTGCTGAATAGGCCATTTTAATACATTTTGTTTCTGAACTTTCTCCTTTTCTGAATCATATTAAAAGATTTTGGCTATTTGACAGCAAATGCTACCAAGCAACATGGGGAAAACGCACCAGTTTAAGACTGAATGTGCAACAATTTTGTTTCTTTTAAAATACAGATGGTTCTAACAATCTTACATACTAAAAATCTGCCATAAAAAAAAAATTTTTGGAAATTTTTCAACCTAAAGGCATATCTGAACTAGAGAAAGCATTTTCTATTTTTTAATTTAATTTAATTTTTTAAATTCTATTTTTAATTTCAATCTTCAGACATTAGATTTACATCTCCAAAAATTTTAAATATATTTACTGACTACAAAAGAATGCATTATCTGAATTGAGAATGCATTGCATTGAGAATTGTTTACTGAAAAAGTACGTATATATGTTACAAGAGGCATCAAAAAAATAAAGTGATAATGCTGCAACATTGCAAATGACTGGACAGCTGTTTCAAAAATATTAGGGGGTAGATGTAATACATAAAGAGCAGAACGCTAAACCAGATTTTGCTGTGTTTTAAGCAGATTTATAGTTCACATTTGTTTTTGTTTTTTGTTGTCTAGCTAAGAAATATTATAGAACTATGTTGCTCTTGGAGAAAACATTAACATAAAGAAGAAAGGCTCATCTAACTAATATGCAAAGGAGAAAGCATTAATAAAGCATGAAAAAGGACTAAAAGATAACAATATATTATGATTCAGTTTTTCACACATAGTATATCAGTAGATAGCCCACAGGGAGTTCTCCTGCTGTTACTTGCACAAACACAAACATCACTTATGAAGACAGCTGAAGCTATAGTAAGGGACAATGTGGTCCTGATGATGTGAAATCCAGGGAAGAATATATCAGAGATTCTTCAAATACCCTTGAAATTAGCTTAGCAAATACTTTTGGCGTATGTTTTGAGGGGGGAGGGGGAGGAAATGCTAAAGAGAATCTCTGGGAGATTTTATTGTCCATACTGTTGTATGATTAATTTTTTCCATATAAGGTTTTTAATTGGTTTTAAAAGATTTTATGAGTGTTTGCAACCCAGAGCCAGTTGTTTGGGTGCAGAGGTGGTATTCAGCAGGTTCTGACCAGTTCTGGAGAACCAGTAGTGGAAATTTTGAGTACTGGCCCCATTCCCATCTATTTTCTGCCTCCCGAGTCCCAGCTGATCAGGAGGAAATGGGGATTCTGCAGTAACCTTCCCCTGAAGAGATTTTACACTATCCTCCCCCTGCTATGCCCACGAAGCCACACCCACAGAACCAGTAGTAAAAAATTTTGAATCCCACCACTGGATGGGTGGACATACAAATTGAAACCAGAAAGTCAGTAGTATACTTTCTTACTATCAGGTGTTTTGATGGATGAAGTTTAGCTCTAGGTACTCCTCAACTTCTAACAATTTGTTTAGTGACATTTTGAAATTACAAACACAGAGAAAAAAGTGTCTTATTACCATATTTCACACTTATGACTGCACACCCATGATCATGGGATCAAAATTCGGGCACTTGGCAACTGGCATGTACTTATGATGGTTTCAGTGTTTTGAGGCCATGTGATCACCTTTTGTAACCTGACAAGCAAAGTCAATGGGGAAGCCAGATTCAAGTAACAATGGTGTTACTAACAAATATGCAAGAAAGGTGTTAGGAATATAATCTAATGGTTGAGTGGTAATATATAAATCATGTAACAATGCTGTACCTGTTTCTTTAAATCATGCTGTAAATATGATTGGGTGCTGTTTCCTCAATCAGCCATAAGATGGAGCAAGAATCACTGTTAGATGCTGATCTGATCTGATCGTTTTGGAAGCTGGCTGTTAGAGGTGCCGTGATCAGCGTGAGCTATTGTAAGTTTTGCAACTGCTAGCGAACTTTGTGTACCGGACTGTTTGTATGATTATGGACTATGTTATTTGGATTATTCCTTAACTCAAAGACGTTGATGACTGACTGTCTTAACTATGTATGACTTGGACTGTTTGATGGACTCTGATACCTCTATTTCCACGAAAGTAAAAGCCTACTTAAACTGAAGTGTCTCTGTATGCTGGTTTGTGTGTTCTCCAACAACACTCTCACAATGCTTCCCTGAGTGTACTCGCTCTTCCAATGGGGAGCTTACTTAACAAAAGGTTATAAAAAGGGCAAAAAAAGTTATAAAACGGCAAAATTCACTTAACAACTGTCTTGTTTAGCCATAGAAATTTTGGTTCAATTGTGGTCGTAAATCAAGGACTACCTATAATCAAAGGCACCAAGACCTCTGATTCTTGTTCTTGGATGAGAAGTGAAACATCTTCAACAAAAAAACAAAAAGTTCAGTTGTCTGTTGAAAAAACACCTTTGGGACAACCATGCCTGGATGACAGAGAATTTCCATAGACACCTGATTCTTGTTCCACTGTATGTAATTTAGTTTTATGGGCTAGGGAAGATATGAAAATAATCCTGAGATGGTTTCCTGTGAGGATAAATAGGTATAAAGCAGGAGTATCCAACCAAAACCATGGAAACACACACATGCTGACTGAATAATTGATTTTAATGAAAATTAAATACCCATGACCCATTGAGTCATCCTCTTATAGATTATTTCTTTACCTAAACAAACACAATGACCTTGGCTATATTCTTTTTGTTTTGATTGTTAAATTAAAGAAGCAAAACATTTTATTAAAGAAGAAAGATGAATAGCAAAACAAACAGACGCTTTTCATTTAACAAATTCCCTTTTGATGATGGTATGTGGTTGATCTGCCGTTGCTTAAAAACATTTAATGTTTTCATTTCTTTTTCCTCAGCTTAAAACAGTATATAGCTGACCATATTGAAATACCAGCTTCTCCAAATAAATCAGCACATTCTCAATGGTGAAGAGGGACCTCTTCACTTTCTGATAAATATGTAATTATTAGAATCATAACTGTCATTTTTGAATACATCAATGTTTATTTTTGCTACAAGAGATTTTTGAGTTCTTTCATTATCATTCACATACCATTGTAAAGCCTTAGAAGATTCAAGTTCCTAATTAAAATGAAGGCGGAATGCTGTCTTCAATTCCAACTTATATGGTGACAATCCAGAGTTCAATTTGAATCAAGGAATTCTGTTCTAGCAACTTTCCTGACAGCATTGAAGGAACAACTTTCTTTCATGATCCCACATAGCATCTAATGCAGGTGGGATTTATTTTTGCCATCATTTCATTGAAGAGAGCCAAGATATATAGTTGTTTGAGACAATTCTACAGAATTATCAAATTGAAGCGATTCAGTCTTCCCTAGTTGTTGCTGGTAAAACCAGATCTTCAGATAACTCTGTTTCATCATTTTCTGAATTTTGTCTTTTCCAACATCCAATAAAAACTCAGAATATCTTTTTCTCCCTCACTCAATTTCATGTTTTTCTTAAATTGAAATTTGAGAAAGCTTTACCACAAGGATGATTTTTTTAATGCATAAATTCTCCACATCAGCATCATTTCCTGTTTGTACAATTCTTGAAGCTGATGGAAATTGCCATAGCAAATGGTTAAAATCCCCCCAAAGGTCTCATTTATGCCACATACTGTATATCATGAAGAATCAGTCTACAGTTTCAAAACTCTCTTTCCTAATCATGGGGTTTTCATTTCAGAAAATAAACCTCACAGGTCCATCCAAATTTGCAGTATTGGAGTTTATTTTTTTCATGTTACAAAGAACATTTTCATTCACTTTGAGGGTATCTTAAACTTTGAATGAGCTGTTCTACCAACAGGAATCAATAATGCGGTGATACTAGATGATGGTACAACAATAGCAAAATCTCCATCTGCCCTATGTTTAGCAAGGATCAAGGTGGTAACAAATGTCTTTCCTGTTCTTCCTGGTACATCAATGAAAATTATTGAATGACGATAGCTTCACAAGCACTTGCACATGTAATCATATACTGCTGTTTGCTCATTATTTAGTAGGGGTTCATTTGTGTAGTATAAATCACCACAAACTTGTGATAAAATACTATTAAATTCATATTTTTGTTTAGCACATCTCCCTATATGGACTGGTTTTAGAATAGCCAATTATGCCCAAAAGGATTTCAATTTATTTTTAAGCCTCACTCACATTTTAAAGTTTCTTTTCATACAGTGTACATGCCATAATGCAACTACACTTTTAAGCTCTCTATGATGTTTAAGGGCTATCCATTCCAGTACTGCACTGTCTCAGCATTTGGAAATCCATTATCATTCATGGAAAGACTTCCCCAACTTCAAGATAGCTTATTAAGCAGCTGAAGATGTAAATTTATACTTCCGGCAAAACTGTGACGTGTTAAGATGCAGCTTATTCTATCCCCTGTAAACTGCAAAAATAAAATTTGTGGACTGTGTTTGAAGAGAAATGGCAAATTGAAAATCTAATTAAACGTGTGTCACTTTTGGTAATTTGAGAAGATAAAAATGCCTCATAAACTTAAGAAGCAGCCTCTTCCTCCTCCTCCTCCCCCTCATTCTTTTACAACAGAGATGCCTGTCATAGATGCCTGCCCAGGCCCCAAACAAAGAAGTTCTGGTAGAACAGGGAAGTGAACAGGGGTGAAATTCAGCAGGTTCTGACAGGCTCTGGAGAACTGGTAGCGGAAATTTTGAGTATTTCAGAGAACTGGCAAATACCCCCTCTGGTTGGCCCCAGAGGGGGATGAGAATGGGGATTTTGTAGTATCCTTCTGCTGGAGTGCTGTGGGAATGGAGATTTTGTAGTACCTTTCCCCTGCCATGCCCACCAAGCCATGCCCACAGAACCAGTAGTAAAAAAAATTGAATTTCACCACTGGAAGTGAGGTATCAAATGAGAAACTACCTACTTCTTCTCACCAGGTGAAAACTTTGACTAGGATCCCAATTCTGGGAGGTATAAAGAGAGCTATGTTTCCCGCAGAAATTCCTTCTGATGTCATTCCTTGTGAAGTAAGCAGTTTTGAGTAAATTAGATGAGTAGACATTTTTTCAGATCTTGGAAATGAGATTGAGAACATTGAGAGGATATATGGTGAGATCAAGAGGCAGTTAAAAGAACAGCAAGCTAAAATGGAAACAAATGAGCAAACTTATTGCTGCTTTAACTGCTTGAGACATAGCTAGATAAAAGAGCTTCTGCCAAGAAGTTTTAGAAAATATCCAAGGTCAACAGTGTATTAAAAAAAATATTTAGTTTGGCCTCTCTTATCAACATCATAAGGAGACTTTAATAGAAGATGTTTCTTGGATCTGTATCAGCTATATTGTTCTGAGTCTGTAGAGGGCAATTATCACACGTCATTTAGGTAAGTCTTTACAGTCAAATGTGACTGAAAATATGTGGATTGCTGATCAAAGCAAAATATTACAAGTGATCAGAATAAAATACTGAGAGAAGAAACAGGTGATTAGGCCAAAGTGTAAAGTATTTCACCAGGTGGCCGGACAAGGGATAAATAGTTTCTGTATTCAACAATATTTGTCTTATTCTTGCAAATAGGTATGAAAAAATAATTCAGAATGGGCTTATTAATTATCTTTAAAAAAACCTCAGTGCCACTTCTCCAGATGTAGATGTTCCACATTAGTTCACTTAGTATGATTTTGAGAGTTACAGTTGTGTCAACTACAGAGAATTTCTCTACATTGTTTTCACCACTTTTTTCGGTTTTAATTACAGGTTTAAAAATATTTTAGTTACATGCATTTGACATTTGTTTTCTCTATTTTTGATATTTCACTTTTTAGAGGTTACTTATTACTAAGATTTTCTTTAGCAATAATTTGTTATGTTTAAGATTCATTTTCTCCCATTTATGACGTATTTCAGATTTATACTTGGGATCCAGTAGTTGTTCCTCCAATGAAAACCTGCTTGGAATTTTTAAAACCATATATTTTTTCTCACGAAAACTTCAAATTTTTATTTTATTTTTTGAAAGAAAAAGAAAACAGACACAAAGTTGAAGCAGATGCATGAACAGAAGCTCTGAGAAAGTACATGTGGAGGCCCTGGGCAGCATGCAAATGGAGGCCTTCGGTGAGATGGAAAAGTAGGCCCTGGCAGAGGAGGCCATTAACGGCATGCAAAAGAAGGCCCTGGATTAGGCGTGAACAAAAATCCTGAGTAGGGCACAAATGGAAGCCCTAGCTGGCATGCAAATGGACTCCTTGTCAAGTGAAAACAAAGAAACCCCAGCCAGCATGGCAGAGAAGGCTCCCCAGCACCAGTCTGAAAGAAGATTAAAAAAAAAAACCCAACAACCCTATATTAGGGAAGCCCAGCAAAAGCTAGGCAATGGTAGTTGGTGGCAGCAAGTTGACGGGCAACCATAAGGCAGTGTTAATGAAGTAAACCCAAGCTGTGATCATGGAAACAGTGCAATGACCAAAACTTTGCAGACTGTGATAAATTCCTTCATTCAGAACCATTGTAACCTTAAAGGTTGCTGAACAAATGGACCTTAAACAACACACACACACACACACACACACACACAAACACACACACACGTTGGCATATATAATAAGATTTTTTTAAAGTACAGTTGTCTTTGAAATATAAAGCATTTGATGTTGGTGAACTCATTGGCTAAATTATTACTTTCAAGACATTTGATTTCCCTTAAAAAAATTAACGGGCTTTTTCTCGTATCTTCCTTCATATTTTTGTCTTCTTTTGTTTCTTTATAACCTAAATATTTTAAAGTCCATTCACTAAACCTGCTCGGCATTCATTCGTGATGGAATGTCAAAGGGCGGGAAAATACAGCAAAATGAAGGGAAGTTTTATTAAAATTGAAATCATTGAAATCCAACGTCTTTTTTTCCCCAAGAAACACACATTTTTCCAAATGAGAAAAGGCTTTTGGCAACAAAATGGAATGATCAGAGTTCTACAAATAGAAATTGAAGCTGTGCTAAAGGAATGGGAATTTTAATGAAAGCATCTAATTTATTGTTTAGTTATTAAATATGGAAATATTTGGATGGCATAGATACATGTTCTGTCCCCCCTTCTCCGCTCGTTAACAGACGACAGTCAGACAGACTTAAAAGGAAATAACTTTATCAGTCCTCGGCTCAGACTGGCTGCGAGCCCAAAATGAACATAAATAAAGTCTCTGGCTCTCCAGGAGAAACAGAACATTATCTTAGCTGGAACCTATGGTATATGTGGGCGACTAGGAGAACAGCAGGGACTTAAAATGGGGAAAGTTAACATAGGTACCGTAATAGATCCCTGAATCTTACAATGAGAAGATGTGGCTTAGAGACCTAATAATGAGGAAAGAAAGAAAAAACTGGGCTGTGAATGACTGTCACTGGGGGGGGGGAGGGGGGGTTGTATGTTTAAAATGGCATTTGTATCTGTATGTTTTACTTTATATTGCTATGTATGATTTGTCTTGCTTATGTCGTTGTATTTATGTCGTTGTATTTTTCTTCTTGTTTTTTAAAGGTAATGTTTAATAAAAATTATATTTTAAAAAAAAAAGTCTCTGGCAAGAAGATAACAGAATGCAAAAACAAAGATCTCTTACGGCCAAACCAGGTTTTCAAGAAGCAAAATCACTTCTCTAAGTGTCTCACAAACTCAAACAGGATCGGAACTGAATTCTCCATAAACAAACGATGAACGTTGACTTCTGCAACCAGGGCGTGGCACCATCCATCCTTTTATCTCCAGAAGACGACACTAACGAGCCCCAGCTGCATTGTTAATCCTGCATCCCGACTCAACTCACAGCAAACTTCAGATACAGTTTGTGGTTCAACAAAAAAACAAATAAAACAAATACTTAACATAATTGTTTTGCTATTATTTTTGAATTACAAGTAGTTCAGATAATAGTTTCTGAAGACAACAATTTAGTTTTGATCTATTATTGAATAGCAATAAGATTTCCAATAGGAAAGTAACTCCCCAAAGTAACTTACCTTGCTCTTTATACATATTTTATTTAATTTAGTGTAGGCATAGACACCGATCCCAATAGACAAGAATATTCTTTTTAATCTATCATCACATGATACTTATTCAAGAGAGAATTATTTTTTAAGATAATATTCTTGGACAATTTAGTGGAGAAATGTAACATTAGTCCAGTTTGAATTTCTGGTTTGCTTTCAAAATGTGATGTTGGAGAATACTCTTGAGAGTCCCTTGGACTGCAAAGAGATCGATATACAAAAGGAAATCAACCCTGACTGTTCTTTGAAAGGACACTAGTAAAACTGAAGCTCAAATACTTTGGTCACCAAATGAGAAAAGAGGACTCAATGCAAAAGAACCTGATGTTGGGAAAGATTGAAGGCAAAAGCAGAAGGGAATGGCAGAGGATGTAAGATAGTCATTGATACAATGAACATGAATTTGGGTAAACTCTGGAAGACAATGGAGGATGGGGCATGCTATGTTCCATGGGGTCATGAAGAGTTGGACACAACTTAGCAACTGACACAACACAACACATTTTGATTATGTCCCTGTAATAATATCATTAAATTTGAAAAAAATAAAAAAACTGCTGAGAGAAGATAAAAGAAATAGCAAAAGAAATAAATTAGTATGCTTTTTCAGATAAACAGATGTTCAAGTGGAGCTGGCTTAGAATACATTTAAAACATTTATCCATTGCATGATAATAGCTTATTTTTGTGTCAGAAAAAAGATAGATCACAATGTAGGATATTTGAATAATAAATAAAACAAATATTCAAAGAATACACCATAACACATTAGCTTTATGGAAGAAATTTGACCAACTGAATGCCTTGTTAAACAAATGAAGAAATGAACTTCATTTAACAAGTGAAGCAAATGTATTGGAAACCTGGAAAATGATTGACCTGTCAACTGAAACATATATGTGACAAAGTAAAATACTACCCCTAATAAAATATTCCTGAAGAAAATTGCCAATGATAATGAAATTAATCATTTTTCTGAACTTTTTAAGAATTTTTTTAATTTTAATTGAACAAAAACACAAAAAAAGAATCATCCTTCATTACATCTTGTAGAAAGCGTGTCGACTGGTTACAGATAACTTTTGTACATTTCTTCCACAGTCATTACTTACAGTTTGTATTAGATTGCACACTTTAAATAAAAAATCTTTGTATATCTTACTATGGTTTAGGTTTAGGTTTAGGTTTAATTTATTTGTATGCCGCCCTTTTCCCTAAAGGGACTCAGGGCGGCTCACAACTCAAAAAGGGAGGGGAAATGTACCAATGTACCACAATTCTCATTTGGCTACAATTATTTGAATGTGCTTTTACCTCAAATCATTCATACTTAAAGACACAACCACATAATGGCATTCATTAGCTATTTCAAAAAATCCTCCAATAACATTACACCTTTAGAGCATCTTTTAAGTAAAAGTCAATTAATAAAGTTTCTAAACCTTTCCCCCCACTTCCCCCCAACTTGCTGTTTAGGATTTGTATCCAAGTTGCTTTTGCTAATACCAGAGCATATATATATTATTAAACAATATCCATTGTCATTTCCTTGTTGTTATTATAATTGGCTAAAAATCATTTACTATTTATATCCCATCTCCTCTCGTCAGATCAAAAAAAAAAAAAACCTTACGCCTTTATGACAAGATCTAAATAAAATTTGTTAATAAAATTTATACGTCTTTTTCCCAGATTGCAATTTGTAATTTAAATCCAAATTTCTTTTACTAGTTTGCCAGTACATGTATATATCATTAAGCTGTATCCATTATCATTTCATTATTGTTATTATAGTTAATTATTTGTTAACGAATAAAAATTTAATAACAATCTAAAACAATCTAAGAATTACTAAATTCCTACTTATTAATCACCAAAATCAACTAATTTTTTATTATCAACTTTCATTGTCAACCTGTATCTTTCCAGTAACAAAACAGTCTTATCTCTCTTGCCAATTGTGGTGTTAGTCTTCTTTTTATCTCCTTTATAAGGTTTTTATAAACTTCTCTCCACATCATTTTGTTGCTTGAAGGATCTCTCAGGTAATCTCATTGCTCTCCAGCTGTTAGTAAAATTAGCTTGTCTTTGGTTGTCAATCGTGCTTCTGAAAGAATTTCTCCTCTTAAATCCATCATCATTACCATTTCTTTTTCTTCTGAATCTTAGAATCTGGGGTAGGGCTCCAGTTTGTCGAATTCCCTTTTCCATATTCCCTTCTTTCCACTTTCACCCACCTACTCAATTCATCTATTGTCTTGTCTTTATCTTCTATGTCTTCATTCTCCTCTTTAATTTTTGGGGCTCCAACCCCTTCATCTTTTGCTGTGAGGAAGACTAGTCTTTCCAACTTCTTCTCAATTCTCCCATATCCTTCCAATAGATTTTGAATTCCAGCCAAGATATTTTGGAATTTTAAGGCTCCTCCTCCAACTTTTTCAGAAATTTTATTCTACAGTTATAGGTAGAGTAAGTGGGTAGATAGATATTTTTCATGTTTAATAAATGTATCAATAATTTCAGATGTACACTTGGGAGCTGTGCGTACCCTTCATTTTATTGAAATTTGCGATACTATTAATCTGGAGAAATTTAGAAAGCTGCTTGGTCAGATGAAATAATCATAAAATGGTAGAAAAATGTGGAGGATAAAATAGATTCTACATTCCTTGAGATTTTTTTATTTTAATGATCCTGTAATCCCTTGCATTAGATGGAGTCAGGGTGACTGAACAGAGCTCCAGCATTTAGTGGCCAGATGCCCTTCCTGATGCCTACGCAGAGTTCGCAAGCAGACAATTACTCATTGCACTCAGAGAAATACCTGCTGCTACTTAGAATTGAACTCACTGTCTCCTGATTGTGAGGCAAGAGCTCCACGTCTAGGCCACCGCACCACTCCTATACTCCTGGAGATATTTCAAGCATTTTATGAAAATAAAGTCTTAATCAGTTTCATATTATAATATTATTTGGAAAGCCAGAAAGGCTCTTACCCAGTTATAAGAACTCTTCATTAAATGTTGATATTAAGATTTTAACAGTTGATATTAAGTTTTTAACATCTACATTGACAAGTTGTAATATCTTCCCAAGGTAATTCCCACAATAATATAAAGTTAGATGTTTAGATATATTGCTTCATTATCTTAATTATTTATTATGGTGCAGATTTTTTATCCTCAACTTTTGGAATAGTTAATATAGAGTTTCACTTTTTCCCCTTCACTTATTTTTACAAATGCCATAGGTTATTTATCTATTCTAAATTACATAACTTTACTATTAAAAAAATAAAGCGCTATATTATTTTATTACTACTCAATTAACTTTTTAACTAAAGTTTTGCACTGTGATCTGATACATAAGGCTATGTCAGTGATCATCTGAATATGTTAAAATAATGTTGAAGAGACCAAACATTTATCAAGACTAAAAAACTGTTGATGCATAGCTGAATACAAACTCATGGTTTGTGTTGCAACAAACACCAAGGATGAAATTTAATTTATCCATGTATATTCAAGTTAAAGTTATCACTAATAATTGTATTTTATGAGTAGGCGTCCTGTCTGATTCAGGATCTAAAATTTCATGGAAATCTCCCCCCTCATGAAGAGATAATAACAAAATATATCATATAAATAATGAAAGCACTCGTGAAATATAGCAGAGGATTCCAAATTAGGTCCATAAACATTAATCATAACAAAATAACCTGTTAAACCAAAAAAGAAAGATGTTTATGAATAAAGATCCTTTCTGTCTGTTCAAAGTATTATTCAATAAACCTGTCCAATCTAGTCTTTAACCAAAATATATTTATTAAATGAGTGTCCTGGACATATAAAGCAAAACATTGGCTTTTAACAATTTAAGGTGGTTAAACCAGTGGTGGGTTTCAAATTTTTTTAGAACCTCTTCTGTAGGTGTGGTCTGCTTTGTGGGGGTGACTTGCTGGTCATGTGACCGGGTGGGAGTGGCTTGCCGGCTATGTGACTGGGTGGGAGTGGCTTGCCAGCCATGTTACAGAGTGGGAGTGGCTTGGCAGTCATGTGACTGGGTGGGCATGGCTAACTTGTAAAATGTGGTGAAACTCATTTAACAACGCTCTTGCTTAGCAACCAAAATGTTGGCTCAGAAACTCTGGCATTTGAAGCATGCAAGTCTTAAAGCTGTCAAGTCTTAAAGCTGCACCCCTAACCCTTTAGGAAAAAAAACCCAGGGGTGTTCAAACTTGACAGCTTTAAGACTTGTGAACTTCAACTCCCAGAATTCTTCCTCTCGCTCTTCATCTTGATGATGTGCGGACGGGCGAGGGAAGGGAGCTGGAACCGATTCTAAACGGCACTGTAGATTTGTGGAACCTCTTCTATAGAAGAGGTTAGAACTGACAGGAACCCACCCCTGGGTTAAACGTACACATTCCACTCTTAGAATTAAAAAAAAAAATGTAATATTTCCAACGTTGTGCATTAGCATTTCATAATAACCTTAAAAAGTCTGCATGCCTATACTAATTTAAAAAAATAATAAAAATACAGTACACAATAAAACAAAAAGAAAAAAAACGTACATCTTTCAATTGACATGGTGTTGTAATATCTTACATTGTATTAATATAGAATCATGTAAGAGCCACTTTAAACAAAACAAAATTAAACCAGCTTATGAGAACTAAAAAAGAGAAGAGGAGAGGAAGAAAGGAAGGAGTTGAGACAAAAAACTACTTGTCCAGATCAAAGATAAAATGTGTAACCAAAACTTTAAGAGTGAAAAACTTTAGAGTAACTACAGGTTACTCTAAAATTCCAATCTTTGAAATGATTATAATGTTACTTGGTTGCTGGAATATTAAGCAGCTGAAAAAAGAGACTCATTGGTTTGAAGTTCCATTAGGAAAGCTTCAGCCAAGGACAGCATCTGAAAATTTTTAATTCCTTCCCTGCAAAGTGATGTGCAGGAAAGACCTGAAGTATTGCAGTTACGAGGTTTAACTAAAGCCTATATTTTATTCAAACATTTTCAGTTTTGAAGCACTTATTTTGCAAAATGAGGGAAGTGGAACAGAGGTGGTATTGAGCCAGTTCTGACTGGTTCTGGTGAACCGGTAGTGGAAATTTTGAATAGTTCGGAAAACCAGAATATACTACCTCTGAATGGATCCGTCCCCATCTATTCGCTGCCTCCCAAGTCCTAGCTGATCTGTGTCCCAGCTGATCGGTGTCCCAGCTGATTGGCTGGGTCTTCTCCTATTGCCCTTCACAGGAGAATGGAGCTGGAAAGCAGGTTAGTGGGATGGGGAGGGAATGGGGATTTTACAGTATCCTTGCCCTGCAATGGGGTGGAAATGGGGATTTTACAATACCCTTCCCCTAGAGTGGGAAGGGAATGGAGTTTCTACAGTATCCTTCTCCCAGGAGTTGGAAGGGAATGGGGATTTTGCAGTATCCTTCCCCTGCCATGCCCACCAAGCCACGCCCACCAAGCCACACCACTCCCAAAGAACTGGTAGTAAAAATTTTTGAATCCCACCACTGAAGTGGAATAATTTGTTCTTTTTAGGACCCCATTCTCACTGAGAATTCACCGATTCTGGTCTAAATCTGTGCAAAGGCTTGTCTTTGTGTAATAAATAGAGAAACCCAACTATAATTAAATTAGTCCCAACCTCTGAACTTTTCAGTACGGATATTTTATTAACATGCCCAGTTTCAATTAAAAAGTTAGCAGGTAGTGTAGGTGGACATCTAAAAACATTACCATAAACCCAGCCCAAAGAGTTTGAATAGCGGTATCTTCCGTACCAATCGTATACAGATTCTTCTCACATAATTGAGATTTGAGAAAGCTAATGCAATTATTCAAAGCATTGTGACTAGGGAGCACCACCATTTCATGGGCTGGTGATTGATCCTGCAGAGTAGAAACTTTTTCTTGGATCTTGTTAAGAGTATTATTGCTCTCTGCTGTTAATGTCTGGTGACAAGAGATAAATTTTCTTCAAAGGCTTCAAAGCCTATAATTGGCAAAGGTTTTTTAAAAAACGCATTAGCTGTCTCTTCTTTTTAAGGCTCAGGAAAGATGGAAAGACCCATTTTTTTCAGTATTTTCTCCTGCACCTTTTTGATGTTCTGCACCTAGAGAACCTCCCAAGAAAAGACTTGATTTCCTCCTTTTTGCCTTACCTGGCAAAGTCTGTTCCTACTTCCCTTGCCCATCTTTTTGTTCTTACCCTTTGCTTATATCCCTACAGAAAAATGTTCATCCCATGTATGGGAATTATTTTCTTGAGAACTGCAGTTTCTTCTGACCTTAAGAAATTCATACCTGCATCTAAACTTAGCTTCCCAGATTGCTCCTAATTTTAATCAAAATATATCAACAGATAGCATTGCAAAATCAAGAAGGAAAAAAAAATTCCCACCAAAACTGTTAGCAAAAATTTAAATCGTGTTAACATTACACTTGTTGGATAGCCATTTGTCTGGAACGGTATAGGGTTTCCTGCCTAGGCAGGGGGTTGGACCAGAAGACCTCCAAGATCCCTTCCAACTCTGCTATTGTATACTATTGTATTGTATTGATAAAAACACTTTCTGCTTAAATGGAAATCCTTAGCACATTGATACTGTTTGTTCCAAAATGCCAGTTCCTAAGTTTCTTCCTTTGTATCTGCTAAGTGTTTCAACACAGTGTGAGATTGCAAAGAGGTCGGATGGGCTTGAACCCATTTACCTTTTGCAAGACCTTCCATTAGCTACTGTAAGAGATAAAATCCTCTGCAGAGGAAGCTTAGTGTGATGGACTATCAATCCAACAGGATTAGCATTTATTCATTTATTTGATTTGTCAATCATTTACAAGATAATAGGTATAAGAATAAATGAGTATGAATGAAATGGGCACGAATAAATGAGGACAGTAGGACAGGGACGGTAACAGTGGTGGGTTGCAGGCGATATGCCCCGGTATGGGCATACCAGTGCCTTCCTGGAGCACTGGGTACTGTTCCGGTATGGTGCTCTAGAAGGCCCAACCACCTGCCCAAGCTCCTTACCTGTCTTTAAACTGTTCGGCACTTCTGCGCACATGCACAGCACGTACAGTGCCTGCGCGATGCTCTGCCGAGCAGCTGGAGCATTGTGGAGGCTCGCAGAGGCATCACTGAAGGGTAAGATGCATGCGTACTGGTAAGACACATGAATACTGGTAAGACGCAACCGTACCAGTTGCAACAGGATCCGGAATCCACCACTGGATGGTAGGCACAATGGTGTGCTTATGCAGGCCCCTTATAGAACTCTTAGGAATGGGGTGAAGTCAATAGTAGCCAGTTTAAGGTTATTGCGGTTGATGCTGAAGCAGTTATTGACTGGTAGGATGTTGAAGCGGATAATTTTGTAAACTACACTTAAGTCCGTCTGTAGGTGGCATAGTTCTAGGTTGTCCAAGCCCAACATTTCAAGCCTGGAGGTGTAGGGTATTCTGTTACGAGCAAAGGAGTGAAGTATTCTTCTTGTGAAATACTTCTGGACTTGCTCAATTGTATTAATGTCCAATATACAGTGCGGATTCCAGACACATGAGCTGAATTCAAGAATCCACAATGATTTTGCATGATGTAAATAATGTAATCATGCAAATAATGTAAATCAATACAAAGATGGATTTCCACATTTAAAATAGGACTTCTCCCTCTGCCTAGTTCCGTAATGGCGAACCTATGGCACGGAGCAGGGGTGGGTTTCAACCGGTTCGCGGCGGTCCCTGCGAACCGGTTGGTCGCTGAACCCGGAAGTAAGTAACTTCCGGGAACGGCGAAGGGCGTGCCCGCCCGCCCGCCCGCAGTCCTTACCCGGTTTTGACGAGTTCTGCGCTTCCACGCATGGGCAGGACGCATACAGCGCCTGCGCGATCGTCCAGGAGCAGCTGGAGCATCGCGCAGATGCTAGTACACATGCGTGCACCGCACACGTGCACGAGGATGCCGCCGGCCCCGTTCCAACCGAACCAGTTGGAACGGGGCGAGAAACCCACCCCTGGCACGGAGCCATTTCTTAGGGTACATGACACGTTGCACTGTCAGCTCCAGCATGCATGTGCGCCCTGGCCAGTTGATTTCAGCCTTCATTTTTGGCCATTTTTCGCCCTCTGGACTCTGGAGGCTTCTTCCATAATGGTCATTAAGTAAACACATACTTTATTTTTTGCCAGAAACTGTATCATACTCATTTAATCATGTGACTGCAAAAGAGAAGTGCACAACATTTTATGATGACTGGAGTGTAGCCTATAAAGCCTTTATCCAGAGCCATTCTAACACAAACAGTCATAAAATGACTGCTCATAAATTGAGAACTATCTGTATTTAAATACTTCCTCTCTATATTACACTAAATAAAAACAAGGATTTATCAAAGTGATCCACTGATCTACCAGACGATTTGTTGGAATCCTTCGCTGTTTACAAACCAGAATCTGGTTAGTTAATTGACTAAATAATATTAATAGCAATAGTAGATTTATACATAGACCCATAGTATTTTGCAGTATTTTCTGGGGGTGGTTTTTAATATCAGCATATTGCCTTCAACAATCTGAGACTTTGGAAGGATAGAAGGCTGAGTCAACCTTGAGACTTGTCAGGATCAATTTCCTGACTGTGGGTGGGCAGAGTTTGCCTGCAATACTGCATTCCAACCACAGCGCTACCAGGATTAAGCTGTTAGAAACTTACATTTGGAAAACTGATAACAGTGAGCACTTATCAGATGTGAATTTACATGTAGTGTGCTAGGTGGAATCTCCAAGAAGTAGATCTCTTATAAACAACTACCCCCTAAAACGTGCATGATGATGAAAATCTAAAGCTGAAATTTTATTGGCCTGGAGTTGTCCTTGCCCCTAGAGTACCTAAGAGTACTGTGTTTTCTAATTTGTGCATATGTGCACATGTATATAGGAACACCCAGAAACTGAACAATCCACATCAATCACTTTCTAAAGCCGTACTTGAACAGCATGGGAATGTCCTCTTGGCTCAGTTATCCACTTTGAGTGAGCTGCTTCTACAGTTCCTACACTAGGACCTGACTAGGGCTGGATCCTTCCTATCAAGCATCTTGTTAACTCTAGTACCCTTCCTGAACAAGATTGGTTGATGGAATTGAGAACATCATTAGGAAGCTGATCACCTACTGGTACTTCTAGTATGATAAGGCAAGGAACTCATTGATGAAGTTATGGAAAACTAGAGAGTTATCTTGTGTTGAGAGGAAACTATGTCATTACAGTACAGGGGTATTTAAAAGAAGAAGAAATATAGAAAACCCATCTTCAAAATGTTGCTGAAATTTGAAGAATAACCAACAGTGACATTATTTAAATCTAAACAACTGCACAAAAATTCTACAACACCGGTGTCAAACTCGCAACGTCACATTGCTGTCATGTGATGTTTCATGCTTTTTTCCTTTTGCGCATCTGGGATGGGTGTGGCCTGCACATGACACATCCGGCCCATGGGTCACCAGTTTGAGATCCTGTTCTACAACATCTTGGATTTAATTCAACATTCCAATAGAATGTTTATTTGGAAACTGTTTGTATGTATTTGAAGATGACAGAATTCCTGTGGAATATCACAATGGGAAAAATGTGTAACAATGTATAGTTCCAGATTTCTTAAAATATCAAGAAAACCTCAACAAAAAAATATTAATGAGAAGGATTACATGGCATGTCAATTGGAAGACTATCCCAAATAGGAGAAATAAGACTAAATTAATTTTAAATGCAAGCATTCAAACCCAGAAGAAAAAATGATTTTCAGTGACAAAAGTTTTGTTGGCTATTAAAATGAACAGCTTGATGCCTTCCATTTGGGATATTAATGAGCATATGGAAAAGTTTGTGCATGTACCAGAAAGCTGGAGGAGTAAAATTATGCTTTTGAATTTTTCAAAATTATCAGCAACATTATACAGAATGATAGCATGGATGAAACAGCATTGACAACAGCTGTTGATGAAAGCACAGCCATGCCCATCAATAAATACCTTGTAACTCTACTATAAATTATATGTATGAATTCTACAGATAATAAAACTTCATTTGAGGAAATATTGCAATTGTAAGCATGTGACTTTATTCCAACAAAGAATTTTGTTTAAAAAACAATGTGCTTAACCTGAAGAAAAAAGTGATGATCATGTCCAATGTCTATGTGATACTGGGAAAACTCAGTGTTGTGAAAACACAGCTGAAATTTGATATTCTTCAAGAAGCAATGGAAGGAAACTAATCAAGGAGAGAAGCAACCTAGAAGTAAGAAAAAAATTCCTGGCAGTTAGAGCAATTAATCAGTGGAACGACTTGCCTGGGAAAGGTTGTGGGTGCTCCAACACTTGAAGTTTTAAAGAAGAGATTAGACAACCATATGTCTGAAATGATATAGGGCAGGGTGTCAAACTTGCGGCTCGCAGGCCAGATGCGTCACGTACTGGCCACGCCCATCCCATTTTAGTGAAGGGGGGGAAAGTCATGATATGTCATGTGACAACACATTTGACACCCCTGGTATAGGGTTACCTACTAAGCAGGGGGTTGAACTAGAAGACCTCCAAGATCCGTTCCAATTCTGTTATTCTATTCCCGTGTTGGCGAACCAATGGCACGCATGCCACAGGTGGCAAGTGGAGCCATATTTGCCGGCAAAGCAGCACACAGCTGATTTTCGGCCTTTCAGAGCCCGGGGGAGGCCATTTTCACCCTTCCCAGGCTTCAGGAAAGCCTCCAGAGCCTGGATAGGGCAAAAATCCCCCACACACGGGGGTCGCTCGCATGTTGGTGGTGGTGATGGTGGGCATGCGCACAATAGCGTGTGCACATAGTTTTGGCACACCTTTTTGAAAAGGCTAGCCAATACTGTTCTATTCACTTAGCCCAGCAACATTACATTGTACATGTGAAGGTTTGCAATTTTCTGATGCATAAGAAGAGACTGCTGATCAGAGATACTGGAGCCTTAATAGAACTTCACAATAATTCTTTAGGTCTTCTCGAAAAAGATAAAAGAATAAAAATGCAAATGTCAATAATTACGGAATGTTTCTGAATGTGAATCATTAGCTTTCAGATATTACAGGAAAGTATGCTGACTGTCTAGACATGCTTCCCTTTAAGCAATTATTCACAACTATAATAATCTTTTGGAATACTTTGAGCAAGATAAAGATAATCCAATTTCTAAATACTGCCCCCAAAATGAGTCTGCAATAATGGAATAGAGAATAATATTACAACTTTTGATTAATCTTTGCCAGTTCTAGCTTTATTATCTAATCTGCTTTGGAAAAATGCCTTTCCACCTCTTGGATCAGAAGACAATATCTTGGGGATTCAATTTCATAATATTATAAAATTAAGGCTTTTTTTCACATATGAGTTCTCAAGAAAATCATTAAGTGTATACTAATTTTGTAATTACTTTCACAAGCATGCTGTGAATCAAAGGGACAGACAAATTTCTACAGAATGAAGCCCAGGAGTTGTCTGTTTTTTTTACTACACTGTAGTACATTTCAGTTTTGGAATTGAACAGATTGGTTTCTCATTCTCAGAATATTAAAAAAAATATCCTTGTTAAAAAAAACAGTGTCATGGTTAAACAGTAAAGTAAGCTTAGAAGAGGGGAAAAATCAGAAGCAAATTGGTCTGAATATATATGAATCCTGTAATATTTGCACATCAGAATAAACACTTTCTGGATCTGACAAAGTTGATAGATTTGGAAGTGTAATCTCTAACATCCAGTGCAGATTATGAGTGTGATTTCACCCTATCAAACACTCTAAAAACCTAATTACGGAATCATTTGCAGCTACATTATTTGGATATGCTGATGAGTGTTAAAAGGATTAATTATGAGCTTAATGAAAGATTAATAGATCTGGACAGTTTTTCTACATGCCCAAATGCCCAAAATCTCAAGAAAAAACTATGAATTATATTTTCTCTGAGAAATCTTTGAGGCCCTGGAGTTAGGTCCATTACAAAGGCTATATAGACTAGCAAGTAGGTGCTCTAATGTTCCTTATTATAGCTTTGTTTGCATTTATTAATATGTAATCACTTTATCTTCATTGCAAATTCACGAAAAAAATCTATATATTATTTACATTACATCCTCTGGAGTACATTCATCTCAAGATGCATGCATGTTGAACAGGAGTTTTAAAAAGTTGCACAAAGTAAATCTATGAGACACACAGCTTGTCAGAAATTAGAAGGAATGATAGCTCAAGAGATTTCTACTGCATTGATTAGTCAGTTTGTGTTACGAGGGCATTATTATGATGGGAATACATAAAACAATTCAAGTAGAGTAATTTGGATGGTACACTGTGCATTAGTGAGATGTATTCAACTTTGCAACTTGAAATAAGTTTTTATAAAATGTTGCAGTGTATGCAGAGTGTGGCAATTTTCTTGTATTCCTAATTTTATTCACATCTTAGTAGCAGTAACGATAGTAATATGCTGTGATAGTATCCAAAATCTGTGAATAAATTGTCATCTCTTCCACTAGAATAACATCACACAGTTCATAAGTCTGTTGTTTAACACTAAAGGCGCATTCGCTTTCCAAAAAGAGATTTTCTCTTAAATCTCTTTGCTAGGATTTGCCGCATCATGCCTATGTACGTAGGTCTGGAATTTGCAGATCATTTTTGACCTAGAGATGATGCCCAAGATGCATTGTGTGTTGATTACAGCAATATTAAAAGTATATAAGAATGTGGGTCATGTACATCCATTTTGCTTCAAAATGTAGGTTTTACTATATTGAAAAAGTTATTGGTCAATTGAGCCAAAGTGCAAGTATTAAAATAATTCATCCTGAACAACTTGAGCTTTTATTTTATGTTTAATGCAGAAGGTTCACCTGTATGAATTTGCTGTGCTTATTTAATGTCTTCTTTAAGATGAAAAACGATGCCAGTCCTGTGATAATGGCACCTTTTGAAGGCATTTCTCCAAATTGAATGGCAGTCCCTCATTTTACTATGATGAAAAATTTAAAATTTGCAGTCAACATATTGCACCAGGGATAGTTTTCTGAGTAAAAATGCATGGTTGTTGGTTTTTTTCTTTTTATTTGCAGGAGTTGGCCAAAAAATGTCCAGATGCAAAAGTCTCATAACTAGTGCATATAAAACATCTCCCACCTACTAAGATAAAGACTTGTTAAAATATTTCTTTCACCAGATCATGCAGTGTCATATCCAGATGACAATATTAATTTAAGGCAACTGTCTAGGGATAAGAACAGAAAAGTTTAGAATCAGGGGAAAGAAATGGTTACAGACTTATTGTAAGCTTACAACCACAGTTAAGACCAACATTTCCATTGCTAGGCAAGAAAGTTGTAAAGTGAATCTTGTCCCATTTTGCCCCACGTGAGAAGCGCTTGGTTGAGTAGCTGCCAGGAATCACCGCCAGCTACACATGGGGAAGGCATCACAGAAACATCCCTGCCTTGCTGCCTGGTGGAGTATCGCTCCAGTTGTAGTAGTGCATAATGTGGACAACTCCTACCTCTGCCCACCCACACCCACGTGTCTTAATGTCCACCTGTGACATTCAACTTCACTCCCTAATACCCAACCATGGCACCACCTCAACCCAACTTGCACTTGCACTCCCCAGCTCCCCCACCCACCAATGGTAAAAGCCCATTCTTCCTAGCACCTCCTCCCCTGCCCAATCTCTTTTCTAGGACTCCTTCCTTTTCCCATGTTATGGTCACATGAGGCCCTCACTTAAACCCACTCAGTCCTGGAGTAACAATGGGCCATTGGCAATACTGGGATTGTTGTTGCCAAGTAATGCTGCTTTGTCATGCTTTGTAATGCATCGCTTAGCAGTGATGATCTCAATCCCAAATTGTCATCATAACCCTAGGACTACATACAGCAGGCACCCATAAATGAATAATTGCTACCATCTTCTAATGGTTAACGTTCTTCATATTACAAGGCTAGGCATATTGAAAAATACAAGGAACCCTCAAATACGACCACAAAATGTTCATTGTCAAGGAAAATAGTTGTTAAGTGAGTTGCATCCCATTTCACAACCTTTTTTTTTTACTACTGTTGTTATCACTACAGTTATTAAATGAATCATATGGTTATTAAGGAATCTGGCTTCTTCAATAAACATTGCTTGTCAGAAGCCAGCTAGAAAGTTACAAATGGTAATCACATGATTCTGGGACAATGCTAATATCATAAATACATGTCAGTGGCCAAGCGTCCAAATTTTGATCATGTGACTATGGGATGCTACAATGGTTGTCAGTGTGGAAACTGGTCACAAGTCACTTTTTCAGTGGTGTTGTAACTTGGAATGGTCACTAAATGAACTCTTATAAGTCAAAGATTGCCTATATATCTAAAGACAAAAAACTTCATTGGCGGGAAATGTTTTCATTAACTGATTATAAGTTCAATTTTTTAAAAAATGACTAAATAAAGTTTAACTAGGGCAAAATAAATATGTAAGATGAACTCATTCTGATGTAGAAATGCAATCCCCTTATGGAATGCTTATTTCCCTACAATAATTAATTTTGAACAGTAAGCCAGTGTGTCTATTTTTTATCATTATAAAAATGTAGCCATTCATGTCACTGCAAATTTTTAATATTTATTATTAGATGTCTTTGGAAGATACGAAGTATCAAGGGAGTGATATATTTTATTTTCTATCGTAAGCATAGAAGAAGCTAGTGCAGTTTTGAATTATAAGAGTTCCAGATCCCATGTACAAATTAAAACGTGCCTCTCATTACTTAAGCTACAGTCAGCCGTTTTCCTCAAGACAGAAAGAACACATTTTACTTTCAGTCAAGGCTCAGTCAATTCAGCATAGAAAGATATCTCAATTTGGGAAATGAACGGAAGATAAATTGTGCATCAGTTAACTTCAAACACATTTATATTCCGAAGAGATTCTACACTGGCTGCTTGGGGGTGATGGAAAGTAAATCATTCAATAATCTACATGAAGAATTTATGCCAGATTAGGAAGAATAGCTCATCACCAATAAAATGTTTTTGAGTTAAATGACTTCTTTTTTCTCCCCAATTTCAAGTTGCAATAGCAATAGCAGTTAGACTTATATACCGCTTCATAGGGCTTTCAGCCCTCTCTAAGCGGTTTACAGAGTCAGCATATTGCCCCCAACAACAATCCGGGTCCTCATTTTACCCACCTCAGAAGGATGGAAGGCTGAGTCAACCCTGAGCCGGTGAGATTTGAACAGCCGAACTGCAGAACTGCAGTCAGCTGAAGTAGCCTGCAGTGCTGCATTTAACCACTGTGCCACCTCGGTATTCTCCCTAGGTAGAGAATCTCTCTTTTTAGAACCCCTGACTCATGCAAATATGTACAGGGTAACAAAATAGACTAATGAAATACTTTATACTAGTACTCAATTTACAACCACAGTTGAGCCCCACATTTCTGTCACTAAGCAAGACAAGTGAGTTTTACCCCATTTTACGCCTTTCTTCCCACTTTTGTTAAGTGAATCACCATTAGTAACATGGTTGATAAGTAAATCTGCCTTCCCCTTTGATTTTGCTTGGCAGAAGTTTACAAAAGGTAGTTGTGGCCCGCCAGTGGCCAGTGGAGCTGGCAGCAGATTCAGACAACGAGGAGGTTGGGGAGGAACATGGGCCAGTCCTAGAGTCTCGGGAAGGCTCTGATAAGTGCTCTGCGTTGGAGGCAGTTATCAGCTGCCTTCGGAGTCAGACATCAGTTGGAGCCTGTTCCCAGTGTCTGCATGCACAGAGTTGCCAGAGAAAGGGAACAGCTAAAGAACAGGGGTCGACTTGGAAGTAAGCCATAGGTGGATGGTGAATGGCCCCTCCCATAGAAAATAAAAGAGGAGCGAAAGGGGAGGGGTGTTTGTTTGCAGGAGATTATTAGTTCATTCCTGCATTCTTGCCAAGTAATGCGCTGTCTGAAAGATATCGGCCTGGTCACTCTCCAAGTCTGATAAAGATCAGTAATTGTGAATTATCTTGAAAGACTGTGGGCTGGGACTTTGCTGAAGAGGAATTCATTGTAAATTAAATAAAAGGAGTTTATTGGGACGAGGACTCGGCTTCGTGCTGCTGGGGAAGCCTACATCAGATCAAAGGGGATCAAAGGGGATCAAAGGACCCTTGGACACTTTAACCATCATAAATACATGCTAGTTGTCAAACATCAGAATTTCAATCATGTGACCATGCATCATGCAAAGGTTGTGTGAAGAATTGTCATAAGTCACTTTCTCAGAGCCATCGTAGCTTCAAATGGTAACTAAATGAAGAATTGTAAGTTGAGGACTACCATTACAGGGACCAGCACCAGTAAAATTAACCAAAACGTGCTACTCAGCTTTCACTGTTGTAAAAGGGACATTGTGATCTAATTAATAGTTACTGCATCGTCTTCAGTCAGTATTGGCAGTAACCACAGCAATGATATTGATGGCATTGGAGAGCAAGAAGTGGTTTTGAATGAGAATGAGCAGAGGATTTGTGCATCCGTCCAAATTGCTGTAGGCAGTGGGAGGCCCCAAAGCCTTTTGTTTTGCTCTTTTCTTATGCATCTAATTTGTTTCAGTGATTCAGTTACAATTAATAAAGATACATACATACTGGTCAAATCAGACAATTGACTGGAGCTCCGTAGTCAACACTAATTCCTTGGGAAATACCTAATTTTAGATTTGTTGCTTTTTCCCAGTCTATATTATTTATTTAACAATAAAATGAGAATGTATCAATTTGAAACCTTTCTATTTGGTTTTTGTAGGAATGGTTGTCTATACTATAGATAGGAAACTGGGAATCTTGCCTCTTTTTAGAATATACAGTATTTCCACTTTCTCCTTTTTGGTTGATCCTTGGCAGCAAAATGTGTTGGCTCTGGCAACTTGAGATAAGCCAGTAATTTATAGCTTGCTATCTGCAGTAAGTCTTAGATCTAACTCTTCTGGATAACTATCTCCTTATTTGAACAATCGATTTGATTTATGACAAGGATAAGCTATCACAGTTGTAAAATCTGAACTTTCTACAGCTGGGTATTTACCTGTTCACATAAACGCATATAACGCCCATATAAAGAATCCAACCTTCTTCTATTTTTCAAGCTTACCATGCTTCAGCTTTTGCGCCGTGCATTATTTCCTGTAAGAAGAAGAGGAAATGCTGCATGAAATCGGTTTTTAGAAAGCTGAATGATGATTGCTAGTATTCTGCTTCTTTTTAAATAGATGTATATATTACTTGTGAAAATGTAGTTAATCTGAAAATGCATTTTTATTTGTCTTTCTGTTGACTAAATCGTCATAATTCAGCATGCAACATACAAATATTCAATTCAATGCATCATAAATCAAACTAATAAAGCTATCTAAGCTTATCTGCTGGCTTTAAACTGTAGATTAATCAATGAACATGAACAACCGTGCATTATTTCCTGTCATGAGGAAAGTAATACTTACATCCATTCTGCTGTCAAATAAGAACAAAAACATATGTCTGTCTTCATATGTCAGTGCCCTTAGAACTATGTGGCATTGTTTTTTCTTCACATGTTTTACATATGGTATTCCATTAGGCTAAATTGTAATTTAACCATCACAAAGAGAAAGGTTACATTCTTTAAACCAGGGGTGTCAAACTCTATTACACCATGGGACATATTGTGACATATTGTGATGTTTTTTGCCTTTGCAGAGCTGGGGTGGGTGTGACCTGCACATGAGGTATCCAGCCCATGGGCCGCCAGTTTGACAGATCTGCTTTAGATGAAGGGAGTCAGTCTGATAGGGTATAGAAGTACAGTAGTCCCTGACGAACAACCATTCATTTAGTGATCATTCAAAGTTGCAACTGAAAACCATCAGTTATGACCAATCCTCACACTTACGACCATTGCAGCATTCCCACAGTCATGTGAACAGAATTCGGGTGCTTGGCAACTGGCATGTATTTACAATGGTTGCAGAGTCCTAGAGTCACCATTTGCAATTTTCCCAACCAGCTTCTGACAAGCAAAGCCAACAGATTCACATGTGCTTCACTTAACAACAGTAGTGATTCACTTGACCATGGTTAAAAAGGCTGTAAAATCAGGCATCACTCACTTAACAACCACCTTGCTTAACAATAGAAATCCTGGTCCCAGTTGTAAGTCAAAGATTACCAGTAAATAACCTTGAAGATTCTTCGGCTCTTCATACCACTTTTCTACTGTTCCTGTAAGTTTCAGATCAGCTCTGTGGAACGTAGGCAGGATGAGGAATGAACAAATGTTGGTTTTCCATATCCTCCAAGGAGAAGTTGTCAAGAACAGAGTTATCCTCCTGAGTAATCTGAATTTGGATTTCAACTCTGATGAAGAATTTGTTGTTGTATCAACATGCCAGCAGGTGTGCTAGAAGGCAACTTGTTTTTCCCCTGTTCTGCGCTTACCTTCTTTTGCATTATTTAGACTGCTCCATTAAAGATGCTACTGAATTAGAAATGAAGGATTTGGGAAGTTCACAGTTGGGTCACTAGAGTGACTAGAAACATGTACAATTGTGCTGCATGATGCATCACTTCAAACCAATTTTATAAAACAAAATGGTCTAAATAAAGGTAAATCTGTGCAAATATACCAAGTTTTTAAATTGGTGATAGCTTATAATAATTAAAAGTGTCCAGCAGGATTGGAATGGAGGACTAAGCTTTAATCAAAATCTTAAGTGCTATCATCTCATTACCGCAAGGTAGCAAAATCACTTTTACAATATTCAAAAGCATGGAAACTTGGATTAGCTAACTTCACCACGATGTAAAAAAGATGTGGAGACTCTAGAAAGAGTACAGAGAAGAGCAACAAAGATGATTAAGGGACTGGAGGCTAAAACATATGAAGAACAGTTGCAGGAACTGGGTATTTCTAATTTAATGAAAAGAAGGACTGGGGAGACATGATAACAGTATTCCAATATCTCAGGGGCTGCCACAAAGAAGAGGGAGTCAAGCTATTTTCCAAAGCACCTGAGGGTAGGACAAGAAGCATTAGGTGGAAACTAATCAAGGAGAGAAGCAATCTAGAACTAAGGAGAAATTTCCCGACAGTTACAACAATTACTCAGTGGAATAACTTGCCTCCAGAAGTTGTGAATGCTCCTACACTGGAAGTCTTTAAGAAGATATTGGATAACCATTTGTCTGAAGTGGTGTAGGGTTTCCGGCCTAAGGAGGGGGTTAGACTAGAAGACCTCCAACCTTATTATTCTATTCTATTCTAACTTCTATCTTTTAAAACAGGTCCAGAATTGTCTAACTAATACCCAGCGAATGGGAAAAACAGCAATATTTTGTTATAGTAGCATTATTACACACATTTCATAAAAGGTACTTTTAAAAGAAACACTCTGAAATATCTCATGCTGTTATTATTTGTACATTGACATTTGGGGTGAAAAATCTGTTGAAGAATTATGAACAGTGTGAGTTTAAATCAAGGAGCAAGATGTAAAGCTGCTTCAAAGTACTTGTTTTTCTTTTTTACTGCTGCCTCAAGAAAGCACATATTCTTGCTCCTCAGGTTTAAATCAGTAATTTATACTATTTAGATTCCCACATACATGGATTCACATTTGAATATGATGCAATGGAGAAAACACATTTGCCACACAGCTAAACTATTAAATTGCACATTTCGTGCACAAAGAAAAGTAGGTGCGTTATATTTCTCAACGAAATAATGTGCCAGCTAAATTCTTTTTGTCATTTTTTTTTCATAACGCCACATGCTGCACATAAGTGCCAATTCCTCTACTTTTTTCCTGGAAATTTTCTGTGGTTTGCACTGTATAAGTTTTTTTTATTGCATTTGTAGACACTAGAGAATAATAGACCAGAGGTCTCCAGCCTTTGTAGATAATATAATGGTTATCATCAGACAATGGCTGCCATGGGAGAAACTACCCATTCACAGAAGGTTGCAGAAATGAGCTGGGGCATTTATAGAACACACATTTTACCGAAAGAGAAAACTGGTGATAAAAAAAGACTAATATCTTGCCACGAACCTGAACACAAGAGATGACAGCCTAAAACTAAGACTAATTCCACAGCATTCTCCTTCCCAAAGGTTCAGCACTGCTGATTAAACCAGAAGTCTAGTTTTGTAGAAAGCAAGTAAAGTTTCAGATAAATGTGTTCCCTTCCCAGGTATTTCTAAACAAACACCAACTAATTAGCATAAAGCTTGTGCAGTTTACAATCTCCTTTGTGTTCTGAGTATGTTATTATACTGAGAATGTATTGAAATGTTTTGACTCTGTGTGTGTATGTGTGTGTGTCTGTGTGTGTGTGTGTGCACCTATATACCCACATCCATTCTCACAGAGACACACACTCCCACCTAAGAACAAGGAAAATTATAAGGTATGTGGTGGCCAAGTTGCAAATATATACAATTTGTGACAATTTATGAATATTCTGACAATTAGAGCTTCTATTACACAGAATGCAACAGAGTTCAAGTAGTTTGATGTCTGGATTACACATTCACTATGCGTAACTTGTACAGAGATGTCCAAATGTCTTTTGTCAGCCTCATATGGTGTTTTATATTTTGAACTTTAAGCTCCTGATTCTTTGGACTGCTTGTTGTATTATACTTGGATGGAAATGGAAGAAGGGAACTGCTATTATATTACAGATTTTGTTCTGATTCTGTTTTGATCCATTCAGTAGGGCACTTTCACCTTGGAGTAGGACAAAAAGAGGTACTTTGTGCCTTTGTGGTGAGACTTACATTTCTTTGAACTTTTGCTTAGAACCACAAGTTCTTTGGAAGCTTCCCATGGATCTGTGATGGAAATGTATGCAATATTTTTTTCTTACATTGCAAAGGAAAGGCCCTATACTTTATAAGAAGAAAACAAGAGTTTTTCTTCAGCATCTTTGGCCTTTTTCAAGCGTGTATTGACAGTTCCAACATCTGTTTCTGCCAGTTCATTTTGATGCAAGCATTGGGGCCTAATGTCACATATTCAAACATGTGAGTGATAAATTCTTTTCTCTTAACCCCAGTAAACTATGATCCATTATTCATCATTATATCTCATGGCATGCCATGTGTAGTTTTTATTCATGTTCATTGACAGGTTCTTCCCATTAAACTTCTGGATAGCTTGAAAAATAAACCAATAATTACTAAATTCTTATATCTGAAAGGTTTAGCTGAAAAAAATTGCAGTGAGACACCCATATTTATATTATAGAATTAGCTCAATCCTTTAACAAATTATTAAATCCAGACCTTATAGAAGCCTATAACTAAGGCATATTGTTTTACAATATGAAGACATTTCAGAATTTGATAGACACATCTTGTGAAACCATTATGTAACATTTTTTTAAAAAAAATATCCCACCTTCATTGTTTTTATACACAACTGAAGGTGGCAAACATATCTAATACTTCTTCTTCCTATTTTCCCCAGAACAACCTTATGAGGTTAGCTGGGCTGATAGAGAGTGACTGGCTCAAGGTCACACAGCTGGCTTTCATGGTTAAAGTGAGACTAGAACTCACAATCTCCCTTAACCACTAGACCAGTGGTTCCCAAACTTGGCAACTTTAAGACTTGTGGACTTAAGTCCACAAGTCTTAAAGTTGCCAAGTTTGGGAACCACTGCACTAGACCAGACTGGCTCTCATACATAAGAAGTATATGTTTATTTCCACCCCAATGGAATATTTCTCTTTTCCAAACCCAGGCCTGACAAAGCAAAAATTTATAGAATGCCAGATTCAATATTTCTGAAATACAGTAATGTTGAATAATGTATTATTAAACACTACATTTAAGTCTTCGATTGCTGTTTGCCTCCAAATTTATATTAACATATGTAATAACTTGAAGCCATAAAATTATCATAGATTTAACCAAATCAGAAGAATTTTATAGAGCCCTCATTTTTTTTTGCAATGATAACACAACAAAATCAATATCCAACCTTTTCAAAGGTTCCATGGCGAGTTGAATAACCATGGAACAAGTTTTTCTGATGAATTTGCTTCATGTCTAGCCTTTAAGAAAAATACTTTATGTTTCTGAAAACATGACTCTCAATTGGATATACCAGTTCCTTATTTGACATTCCATATATAAGTCAGATCCCATGAACAAAGTCTGGTCCCATAAACAATCTATTATATAAATTATTTAAAGGTTTATGTTGGTTGCCATTTTCTTCTAAATCCTTACTCATTTGACACATGACCTTTAAATATCCCTAAATAAGTATGGTAACATTTTTTTCAAAAAAAAAATCAAATATATTGTGACTGTGACCTATGGGATCTGGCTTTCAGTACATATCATTGGTATATAATACCAATATTAATTTTCAAATCATTTCAAAGTTTTATGTAAAATTGATCTGTTTTACTACAAATACAACATTTCTTAAACTTCCTTATATTTCAGGTACATCCAAAGTTGCTAAAGCACCTGGGCCATATTTTATCAATCCATACATATATTGCAAAACAAAATTATTCAGACGAATAATAGTTTAAAATCCCTATAATAGTTGTTACAATCATGGGAAACAATGCTTGGCAAGGATTTGGCTGTGTTGTGAGGTAGACCAGACAAGAAACATAACAGGAAGTACTAGATCTACTTTATTATAACATTATGCTAGCAGAATCTTACAAGTCTGAAGGTACATTTTCCCCCTATCATCTTTACAACCCACAAAACTAGGAAGGGTCCCTACTGAGATGTTTACTACACCGACATTCTGAGGCTAAGCTGCCTCTTTTCCTGCTGTTGCCTTGGCTCCAGATTTCCTCCTGTCTCCTAAGGTCATTCCCACATACCATTACAGATTTCCAATAAAACTGGAACAATTTATTATGGTTTGTCGCATAGTCAGGCAGATGCTCAGATTGAATTTGTCATTTTTATCCCCCGATTGAGTCCTTCCATATATAGGCAGATGTTTATGTTTGATTAGAGGTTCCATCACAGGATGTAAGCTGTTCCAAGTACAGCTGCCTTTTGCAATTGACTGATGGTGAATTTGTCAATGCCAATGGTGTTCAAGTGGTACTCAAGTTGTTTGGGATTACACTATTCTAGATGGCTTATAACATAAAAATAGATAAATGAAAAGAAGTATAAACACAATAATAATAGAGTAATGGAACAATAGAATAAAATGATACAGCAATGTGGGAATAAAAGGTGGGTGGGGAATTTCTTATGATATTCTAGGTCAAAACTTCACAGCTTACCTAGTCGCTCCGTATGTGTCACAATTTTAAATGGTGGGAAAGAAAGCTCCTGTTTACTATATATTCACCCTAGGACTTGCCAAAAATTCAAAGTAGTCACACATTGTTTCTATAAATGAATCCCAATAGGATAGTCAAAATAATTCTCATGATGAGCTAATACAAAGTGTTTGTGTCAGCCTTGTAAAGTAGGCCAAATCAGAAAACTGATTTCACAGGAAGATTAGAACAGTACTTTATAGGAATATGGATCATTCCCTCAAAGAACTGAAGAAGCTTCTTGGGTGAGAAGCAAAACATTTTCAAGAAAAAAACTAAAGTCCAATTGTCTTTTGAAAAGCACCTTTGGGACAACCACAAAGCTATTTCCATGGCTCTCTACACTCTGCAGCTTCTTACTTGCACATGATCTTCTTGGAGATAGGCTAACATTATAGACTGTGAAGAACACAGTACAATAATTCAGTGGCCAGAAGAAGCAGGCCTTACTATTGTTGCAAGAAATGTCCTTCTGGGTTCAGTTCCAAGAGGGGAAAAAGACAATGGAAATATGGAGGCTGCTTAGAAAAATGGTTTAATAGTGGACAGGACCACATGGCTTGAGGTCCTGGGGAAAAAGGTGATCACATGCTTCCAGGTGGAGAAGAAGAGAGCGAGAGGAGGAGCTTGCTGGGTTTTTAATACTCTGTTTGGCCCTACATCTTTGTTTCCTGTTCCTGTGTAAGAAATGTATTCTGATTGGTTGTCAGACTCCCATGGGCCATGCAGGGGCAACTCTCTAGGCTGAGTCTAGGTTTAGTTGAGTTCTCAGATGACAACGTGGTGAGTTGGGTAATACTATCATGCCTTATTCCCATCATCCTGGACCTGAAAAGGAGAACTCTTTATTATGTAAAGGGACTGGCTTGGGCATCTTAATGGTCCATTGACAAAGGGGGATGGGCAGGAAGCTGCAGGGAGTTACTTTGTCTTTAAAACATGTTTCTCCCTTTTCACATCCAGGGAAATATAATATTCTGCCTATTCAATATTTCCTAGGACATTTCATTTTTCTAGGAGAGGTTTTAACTTCCTACACTATCTCAACAGTTTGAGCAATATCAACAGCAAAGCCTCCAAATTTTATACTTTATGATTCTGCCTTTGGATGACCCTACAAACCAGGGTGGGTTCCTGCCAGTTCTAACCTCTTCTATAGAAGAGGTTCCATAAATCTACAGTGCCGTTTAGAACTGGTTCCAGCTCCCTCCCCCCGCCCATCCGCACATCATCAAGATGAAGAGCAAGAGGAGGAATTCTGGGAGTTGAAGTCCACAATCTTAAAGCTGTCAAGTTTGAACACCCCTGGGGTTTTTTTCTAAAGGGTTAGGGGTGCAAGGGTCTTGTAACTTGACAGCTTTAAGACTTGCGTGCTTCAAATGCCAGAGTTTCTGAGCCAACATTTTGGTTGCTAAGCAAGAGCGTTGTTAAGTGACTTTCACCATATTTTACAAGTTGGTCACGCTCACCCAGTCACATGGCTGGCAAGCCACTCCCACCAAATCACATGGTTGGCAAGCCACTCCCACCCAGTCACATGGCTGGCCAGCCACTCCCACAAAGGCCACACATACAGAAGAGGTTCTAAAAAATTTTGAAATCCACCACTGCTACAAACCTGTTGAACTTCAGAGCATTGGTAGCCTCAGCAAATTGCTACCACATAAGCTAATTTATTTGCACACATTTATATGAATTTCAGTATACTATAAGAATATATCAACCAAATCTGGCTCCATTGTATCATAAAAATATATCTACCAGTTTTGGCCCCAAGTATCTTCAGACTATATCTTATTAATTGACACATTGCACTCAATCAAGAATGGCCTAACTATAAACATTCAAGTTATATCCTTGATATTCCCTAAGAAAGCTCTATACACAAAATTTAAAATCTGACAGGTTTCCTTTTTCCTTACTTAAATCTTAATGAGTGACTATACATAAAAGGTCAGATTATTGCATAGTAGATTACCTCCCATAGACCGATTAGATCACACAGGTTAGGCCTTCTCCGGATCCCATCTGCCAGCCAGTGTCGGCTGGCGACTCCCCGGGGGAGAGCCTTCTCTGTTGCAGCTCCAGCCCTCTGGAACGATCTCCCCATGGAGATCCGGACCCTCACTACCCTCCCGGCCTTCTGCAAAGCCGTTAAGTCCTGGCTGCTCCAGCAGGCCGGGGGGCTTTTGAAATATCCAGCCCTTCAGAAATTGTGACTGTTGTATATTTTAATATGTTGTCTTGTGTATTATCCCCCTCCCTTGTTTTATTGTAAGCCGCCCGGAGTCCTTTGGGAGTGGGCAGCATACAAGCTCAATAAAACAAACAAACATAAAACAAACTTTGCACCATAGAAGGAATGCATGAAGCAAGAAGGGTGTAATTTTTATTTTAAAATATATTCTTCTCATAGTTGTGCAAAACAAAAACAAAGATAAGTTTTATTTAGGAAATATTATGATACTTGGAAACTTTAAATTACATCTATGCCACAGTCCAAAATTTCCCTAATATATAAAATAGCTGGATCTGGATAAGCTTGGGTTGTATATATTCTGTGCCAAGGTGGCGCAGTGGTTAAATGCAGCACTGCAGGCTACTGCTAGATCAGCAGGTCAGCGGTTCAAATCTCACCGGCTCAGGGTTGACTCAGCCTTCCATCCTTCCGAGGTGGGTAAAATGAGGACCCAGATTGTTGGGGGCAATATGCTGACTCTCTGTAAACCGCTTAGAGAGGCCTGAAAGGCCTATGAAGCGGTATATAAGTCCACTGCTATAAGTCCACTGCTATTCTGATTTTAAAGATGAGATTGTATTTAGTTTGTTATCCCAACTAACCACTTTTCCATAAAAAAAGGTTCCATTGATTAATTTTCTGTCTTCTATCTTTTCATCCCAGTTTGCATCCATATATCCTACCCGTAGCCTGAGAGTTCTTTTGCATGTAATATTGACATTAGTTCTGCAGTTGCCTTTAGATACTTAAGCTTTCTACTCACGTGACAGCAATGCAGCCTTTCCTTGATGTGTTCACCTTCCGGCAAATATTTCTATGGCTGATGAAAAGTCTGCCCTAGTGAATATGGCACAATATTTCTATGGCTGATGAAAAGCCTGCTGTAGTGACTGTTGATGTGTACCAGAGCTACCAATTCTGCCCTTTATCAGCTATTGAATTGCAGAGGCTTGCTTATTTATCTTTAAAGAAAGTTGTCTTGGTTGATGTTTCTAATTCATCAGCCTTTGACAGTCCAATTCCTTTTGAATTTGCTTCTTCCATTCAGTCCTTTTGATGGGCCCCTAGCTTTGACCTTATCTGGGAAGGTTTTGTTCAGATGCAAGTTGCCTCTGGAAACACAACATTTTCTCTCAGGTTGGGGGAATGCTTCTTCCTCTCATTCTATTGCTTTTTAAATGTGCTTTCTGAGATGATATTCTGGCAAACATTTTCGAACAAAACTTAATGTGAGGTTTTCTTTCATTGGATTAGTATTATTGACAGCCCCATATTATGGCCCTTTACAATCTATGTTGCCTAATTGGAGGGGAGGTAAGGGAGTATAACAGCATAACAGAGTTGGGAGGGATCTTGGATGTCCAACTCCTGCTTGGGCAGGAAACTCTATACTGTTTCAGTCAAATGGTTGTTCAATGTCTTCCTTAAAAACCTTCAGTGTTGGAGTACCCACAACTTCTGGACACAAGTTGTTCCAGTGATTAATCATTCTAACAGTCAGGAAATTCCTCCTTAGTTCTCTCCTTGATTCATTTCCATCCATTGCTTCTTGTCCTGCCTTCAGGTGAGAAGTTTGACTAAAGAATGCCAAGAATGTATTCCAAGAATGTATGGCTCCTAACAGGTCATTCCTGGTGTGAGTTAGCTAAAGATATCAGCCACCTGTATATCAGGCACTAGCAATCTATGAAAATGCTGCAGGTAGATTATAATGATGATGGCAAAGGTGCACAAGAAGCCAATGGCATTTTACAAGAAAAACAATTGAACCGGCATGATAGAATGATTGACAATGTAGTGCAGGATGACAGGATCCTCAGTTTGAATGATGTGAAGATGTGTCGGGAGAATGTGGAGTCGTTAAAAAAAAAAGATATCTAGGTCCTGGAAAAATAGAAAACCTGAGAAAGAAACTCAAAATAACTCAGTGGGTTAGATATAAGTTGAACTAGAGAGACGCTTTGATAGTTTTCAAGATTCTGTTATAATGCTCTAACTGCATTAAAGTACTTTTTAAAACTGCTAGCAGTTCTTGTTCCTGACCTTGACTATGACAAAAGACGGCACTCAATATGCTTGAACAAACAACAATGGTTAAGGCCGCTAGAAGAGCAGCAGGAGAACTTTCTATGTCCTTCAATACCCGAAGCACTATAAGAAGAAGAGACGGATAAGAACAGAAGATTATTGATTTCATAATCAGGAAAGCTATAGCAAATGTAGTGCTTGGATATATTGTAAATTAGTAAATGACTAAATAATATCAGTTGGACTTTGTGGTCAGGTTTTAATGTAATGGTTATCCAAATTTATGCTCCAACCATTGATTCAGAGCAGAGAGTTGATTAGTATTATGGTTACGTTTAATTTGAAATAGAGTGTGCAAGCAAGATATGCTGTTCGTAGTTTGAGACTGGAATGCCAAAGTGGGAAGGAGAAAAATGTATTTGATTGCATGGACTAAGAAACAAAAGAGATAAGAGAACAATTAATCAATTTCTGCTAGTCTAAAAACTTATCATTGACAACACATTCCTCAAACAACAAATTGATTGATTGGTTTTGTGACATTAAGTCAGTATCAGCTCTTAGCAACTACATATATTTTTCTCCATTATCAAACAACCAATATGACCCATATATATATATGAACATCACCAGACAGTGCAGATAGGAATCAAATTGATTATATTATTACTACAAACAGGTTGAAGAACTTAACTATATAGCAAAGATGTGATTAGGGATTGACTGTGGAATAGATCAAGAACTGTGTCAACTTATAAAGTGTTTCCATGACTACTATCGTTGACATAGGAAAAGGGAGGAGAATTCCGTGCATACCTTTGGCCAGAGTCAGGTCTCATATTCCTACAGCTGGCGTGTGAAATGTGCATGTTCATAGCCTGCCACAGCACTTTGTTGGTGGATGTGATTTATGACACAGACAGAAGGGAAGGGATACAGGGGTAAAGTTCAAACGCAATTAAGCGTAAGTCAGTTTTGGCTCCACAGAAGAACATGCCAAAATGTTGATCCTAATAAATGAATGGATTTCTTTTGAACTTTGTCTTGAGGCTCGTAAATTAATTAGGTCATCTTTTGGAAACTTCACAAACTGCTTAGGTCCAAATCAAGCTAAATTGCAAGAAGGAAGCCAACCAGTTCCACAATATGATCTTGTACCTATACCCATCATTACCACAGCAAAACTTTGAGAATTGCTTTGAAGTCCTGAATCTAGGATAGGGAACCAAGAAATTCTTGGATGACATCAAATAATATTTTAAGGATGGATGTGAAAGAGATTGCCAAAAACTAATAAATGGAAGAAACCAAAGCGGATCAGAACAAATAACAAAAATTACAAAATAGAAGACAAAACCAATAAAAAGTTATTAGAAAGAAATTAAGGAATTTCAAAGAGTTGGTAGAAGGTACAATAAGTGGTACTATAATGAATCTGTAAAGACGCTGAAGATGGAAACAGATGTGAAAAATTAACGTAAATCTAAAAAAATATCTCTGGACTCAGGACTTTCCAATCTCAAACTGAAATCCTAAAAGATGCCAATATAACCCTCTATCTGATTAAAAGGAGATAGGATAAGAATGGAAGGAGTATACTGAATTTCTGTATCATTGGAATATTGACATCCAATATACATTAGAAGATCTTCCCTATTTATAAAAAAAACCTCTAGTACAAGAAAAGAAAGTTAAGACAGCATTCCAGTCACTACCAAATCAAAAAGCTATAGGAAGTGATAAAGTATTTGGACAAATATGGCAAGTGACAGATGAATCAATAAATTTTTCTAACAAAGCTATGAAGCAAATAATAGAAATAGATTGGACCCTACAAACTATCAGCCTGTTGTTTTACTCAATATAATAAGTAAGCTACAAGTTAGATCTTTATATACAAAATTACTAGATAGGATCCAAAGATATGTTTTGTAGAAGAACAATTTGGTCCAGAGGAGAATGATCAATTTTGAGCCACTGTATGGATTTTTCATTTGTGTGAAAAATGTTCTAAACCCTTCATCTCTGAGAAATATTAAAATTTTATTTGGCTATTACCTAGGAAAATGTAGGCCTTTGGATGCTATAAGAATATTCCAGGGCAGCAGCACCAATGCCAATGTGGGAATGGCTCAATGGAATTCTTGAGCCATATGCTCCTATGTTGTTCCTTTTACACAGGTTTTAGGATAACTCTTATCTACCCCATTCTGAATATATTAACGGCTATATTTATTTGTTGCTCTTCTTATCTGATAGTAACACAAAATATGTCTGGTTTGGTTCTGCAACCCAACAAGACAGACACAGACTTCAAAGGATAATTAGAACTGCAGAAAAAAACAATTACTACCAACCTGCCTTCCATTGAGAACCTGTACACTGCATGAGTCAAAAAGAGGGCAGTGAAAACATTTACAGACCCCTCTCATCCTGAACATAAATTGTTTCAACTCCTACCCTCAAAACAATGCTATAGAGCACTGCACACCAAGACAACTAGACACAAGAACTACTATTAGTCTTCTCATGGTTCCTATCACACATCTCCTTCCACTTATGACTGCAGGACTGTAACTTTATGGCTTGTATCCTTACAGTTTATATTGATATTGATTGTTTCCTGATTGCTTATTTGTACCCTATAGCTATCATTAAGTGTTGTACCAAATGATTCTTAACGAATGTATCTTGCCTTTTTATGTATACTGAGAGCATATGCACCAAAGACAAATTCCTTGTGTGTCCAGTCACACTTGGCCAATAAAGAATTCTATTCTATTCTATTCTATTCTATTCTATTCTATTCTATATTTCCTGGGTTGCCCACTTTTGTGTGTCTATATGTGCTATTCATCTTATTTGTAGTTGAAGATTTTATTTATCTTATTTCATTTCATTATTATTGTACTTCTATCTCTGCATTTTTATATTGCGTATTTCATTCTTGTTCCTTGTTATCTATCTTACCTGTACAGAATATGCATATCCACACACATAAGGTTTAATACAGGTTTTATGTCATTGTTTTTTGCCCTTATGACTGTAATAAAGTTATTTGATTTGATCTGAAATCTGGAAAATGACACAATGGCCAAACATTGGAAGACATTAGTCTACATACCAATACCGAAGAAAGATGTAACAATGCATGAATCCAGATAATTGAGAAGGCTGAGGTGACTAATTTTGAGGGAGGTGTTAAGAGGGGGCCAAGTTTAGATCCTTGCACTGGAGAAAGTGGCACGGGCCTGAGTTCCCATAGAAGCCTTATCTGACTATTTCCAAGGAAATGCAGTTAGTCTGGAAAGATTATTGAAACATTACGATAGCTAACAATAAAACCTCTGCTTGAGACAATTCACAAGTGATTCAGGTTGCTTGTGTCTGACAAAAGCCCAAGGATACCCCCACAAAGCCAACATGTGCTTCAATGACTATCGAAAGGAGTTCAAACATGTCAAACTGTGGAAAGCTTTTAGGAAAATGGGAATTTTCACCCAGTTGATCTGCAATGAGGAAATCTAGTGTGTAGAAACATCAGTAATTCTTTTATGAATATCTTACTAAGGATTTATAGGGAAGATAGCAATGAAATGAAATTAGAGATAGGTGTGTTTTATGTTGATATAGGTTTTTTAGTCTGTTTTCTAGGATTATTTGGAAACTTTTAAAGTTTTCCTGCAGCCTTTTTCTAAAGTGTCATGATATTAGCATATGCTGGAAGTTAATTGCTCCTGCTGCTTCAAGGCAAATCAGCTTCTCAAGGCAATTAAAAACTAATAAATGGAAACTGCTGACAATTTCAAACTAGGTACAGGGTGAATTGCTTTAAAACCTAATTGTTTGATGCCCTTCAACAAATGCTATTGTTTTCTGTTTGCACAATAAAAATTGTCATAGGTTCTCGTTATCTATCTATCTATCTATCTATCTATCTATCTATCTATCTATCTATCTATCTATCTATCTATCTATCTATCTATCTATCATCTCAATCCAAATGGAGTCCAAAATTCAAACTAAAACAATAGTTGTTAAATTCATGAAGTTCATAAATGTGTGCTTTTAAAAGTCCATCAAAAGTTCACAATTGAAAAATGGCTGAAATCCTAAGCACAAGAAGAAGAAATAGATGTTGCTTTTTGCTTTGTATGGAAAACTAGTCAGGACTTAACACTTTTCTTGAAGCTGTATCTATACCAAGACATGGCTGAATGGTTAGTGAATTTACAATCATGCAAAACATTTTTTCAGATAGAAAAGTTTCAGGTTATCAAAGTTCACCAAGAACTCTCTCAAAACTTGTCCAAGTGTCTAATATTACTTTTTAAAGAAATTAGATTTCCATCTTGTGCCAGAGCTATAGATAATAGCATGTTTCAGCAAATCCTCAAAATAAGATATTTATGTGCCATTACCTGACTAGTTGGTATTATAAGAATGCTAAGCTCTGCAGATGAATCACGAAAACTGAGCAACGTAGAGTATAAACTCTATATGCAAGTGTTAATTTTAAAAAAATAGTTTTACACCACCTTTTTTCCTAATGTTGGAAGAAATATCCATCTGGTTCAGTTCCAAGCTGGGAAAGACATTGGAAACATGGAGGGTGATTGGAAAGATGGTTTAATGATGAAGCAGAACCACCTGGGTTTTGGCCAGCTGGCAGAATGTACAGGGCGGGGCATAACCTTTTCCTAGGGGGTCACAGCAACACTTGTAATAACAACACAAATAATTCATACACCATTCGAAAGCCCATCAAAAACTGAGTTTATTGACACGATTTAATAGTCAGTATGACCACCATTAGCCCTTCGAACAGCATTCAAACGAGGTGGATAAGAACACAACAAATCTTCAAACAGTTCCGTTCGATTTTCCAGATTTTTCAACACAGTTTCCAAATTCATTCTCAAAGTTTCAACCGAATATCGATTTTGACCTTGCTCCTGAATCATCAGAGCTTCCACTTCATCCTTAATTATGGCCCCAATGTTCTCTGCCGGATTGAGATCTGGCGAATTTCCCGGCCAGACGTCATTGCCCCAAAATTCAACATTGTTGTCCTTTAACAATTGCTGAGTCGCATTTGCACGCATGCAAGGAGCTTTGTCATGAAGAAAGACAGCCTCACCAACCACCAAGACATTGTCTGGATCACTGAGAAATGGAATGACATTCTCCAATAAAATTTTCTCACGGAAATAACTGCCATCCCAGGATTCCCCTTTATCCTTCAAAACCCAATGCAGTTTCTTGGCTGTGAAAATGACGAAAATCCCGATGCAAGTCAGATTGCGAACGATTTGTCGATATCGTTCATGTTTGGCGATGTCGTCGACGTCTTTAGCCCAAATTCGATCGTTCTGGAAATTCGGTTTTCGAATGGCATAAACGAAGAATTCGTCAGATGGCGCCAAATGAAGAAAATCTTCCTCGGTCCATTCAGACAACCAATCGCACAACCAAAGCCGATCTTGAACGTGTGTTTGAGTTTTCAATGGTTTGCAAATGACGTGGAATGGCTTCAAACCTTCTCGTTCTCGATATCGGCCGATTGTCCTTTGATCAACTCGTTTTCCACGAATTTGAAGGATTTCTTGGGCCACTTTTCGGTTTCCTTTTCGTTGTTTGCGACTGCCAGTTGCAATGATGGCTTTGCTTTCTTGGGACAGTTGCAGAGGACGCCCTTCTCCAAATTTTGTGAAACATTCTTGGGCTGTTTTGTTCCAATTATCAGTAACCCAATCCGGATGACATTTCAATTTGTTTGCAATCCATTTTCGATTGATAAACGTCGCTCCAGCATCGCGAGCCTCTCGAAAGGCAATGCATTTTATTCTGTCAATGATCCTCTGTTCTTCCGAATCGAATTTTCCAGCCATTCTTAAAGCAAATTTAACATTTAATAGCTCATTCAATTCAGTTTTTTATGGGCTTTAAAATGAGGTGTCGCGGAAGTTGTAAACTGCTGTCGATCTTGCTGTGACCCCCTAGGAAAAGGTTATGCCCCGCCCTGTAGTTGAGAGTGAGTGGTTTTTATAGCTTCTTTAAGTTTTGCCCTTGAGTTTCCTGTTCCTTTGCAAGAACATGTATTCTATTGGCTGTTGTCAGACTCCCAGGGGCCCACGTAAGGGTTATGTAGGGGGTCATAGCTGGATCTATAGACAAAGTATAAATCCTAGGTGTTTGTCTGAGCTAAGTTTGGTTGAAGTTTCTGAGGGTGATGCAATGAAGGGCCTGTGTTCTGAAAGGGTATTGGGTAATTCCTATTGTGGTTTAATGGCTCTGTCCTGTTTTGGATCTTGAGTGAAGGATAATCCTACCATTCTGCCTTTGTTTCAAAATATATTTAATATATTTTGGAGCCGAGGTGGCGCAGTGGTTAAATGCAGCACTGCAGGCTACTGCTAGATCAGCAGTTCAGCGGTTCAAATCTCACCGGCTCAGGGTTGACTCAGCCTTCCATCCTTCCAAGGTGGGTAAAATGAGGACCCGGATTGTTGGGGGCAATATGCTGACTCTCTGTAAACCGCTTAGAGAGGGCTGAAAGCCCTATGAAGCGGTATATAAGTCTACTGCTATTGCTACTGCTATTAATGTCTTGACTGGATTACCAAATCCGCATTTCTAAAAGGTGGCCTCAGTATATGCTGTGGCAGGGAGATTGAGTCTGCTTTCTGTCTTTTAAAAGCATGCTTCTCCATTTCTCCTTTAGATAAATATAATATTCTGCCTTTTTAATATTTCCTAAAATATCTCATTCTTCTCTGGGGTGGAGGGGAGATGTTTTCTGACTTTCTACACTAATAAAATTGCAAACATTTTTAATGAGAATTAAATTTTTTAGAACATTTAAATGCACATAAAGGACAAGAAGTTTATATAGTTTAGAAATTATAGAAGCTATGGTTTTAACACATATTTTCTAGGCTTTGAAATATTGGCAGAAAACTGTCCAAAACATTTTTTTTTAAAAATAAAGCCTTCAAGTGAATAGGAAAATAAAAATTGGTTACTATTTTTCTTCGGCTGAAATTAACATAAAGTAATGGGTGGGTGTCCCCTATTTATTATGGCGTGATTTTTTTAAACATGTCAAGATCAATCTTTGGCTTAGTATAAAACTATAAGAGAATAATTTCATAGCATGCATATATTTTAATAAATACATACCATTCTGGAAATAAATTAATTTGGAACAAGTATGGGTATATCATACAGAACACTCTTGGTTGCCATATATGCACCAAAAAATGGACAAGAAGAATTTTCCCAAAAAAAACCTCTACCAGAAGATACTGGAAACAGAATATGAAAATATTTGTCTCATAGTATAGTATGTCTCATACTATAGAACATCATCCAGGACTTAAAATTCATACTGATGTGGCTAGGTCAATATATTGACTGCTGAGTGTGAGCGACAGACTGAGTCCCAATTAATGAAGTTATTAACATATTTTTGAAGGTTTGAACTTCAGATGATCAAAGATGAATTCAATGCTGACTACTTGCTCCTGCAAAATGAGGAAACAGGAATCTGTGACACATCTTTCAGTTGTGCACATATGCAGAATTCCCAATCACTTCCCCACATCCTCACCCAATGTTATCGGACATTAATACATTTGAGCGAATCCAGAGATATTTCACGAGAAAAGTCCTCTACTCCTCTGCTTGCAACAGAATACCTTAAGCCACCAGACTTGGGCATAGCAATTTAGAATTACGCCGCCTTTGGTCTGACCTAAGTGTAATACATAAAATTATCTGCTACAATGTCCTACCTGTCAGTGACTACTTCAGCTTCAACCACAACAACACACGAGCACACAATAGATACAAAGGTAAACCGCTCCAAACTTGATTGCAGAAAATATGACTGCAGCAACAGAGTGGTCAATGACCGGAATGCACTACCCGACTCTGTGGTTCCTTCTCCAAACCCTCAAAACTTTAACCTTAGACTGTCTACTGTTGACCTCACCCCATTCCTAAAAGGTCTGTAAGGGGCGTGCATAAACGCACCAACGTGCCTACCGTCCCTGTCCTAATCTTTCTTTTTATTCTATCCATTTCATGTATTCATAATCATGTTTATACTTATATCTGTTATATAATACATGCTTGATGAGATAAATAAATAAAAATAAATAAATATTATCTCTAAACGGCTTCTGGATCATAGAGGAAGAAGGCTAGGAAAGAAACTGCAAACGTAAGGAAATGCAAGGATGTTCTGAATGCAGCAGACTGGTCCAGCTATTGACCTTTCAGTTCTGCTGACTATGCTTGACTCTTGGGGGGGAAATGATTTCTTAAATAAGGAACCAAAGCATTTGGAGATATATGCAACAAAGCACCTTTTTATTGGCATGTTTAGCTACAGTGACCACTAAGTCCCCTGCCAAAGGAATGCAAAAGAGACCTGATTTAGGCGAGGTTATAGGTTACATACTTCAAGAAATGCTACACTAGAATGATAAAGAAAGCACTGTAAATCAAACTGTGACCTTTCCAACAGATAGTTGTTGATAGTACTATGGAATGACCTTATTATGACTATTCCAGCACCTCTACATTTTTATGGGTCTCTAACGTGCCCTAAGGACAGATTTGCTGCCCACACTGTACACAAAACAAGGCATTTATTATACTCATATATTGCCAACATAATGGGCAGAAGGTATGACTTGATGAACAGGAGGAACAGCTGCTACCACAGCAACAGTCAGATAAAAGAATTCTAAGTCTGGGCCAGAACTGTAGCCCAAAAAATTATCTCAGAAAAAAAATCCCTATTAGTACTCAACAAAGATAAAGAGAGGGTGGGGAGAAACACAATTAGATTTGCAGGCTAACAAAGTTGCATAATAATAATAACAATAACAACAACAACAACAATAATATTCTACATGACTTTGATTTCTTTTCTTGTCTACCTAGACAAGCTGACAACTTCCTTTCACAACTCTCTGGTTTATATTACTTGTCACTTTTCTTTCCAAGGTCATGAAACGTACCTGGTTTTCTTGCTCCTTTGTATTTTTCTGCCTTTCCTTTCTGTGCTTATAACAACCTTCCACATGTTGAAAGAAGATTTTTCTCTACTAGGAACCTATGAACATTCTCTGAATATACACATCATTGTAGTGGTCTGTCAATGCAGAGCATTTTTTAATCTTCTTTGCTAAAGTCACATTATGCTTTGGATTCTGGCAAAAGATGACTCCCCCCCCCCCCCAAATCCGACTTTCAAAACATTTTTTCCCTCCAGATTGTGGCAAAGAGGACGCTGAAATGAGAAACCCTGGTAAAAACATGTTTTCAGTTCCATTAATTTATATTTACCTACTATTAAAGTGTTCATTAACTTAGAATAATGTATAGTTATAAACATACATAACCTTTTATTTTCCAGTAATTATGAGTTATAATGGATCGTAAGCAATATAAAAATGTGATTTAAGGATACCGTGACTCCATTTTTTCCTCACTCATGGATGGAAAAACTCCTGTTTAGGGACGCAAAAGCATCCTTTTAATGTCATGATTGCACATTGTGATCATTATAATCTTGCTAATGTGATGGATAAAGTGTCAGTTCAGCAGGCTGGCAAAATAATAAGCAGATGCTAGCAGTATGTTTTTATAGTTCAAGATAGAAATGACACCATGGCATTTTGTTTTCTAAAGACCAAGCCTGTTCATTGTAACTGTCCCACTTTGTTAATGATTAAGCAAGAAACTATACAGTAACACTCAATATAAACTAGCAAAATACTGTCCTGGCTGGTAGCTTATAAGTGGTCTATAACAGTGGTGTCAAACTCGTGGCCTGTGGGCCAGATGTGTTACCTGCTGCTGGCCACCTCCATGCCCATTTTAGCAAAGGGAGAAAAAGCCGCACTACATCACATGATGATGAATTGATGATGCAAGTTTGACACCCCTGGTCTATAACATAGCATGTAAATGGAGCAACATAAATCATGAATATTTTCTCAGTGGTTACTAATGATTAGTAGCCTTCTAGAAATTTTTCAAGTGTTATCCATTAGCGATTTGAGAAATTATCTTGACTTGTAGCAAACTTGTCTTAGAGAAACAAAAGGGAAGACAACAAGTACCTTCTCCTTAGGGACCTAATGTCAAATAGTGGACTTCCTAACTGGTGGAATGGTATACAGGTAGTCCTCGACTTACAACAGTTCATTTAGTGTCCATTCAAAGTTACAACGGCATTGAAAAAGTGAGGTTTTTTACAGTGATGAACATAGTAGCATCCCCATAATCATGTGGTCAAAATTCAGATGCTTGGTAATTGGTTCATACTTATGACCTCTGCTGTGTCCCAAGGTTTGCCTTTTATGACCTTCTAACAAGCAAAGTTAATGGGGAACCCATTTAACAGCTGGGTTACTAACTTATCAACTGCAGTGATTCACTTAACATCTATGGCAAGAAAGCTCCTACAATGTGGCAAAACTCACCGACAAATATCTCACTCAACAATAGAAATTTTGGTATCCATTGTGGTCATTAATTGAAGATTATCGGTACTTCCATATACAGTGTTTTCCCCAAAATAAGACTTTCTTTTTCTTTTGACCACCCCCAATAAGTGTTTGGCCTTATTTTCGGAGAGGTCTTATTATTTTTGAGTGCAGGAGGCAGCGAGCATGGTCACCTCATGGCTGTTGCTGTGTGTTGCAATATTTTCGGGCAAGGCTTATTTTAGTGCATGTGCTCAAAAGCCCTATTGGGCTTATCATCCAGGGAGGATAATATTATGTGTCCACCATCTGAACTTTACAAAACCATGCAAAGTTTCTTATGAGCATCCTTCAAAGGAAGTCGACTTCATTGCAAAGCAGTGGATTTTTGTAACCAGTCAACTGGACATTTAAGAATACCAACCTGTTGTGGCCCAGCAGGATCCGGTTGAGCTGCTGATGGACTCAGATAGCGAGGAACCATATGAGTCTGCCGTGGACGATGTGGAGGACCCTGGGCAGGGTTCAGACTCAGAGCAGGGACCAGAGAGGCTGGTTGGCCACCAGGAGGCGCCTGAGGCATGGAGCAGTGGGGAGGATCAAAGACAGTTTGTCCCTGATGCTAGATTGAAAAGGGCTGAGAAAGGGAAGCAGCAACTCCGTAGGCAGACTCATGGAAGATGATTAAGCACAGGTGGTTGTTGATTGGCCCCTCCCAAGAGAGATTATAGGTGACATTTGCAGGAAACAACCGTTCAAATTAGTAGTTAAGAAAATCTATCTGTGTATTCTAGTCGTGTCTGTTGGTTTGGACTATCTGTGTTACTTCGTTTGAACTATCTGGGTTGCTGCAGAGATACTCTATTGAACGTGAGTTGCCTGGGCCCTCAGCCAAAAGATTCGTTATCTCAGTAATTGAACAGTGGCAAACAGCCAAGTCTGTGTTCTGGTTTATTCACAGGCCGGGTGGGTCAGAACACCAACCATAATGGTATATTTGAAGAAGTCTAGAAAGATACATTGTCCACCCTTTCAGATCCATATTATTGAACACTATTGGTTTGCTATTCTTATTTGCAGCAACACTGCCACAACGTTCTAACTTTTTTTTTGAGCAAGAGGGCAAAAAGGACAGGAATGTTCTGAATCACAAGAGCATAAGCTAAGCCTGATCTTCTATTGCAGTAGTTAAATTCATTGAAAGTCGAGGCCTCAATTTAGAACCTTATCTGTTAGTCTGGATCAGTGGTTTGCAACATTTAAATGAGAGCCATACTTGATCTTTGGATGACATGTTAAAGATTCCATTCTAAAAGGGAGAAAAGGCCAGGATGAAAAACTAGGTGTAGCCATGACAAGAACAACATCTGGTGTGTATGAGTAGTGGGAATGAAAATCTTGTTTTATATTTGGCCTGAACTTGGAATGTCCCTTGTAAAAAAATTAGATCCATTATTGTAATCAACCTAATAAATTGGTGTGGTTAAATTTACATGCCCCAAACTCTTTATTCTCCTGAAGTAAATTCTAAAATCCTTGTATGCCAAATGTTAAAATGCAACACTCATATGAAACCCTCCGTGGAAATTTTCAAAAATTCCCCATAGTATCACGTCATAAGAAACTGCCAGAAGTAAGGTTGGATTTCTCCCTTCACTCCTCCTGAAACATAGCTCTGGAAGAATGTTTTGTGAGTACAAAAGATCATTTTTTATTTATCCCTTTTATTTTATTTTATTTGCTTTTCTCCATGAGTTTTCCTAGTTAGCATTATAATAGTCGTAAGATATGTATGCAATGAGCCATGGAAAAAAGGTGTTTGCTGGTATTATCCCCCATCCCTCCCTCCCTCCCTTTCCTTGCTTTCTCTCCCCACCGTACTTCTCTTATTTCCTTACTGTCTCTTTTTATTGCTTGAAATGAAAGGAAATAGACCAGACCAGCTGCTAAATATCATGCTAATTTGAAAGTATCAGGGATGCAGTGACTCAGTGACTAAGACTCTGAGTTTGTCAATCAGAAGGTCGGCAGTTCAGCAGTTCGAATCCCTAGTGCCACGTGATGGAGTGAGCTCCCATTACTTGTCCCAGCTTCTGCCAACCTAGCAGTTTGAAAGCAGGCAAAAATGCAAGTAGAAAAATAGGGATCACTTTGGTGGGAAGATAACAATGTTTTGTGCGCCTTTGGCATTTAGTCATGCTGGCCAGAGGTGGTATTCAGCAGTTTCTGACCAGTTCTGGAGAACCAGTAGCGGAAAGTTTGAGTAGTTTAGAGAACCGGTAATTACCACCTCTCACTGGCCCTGCCCTCATCTATTCTCTGTCTTTTGAGTCCCAGATGATCTGGAGGAAATGGGGATTTTGCAGTAACCGTCCCCTGGAGTGGGGTGGGAATGGAGATTTTACAGTATCCTTCCCCTGCCATGCCCACCAAGCCACACCCACCAAGCCACACCACACCCACCAAGCCACGCCCACAGAATCGGTAGTAAAAATTTTTGAATCCCACCACTGATGCCAGCCACATGACCACGGAGATGTCTTTGAACAGCGTTGCTCTTTAGCTTTGAAATCGAGGTAAGCACCCCTCCCCCCCAAGCCAGAAACGACTAAAATGCATGTGCAGGGGAACCTTTACCTTTACTTTAATTTGAAAGTATAAAAAAGTTTTGAGAATGAAAATTGCCAAACAGAATGAAAATTGCCACACAGCTATTTGGAAACTAAACATATGGCAGTAAAATAAAGTAATATTTTAATAGTTGAGCAGTTACTTTAAGAAGTAACTTAAAGTTGAAATAAACTCAATGTTTTTAATGGATGGTGCAGAAACAGAAATACATGTTTTTGAATAAACTAAGCAAGTACAGATGGTCGGTTTAAGTGCTCTAAAATTATACTGTCCCCAAAAGCTTAAGATGAACAATATTTGAAAGAGATTTTTTAATTCTTTGTTAAGAAACTGTGGACAAATTCTATTTAGTTTTTTTTTTTTTAAAAAACAGATCTGTAATACAATAGCTAAACAGGATGGCTTTTAGCAAACCACTTCTTATAAGTGCACTATATTATATTCAAATATAATTAAAAGTAGCTCACATAATTGCACTATCATGGGGTTTAAAACTGCTTGTAAAACTTGGAGTAAAGAATACGTTATACATCTCTTATTAAGAACACTGCTCATTTTTATTGAAAGGGTTATCAAAAGTCAAGTTGAAGTAAATGCTTTGTCCATAGTTTAAATCATATTGTATGGTTTTATACTCTTATATTTCAATTATAACAGAATGTAAAAACATGTTATTCATCAGAGCTAAAAATCAAGTCTGTCTTTAAAAAGCAATAGAAACAAGAAATGGAAATTATAAATCAGTGGTGAAATTCAATTTTTTTTACTACTGGTTCTGTGGGCGTGGCTTGGTGGGCGTGGCAGAGGAAGGATACTGCAAAATCTCCATTCCCACTCCACTCTGGGGCCAGCCAAAGGTGGTATTTTGTGGTTCTTTGAACTACTCAAAATTTTCACTACCGGTTCTCCAGAACCTATTAGAACCTGCTGGAATAAATCAGTGAATCTAAGTCCTTCCTATATCTAACTTTTAGAAGTTTCATCTCATTCCTCTTTTAAAATACTTGTAAGAATTCAAACAAAATGATTTCTACCACAGATATTTTCCATGTCATGACAGCAATTGGCACTTGGATTGCTGTTACTAAGTGATGCAGTCACAAAGCATGAATAACTGCATTGCTTACCGGCCATCCCAGCAGTCGGGATTGCTGTCGTAATCCTAAGTTGTGTGGGTTGTTAAGAAGGAAGTGGAGGACATAAATATATATCATTAAAATGATGATCTAATAACAAAACAATTCAAAATAGAAAAAAAATGCCCCTGCTGATTCTGATTCCCAAGTAGTTGTCTACACCATCTGAAAAACCACTTCTGCAAAAGTCAAGGAACTATCCTGGTTTGGCATAATACCTAGGCAGAACAACAGTGCTACTCTTACTTAATAATAATAAGTCTGGCACATTTAAGAAGAAGAGAGGCCAGGCAAAAAAGAAATAATGTATTTTAAGGGGTAGTATTGACACGTTTCAACAACACTTTAATCAGAAGTGAATATGGACCTAAGAAAAGAAGTACTCTAATTACCATCTAGGAACAAATACAAATATCAATGAAAGCTTATGGCAATTGTCAGATTTTTGGTCAATCATTCATCAAACATTTGCTCAAGCAAAGGGCTTGTTCTGATGTTCTTTCAGCCATGACTGTTCTGATCCAATAATTAACTGTTATGTGTCTACGGAGATTCTCAGTTATCCAGGTCATGATTGTCCCAAAGACGCTTTTTTGAAAAGACAACTGAACTTTTGCCTTGAAGATGTTTTGCTTCTAATTGAAGTCATAATTGAAGAAGCTTTTTAGATGAGAACTGAACTGTTCTGATCTAAAAAGAGAAACATTTTCTCCATCTTATGAAGGAAAAATAAAGTCCAGTTGCCTTTTGGAAAAAACACCTTTGGGATAACTGTTATAATTTCCACTTTCTAAGAAACATAAAACACATTGATTAATAAGGAGAACACATTTCTTTCTATTATTTTACTATCTTTTTTAATATAAGGAGATTCTGAGATATATGGCATTAGTATCTGATTAAGAAATTGGTTACCGTATAATCAGAATTAATGCGATTGGGCCTCAACAATAATCTTAATAGGAAGGAGGTTTATTGATGTGTATTATCAATCAACATTTGAATAATTTTTGCTTTATTTTACAATGAAAGGAAAGAAAGAAACGTATTCTTCAGTAATGCCCTTGAACTTTTTGAAGTGGTTTAAATGATAATTTTCCAGGCATTCCGCATCCCCTACTAGCACAATATTGATGCAGTACACCTATCTAATATTTTGTTTTATGAATAGTTTAAAATAATATTTTATAACGATGGGTAAACACTGTTTTTAAATTCTTAAATAATAAATACAGAGAGGTCGATTCTATATATTGAGTTACATCCAGCATATGAGCACAAGTAATTTTATACTGCAGGGATCATAGTGAAATCCCGTAGCTTCTTTTTAAAAACATTAACACTTTGACTAGATAAGGAAGAATTAATTTAGTAACTTTATCACTAAAGATGTGATAATTTAAAAATAGATTCAGAAAGGAGTAGGAGAACATTTCACTCTTCAAGGATATTAACTTTAGAGTCCCCATACATATACAAAGGAATTTCAAATAGAGAATTATTCTTTATTCCTGCTATATAGTAGGTGTTAGTTTGCTTATCAATGTGAGGATGTTTATGAAGTCATAGTTGTCTTTTTAAAATTAAAATTATTTTCCATCATTCTTTCCATCATCAGTTGTGTTTTCCTAGATCTCCTCCACCTCACTGAAAAGCATAATCAGAATATGACTGAAACTTGGCTGCATTTTGCCGGATTTGGCCTGATATCAGGTAGAAGAGCGCTCCTGCCATTCCTTTTGTAGGTATCTTAAATTCAAGAATTACATTATTGGAAATTACATTGATAGTTGGAACAAAAAAAACCCTACTGAACTCTTCAAAGATTTGTTGCCCTCCCAATTTGTCAAGCTTTGTTTCTAGGAAAATGAAGAAAAGCACAAATAATTTGAATTTCAGTTAACTACCTAGTTAGAGGAATTCTACAGCTTCACTTTTAGCCAAGATTGATGTTTGACAAGCAAGTTGCATCCAACTTTTCTAGCCTTCTCACAATCTCTGCAATGTGAAGTGGATGTGCATCTTAAATTGAGAGAGATTCCATATGACAAATGCCAACATTTCATGGGATATGATATAAAAATGTCAACATCTTGTGATTTGGACTGTAACACATAACTACACTGAAATATGATCAATCTTCAAACCTCTATCATATTAATTGTTGAAGAACCAAAATCATATTAATTGTTGAAGAAACAAGCTGTTGAAAGTATGGGAGAGGAAGAACATTTCCTGTTTCCTGTATGTATGATTACTAAGACTCTTTCTTTAATGTTTATTAAGGCACCCAGTTTAACAAGTTCATTTTAGTATTATGCAAAATGAAGCACTCTATGCTTACTCTTAAAATCTGAAACACTACATCTAAGATCATGTTCTGCTATTAGTGTGACAGGATTTTGAAAAAGCCTTGATTTTTGCAAGCTAAAAGGTGAAAAGATTTAAGGAAGTGATACTTGCCTGCTGCATTCGTGTATAGTTTTACCAAGAAATAGAAAATGGATATATAAAAGAAAAATACTTATGATAGCCCCAAGTTTTCTCTTTATACAATGTAATTTAGATTAATTAAAAGTGATCCAAGTAGAGATGGTGTATTTTATTTTTTGGCAGGGAGCTAGCATCCAGATTTATTTCAGTTCTATAGAGGAGTAAAGATGATAATCTTGATTTTTTTAAACTTAACCAGCAAATGTTATTCCAAACTCATCCAAATGCTTTTAAGATTTACATTACAACTAAAACTGATCAATATTTGAAGTGTGCAAATCAATCCATTTTCTTCCCACACATGTTTCTAAGATTTAATTGATTTTGGAGAATATTTTTCCATCTACCAAATTCAGTATTAGACTCCTTTATCAGGCCAACTAATCAAAATATTCTTTAAAAAAATATTTCTGTGCTGCTCAAAATAGATCCTCTTAGGGTCTCAAAGCTTTATCAAATATCTATAAACTTCTTAACTCAAACAAATTCATTTTTACTGTACTAAGCACCCTAGTACTAACAACTATTACATTAAGTGGTTTTTGCTACGTCAGCTACACTTCCTGGAAAGAAAATTGTATTTATTGCTGTCCATATATTAAACACTTGAGCTATAGTAATTATGCATTTTAAATTGGTTAATGTTTTTACCTACTTGAACACCAAACACTTATTTGCAAAGTCTTGGAAAACCTAGTCTGAAATTAATTTGAATCATTCTATAATGCTATAGCTATTAAGAATTTGTTTCCAAAACAGAGAAAGAACACCATATAGCAGTTTAATTCTGAAGCAGGAAACCAGAGAGCACACCTAAACACAACTGGTCACTTTGCATGTAGTACTTCACTTACAACTGTTCATTTAGTGACCATATAACAACATTGAAAAAAGTGACATGGCAGTTTTTCACACTTACAACGGTTGCTGCATCCCCATGGTCATGTGATCAAAATTCAGGTGCTTGGCAATAACCTCATGTTTATGACGGTTAGAGTGTCCCAGGGTCCTGTGATCCCCTTTTGTGAACGTCTGACAAGCAAAGTCAATGGGAAAGCCAGTGTCACTTAACAAGCATGCTATTAAGTATAAGTATAATATTTATTGTCATTGTACTTAAATACAACGAAATTGGTTTTAACCTCACTGGTGCAAAATTATAACAGAAATGAAAAAAGAAAGAAAAAGAAAAAAACTAGCGTGTGCATGGAATGATTGTGGTTGTATTTAAAAGTCTTTAAACCTGATTGTTCGGCTGGCTATACCTTGAGGTCTTCTGCCTGATGGTAGAAGTGCAAAGAGACACTGACCAAGGTGTGAATCATCTCTGAGTATCTTCTTTACTCTGCTAAAGCAGCGAGATCTGGCGATGTCATCCAGTGGTGTCAGAGGGCAACCAATGGTTTCTTGTGCCGAATTGATCACTCTCTGTAGTGCCTTAACGTATTAACAAAACAACTGCAGTAATTCACTTAACAACTGTGGTGAGAAAGATTGTAAAATGAGGCAAAACTCACTTATCAAAGATCTCACTTTGGGCTCAATTATGGATGTAAATTGTGGACTACCTGTATTATTATAAAGCCACTTAATTAAAAATTATTCAGGGCAGTACACAATGGATTCACAACATCATAAAAAGCAAAGGACTGACCATAAGAACACTAGTGTACAGATAGTCCTCACTTAAGGACTGTCACTGGGGCCAGAATTACCATCATTAGGTGACACTGTTGCAAAATGCAGTGGTACATTACCATGCCACTTAGTGACAGAAATCCTGGCATTTCCAGTTGTTCTCATTAAGCAAATCGCTGCAGATTATTAAGTGAGGATGTCATGTGGTGATCATTGCCAACCTTCATTGTTAGCTTCTTTATTGACTTTGCTTGTAGGAAGCTAGCAAAGCAGGAAACACTGCAATGTGATTTCAAGCCAGCCACCAGATGCCCAGATCATGGTTACAATGAAGTACTGCAGATTAATTCTGCTGACTGCCAGGTGTTCGATCGTCACTGGCTCAGCCTTCCATCTTTTTGAGGTTGGTAAAATGGGGGCCCAGATTGTTGCGGGCGATATGCTGACTATGTAAATCACTTAGAGAGCACGGTAAAGCCCAATGAAGCAATATATAAGCCTAAGTGTTGTTATTATTATTATCACAATCCACTTAGCCCAATTTTTGAAATGACAACAAGGTTGAGGTCAAAGTGACTTTGCAAGAAGCATTAATCCAGAGGGCAAGAGGGATGGCTTTTCAAGCAACGTAGATAGATATCTTTGTCCCGCATTAAATATTTAAATATTAAATCCATAGTGGCTAGAGAGGAAAATTGGTATTCCAGAGACCGAACAATATTGAATTAACTTGCTGTATACCTATTGAATTTCTGACCATCCGAAGTTTCTAAAGTTCTTTTCAGAGATAAGTGTACACAAACAGCATTATAGTCATTCAGTTACAGTTGTACAGGTCTGTGTGTATGTGTGTTGGTATGTCTGTGGTATTTGTAGGAGAGTTCATTGGAGCAGGAAAGAGAGAGCATATTTGTATCAATTTTAGATGTATATATGGATGACAATACAGCTGCAACTGTGCTTTCATTTAAATATAGATTATAATTCTGTAACCATTTGTCAATATGGTGATTTTCAAACAGAGGATGTTATATTTATATCCTTAATATATATTATCAATTTAATAATTAAAAAATGGGATATGTGTACTCATAAGTGTATATTTCTTTTTCTATATAAATTTTATTAACAGTTTAAAAGGCAACATAAAAACTAACACAATACAGAATAAAGAAAAGAAAGAGAAAGAAAAGTGGATAAAAGGACAGAAAGATAAAAAGTAGAAAGAAAATTGTGATAAAATTGCAGCAAATTTAAGCTTGATTAGAAAATGACCTCTTCCTCCATGATTAAAACCCCCCACACTTTTTCTATTATCTTTTTCTAATCCTCAAAGCCAGAAGTGCAATTTTATTTAAAAAGTCTATAAGTGGTTTTCACTCAGCCATAAGTATATATATTATCTTTTCTCTAATCAAAGAAGTTAATTTAGCCATAACTGCAAGTTCCATGATTTTCACCAACCATTCCTTTATAATGTATGTAATGCATAATGTAGAACCTTTCCACTTTTGAGCATATTGTCATCTTGTTGCAATTATTATAAATAAAAACAAACTATCAGTCTGTCTATTAATCCCCAAATAAAAGTCTCTCCTCTCAATTGTACATTAGTCTTTAAAATCTTCTGAATTAATGTATTTATTTGTATCCAAAATATTTTGGATTTTTTTTACATGTCCACCATACCGAATAAAATGTCCCTTCAACTTGTTCACATTTCCAGCAAAGGTTTGAAGTACCTTTATATATTTTAGACAATTAATCTGGTGACAAATACCATCAGTTCTCTTTAAGACTGTATTGTAATATTAATTTCAGTCCTTTCAACATATTTTCCATTGAGCCATTAACATATTGTACCAAAAATGTTAATCCAGTTTACCACACACTCTTCTTGTCTTGTCTCATAGTTCGCCAAAAATGTATATATTTTAGCAATAATATGTCATCATTTATACATAGTTCTATTTCCAACTCAGCCTTGCATTGTTCAAAATCCTTTATCCACCTTAAACCTTTCTGAAAATTATACATAAGAAAACAAGTATTTATTTCTGTTGTCAAATCTTCTCTTGATTTTCTTTTACAATCCCCTTTTAAAAATTCTAATACATCATCATAAATAAACTATTTATCTTTATTTATCATTTATTATCTAAAAAATCCTTCTTTTTTTTTTTTTTTTTGCTCAGATACATTTTTATTTCATTTTCATTTTCATTTTATACAATCACTTATATACTGTGCGTAACAAAAAAAACAAAGAGAAAAAAAAACAAACAAACAAACAAACAAAAAAAAAACCCCAACATAACACTTCAATCCCCCATACACCCTCTCTTCTCCCCCTCCAACTTTCATTTCACCCCTCCAGCATTCCCCTCTTCTACTTCCCTTCCCCCTCAGACATCTCCCCCTCCCTCCATCTCCCCCTCCTTACATTCCCTCTCACTCCCTCTTTACTTCTCCCTCCTCTTTCCCTCTTCTCCTCGCTTTGGTGTATCCATCAGTTTGTTTGTTTTTTTTTTTTTTTTTTTAAAAGAATAAAAGAGAAAAAGAAAAAAAAAAGGAAAACGAGTCGCAGTATACAAGTGAATTCTTATTGTTCTAAGAATTGAAACTGTAATTCCACCCTCCCCCCTCCCCCCTATAATCCCCCCTCCCTAACCCCCTTACGGCTTCGCAGGTCCCATACCCGGCATAATTCTTTAACAAGCATTTGAGTATAATAAGGCCAGCTAACTTTAAAATTAAAAAAAGAAAAGAAAAGAAAAGCCAAAAAAAAAAAAAAAAAAGAGAATAATAAAAAATACACACACACCTAAAAAGAAAGGGGAAACAGAGAAGGGTCAATAAACCCACTACGTTAACACAGCTTCCCATTATCTGTAAATCTTAAACAATGTAGCTCATTCCAAATTTCGATTATTTTACTACTTGCAGGGTTTCAAACTATATTAGAGCCGGGTAAGTTGATCAATTAGGATTCCCCAACTAAAAGTCTCATCGCTTTGTCTATCTATTCAAACCTTTAATTTCTCTCTTTTTTATCCGAATATCCAAACCTTTCTATAAAACCATTAAACTCAAGTACTTCTTTCATTTTTCATTTCCAACACCTCCCTTTCTATCCTTACCCACCTCCACATGTAAATTTTTTACCTTCCACCCTGCCTTTATCCATGTCCATATATATATTTTATCCGCGTCCATTGCTCCTCCCATATTTACTCCACTTTCCTGAAGACTCTCCGACCAATCTTTCTTGACCTTATATTGAAATAGCAACTCAAACAAATATCAGCTTGCATTCTAGCCCCAAGTAGTCTAATTAAGCTTTCGCTACCCTTCCCTCTCCCGCGCGCCTCCCAACTCCGTTCGTCCCAGACCACAACTCAAAAAGATCGCAATCTCCGCTCTCCTCGCCTAAGAAAATAATTCATGCGCAATTTGAGTTAGAATTCAGACAAATCTTATATACAATATGTGTCCACAATCAGCAACGCTTCTTTCAGTCTCCATGTCTCATCATCAATATACCACTTTTCCATTTTATCCCAGACGGAAATCATAAAGCTTTAAGAACATCACTTAGTCTTTATTCTTTAGTCTTCTGCCCTTCCGGAAGAGGAAAGCAACACCCTCCGCCTTGTAGCCACGTGTCTCGCCGTTTGTCTTCTCCTTCTCCTTGTCTCTCTCCAGGTCCGGATGGATCAGGAAGTCCCGCCTTCAGGGTCTCGTAGTAAAATTCTCGGGCTTCACAGACAGAGTTAATGCGGTGTTTTTGGTTGCCAAATGTAACTGTAATACCAGCTGGGACTTCCCATTTGTATGGAATCTGAGAATTTCTGAGTTCTTCGGTTAAGAAAGCGTACTCTTTCCTTGTTCTTAATAATTGAAATGGTATCTCTTTAAAAACAATCAAGTCCTGTCCGTCAATTCTCAACCTCTTGCTGTAAAGCCTCTGTATTATCTCATTTCTGGATTCCCTTGTGGTAAAGTATATTATTATATCCCTCGGAAGCTGTCGCTGTTTTGCTACCCAGGAATTCTGGCGGTAAATTCTTTGAATCTGCCAATCAAAGTTAAATCCCGGACTTCCCACCAAGCGGCTGAAAGCCTCAAAGAAGATCTGTTTCAAATTCTCCTGTTGGTTTTCACGCAGTCCTCTAACCCTTATTGCAAAGGCAGTCTTATTATAATCTATCATGACAAGTTGTTTTTGAGCATTTTCCATTTCCTGTTGTAAAGTTTGAATTTTGGATATCAAATTAAGGTTAGTTTCTTCCAAAAGTTCCAATTTATCCTCCGCTTCAGCAATATAATCTGTCATGACTGTCATTACTCCGATCATATCCTTCTTTGCCTGAGCAATTTTAGCATCAAATTGATCATATAAATCCGATATCAGTTGATTAATTTCCTGTCTGAAGTCATTAAGCGTTTTGAGAAGAAATTCTTGTGTTAACAAATCTCCCGTGGAGGGTGTGGGAGGCAAGGGTAGCGGCTTCATAGCAGTTTTTAGAGATATGTTATTAAGGAAGCGCTTCTGTTTAGATTTGGGAGCCATTCCAAAGTAGAAATAAAAGACAAGCAATCAAGCGAGCCAAAAATCAAAGTCTCTGCTCCCCTCAGTTAATCTTTTAGCAATTAGTACAGAGAAGCCTTCAGGAGGGTAGGGCTGGCTAAGTACGTCACATCAAACACAAAAACTACGAGATCGCCATCTTGTGACGCAGCTAAAAAAGGAAAGGAGCCTTTTGCGAAATTGAAGCTGGTATTTTAGATAGTAATAAAAGAAATTCCTCAGGAATGGTCCCCGCCCGGATTGACTTTTAAATAGCTTAGCTTTGTCCTGGGGGGGGGGGCAATCTGCCTAGGCTGCAAAAAAGGCAGCGCGGAAAACTGGCCGGAGTAAAGGCTCAGCTAATGTTGAACCTCTTCTCCATTCACAGCAAAAAAAAAAAGCTATGAATTACAAAGAGATCCTAACGACTGACCTTCTCCCTGCCCCTTTCTGCCAGAAAGGGGAGATATCTATAGATCTTATAAGATATACGAACCAGAGTCCTGGCAGGAGCTTCGTTGAGCTCCCGACGGCGGCAGCTCCACCCCCCGAAGCCTAAAAAATCCTTCTTGAGCTGAAAGCCACAAAGGTATTTTTGAGCACAACCTAGATTTATATTTATTCCATATTCTAAGAACTGCCTACCAGACATAATGATTTTTGAAATCTTCATTTACCTTACCTTTATCATAAAATCCATGCCATTCAAATCTTAAATTATGTCCTTCTAATTCCATTAGGCTTTTATTTCTTAACATAGTCTTTCATCCAAGCTAAACAGCAGGCAGTAATTCCAAATCTGCTGGACCCAATCCCCCTTTTCTCTTTTCATCTTGTAGAACCATATATTTAACTTGAGTTCCCCAAAAAACCTTATAAATATATTATTTGGCCATTGTACATCAGTTGTATTTATGTGAATGGTTTCATATTTGGATTCAGAGCTGTGCTCACGTTTAGACGAAAAACAGTATGGCAGCTGTGAAAAAGGCAAATTATTTTATCTAAGCAATATAAATCACTTAAGTAGTTAGAAGTCTCTGAAGTGTCAACTTATTAGCCTGATAAATTAACAGACAATCTTTAATAACACAGCCTATCAACTCTCATATGAAAAAGATCCTGATACTAGAGAAATGGGACCATTAAAAATACATTCACAAGGATTCATTTACTACAAAAATTTTATAACAAAATAAAATTTCTTTCATGATTTCTTTCCTTGGAGGGTATTCGACTGCTAATCCTAGCATATGAAGAATCCATTTGTATTAGTAAAATAATGCTAGTAATGCTTTCAAATATGATGCATTTTATTTTACAATCAATGCTGAATTTTTTAAAAATGATATCATAGTCCTATATATAAGTTCCTTTGATAGTGTTCACAGAGGCTTGTCTTCAGTGGTAGGAAAGGAGATATGCAAGATTAATGATGGCCTTATCAGGTTGACTAGAGATGAAATGTGGCCAAATAAGCTAATCCTACCACTGTTTTCAGGGGTATAATGGAATTGAAGAATTTCATTTGGTATACAAGCCATCCATGAGTTGAGTGGCCAAAGCTGCAATGGCACTGAAAAAAATGACTTACAACTGGTCACAATTGTTGCAGCATCCTTGTGGTCACATGATCAAAATCCAAGCGCTTAGCATCCGCCATGTATTTATGGGAGTTGCAATATCACTTTTTTGCCTTTGCAACCTTCCCACCCAGCTTCTGACAAGCAAAGTCAATGGGGGAAACTGGATTCATTTAATGACTGAATGATTCACTTAACAACTGCAATGAGTCGCTTAACAGCCATGGCAAAAAAAGGTCATAAAATCAGTCATGACTTACTTAACAACCACCTCACTTAGCAACAGAAATTCTAGTCTCAGTTGTGTTCATACATTGAAGAGTACCTATAATCCTATTCTATTTTAAATTGCAACCCACCAAGCACATTCATTGAACTTTTTATGGAATGTTTGTTTGTTTCATTTCCCAGTTGACAGTTTTTCGCCACTGAATTAAAGTAAACCTAGTGAAAACAGTGAGGAAAAGGATGGCACAAAACTTTCAAGCTCAATCACAAATGGCAACACTAATTATGAAGCAAATGATAGATTTCATCATGTTACGATATTTATTTTGAGAAACAGTTGTCAGATAGATACATTGAATACTAATTTGATAACTATGTATTTTTAAACCGAGTTAAATATCACTAATTGGCTCAGCGTAAAACAGGAGTGTCCTCTAGAAAACTGTAATTATCAATTCAGAATTTGTTCTTAGAAAATAGATCATAAAACAATCTCAGAGCATTTCAGCCCTGGGGGAAAAACATTTTCAAAAGCCGACAGTAACATTACATTACCTGTAGGTTAGATGAAGTTCCATAAAATAATATCCAGATTTATTTTTATGTTTTTACTTTTTTGCATTTTCACAATCCTTGTCAAGGTTAGACAGGAGATAAATCCACAGAAAAACACAAAGAAAAAACACTGAGATTGAAGCTTTATGGATGCTAAGCTTCAATGGCTGGTCAACATGCAATTTGGCTATCAGATGTAAACCTGATGCTGGATTACCCTAAGGACTGTCCTGAGGTTTGTTGGGGAGATGGGATCTCCCATCTTGTAGCAAACCAGTGCTATATAGTTTAACTGCTTTCTCATACTTAGATATAATCTTACACAAAACTAAATACAAATTTGAAATTAACTGGAATGAACTTGGAAGCATTTTTTTAAACTATAGAAGCCAAGGACCTGGAATTCCTTCCTTCCTTCCTTCCTTCCTTTCTTCCTCCCTCCCTCCCCCCCTTCCCTCCCTCCCCCACTCACTCCCTCCTTCCTTCTCTCCCTCTCTCCCTCCCTTCCTTCTTTCTCTCCCTCCCTCCCTCCTTTCCTTTCTTCCTCATCCATCAAAAACTTCACATGCATATTTAGTCTTTGTTTTCACTTGACGTTGTCTCAGCCTATAAAAATGCATAAAGGCAGCCTAAAGGTTCTGCATTCTACTATGTTGTAGTGCAGATAACCACAGTTTTAGCATATACAATACATGCTTTGTACTTTGATGGTCCAAATAATACCCAGAGTTCAGGGATTTAGCCAAGAGGTGCGGTATAATCTTATTACTTTCAGAATTGCACTATGGATTTCACTGCCAAGGAATATAGATTTCCTTGCGAGAATCATAAAACACCACAAATCACTCCTGTGATAAACTAGGAATAATTCATTTAGAATAGGCATGGATTCTAAAATGCTCTGAAAATATATTTGCTATATCTCTAGCAATTTATTTTTAGAATAGTGAAGGCGTAGACAAATAATTTTATCACACTTTAGAGTATCTGTCTATCTCTATCTCTATTTTTTTTTACTTTTATTTAACATTCTGAATGGACTTGGAAGGGGATACCGGAATTTCATATCAAGCAGTTATTAGTTATCACTGGTTGGTTGACTGGCTGACAACTTGACCTTGGCCTAGTTAAGCCTTCTACATCTGTGAGAAAATGACTGAGAATCAGCTTCAAGCTCGAATGAATTCAGATATCTGTCTACAGAATTGAAGTACAGAGAAAATGCTGTACCTAAAATACTACATTCTATCATGAACATTCTTTTGAAAATGGCAGTAAGTCACAACACCCTTTCATCTGGCATAAACCTTACACAACTTTTAGTTATTCAGTATGTGGAGCAAGAAGGATAGCAAAAGGGATTAAGGAGTTTCAAAGCAGGGATATAATATTTAAATATCTTGAATAGAGCCTAGGGCTTTTTAAAATATGTATCCAAATAGACTGTTTTCAGTAAAAGCCCATTTGTGCAATACTCTTCAAACTCATTTACAATTAGCTTAATTGTATAAATTTTCAATAACAAATGAAGATCCCTCTGTTTACTCAAAGTTTGATGAAAATGGCACTGGTGTATTGTCATTTTTTGTTATTGATGTTCCATACCGTGTAATAGGGTTTTAAAACAGTTTTACAGTTTTTAAAATTGCTGGGTTTAATTTGCTGCATCTTTGCTTTGGAATTATTTTATCATAAAAAAACAGTTAGAAATTTTGTAAACCTGAAGTTCCAAAAGATTTTCCATACAGCTCTAAAACTGAATCATGCAAAAGTCGTATTATCTGAGTAATGAAAAAAGTGACTGTAATATATGAGAAATTATACGAGTTGAATCTCAGCTCTTATTCATAAGTACTTATTTCTTCGCCAGCTGCCAGGATTATTCCTATGGACACGGTTGACAAACATTCATCAATGTTGTAAAGATTAACAGAATCATTTTAGAAAGTGGGATCCTTTTTAGAACAAGTTTCTCAAGTTAAGGTGAAGTTATGAAGATGCCAGAACCGTGGCACGACAAAACCGCGCTCGACTAAAGCGCGCCCGATTAAACCGCGTCGCTGACGTCATCAACAGGGCGACAACAGTGAGCGCAGAGAAAGAAGGGCGCTTTAAATAGCGCTTTGAAAGCAAGCCGATTCAAGTTAAGGTAAGGGTTAGGTTTAGGGTTAGGTTTAGGGTTAGGTTTAGGGTTAGGTTTAGGGTTAGGTTAAGGGTTAGGGTTAGGGTTAGGGTTAGGGTTAGGGTTAGGGTTAGGGTTAGGGTTAGGTTAAGGGTTAGGGTTAGGTTTAGGGTTAGGTTAAGGGTTAGGTTAAGGGTTAGGTTTAGGGTTAGGTTTAGGGTTAGGTTAAGGGTTAGGTTTAGGTTTAGGTTTAGGATTAGGTTTAGGGGGGTAAGGTTTAGGTTTAGGGGTTAATTTTAGGTTTAGCGTTTACAGCGTGCTTCTGTCTCCGCGCTGTTGTCGCCCTGTGATGACGTCAGCTACGTGGTTTCGTCAAGTGCGCTTTAGTCGAACGCGGTTTTGTGGTGGAACCGCCAGAACAATAGCCAATATGGCATTCATAAAAAGGCTACAATAAGATCCTGCAATGAAATATTGATCCCGGGGTGGAAAAACACTCTAAAACAGGTGTATCAAAGTCATGTCTTCACAGCAGCGTCACATACATATCAGGACTTCCCCCGCTTTGCTAAACCAGGCGTGGGTGTGGCCAGCACATAACGCATTCAGCTTGTGGGCCAGGAGTTTGACAGCCCTGCTCTAAAACAAAATATGAAAAATGTGAATAGATCATGGAACAGGATTTTTATTTATTAAATAAAAATTGAAAGTCTTTAAAAGACTCTGGAAGGTTTACAAAATCCAAATATGCAGGTAATCCTCAATGTATGACAAGTTGCTTCGTGATCGTTTGAAGTGATAATGAACCCTGGAAAAGGAATTGACCTAAGATTTCAAGTTCTAACATTCCCCCCCTCCAGTCTATGTGACTATATTTTGAGTGCTTAGCAACTGGACCTCCCTGCAGGCATGTAACCTTGATTTACAACATTTCTCCCAGAAACATTTACTCATAGTTTCCAACCAAAATTGCCCCATAGTAAATAATTGAGTCATCTTATGAGGATGGCATTCACTTAATGACCACGTTGTTTGCTTTATGGCTGCTGCAAAAAATGTAGTAAAATCTAGCATGGTGATATGGTGACCTGATTTGTAACCATCATAACTAACAACTGAAATTGTAAGCTTAATTATGGTTGTAAGTTGAGAACTATTTTTATAACAGCTAAAATTATGACAACAAAATAGCAATAGCAATAGCAATAGCAATTAGACTTATATACCGCTTCATAGATTTTTTTTTTTTTTTTAGATTTTATTTAGCATTTATAGGCCGCCCTTTTCCCTGAGGGGACTCAGGGCGGCTTACAATAATAAGGGAAGGGGAGTGAAGACAAAATATAGAAAAAAAATGTGAAATAACTAAAAAGTACTAAAACACAACATTCACTCAGCATTCGGGAGGGGCAGAAGAGTTTATCCCCAGGCCTGACGGGCTAGCCAGATCTTAAGGGCTGTACGGAAGGCCTGGACTGTGGTCAGGGTACGAATCTCCACGGGGAGATTGTTCCATAGCGTCGGAGCAGCAACTGAGAAGGCTCTCCTCCGGGTAGTCGCCAGTCGGCACTGACTGGCGGATGGAATACGGAGGAGGCCTACTCTATGCGATCTGATGGGACGCAGGGAGGTTATTGGCAGAAGGCGGTCTCTCAAATAGTCAGATCCACTACCATGGAGCGCTTTATGGGTGGTAAGTAAGACCTTGAATTGCACCCGGAGATCTACAGGCAGCCAGCGCAGCTCGCGGAGGATAGGTGTTATGTGGGCGAACCGAGGTGCGCCCACAATCACTCGCGTGGCCGCGTTCTGTACTAGCTGAAGTCTCCGGGTGCTCTTCAAGGGCAGCCCCATGTAGAGCACGTTGCAGTATTCCAGCTTAGAGATCACAAGGGCTCGAGTGACTGTCGTGAGAGCCTCCCGATTCAGGTAGGGCCGCAACTGGCGCACCAGGCGAACCTGGGCAAATGCCCCCCTGGTCACAGCCGATAGGTGATGATCAAAACTCAGCTGTGGATCCAGGAGGACTCCCAAGTTGCGGACCCTATCTGAGGGGTATAAGTTTTGTCCCCCCAGCCTGATTGATGGTACGGTGGTCAAATTATTGGGAGGAAAACACAACAGCCACTCGGTCTTGTCTGGGTTGAGCACCAGTTTGTTTGCTCTCATCCAGTCTTTAACAGCTTCCAGACCCTGGTTCATCACGTCCACCGCTTCATTGAGTTGGCACGGGGCGGACAGATACAATTGAGTATCGTCCGCATATTGGTGATACTTTATCCCGTGCCTTCGGATGATCTCGCCCAGCGGTTTCATGTATATGTTAAATAGGAGGGGGGACAAGACCGACCCCTGTGGCACCCCATATGTTAGGGGCCTCGGGGACGATCTCTGCCCACCCACCAACACCGACTGCGACCTGTCCGAGAGGTAGGAGGAGAACCACTGCAAGACAGTGCCGCCCACTCCCACCTCCCGCAGTCGTCGCAGAAGGATACCATGGTCGATGGTATCGAAAGCCGCTGAGAGGTCAAGGAGAACCAGGATGGAAGCATGGCCTCCATCCCTAGCTCTCCAGAGATCATCAGTCAATGCGACCAAAGCGGTTTCTGTGCTGTAACCGGGTCGGAAGCCGGACTGGAAGGGGTCAAGATAAATCAGCCCTCTCTAAGCGGTTTACAGAGTCAGCATATTGTCCCCAACAACAATCCGGGTCCTCATTTTACCCACCCGGGAGGATGGAAGGCTGAGTCAACCTGAGCCGGTGAGATTTGAACAGCCGAAATGCAGAACTCCAGTTAGCTGAAGTAGCCTCAATGCTGCATTTAACCACTGCGCCACCTCGGCAATGAGGCATCCCAGACTAAAAAATAATCATAACAATAAAAAACATGACAGGTGCTCCACAAACACATTAACCCCAGGCCTGGGAGTAGAGCCAAGTCTTAAGGCTTTCCAGAACCTCAAAAGAGTTGGGGGCCATATGTGACAAAAAACAAAAAGAAGTTCATGACAAACTACTTCGGTATTGTTGCCAAGAAATCTACATGTAAGAACTGAATTTGATGGGACAGTGTCTCTTTCTTCTTTATTATTATTAACAGATTTTTTAAATTATCTGTTAATAATATGATTAACTCAAGTAATAAATAATGAATTATGAATTAATAAATGATGAATTAAGGAAATGAAAAAAGTGTACTGGAACATTTGGAGTTAACAGATAGTTCTTGGCTTACAAAAGTTCATTTAGTGACTGTTCAAAGTTATAACAGCACTGAAAAAAGTGACTTTTGACAGTTACGACCTTTGCAGCATCCCTATGGTCGTGTGATCAAAATTTGGATGCTTGGCCTGGTTCATATTTGTGACGTTTTCAGGGTCCCAAAGTCAGGTGATCACCTTTTGCGACCTTCTGACAAGCAAAGTGAATGGAGAAGCCAGACTCACTTAACAACCATATTACTAACTTAACAATTGCAGTGATTCACTTAACAACTGAGAAAAGGCATAGAATGGGGCAAAATTCACTTAACAAATGTCTCACTCAGCAACATTTTGATCTCAATTGTGTCATAAGTTGAGGACTGTACTGATGTCCAGATGTTCCTTCCCTGCCAACTAGGCTCCTGCTAGCAAATACATTACTGGGCATAAATATCAGAAATGATATTGTAGAAAACTCACTCTCCTCCTTTCAACATTTGCAGCACATCAGCAAAAGTGACAGCAGCAGAAAGAGTTTAAATTCCCACATGGTATTCCCAGGAGAAGTATTCCCGCACCGTGTTTCAAATCACAAGGATCTTAAGAGACAAAGCTTTGGGTTTTGGGAAAGACTCCAGGATCCTCAAGTCTTCAAGTCAGATGAAGGACTGGATGACTTTTTAACCGATGAGTCATGGTGGCGCAGTGGTTAGAATGCAGTATTGCAGGCTAATTCTGCTGACTGCCAGCAGTTCGATTTTCATCGACTAAGGATTGACTCAGCCTTCCATCCTTCTGAGATCGGTAAAGTGTGGACCCAGATTGTTGGGGGAAATATGCTGACTCTGTAAACTGCTTAGAGGGGGCTGTAAAAGCACTGTGAAACTATATATAATTCTGCTATTGCTAAGTCCGTCCAATTTGTTTGCTTCCTTAGTCCTAATTATAGCTTGTTCAAAGCAAAAAAGAAACACATTAAATGCTTCAGATTACTATGATGTCTACTGCTTCTTCGTAGTTTTCTTCCTCATATAGGGTTCTATTAAAAAAATAAACGAAACAACATTTCTACTAATTATTTTGCTATATTTGCATGTCTGCTTCTCTGTCTTTTAAAAAATTCTCTTCAAATAAAGTTCCATTGGCATTTATGATAGTTCTTTTATGGATTTAGAAAACTGCATACTGCTGCATTTGTTTGATCAAGGGGCCTGACTGAGAATTTTCTTTAGGTCTGTGCAAACTTCTAAACTGAGAAGGGAGGAAAAACAGAAGCTCAAGCAGGAGATTAATGTGGACATGTCTGCAGGACTTATCTATATCACTTACAACAAAGCTTGCTTTTACATAAGCAGGTGAGGGTTGTGGGGCCAAAATAAAGTGAATGGAAGGAGCAAAGATTAAAATTGTCACTACCTTTTTTGGAATGGTGCAGGAAATGTTGACACAAGGCATGATTTAAAAAAAAATGAAGTGCAGGCATCAAAAGTAATACTGAGCAAAGGATAAACTTGGAAACAGATTCAAGATAACTTGATATCATGGAACCATTGAAAGAAAATAATAGATTACAATAGAAATCCCCATGAATATTGTTGACAATTGTTCCTTTTACCACATTCAAATCTGCTCTCTGCAAAGATTTCACTTCACTCCTGGGTGTTTAATGTGCTTTTTAATTCCTTCGGAAGTTTGTAAGCTGCTTTCACTCATTTGACTTTTTTTAAAAAATGCAAAGGGTTTTCTTTGTGTATAAAAAATGCAGGGAAATGATGGAAGTTATCTAAATTACAGCTACCTAATTGTGTGATTCCATTACCTACCTTGTCAACTCTTTCCTTTAGGTTGAGAAAAAGTTTGAAAATTGAATTGAACACTTGGCATTCTGATGAGAGACAGAAACTATTGGATAGTGGACTTCATTAGGCAAGAACAGACCAGCATAGATACAACAGCATTTATTGACTCAAAACTGGTACTGTGGAACAACAGGCAAATCCCTGTAATTTATACTCTGGGCCCACAGGGCCTTAACCAATCGCAATACTTGAAAAAGCCTGCCCAAATAGGAATCTTCAAAGTTTCCCTCCAAAACAGTTGCAGTTAACATAAGGTGACCAGACGTCCCGATTTCAGCGGGACAGTCCCTCTTTTAAACAATTTGTCCCGCATCCCGTTTTTTTTAAAAAGTCCCGATTTCTTTTAAGTTACAAAAAAGCCCCCAGCCGCCTTGAGGCTCTCCTAGACATTCCCGCCCGCGCGTCCTTGGGAGCTGTTGCCAATGGCTGAGGGAGGAGAAGACTTTACTTCATGTGGAGACCGTGGGCTTCCCTCACAGACTTTTTCTGTGCGGGCTGCTCAAAGCAACAGAACTCCGTCCCCCCCTCTCTCTCTCTCGGAGCTAGCGGCTGCCTCCAAGGCTGTCCAAGCTCAGCCCCTCTCCCTCCCCTTGGACTGTTGCTTCGCCTCGGCTGCTCGGGGCTTCTAAATTGGCATTGCATGTTGTTTGGGGAGGGGATTACTGTGCCATAGAAACACAGCGTATGTCTCACATGGCTGATAACCTGGTCTCTATACAGAAGAGGTAATTTTAAAAACTTCGGAGCGAATCCAGAAAGAGGGGAGAAAGAGGCTGAAGGTGTACACAGGAGGGGGAATTTATAAATGGCCCAGTGAATCCAGAGGAGGAGTGTGTGTGTGTGTGTGTGTGTGTGTGTGTGTGTGTGTGTGTGAGAGAGAGAGAGAGAGAGAGAGAGAGGCGCTGAAGGTGTGCACAGGAGGGAGAATTTATAAATGGCCCAGTGAATCCAGAGGAGGAGTGTGTGTGTGTGTGTGTGTGAGAGAGAGAGAGAGAGAGAGAGACTATCACTAAGTGTTGTAGTTTCTGATTCTTGATGAATGTATTCTATTTTATTTTTCTTTATGTACACTGAGAGCATATTCACCAAAGATAAATTCCTTGTGTGTCCAATCACACTTGGCTAATAAACTATTCTATTCTATTCTATTCTATTCTATTCTATTCTACTCTACTCTACTCTACTCTACTCTACTCTATTCATTTCTATTTCAATTCTAATAAGGAGTTTAGCTTCTCTCTCTTGAAAATGTAAGCTAGCATAAGGCATTACAATGCAAGCTAGTTTTAGCTTTCAAACAGTTCATTTAGTGACCAAAGTTACAATGGCATTGAAAAAAGTGACTGATGACCATTTTTCACACTTAATGACCATTTTTCACACTTAGCGACCATTTTTCACACTTAGCGACCATTTTTCACACTTAGTGACCATTGCAGCCTCCTCATGGTCACGTGATCAAAATTTTGATGTTTGGCAACAGATTCATATTTATGATGGTTTCAGTGTCCTGGGGTCATATAATCGCCTTGTTTTTATATTTTTGACAAAATATAAAATTTTTAATCAAGTCCCCCCCCCCCTCCATCAATGATGTCCCTCTTTATCAATCTGAAAATCTGGTCACCTTAAGTTAACAGTCAGGGTCATCTAAAGGTTAGTTTCCCTTTAGCAGGGCTTAACACCACCATATATATTCAATACATAAAAGAAACTATTCATTTGTCCTGGGCTGCTGCAAAGAAATGTGTGTATGCATCTGTGTTTGTGTGTGTAAAACCCCTTTTTTCATATTTTACTGTAGAAATATATTGAGAATTAGACATTTTAAGTTAACCCAGTTAGAAGCATCTGTTTCTTTTGTGACCTTACATGCCAAGCAATCAGGAGATATACCCCCCAGTGAAGATATTATTTTTATATTAAGAAAAAAAATGCCCACCACACTTAATGAATGCAAGTAGTTATGAAACAGTTTTAACTTGTTGCAGCTTCCGTGCTAATTGGTTTTTTAACCTCTGGATTTTCCTGTATGGAAGAAAAGTGGATCATAACTATTAGGACTTGGAGATCACATAAATTTCAGGACTGTTCACAAGAAAACACCCCAGAAGAAGGCAAAAACAAACCAATTCCTCATTGTTGCTGTCAGAGTTTTGGCAGTGTGACTATTATTATGAGATAAACCCAGGAGCAAAACACAGCATACAGAGCCTTTAGACAATTAATAGTGGTTTATATCCAAATATATACATACATACACATTGATAGAAAAATCCCTTACCATTCAGCTACGGACACAAGGAGAGAAATGAGATACACAACGAGAGAGAGAAACGCCCTCTAATGGCCACCTAAATCTAGACACCTCTTAAAAAAATAAATGGCTTGTATGGACCCCACCAAAGTCTTAAAGAGGCGATATCTTTATTGCTGAATCATTCTCATTGCATCAGTTTACAGATTACAGATTACAACCTTACATCAGCTGGCAGCTATTACATCCTCATTATCTGACAGTTGCAAAGAAAATAGCCTATCCATGTAGCTATTACAATTTGAATTTAATTGAGATGTTATTTCTATCTATAATTTCTCACAAGTAGTCAAGACGTTACTTGAGGACCCGGATTGTTGTTGGGGACAATATGCTGACTCTGTAAACCCCTTAGAGAGGGCTGAAAGCCCTATGAAGCGGTATATAAGTCTAACTGCTATTGCTATTGCTACTTAGACATATAAAAGCAAAGCAAAGATCAATCCAGCAAGCATAACAAAATAATGATAAATGACTCATTTAGACAACATTCTGTGTCTTTTTTAAAGTATTTTTTTACTGAATGAGAGAAGAACACATCTGTCCATCAGGATCTGCTTCCTATATCAAGCCTTACAGAATCTTTGGTAGGCTTTCCCATGATGCTTAGATCATATGGATGGAATAATACTGGACAAGGTAGTCTGTGATGTGTCCCAGTAGCACACAATGTAAAGCTTTATACATCATTTAAAAGAGACAATAAAAATAAGAAAACAAAAAGAGAACACATCTTCCTCAGCAACCAAAACCAAATAAACAGGGACAAATAAGCAAGCAGAAGACAATACCTTAATCAAGGAACTACCAAGGAGGAAGTGGTACCTTCTACCAACACTGGCAGGGCAAGCTACTGAATAGAGCCAGGGAACAAACATCACACTCACTAATTAAATTAAAGTAATGAAACATCTGCAACAGAGGTGGTATTCAGCCCATTATCTCCAGTTCGGGTGAACTGGTAGCGGCGACTGTGGGAGGCTCCGCCCACCCGCCCCGGCATAATGTGCAACCTTCTGGGCATGCACTCACATTTGTGAACAGGTAGGGAAGGTAAGTGAATCCCATCACTGATCTGCAAGCAAACTACTAAGCACTGAGAACACCAAGGAGTCAAACACAGGGATTTATAAGTGATCGTCAGTACTTTGATTTGGTTCTGAATGCCTATGGGTAGCAACTTAGAGACCTCAAAATGAACATAACTCTGCAAAGATTAATTTCCCATCTAGTACTTTCCAAATCACTTCAAAGATAGCCTCACCTAAAGCAAGACGCACTAATTCGACCATAAAGTAATCATATTGTGAGTTACAGTACTAATACCATAGTATCTTGCTCCATGTAGGTTCAGTGCTGGCATATTAGCTTTTCCAGTAGGTATATAGCTAATCTGTTTCCTTGAAAGACTGAGTTAAATTTTTATGGGCTTCTTAACAACTTTTCCCAAAACAACAAGATTGGAGAGAGGGCAAAACATAGTGATATGAATCTCTTCAAGCAGGACATGCTACCATCTCCTTCGAGGACAGTGGCCGAAGAAGTCTTTAAAATGTCCCAAATCCAGTTCTCTGGCTTAAACTTTACAAGTGGCAGAGTTCATATTATAAAGTATTCTAGTAATAGTACATTTCAAAGAATCCATAATGGAACAGGTGAACAGAAACTCTCACCACCTCTAACACTTCTAGCTCAGAAATATTTTAGTTTCGAAATGAGATGGATATTTTAGCAAGTCAACCTTCTGAAGCCTACCTTCAAATCATCCATTAAGTGCTCTCTGGAAGGAAAGATAAAAGCTTTTGAACAGTCTTCAGTACTGACTATTAGTGAAACTCTGTAAAAAGATTTCAAACATGCGGCACAAGCAAGAAGACCAAAGAATGTTTTTGAGCTAAAACAGTTTGTCAAAGGAAAGTGAGGAAGAAAACATTAAAAAACTAGAATAGAAATAGACATAGAAATAGAAAGACTCAGACAGCTACAGGCATTTTTTTTATTGCCAAAGGAAATACAAAGGACAGACAAAAACATTGTCCAAACTTCTTCACCTACTATATTCACTGTTATCTTACTTGGATTCATAAACATCTGCACCAAAAATGTTATGTTTCACCTTGTACTATCACCTCTTATTAGGATTCACTGAGACAAACATCCTGACTAGGTGTACCTAACCTTTGGATGCACAAAAGGGTGACCCATATGTATAGGTTTGTGGTGGGATGTAACTTCAATGAATGAATTCAAGTAGAGTTAGCAATTTGGTTTCACACATAGCTGAACCTAAATTGGATTTTGTATGAATTTTAGTGCCCCTTTTTCAGTCTAGGAAGTCTTCCTTTTGGAAATTATAATCTTAAATTCGTGATGGTGTTCCTTTTGGATAAGTTCAGGATTTAAGTTGCCTTAAAATGCCAAACAACATTGCAAGTGTCAGGAAATGGATCATTTTGTTATCATGACTAAAATTGACATAAGTAGCAAGATCTCTTTTACAATGAAGATAAAAGCCTACAGGAAAATAAATAAATAAATCAGGGCTTTCAAAATTCATAAGGGCAGAAATGTAAATTTTTGTGGCTAAATGTTCATCAATGAATAATTACACAGTGTAAGCTTGAAAAGCTATGTTTTTTAACATTAATAGACAACTGATAGCATTTTGTCTTCCGCAATACCCCAGCTTCTTCTGCTTTCTGCTTTCAATGAAAGCTGCATGATGCAGTTACTATCTTAGGAATGGCTAAAAAAAGACAAAGATACCGAAAAAAGGGAAAAGAAAAGAGGGAGAAAAGAACTTATTTGGAAATCAAAAATCCCAACTTCTTTCAAATGGCTCTCATTGACTTTTTAGAAACACTTTGAACAATTGCAGTACCTACTAGTACACTTCAACAATAAGGCTTTATGTTGAGGTATTAGTATAAGTAACACTAAACAAACAAGTGAATCTTGGTGTAAATTAGTATAATGATATACCCTGTTATAAAATATAATGCTAGGTAACTGTAGGAGTGAAAATTTAACAATTGGCCATTTAATGGCTGCAATTATGGCAAAAGAATAATGAACCTATTACAGAAGGAACTGGCAATTACTCTAAGGCTTATTGCAATACAGCTGCAGAAAAAGTAATACAGAACCATGGTTAAAAATGGTTATTAAAAGGAGATAATGCATGATATTTACCAGCCAACAGAAGGGATTGCTCTGTCTCTTTTCTTTCCAAAAATGAAATGGGGCTTTTTGATGGTCAATATGCAGAAGCAGTTATCTCTGCTTTTTTAAAATCATGTATTTTGAGATATGGAATTCAGAATTCCCTTCCCAATGAAATAAAAAAAAGATTTACAAGCAAATAGAAGCAGCCAAGATGTAAAAGCAGAGATTAAATCACTAAGCAGATGGCAAAAATTCAGGGAATTTTTCAAACTAGACAAATGGTGTAATTCATTAACAAAACTATTATACAGCTTAAGCTTTTTGTCTCAAAGAATGATAAATGGGAAGCCCAATCCATAATGAAGGTTACCAATTAGTTATCAAAATAAATTCTTATTTAGCCTATTAGACATCTGAATGTATTATCCTTCGTGCTCTTTAGACTTGCAACGATAGCAAAAAAAACCCCACAAAAATATATACGTTATCTTAAGGATTTAAATCAAGGCCCAACCAATAAAACATTTAGCCTTTAATAGTGACTAAGAAGATATCTTTGGAAGCTACCAACAAGGTCTGAAGGCAATCCTCTATCTATTTGTCTCTATTATCTGGAAAGAAGTTACATCTTTGTCATCTCATTCTGAAGCTACATGTCCCACCTAATGATCAGGGACAGGCAGTACTGAATTGTGGGAGGATGGATTGGGTCAGAACATGATGTACCATTGTGTTCAGTGATGGGATTCAGAATTTTTTACTACCGGTTCTGTGGGCATGGCTTTCTGGGAAGGATACTTTAAAATCCCCATTCCCTCCCCACTCCTGAGGGAAAGTTACTGTGAAATCCACATTGCCTCCCCACCCCACTAACCTGCTTTTCAGTTCCATTCTCCTGTTCAGGGCAATAAAAGAAGATCAGCTGGGAGGCTGGGAGTTAGCGGAGATGGGGCCAGCCTGTCCATTGGTTCTCCGAAGTTCTAAAAATTTCCGCAACCGGTTCTCCATACTACCTCTGATTGTGTTTAAATAATATCTGTTCACTAGTTTCTTTTATCATTAAAGAAGAGGGTTATCAACGAGTTATTGCAATGTCAGTATTGAACCAAAGAAGCTTTTTCAAGAGACTGGATTTTGTTGTTTTTCTTTGAAGACGTTTTGCTTCTCATCTAAGAAGCTTCTTCAGCTTCTTCAACTCTGCTGAAGTGTTGAAGTACATTTCAACAAGAGGGCTTTATGTTGAGGTATTAGTATAAGCAACACAAAACAAACAAGTGAATCTTGGTGTAAATTAGTATATTTGTGAGTAATAATGCTACTCATCTTGGTTTAAGTCTGTTATGATCCTGAGCTGCACCAATATTCTTACAGGTAGTTTTCACTTAACTGTTCTAATTGGAGCTAGCAACTCCATCACTAAACAAAGTGGTAAGCAAAACATCATGTGACTGTCCTGTTTATTTATTCATCATATTTAAGAATCAACCATCTCCTCACAGAGGAACTATGTTTAGCTAGTGCTTGCAGTACACTGATGATGTTATCTACTTTGGTAATGAAATGTCTGCAAGAAAACCACCAAGCTCAAAGAACATCAACAATTCAACTTTGAGCTACAAATATTCTCTTTAAATCAGCATTCTTCTTTAAAATGGGAAACATAGCTCACCACATTTTTTTTAGATTTTCTGTGCCTGCTATTTTTACAGCAGCTTAACCATGGATACTAGCAGGGGATGCTAATCTTTATGCTTTGAAGAATGTCACTTGCTGATTTCTATATAACAAGTTGCAATTAAAATCACTAAAAAGTAGTTATAAGCTTACAATTCTACAATTTTGATATATAATATTTTTAGTGGTTGTCAACTAATTCCTGGGGGTAAAGTATTTTTAAACTATTACGTGCTTTGGGTTAGAAAGAAGAATGGTCCAAATAGATAGGTGATGAAATGTACTTATTGTATTTATATTTTAAAATGTTAAATTTTACTATCAGCAAGCCAATTATCTCACTGGGGAGCCTATTATTTTGAGGCATAATCATGCATCTCAGAAAGATGAATTATGTGTGCAACTCTTTTGAAAATCATATGTAATTATCCTCATCAGGATTTCTTGTGTAGTTAGACTACAGATCCTTCCTTCCTTCCTTCCTTCCTTCCTTCCTTCCATCCATCCATCCATCCATCCATCCCTCCCTCCCTCCCTCCCTCCCTCCCTCCCTCCCTCTTTGCGTCAGTTTTTTTACTCCTGGAAAGTACCCCAGGAGCCAGTAAATTGCTGGCTAATCCCAGCAATTTATTGTCAATGTTTTTCAGAAGTGGTTTAAAATTGCCTCCCTCTTAGTAACTGGCTCAAGGTCACCAATTGGCTTTGTGTCTAAGATAGGTCTAGAACGCATTGCCTCCTGGTTTCTAACCTGGTGCCTTAATCACTACACACAATTGGTCCCTCCCCCTGGATTAATTTGGTAAAAAGATGCTTTAATGTTTTAAGCTATGGAGAGAGAGAAGGAGGGGGAGGGAGGGAGGGAACTTAATATAGAACTGAAGCCGCTAACAGGACATATTTAAGTCATTTTTGATTCGTAGCAACCACACGGATTTTCTCCATAATGATCTATTCTAATCTGTTCTTTCAAGTCTTTCAACTCATTGCCACCGTAACCGAGTTCATCCACTTCGCTTCCGGTCATTCTCGTCTTCTCTTTTCTTCCATCTTTCCCAGAATTTGATGCTTTTGCAGAGAGCTGGTTCTTTGCATAATGTATCCAAGACAGGATAATTTGAGATCTGTCATTTGTGTCTTGAATGAGAACTCTGGTTTTGATTTGTTCAATGGTTGGTTCGCTTGTTTTCTTGGCTGGGCCATAGTATTGTCAGGAATCTTCTCCAACACCAATGTTCAAAGTCATCAATAATCTTTCTTCCCTGCTTTAAAAGCCATCTTTGACTTCCATAAGCATGTCATATGGCTTGCATGATTGTGATCTTTGTAATTGTAGATGCATCACAGCTACTTTTTCCAAAGCCTTTGTGGTTGCACCACCAAGTGCTATTTCTGAACTGCTTGTTCCTTTACTGATAATGGTTGATTTTAAAGGGCAGAACTAACCACCCTTTGATATATTCCTTGTCATTTTAAGGTTGGTGGTTCTATCTGTTTTCATTACTTTGGTATTGTGTGTCTGTGTGTGTGTGTCTCTGTGTGTGTGTGTGTGATTTTTAATATTGGGGCTTGGAGATTCTTTTTCAAGGTCATCTCATTAGCATGTTGCAGGTTATTGATATGTGTATCTGTTGAGGACTCGGAAAGTTCTTGACTTACGACCTGGCAGCTAGCAACAAGCCAGGCGATGCCCTGATTGGCTGGGGCGCGGCGTCGCTTGTTGCTAGCCGCTAGGGGCGCGCTAATTGACTATCCCTGCTTGACAGCTCCGTTTAAATAGCTGTCAAGCAGGGAGAGTGCTGAATCACCTGTAAATAGTTTCTTTGAATAAACCTTTGTTCTGAAGTCCTGGCTCCCGTCTCATCCTTCCGTTGATCTTCAAAAGTATCTTCAGTTTGAAATCCATACTCACCTTCTCCCAATGCACCTTTGCTAGTTAGTTACAGTATGTATCTGGCATATAGGTTGAATAAAAACTGGAGAATGTGTAGCTTTGTTGTACTCTCATGCCAACCAGGAGCTAAGCTTTCTCCAAGTTCTATTCATACTGTGGTTTCCTGACCTGTATATGTTTCTGACAAGGACAATATAATGTTCTCGAATTCCTAGGTTTCAGAGGACTTTCCACAGCTTGATGTGATTGACATAGTCAAAGGGTCGTTGTTGTTTTGTGTAATAATTGATAAAAGTACATACTGACTTCCTTTTGGTATTCTTTGGCTTTCTCCTCGTGGTGCTCGACTTCTACAAAAGTCTTTGCTTTTCTATTGTTTGTGATCACTTTTTCTTGCAAAGCAGACAGACAACTACTACTACTACTACTACTTATTATTATTATTATTATTATTATTATTATTATTATTTATTTGTCTTGTATGCCGCCCACTCCCAGAGGACTCTGGGCGGCTCACAAAAGACAAGGGAAAGGGGGGAACGAGACAAAGACAACATATTAAAAACAAAACCAACATGCACAATTTCCGTGGAGGTAGATGCTTCTCAGCTCCCCCCAGCCTGCTGGATCAGCCAGGACTTGGTGGCTTTGCGGAAGGCCGGGAGGGTAGTAAGGGTCCGGATCTCAACAGGGAGCTCGTTCCAGAGGGCCAGAGCTGCAACAGAGAAGGCCCTCCCCCGGGGAGTCGCCAGCCGACATTGGCTGGCAGATGGAATCCGGAGGAGACCCAACCTGTGCGATCTAATTGGTCTGAGAGAGGTAATCGGCAGGAGGCGGTCTCTCAGGTACCCAGGTCCGATGCCATGTAGGGCTTTATAGGTAGCGACCAGCACTTTGAAGCGGATTCGGAGACTAATAGGTAGCCAGTGCAGCTCGCGGAGGATAGGTGACTCAAGAGCTGACAATTTCTCCTCTGTGTTGAGCTCCTGATGTTGATTGTTTTCCACAATTCTTGCATGTGCAAAGAGAAAAACAATAACATTGGAGCGCTGTGCAGCACTCCTTGCTGATCTTCCACAGTGACAATACAATGTGTTGTTGTTTTTTTCTCTTTATGCCCTTCCCTTGGCTTTGTTTCATGGGCTACCTTACACTCCATCGACAGCCTCATGTTCCCAGCAGACTCTATCTGACAACAGCATTGTTCAAATAACTGTCACACTGAACTGTGAGCACATACTACATCATTGCTGCTGGAGATGACATGCTGGCAAGTCCCAGTGGCAGGCTAGATACATAAACATTTTCCAAGCGCACAGTGAAAAATGTGAAGTGTGACTATAGCAGATAGATGGTTAAAACCCACGTGGAGTGCTCAGAATACCTAAGTGTGTAACACAGAGGTGAGACTTAAAGCAACTTTCTTTCTAGAAAGTTTTTTTTTTTCCTTTTACATATTCAGTTCAGAAGTGCCTGTTTAGAGGAACAATCCTGAATATATTTAGAAGACAGGTCTTAGAAGCAGAAAATCTAGGAGTGAAATTAATAAGATTAAGTGAAAAGCAAATATGTTAGGAAAACATCCATTAAAGCAGGATATTAGGACTGTCCTGTCATAATCTAGGAACAAACATGTGTTCCAAATAGTAAATAAACATTCAGATTGGAAATAGAAATTGCTAAAACAAAATCTACATGTCAAAGTGGCTTCCAGATTTTATGGTTTCTCCATCATCATGAACATTAGCTTAACTCATTCCTTGAAGAAATCATTTATAGTATTTGGAGGAAAATATATTTTAGGGCACTTCACAGATTTCCTATTCACAGATCAATATTTCTTCTGAAGCAACATTTCTTTGATTGTTATAGAATTCTGGCAATGGGAGAAAGAGGGTGGATATTCAGATTTTTCCAATAGCTGACATTGGGGAAACAAGGTTGGGCATTGACACAGAAGATATAGAAAAATTAGAAGCCAAGGAATTGGGTAAATGTAACACATCCTACTATTTTCTCTTGTCTAAGCCTGATAACTACCTAATACTATCACAATATGATAGTAACATAGTAGTCAAGATGGCTTTTCCTGAATCTTGAAATGTATGCTTTAAAACCTTTGTTTTGATTTTTGTTATGGGTTTATTATATTACTGTAAGCTGTCTGATTTATTCTTTTAGCTGTTTTTATGGAGATTTTTTTCTAGTTTTGTATGCCACTCAAAGTCCACTGGAGCAGAAGTCCTCTAAAATCCCCAAGAATTAGAAAATCAGAATTCTACATTATTCATAATATACATTGTCCCAATGCGGTTTTTAAGTTCCACTTTGGTCTGTTGTTAAATTAGTTTGACAGATTCCAAGGTACTTTATAATACACTGCTTAACAGTTTGTGTGATTTACAAAGAAAACTAGTTTGAACTGAGATGCTGAACAATATTTATTAGGACTTTTATTAGCTCATTTGCAAATGCTGTTATATCATAATAATTGTTACTGTCTTAGTTAATCTATCTCTGTCAATAAAATGTTACATTAGATCAAGAAATATTTTTCAGTCTCCTGTGATATATATATATATATATATATATATATATATATATATATATATATATATATGTGTGTGTGTGTGTGTGTGTGTGTGTGTGTGTGTGTGTGTGTGTGTACACAATTGATTTTTCCCCAAATTAACACAATCCCAATTTATTTGAATTACAGTATTTTTTAAATTTGCATCCATTTGTAAAAAATCTATCCCACTTTTCACCGAGAAATCAATGATAGTAGTTGAATTATTAGACAATATTTTTTCTTTTAACAGAGAATTGAAATGATCATATTCTCCTTATGCATCAAACTATTGCTGGCAATCAAAAATAGACAATACAATAGACATACAGCAATTATATTCATTTCTCTAATTTCTTAAATTTCAACACATTTTATAGAATAAAATGTTTTATAGAATAAAACTATATAAAACACATTTTAAAGAATAAAATGTTGCTAAAACAGGTCCCACCGATGAATGTTAGAAATGAGTTATAAATCAATTATAAAAGAGATATTATTTCTTTAAATAGTCATTTATGGAAGAATGATAATGGAAAACCAGACGTATAAGTAAGTATCTACAGTCATTTCCCTTGCTGGAATTTACTTCTTTGACAATAGTGAGTCTTGATGCATGCTGATGCTCTTGAGATGTGAAAGTAATAAATACTTGTGGCTGACTGCATGGGTATAAAATCTTGGCAAAACTTTCCTACCAAGGAAGACTTTAGCCTTGAAAGTGAAAACTAATTAGCACCATGAATCCATATGGCATTTTTCTTTTCAACAATGAATGTTAGGGCAATTGTTCTGAGTATTTCTAGGATGAAACAAGATGCGGTTGTCAAACTCTCTAAGGATGTCAATCGAATGGCTCACTGATAGAATGTCAATGAATATGACTATGAATGGCAGTTGCCAGCAAGGATACCTCATGCATACTTCAACACCCCATATTAGCCTTCACAATCAAGAGGAAATAAAAAATTCACGTACAACACAAAGTTTCCATCTATCAGCAGTCATCTTATCTGCCCTACTTCTTTGTTTCTGAATATTTTAGAATAATACTTTGCACAGCTAGAGATAAATTGATGCTGTCACACCCACTTTTAGAGCAGTATTAGGACCGAGTTGAAACATTTATTGAGCATGATGGGGGTCAAGTTTCAAGCTTTGATGGCAGGTTGCTTGATGTATCACTGATAGTTTGCTCAAAGAAATAAATCTGAGTTGTTAAAGGCATTTTATCTAGAATTAACTACTGTTAATTTTCATGACAGATTCTGTTGTAACATTTTTGCTAACATGTATATAATTTTCTCCTTTTCACTTCTCATGTAACTAAAATGAAAATCTTGGCTTGCACAGATAGCACAAACATATCACTAAACAAATTCAATGTAATGATAATGCTCTAAACTCAAACACAATAGAGTTACTGCTGTGAAAGAAAACTGGGATAGTTTCTAGAAATATTGAATATTGAAATATTGGATATGTACACCACCCACACACAGAGAGAGAGACAGAGAGGTGTATGTATGTATGTATGTATGTATGTATGTATGTATGTATGTATGTATGTATACATAAAGTGTCTCTTAAGTTGTATCCCTATTCATTTTTCCTTTTATTTTGTTTTGCAACATTTTGCAATATTTAACCTGAAAAACAATTTACAGAAATGTAAATTTGTGACATGGAAACCTGAATCAACATAGGTTCTTCCCAGCCCCTAAGTTCTCCGAATATGACACTTATATTTTTAATATGTGATTGTCCATTTATGCTTAAAAGAACAAATCACAAGGACATCTACATGTACACAAGGAAGAAACAAGAAGCCTGTTACTGACAGATTAAGTGTCGTGAAAGATATATGTTTTATTTAGTACACTGATCAATATGACTAATGCAAAGCAAATTGTAGGAAAGGGACCAGTTTGTGAAGCTCTTTCCTCAGTAAATAAAATTCAATTAGCTCCTAATGGAAAATACAAAGAACAAATATGTTTCATACAATACAAATGTTATGAATATTTACTCAGAAACAGTTCCACTGATTTGTTTTTGGATGCACGTATCAAGTCAAATTCTGGTGACTCTGTTTGCATTTTTTGTATGTTCTGTACATGGTTCTCATTATATTTATTGTGTTTTTAAAAAATATCTAAGAATTTTAGTTAATAAGCAGTATATAAATCTATTAAATGGATAAACACAGAGACAAACATTTACTTCATCACATCTAAAGGGATCCTCAGAGGAACAACAATTATTTTAATTAAAATATCAGCTGTATCAGTGTTTTTCAAACCTGATAACTTTAAGTTGTATGAACATTAAATCCCAGTATTTCCTAGCCTGCATGCTGCTAGGGTATTCCCAAAGGTGTTTTTTCAAGAAGCAACTGGACTTTCTGGTTTTTCTTTGAAGATGTTTCGCTTCTCATCCAAGAAGCTTCTTCAGCTCTGACTGGATGGTGGGGAATGGAAGGATTTATACTTCTTGCAGACAGCTGGACATTTGCGTTCTTTTAGCAAGTCATTGAGGCCACCTGGAGGTTTATCTATGTAATCAGGATCACCTGAATGTTGCAAATGGGTGTGCAGCCTTCTTGGAACTATTGAAAGAATTGTATTGTAGACTGGAAATAAATGATGTTGTATCCCCCCCACCCCTCTGTGGAGAGAGAGCTTTTCAATTTTGACATAGATGGCCTCTTAGACCCCTCTTTCAAACCAGCAGTCTTCTCTGTTCAAAATGTGAATTTTGATGTCTTCAAAAGAATGGTCTTTGGTTTTTAAATACAAGGTTAGCCTCATCAATGTAGTCCAAAAACTGGTGCACACCAATTGTCCAGTCTGTGATTTTCCCTCCTTTTGTTTACCAAGGGCATTTCCACATACCGTACAGAATGCACTTCTCCCCTCCTTCACTTTTACTTTTTTTAAAAATGGGGAGGGTCCCTTCTGAGACACTTCCCAAACTTTTCCTTCTGTGGGCTGAGATACCTTTTGGCTGTACTTGAAAACTCATCCTTTTTCACATGCATATCACATAAAAATAAGGGTGGCTTCAATTTATATATGGTGGTGTTTTCGGCTTCGTGCTTGGGTGAGTAATGTGTGGTTGGAGCTGTCGTCTTTCTATAAATCTTGGTGGGGGTGTGTAAAGTGCTGGCTTTGTTGCTGTAAGTGGGTTGATTGGTTGTGTGGTTGCATCCTGATTGGTAGATGAAGTTGATGTTTGTAGATTGGTCGGCTGTTTCGTATCATCCTGTATGGTTGAGGTGCTGGCTGTGTGTCCATTGTTCTTTTGTGTTGTAATGACTTGGGTGGTGGGTGGGGTTCTTTTGTTGACTAGAACTGGTTTCCAGATGTCTGGTAGGTGGGTTCGTCTACGTTTATTCATGTTGTGGCGGTGTTTCTCTATTTCAATGGCTTCCATAATTATTCTCTTGTTGAAGTGTTCTGTTTTGGACATTAATTTGGTTCCTTCAAAATCAATTTCCTGTCCTGTTGCTTTAAGGTGCTGGAAAAGGGAGGAAGTTTTTTCTTTTTTTCTGACTGCGTTCTTGTGTGCATTTGTTCTTGTGTGCAATGCGTGCATTTATTCTTCTATTAGTTTGTCCAATGTATGTGGCAGGGCAGATTTTGCATGGTATTTCGTAGACTCCTTGGTTTTCTAGCTGGATCTTGTCTTTGGGGTTTCTTAAGTTGTTGACTATTTTTTGGTCAGTGCTGAAGGCTGTCTTGATATTGTGCTTGTGGAGAATTTTGCTAATTTTATCTGTGGTGCTTTTGATGTAAAGGAGGAGGGTGATACCATTGTCCTATTCTGTGTCTCAGTTCTTGAGGTCTCCCTTTGGATTAGGTTGGTAATTAGGTTGGTAATTGTTTTTCTTTGGAATCCGTTGGAGATTAATATGTTTGTGAGAGTGAGTAATGCAGTTTTCAGGTGGTCTTTGTCAGCTAGGCATTTGGTTCTGGAGATGAGGGTTTTGGCTACAGAGTTGATCTATGCAGGATGGTAATGGGATTGTGCAAGTAGCGGTTGGTGCATGCTTTTTTCCAGTAGATGGTGTGTCCTAGGGAGCCATTGGGTTTTTTGTAGATTAGTACATCCAGAAAGGGAAGTTGGTTGTTTGCTTCTATTTCCATAGTGAATTGTATTTTGGGGTGTAGGCTGTTGAGATGTGTGAGGAAGTTGTGCAGTTTTTCTTTCCCGTGTGGCCAAATCATGAAAGTTTCATCAACGTATCTAAGCCAGAGTTTGTGTTTGTGTTCAGATTTATCTAAGGCATTCGTTTCAAAATGTTCCATGTATAAATTTGCGATGACAGGGTGATCCCATGGGTGCTTCTTCTATCTGTTTGTATCTTTGTCAATTATGGATGAAGTATGGTTTGGCAGTGGTTGGTCAGGTCCAGGATGTGTTTAGGAGGTTGTGTTTGTCCAAGGCTTCTTTTATAGGCACTTGGGTGAAGAGGGATATGACATTGAAGCTCACGAGTAGGTCGCTGGGTTGTAGGTTATGTTTATTTATTGTTTCTATGAAGTAGAGTGAGTTTTGTGAGTGTGAGGTGGTGGATTCTGTGTAGGGTTGAAGTTTTTTGGCGAGGAATTTGGCAAGATTCTGTAGAGATGAGCCTATGGAGCTGATTTTGGGTCTGAGTGGTGTTCCTTCTTTGTGTATCTTGTGGAGGCCATAGAGCTTGGGGCATCTGTATGATTTCTCTGGGAATGATTCTTTGCTGATCTCTTCACTGATGGGAGAGGCTTTTATTTTGGATTTGGTGGTTTTTTCCAGGTAAGTGGTGGGATCTGTGTTTAGAAGTTTGTAAGTGTTGTCTTGGAGCAGGTTGGATAGTTTGGCTTGGTATTCAAACATGTTCATCACCACTGTGACTTTGCCTTTGTCTTCTGGAAGAATGATTATGTTGTTGCCTTTCCTCAAGTTGCTGAATGCTTTTTGTTTTGCTTTCTGTAAGTTGTTTCTGGGTGAATTGCTGGAGCAGAGGATGTTGGTGACTTCAAGTCTGATTTTATTTGGCTTCATCTGGGTAGATTTTGGTGAGGGTAGCTTCAACTCCACATATGATGTTTCAGTGGGGATGCGTTTAGGGGCAACTGCAAAGTTGAATCCTCTGGAAAGGACATTGGTTTCTGCTGTGGCGAGGGTCCTGTCTGATATGTTGTGTACTGTTTGTTTCATGAGTTGCTGTGGAGGGGGGTTGGGCGTCTGTTGTTTTTCTAGTCTGTGGAGTTTGTTGGTGTGTATGTCTGTCTTGTAGGAGGTTTCTGTTTCGGCACTCCAGGACTAGTTGTTTGGATTTGTCCCAGGGTGCTGGGTAGATTTTGTTGCTGAGTTTGAGGTGAAGAGTGAGTAGGGCCGGTTGGGTTGGTCTAGTAGGAATCTTTTCCTGTGAAGTTCGTTTCTGATTAGGGCTACTTCAGTTCTTTTCAGGATCCAGGCTGGCCATGCCCCTGAACCGGTTCCCTGATCTCTTATGCCATTGCTGACATGTTTCTATGCATGCACAGAACAATATTTAGTCAACTGTGCATACATCAGCAACACATATGCACAGCAAACTGGTATTGACCGGTATAGGAACCCACCCCTGGTATGTATGTATATCAAATGTCTTAATCACCATGTCTCTCATACATCTTCATCTTGATTCTCCTTCAATTCTCCTGCAACTGTATGTACTTCTTTAGATGCCTGGCTAAAGGACTCTACTTTCTGGAATCTTGCTAGTTTATACTAGTTTTTATTCATCAGCAGAACTATATGGAAGTTAAAAAAGATTTAAAAGCCTGTTATTGTTTGGCAATGTCCACTTTGAAAAATGTGACATCTAGGAGACAAGAAGTCAAACGAAATGCACTTCCTGTCATTCTCTAAATTTTGTCTCAGTCCCCATGGACCAATGGCAAGTGCAGAGTCAAATACCTTTACCCTTCATTGAACTTGGTATGTCTTCTCATGTGCAGCCTTCTCTGGATTCGCCTGATAAACATATTAAAATTATTCCTGCCTAAGCTTGTAATACAAATATCCATACTAAAATTTCAGAGTGCAAAGGGCCAATTTCCTATTTAATAACATGGATTCATTTCAGAGCATTTCTTGAGCAATACCCTTGAAGTATTGCTAACACCCCGAATCTCATCTTGCAACTCTTTTCTTCAAGTATCGAACATTTAACTGGCAGAATAAATGCTCTGTCAGCTGGTAATATTTAGTGCTTGATTGGAAAGGTTTTAATGCTACCTTTCATGTGAATTTCAGTGAGCGCATCTCAGGCTAGTGCATTCTATACCATAAGCAGTATCCCAAATAAATCCCATCATTGCATTCATTTGTCATTCCACAACATCCATTCCTACCTTCCTCTTAAATAACTTTTACTTTTGGGATTTCTCTACCATTCAACTTTCAGTTTATATGAAACAAACAAGCATTTGTACGTGCCAAAGTTGTGCACTCAAATTGGAAGGACTTCTGTTATAATCATCAACATCATCATCATCAACATGTATGACAACACACAAAGAAAAACCTGAAACACATTTTTTCTGTGTTTCATTCCACCTTTCTTACATACTGTACTTCTAATATTTTCAGGCAATACTCAAACTCTGGTATTAATTAAATAAAGCTTGGGTGGAGGTTTTTTTTTTAAAAAATTGTATTTTAATGACATTTTAATTCCTTACTGGAAGGATTGGGATTCTAGTGGGAAACGTTGGTGAGCAGAAGTCTTGAACCCTCCACTGTGGAACCAAACTGGATCAAGCATACCATACCCACACACTGAGTCTCATTGGATCACTTGTGGTCTTTTGGAGGCAAAACAGAGGGACAGGAATCTAATCTTGGCTGCAATGGAGGCTCAGGGGTTCATCTCCTGTCCTTAACTTAAGGACTTGTTCTGTAAGATATCTATTTAAAGTCACAGGTGCATGCTTCATCTTACCTTGTTAGGTATTTATTTGTAGTTTGGCACTTGTGTCAGTGCCATTTCAAAAACACCTGCTTGAATCTGCCCTTGAGTCAATTTTATGGAAGTTACCATTACAAAAAACTTTGTCCTCGAAATAAATTGATATCAAAATCAAATCTAACAGAGCCTCAAACCATGAGTGAAAACACATGCAGTCCTCCAACTGAAAGAAACCCACTAATTTAATCAATCAAATGCCCAGAAATACTCATGAGCTTTAATTATAGAAAGAATGTTGAATGCTTTCAATCTGAAAACTGTCTGATTTAGTTAGTACTTTCATTACAATATCCAAATTCATTTGCAATTGCCACTTATTGTAGGAATGGGGAGCATATGATCTTCCAGGTGACATTCAGCTACAACTTCTGGTAGCTCCTACCAACATTGCTAGTAGTCAAGAGATAATAAGGAGTCATTGGTATTCTCTGTGCTTGGTTGTTTGCTTGCAAACAATTCATTACCTAACTAGATCAGAGGTGAGTGTCACATACTGTAACAACTGGTTTGCTCAGAACCGAAAATGTGCATGTGCATCTTCTGTGCATGCACACAGCATTGAAAAAATAGGGATTATATAGGACGTGATAGCGCCAGGACAGGTGGCTGGGCCCAGCTGCTGGTCGGAACTACCAATTCTTCTGAACCGGTCCGAACCAGCAGCAGCCCACCCCTGAACTAGGTAGTATCATCAACATGAGTGAGTTAGGGTTTGCTCCCTGTTTATTTACAATAGTTTGACTTTCCGTTGTTGGTGGCATCTGGTTTTTTTCCTTGGTAGTTCCTAGATTAAGGTATTGTTTTCTGCTTGTTTGTTTGCCTGCTGTTAATCCCTGCTTAGCTTGGTGTTGATTGCTCTACCTTAGCTTTTTTATTGCTTCTTTTGATTGGTATGCAAATAAGATTTATTTCTATGTGTCTATTGATGTTTGTCTTCCACCTTTTACAGCTTTTTTATTTTACAGCTACCAGATATGAGCCATAAAAATCTGGATGATCAAAATCCAGATCTCATTAGTCCATTTTATTCATCTTTATGTAAATTAAATTTCATTTTATACAATGGAGACTAACTAGCTCTCTTTTGTCTTGGCTTCATGCAGTCAGTGTCAGAGGTGAGATATAGCTGTTAACTAACAATGCTCTAATTCTGCAAGTTGATCACTCCTTTGTTTTCTTCCAACATTTTTTACATCCAACAACTTCTTTCACTTGACTTTCCATCTCCACATCCAGGTACCCACATCTGAATGCTGTGCCCAGAACCTAATCCAAAAACACTTAGCTAAGATCTTGCAATACTAAATTGGAAACTTCCAGTATCCGGATGTGGTCTTCAATGAAAAGTAGCATTAATATGTAGGAAATACATATTAAAAGTACTTTTAACAATGAAAAATGACTTTGGATTGCTGGTAGTTATAATTTGTTTTTTGCCAGTTTAAGGGCCTATTTAATTTTGGCTTCCATTAGTTAAAGATTGCTAAGTGGAAATCTTCCTTCCTTCCTTCCTTCCTTCCTTCCTTCCTTCCTTCCTTCCTTCCTTCCTTCCTTCCTCCCTCCCTCCCTCCCTCCCTCCCTCCCTCCCTCCCTCCCTCCCTCTTTCTCTTTCTTTATTTTTTAAAATTGATGCTCGGTGGCAATAAATTATGCCTCCGTAATTGAGGGAAATTTGGAATGACAACTTTAGGAAAATTAAAATTAATGCAGATAAAAACTGCGGTGAATGAGGAGAAACCACTTTCTGGAGAGAAAGCATAGTCTTGCGATCAGAAAATGGGGAGTCAAAAGTCCTAGTAATTGGTTCAATAAAAAAGAGTCACCCAGCTTGACAATTTTGATTAACACACAATACTGAAAGTAAATAACTTTTAAAATGAAACAACCCATTTGTAGGTTACTTGTAGAAATAATTTCAACATTCTTTAGACACCAAGGAAAGATCCATATAATCTGGGAGATAAATTTATATAAAACATCTTTTCAGTGAAACTGAAATTAGAAATGGACATTATTTATCAGGTGAGTGTCTGTTTTCATCCAACAAAAACCTCAATCCTATTGTAATGAGAATTATATCCTGCATTTATCTTGGCAAGGGGAACCTTTGGAATGGAATTATTTGGCAAGGGCAACCTTCCTCTTTCACAAATAGTTCAAAACTATTTAATGAAGCTCCTTTGACAAAAAAAAATCCCATCCCCATTATAAAGCATTTTTAAAGCCATCAATTCTGGAATAGGCTTTTTATTTGCAAATTGCATAAAAGTTTGGGATCATTTGAAATTAGCAATGGAAATGTATGTGGAGATATATATGTGTGTGTGTGTGTGTGTGTGTGTACATACCCCTACAAACCAGGGGTGGGTTTCTCGCCCCGTTCCAACCGGTTCGGTTGGAACGAGGCCGGCGGCGTCCTCGCGCACGCGCGCGGCGCACACGTGCATACTAGCGTCTGTGCGATGCTCCAGCTGCTCCTGGAGGATCGTGCAGGCGCTGTATGCGTCCTGCGCATGCGTGGAAGCGCAGAATTCGTCAAAACCGGGTAAGGAGCGGGCGCGGGCGCGGGTGGGCCCTTCGCCGTTCCCGGAAATTACTTACTTCCGGGTTCGGCGACCAACCGGTTCACAGGGACCGCTGCGAACCGGCTGAAACCCACCCCTGCTACAAACCTACACACACACACACACACACACAGAGAGAAACACATACACACCTGTATTTTGTGGGCATCTCTTTTGAAAATCCTTGTAGAATTTTTTTTTTAAAAAAGCTTCTTTTAATAAATTACATTATTTTATATTAAATTTTATATATGACTTTTAAAACCTTTGTAGGAAGATATACTTTTTTTTTGTTCCTAACTTTTGATCCTTAGTTGTTCAAATTATAAAAAATATTGGTTCTATTGTAATATTTCATCATTCTCCAATAACATCATTATTGTTTTAAATCGTCCTATTTTTTGAGGATGGTATTTGAAAAATCAGAAAAAAATTGTTATAATAAAATAAGCAAAAATAAGAAATCTTTGAGAATATATATTTATTGTATCCCAAGATATGGAAATCACATGATGCTTGTCTTGAAATATCTAGTTGTCAATTATGTTTATAATGCTGAATTGAAAGTGATGCTATTAACCTATTAAGGAATTGTGTTACAAGCTATCTTCTGTATGCACAAGAGAACTTCTTCTGCACTAGTCTCAGTCTTTAGAAATCAGTAAATATGGATTTCTTTTATCAGTCTTCCAACTGTTGATAACATTTAGGATCTGTTTCAGTATTATATATTTGTAGCATTTAAAGTTCTTTTTATTTTATATTCTTAATATAAGAATATATTATAAGATAAAAGAATATAAGAATATTCTACTCTACTCTACTTATTCTACTCTACTCTATTCAATAATATAATGTTGTTAACTCATCAGAATGAGAAAGGCTAGAAAGTTAGAAAGACCCCATCAGACATTTAGCCCAAACTGTTGCTCCACATAAAAAATCCAGCCAACATTTGGCAACAATTCCAGACTCAGTCTGAAGGTCTTTGGTAATGGCCCAAACAATACCGTACTCCTTTAGGCTATTGATTACACTCTCCAATGTTCCCTTACAAATTCCATATGTATCACTCAGGCTCATTCAAGTTACCTGTCTTTGAGACAATAGAATTCAACAGTTTGTCTTTCTTAGTGTAAGTAATAAGATCCAAAGAGTGAGTTTTTTTAAAGAAATACTTAGGTTATGTGAGGATAGAGGAGGATGAGTTGAGAATAAAATAATGAGATTGGAAGTCCTAATCTGAGTGAGAAAATGAACCTTTGGTCTTCTGTACTCCAGGCTAAACACATTGTAGGATCGATTGGAAAGAGGCCAACTGTAGGGCAAATGCTGGAGCAGGCATGATTTACTAACCTGTGCAAGGAAATATTTTGCACACCTTGGGTACACCTTGGTGCGGTGGCAATCTGTTTGGCCACCATACAACTTTATTGTTTAAGGAATCTCATTATGACATTAATATTCCATGAGATGATAGGGCTGGGGCAGTAGAGCAAATTTCAGAGATAACCTTGCCCTCTGCTCCTCCCGTACTCTACCCCAGGCTGTGTTTACAAGCTGGTGCTTGGAATAGCTCTTTTTTCTTCTTTAAAAATTGTATGCTGCCCGCAGCTACCACTGCAGTAGCAACATGCTTGTTATTTTGGAGACTCTTAGCTAATCTGAGAAATGAGGATAGCAGTGTGTGCTTTGGTGAGCAGAATGCCTCTTATGATAGAAATTAATTTTAAAGGGCTCCTGCTGTTGTTTTCCTTTCTAGGGGAGTGGGGGGCAAAGCTATAGATCTCTGGAAATTGAGCTTTAACAATGCTGGTGATAATATGTAGCTGGAGCCTTAGGCTCTTTTCCTTCTGAAACCAAACTCAACACAACAACAAAAAATTATGATAACCTGTTACAGGCTGCTCTGTTGTTGCAGGTTGGACCTAGACTTTAAATTGGTCTTTTCGGATCCAGAGTTAATGTAATAATCCAGCTGTTTTATTCCCACCTGTAAATGGTTCAATATTTGTTATACTATATAATGCACCCTTTCCACTGTTCTATTGCACTGTGTTATTAACTTACAGGAAGTTTTTCTTCTTCTAAGAAAATATTTTTAAATTAATGCTTGGAATCTGCACTAACTTAAATCTTGAGGCTGCCTATTTCTCCTTTTAAATAAGAGGTACAATGGCTACAGGCGCTCCCCTGAAAAACGAATCTACCTTCCATCTCTCAGTCAAAATAAGTGTATGAAGTGAGAATGATATTCACCTTCTGATTTTGGTTAAGACTGTATCTGTAGCTGTGGTGGTGCAATGTTAGAATGCCGTATTGCAAGATTAGTCTGCAATACTACTTTCTAACCATTGCGCCAGTTTGGCAATTCAATTGTCACCGGCTCAAGGTTGACTCAGCCATCTCTCCTTCCAAGGTTGGTATAATAAGGACCCAGATTGTTGGGGGCAATATTTTGACTCTGTAAACCGCTTAGACAGGACTGTAAAGCATTGTAAAGCGGTATATAAGTCTAAATGCTATTGCTATCTTTAAGGGATTTGAGGTATAGCATTCTGTGTATTTTGCATTAGCAAAAGGTATAGGCAGATTCTAATTTGGCCTTGAACAAAAATCTTCATTAAGTTCTTTCTCTTCTCTCTCTCATTTAAGAGATGCAAAAAAAGATGCAGATCTTAAACTATCAAATGAGTGGGGAGGAAAAACAAATTTAATCTTTGTTTAATGTTGTTTATTTTTTTGCAGAGAAGTTGCCTCCACAGATGGGACAGATGGTGTATTTCTCCTCTGTATATCCATTGTCCGTTCTCTACGTACATATATGCAGGTAATTCTTTTATGAGACATTATTCCAGGCTCACGCAGAGGTGTGGCGCTAGGGAGATTAAACTCTTTCTGTTATGTCTGTTCAGAAAATATCTTTTATCTGGTAAGCTTCAGGCTGATTGCAAGAAGGGTTTTTTTAATACTTAGCGATGGAGGAACACAGGGGCTTTCAGCTGCTCAGAAGAGTAGATTATGTTGAGAAGTACGGCTACTTAATTATGCATTTTGTTTCGTGAGGCATACAATCAGTCAACCCCTTCCAGAAATTTAAAATTTCCCCCATGGCTAAAAGTGTTAAAGACTGGATTTTTTTTTAATTGCTTCTGTTGCTTATCAAAATGGAAGCAGAGAGAGCAGCAAATAGCCTGGGAAACATAATGGAGATCTGAGCGTGCTTCTGCTGAAATTGTACAGCTGCAGGTAGGAAATAGTTTACCCTAACAAATTGGCAGCAGATTGACTACCTGGTGGGTAATTCTGCATCCAAGGATAGCAGAAAAGTTCAGAGTAGGGGGTTGAATTGAAAGTTTTTATGCTGATATAGGGAGCTTTGAAATTTCGATCAGAAGGGCCTCCAATGCCTGCTCCAAGACTTTGGGGCTCATGTACATTCATTTTTCTGCATATATGGCTTCTCTCAATGAAATTGCAACTGTCTCTCCCAGTTGGTGATGAAACTCGATCATAGCATTTCCAAAGTTAGATGTTTCTTTCCGGGGGGAACAGCTTAATGGTCTTATTCCTGCATTTCAGAATATTCAGGAATTTCCAGAATATTAGTGCTGTGATCACTTTATCAGTTACAAAAATATCTAACTATAGAAGATATATTTTTCATAAGCAAATTAAACCCTGATTGCAAGAGTATAAAATACTTGATTGGACTTTGTAGATTTATTTCTTTCCTTCTTTCCTCTACCCTCCCTCCCTTTCCTTCCTAATATTAGCTCTTTGATTTTTTTTGCTTTAAGATTTTATATAAAACATGTACTAACAGTCAAAACTGGAGGATATATGGATTAACTTTCAAAAATTCTTTGATAGCATATTTATTGGATTTGATAGTACTCTGCTTTAGATTGCTCTATCCAGCTCAACAGAGGGAATAGTTCAACTGAATTTTCCTTGTCAACAAGCAGGGAAGTTGAGTATATAAAATACCGTATATACTCGAGTATAGGCCGACCCGAATATAAGCCGAGGCACCTAATTTTACCACAAAAAACTGGAAAAGTTATTGACTCGAGTATAAGCCTAGGGTGGGAAATGCAGCAGCTACCGGTAAATTTCAAAAATAAAAATAGATACCAATAATGTTTTTGAATATTTATTTCAAAGAAAAACAGTAAACTAGCGGTGTATTCAATGAAATACTTCACTCACCTCATGATGCTGATGTCCCGCTGTGATGATGATGTCCCGTGCAGCCGCGGGAGCGATGTCCCGCCTCCTATGACACACGGCACAGTGATTCCTATCATTGGATCACTGTACCAGAGGAGGTGGGACATCGCTATGTGGCTGCTTGCCATAACAAGGAGGAGGTGGGACATCGTTGCAGAGCGGCAGGAGGGGGAGGAAGGGGAATCGTAAGACAGCCCTGCATTACATTAGAACGTGAGGAGGGGGGATGGTGCGGTGCGCGCTGCGTGGCAAACTGACACAGAGGGAGGGGAAACTCACAGGGGCACTGGGCCATTCACGAGTGTCACCCAGCGGCATGGCCCCGCCCCTTTTTCTCCTCCATTTCGGGCAAATTTTTCACTGACTCGAGTATAAGCCGAGGCGGCTTTTTTCAGCCCAAAAAGTGGGCTGAAAAACTAGGCTTATACTCGAGTATATACAGTACTCAACTAGAATAAAGAATATATGTGACAAAACAGTTTCATTAAATCTCTTTTCTCCTCATTTCAATACATATAGTCCTAGACTTACAACATTCAATAGGGAACCAAAGTTACAACACTGAAAAAAATGACTTATGACTGTTGTTCATACTTATAACTGTTGCAACCTCCCCATAGTTACATGGTCAAAATTTGGATGCTTGGCAACTGGTATGCATTTATGGTGGTTATACCGAGTTTGGACTTGAAAGCAAAGTTAATGGGGAAGCCAGATTCACTTAACAACTATGGCAAGAAAGGTTGTAAAATGAAGCAAAACTAATTTAGCAGCTGCCATGCTTAGCAATGGAAATTTTGAGCTCAGTTGTGGTTGTAAGTCAAGGACTATCTGGATCTGAATCCAAAGCAATATTTGGTGTAAGGCAATTGCAAGGAAACAAATGACAAGGAAGTCAAGTAATGTTTGTAATATTTTGCCCCTGTAATTTTAAACAGTTACGTTGAAATGAATTTTATAAATCAGTCTTTAAGATCTAGTACAATCCATACAAGTCAAGTCATAAATATTGTAGCCTTAGTAAACATTATATAGGATTGCAGCATTAATGCAATAACAGAGGTATGTCACATAAAGAAACACTGTACCTCTTTCCACAGTGACAAGAAACTTAAATAAAACTAAATCAAAATACAACCTAGGAACAATGACATCCTTAATACTGTTCCCTCAATCCACTTTATTATTCTGATTCCATCTCACAAGTCTATACACACACACACACACACACACACACACATATAGACATACAGGGAGGGAGGATTAATGAGAGCTACTTTCTTAAAACACATTAAATACCACCGTCAAAATGTATAATTCTTCATTAAGAATAAATGAGAGTGTTAAATATTCATGAATTGTTGCCCACGTTATATAATTAATCCCATGGTCTGTATGTCCAAAAGCATTTAGAATGTGAAGAGCTGAGAAAATGTTGTGGCAGAACGATCATATTTTAAAAGATGCTGTTGAAATCAAAGGAAAGCAACATTTTAGATCTTAAACATTTGCAACAGCTTCTAATTTTTTCCCCTAGTACTTAATAGCTATGCCAAGATACATCCACACACTTCACTCTGTATTTCTTTCAAAACAAAAAACAAAAAAACCAAACCTTAATAGACACAAATTTTCTATTGTTAAAATGTTATGCTTATTACTTGGGTGCCAAATGGAATGGTATGTGGAAAAGACCTTGGGAGTCAGAGAGAAGAGATGCTGCCTAGGGAGTGGTCAGATAAGAGAGGACAGAGCCCTCTCTGACAGAGGACAGCTTCATAATGGATGGAGAATGAAGTTCAGAAAGGACCCTTCTTACAGATTTGTGTTTTCGGAAAGCTGAAATTTTTGCTCATATGTATACTCAGAAATAAAGTGTCAGTCTTGCAAGATTGGTGTCAGCCTTGCCAGGTAGACCAGACAACAAACAAGACCAGATGAGCTAATACTACTATATTGTAGGGCTACGTTAATAGTATCCTGCAAGTTTGAAAATACAAATATCCCGCCATCTCTTTTGCAGCCTGAGAAGTTGGGGTGGGTCCCTTCTGAGTCTCTTTCTCCAGCTGTTATGCAGATGCAGGTTATATATTCTCTTATTTGACCATTCCCTAGGCAACATCAGTGTCCTCTTGCCCCCATCTCCCAAAGTCTTTTTCAAATATTATTACATCCAATGTGGGATTGCAATTCTTATTGATTTTAATAGCTGAAATTTTTGCACAATCAGTCTTGTACATCTACTCAGAAATAAAGTGTTCTTTCAAGTGAGTAAATGCATCTATACTTGCAGCCAACATAGCAGTACTATTTGGATATAAATCTCATAGGGGTGGTCAGTTTTTAAAAAGCCGCATAAGATGACAATCCAATTCTTCTAATGTGCCCAGAACCATTTTTCTTCAAGAACTAAAATTACAGCAGAATGTTACTGGTTTTAATCCTTAAGCCAATTATTACATTAAATCAAGAGTTATGAAACTAGCACCACAGGTACCAGTGCACCAATCAATTCTTCATTTGGGGTGGTAGAACATCTTGGGAACAAAAAGGGGTTAGTAGAAAATGATCTTACCTGTTTCTTTTTAGAAGGGAATGTTCCGATTTGGACCCAAAGCCAAAAGACTGCTTTGGAGCAGAGAATTGCCAATGTTGGTAGATCTTTAAATCAGCTTTCATTAGGTTGTTCAGAAGCTACATGATTCCAGGAAAGTGCACATTTGAGTTAAGATGCTATGCAAATGCTAGGCTGCAACACACTTTTCCAAACCTGCTGTTATTTTCTCAACCCCACAGTCTTTTTTTTTCAAAGTAAATAAGCCTAGAAAAAGTTATTAAGATGCCACTTCAGAGAGGAAGAGCACAGCCCACTGGAAAACCTCTTTGGCTTCTGATCTGAAATACAACATATTCCTTTCTTATTAACGGATATATTTTTTGATATGATCACAGCAGCCAGTTTGTAGAGCATCTGTAACATTCTCTTGAGATGTGATCACTGAATTAAAAAAAAAGCTCCCTACATCAATAAAATAATTCTAATTTTGGAACAAAGTAAATCTGATTTAAAATCTCCACTTAAATTTGAAAAATAGTAATTACTCTCAAAAGTGATTTTATATCACTAAGAACCTTTGTACAAGTTTGTATTGTGCATCAGTTACTTGTAAGGGTCACTTCCCAAATGGATCACTGCAAAAAAAAATCATTTACATGTAGCTGCTCATAAAGAGCATCCACAAGGTTCATCTACTGGTGCAAAATGGGGTGATATAGGCAGTTATATGTGCTCCAATATCTCTGCATGCTAGACAGCTACACCGTGAGCTACATTAGTTGCCAGTTTGGTTTCCAATCTGGTTCAGGGTGATACTTTTGACTTTTAAAGCCCTATGTGGCATGTGGCAGGTTGTGTGAGGAACCTGTCTCTTCATCATTGGATCTACTTGTCTCATCAGGTCTGGCAAGAGAGACATGCTCCAGGTTCCATCTGCAAAGAAGTTCCATTTGATGGGACACAGCAGATGAGCCTCTTCTACCATAGCTCCTGCTTCCTGGAACATCATCCTTCCCAAGGTGAAGTTCACCCCAAGCCTTGTGACCCTATAGAAAGCCCTCAAACATGTTTCATTAGCCTGTGGGGATCTCCTGGTTAAGAGGAAGCTCACACACTGGCTGAATTATATATAATACCTTCTGTCTTGTGATCTTGTTTTACGTTTATTGTTTTAACTGGTTTTGTAGAATGTTTTAATTGGTAGTTTTATTGTATGCTACCCACTATGTGCGAGGTGGGAGGCAATATAGATTTGACAAATAAATGTGGGGCCTAAGAATATAGCTGGAAAGCTTATATTATAATTTTAAAGCTACCCTCCAACTTCCGTCACCTCAAGGGAAGAAAGTAAAGGTTGATCATTATAAGATCAGTCCTGTTTCTTTGTGCTACATCTGAGGCCTTCAGTTATGATCCAGGGGCTCTCCTTGAATAAGACAGATTTAGGGCAACACTATCTGGAGGTTTGTACATTTAAGTGACTTGGGGAAAAATATCTGAAAATCTAGTTGGACCCTGAAACAGCATGAACATGTTCCAAACCAACCTAAAAGAATAGATGCTGTAATGAGTTGTGATTGTGCATACAAAGTGAGCTATATCAGCTATATCTGCCGCTGAATTGGATGTGTACAGATGAAGAAAAATGTACCAGATGTATGTATAAGCATGCAATGGAGAAGATGTAATTTAACCAAAAGGTTGCATCATGCTTTTAGTATTCCTTTCTGATATTACACTAATGACTCTGAATAAAACTTAAAAATAAAATTCTGAAAAAGCAAGAGATGCTAGTAATAGATTTTATACTTTATAAAATATATTTTGAAAGATCCTTTCAGCCATAGCAATTTATAAGGCTGCCCAGGGAGTAGTTTGCACTGATACAGAGAAAATTGTATACTGTTATGTTGCATTTGTCTGGGATTTCTGAAGGAACAGTAATGCTTAAGAAGAAAAGGCACTCACTTAGAAAGCTGGATTCCCTGAAACCTGCATGTTATATATTCTTTCTGAGAACTGGGGCTAATAGCTAGGCATTTATTTGAGCTGCATTGTATCTATCGTGTTGTTCTTGATGGATGCTCCTCTTTTGTCAAGGACACAAACACAAGTTGTCCAGGGCTGTAGAACTGCATGAGAAAACCAATAACTCAATAATCAGAGGTACTGAACAGCTTTCTGACTTCAAAACATTATCCTGCTCCCAGATAAAAACTTAAAAATAATGTAATCTTCCAAGAATCCTGAAGGTGTCTGAAATATTGGAAGATCTAAGTGGCTTTGCAGAAAGCCTCACAAAATTGTATTGAACTTGCATAAGATGGTTGTTATTAGTTGAGAAATTGTGTCTGACCCATTGCAACCCCATGGACAATGTTCCTCCAGGCCTTCCTGTCCTCTAACATCCTCTGGAGTCCATTTAAGTTCACGCCTACTGCTTTGGTGACTCCATCCAGCCACCTCATTCTCCGTCGTCCCATTCTTCTTCTGCCCTCAATCCTTCCCAGCATTAGGCTCTTCTCCATGCATAAGATGGTAGCATTTTTAATTCATTATGTTAATGTCCCAGATGTTGTGTAAGTTGTGAGCATGGTGATCCTGGCAGCTAAATGTAGTAACAAAACAACGACTCTTTCTCAACCTGTGGAACAAGTTGTGAGACCCAAGCTTTTGCAGCTTTTGCTGAGGCAAAAAAACCAACAACCCAACTCAATTTGAGTGCAGTAAGCCTATTGTTTTTCAAATTGCCATAAAACCCTTAACCTTAATGAATGATCAATAAAATACAGTTGATAGATTTTATGCCAGGTTGTTTAAAGAAAAGAGAAAATCTGGGAGGGGAAATTGTATATGTTTATTAAGTTTAAAATATTCCAGGCACATTTTTTTTTCCAAATACAAAGAAAAATCCTTTCCAAAGCATAAATATATTGAAATGGAAAATGAAAGGAAAAATAATTTACAGTTAGAAAACAGACAAATGGCAATGTCAAAAGTGTATTTTGAAATGCCTACAGTAAAAAGTGACTCCAGATTCTAGAGGGAAATATTTTATGCACATATCTGTCAGTACTAGCCAAACTTCAAAGTAATGTAGAAACATAACTAAAATGTGTAAATAGTTTTTGTTAACAATGGTTATTAGTAATTAAAAAAACAGATTGCATATATAAACTGTAGAGAAAGAAATAAAAATAAATAAAACATAATTCTAGTAACTAATGATGCCTCTAACATAGCTTTGGAAGCAGAAAAACGAAGGCTTCTGATTTCCATGGAACACAATTCATATAAAGACATATGAGAGAGCTACAGAGTACAGACACAAATGAAACAAATCAATGGAATCTGTCTTATTTGCTTGATTGTCCTCAATATTTTTTGAACACAATTTAGCTTGTCTCCTATACATCTCCTTCATGGTATCCAAAACAAACTTGTTTGTGCTGAAACATCCACCATCTATTCACAATTAGCACAATGCAGTTTGTAGTACAAGCTTTATGAACATTTGAGCAGATATGGATCTTTGCTCAATCCTATCAGCTACCTCTCCCTTTTCTATTACACCACGCTTGATACTTACTTTTGGGACAAGGAATACTAGAGGTGATCTAGGTGGGAGACAATTCCCAGTATTCTTCAGAGCATATTTTCATACTAATATGGAACCGCTTGAAAATATATGGGGCATTTTTTTCAGGGAATGGTTATATAGATAATATGAGATGGAGACAGCAAATCACAAGGTATTTTAAATGCAATAGATTATTCATTACTAACCTATCATTTTAGATATATTTAGAACAATAGCAATTAGACTTATATACTGCTTCACAGGCCTTCTCTAAGCAGTTTACAGACTCAGCATATTGCCCCCAACAATCTGGGTCCTCATTTTACCAACCATGTAAGGATGGAAGGCTGAGTCAACCTTGAGCCTGAGATGCGAACTGCCAAACTGGTGGCAGCCGGCAGTCAGCAGACGTAGCCTGCAGTACTGCATTCTAACCATTGTGCCACCATGGCTCCTTCTTCCAACAATGTTGGAAAAACATATCTAAGGAAAAACAGTGTTGAACCATCGCTGCATCATGCATGTCAGAATTGCCACCATGTTGCACTCACTGATCATCCAGTTCCAGTCTGCTATGAACCTTTGAGGAGGGGTGAGAGGGAGGAGGAGTGCTTTGGAGGAAAGTGAAAGTTAAGAAACTTAAGGTGCCTCTTTGAGAGAATTTCAAGGTTGCTCCGCTATGAGAAGAATGCAGCTGGAAGCTAACCTACAAACAGAGTGACAGTTTAAAAAAACATCTTCTTGGAAATGAATTGGATGATGTGGGCATAAGCAGGGGAAAAATTCACTTGGGAATTTGGCGTGTGAATTTCAGTTTTGCCTTTGCTTTACTGTGTTTCACTTGACCTTTAGTAAATGATACCTTTCTCAACAAATGGAGCCAAGGATCACTCTTGCTTAAAGGTTCAAGTTGAGGCAGAACTGACAATAAGATACAAATAAAAGGAAACAAAAATGGGAGCAGAAATTTATAAGTCTAATATTTATTCATCAAGTCATAGTTGATGAAGCACTGAAAAGGTATATTAACTTTGCCTGATATTTTATCGAAATCTAGAAACCTGAGAGCAATAAAACAATAGAACATATCCAATCTTGATGGCCTTCCATTTATCCATTTTGTCTCAAGACTATTTTGATAACACTTATTTGATATTTATCTTCTTGGAGATAGAAACATAATTAACTGAAATCCTCCAGTCCTCTGTCAACTTTTTCTCAATAAGTGTATGTACTCTTATATAAAATCATCTTGCATGACTTCTTGAATACACCCCAGTTGCAGTCCAGCATTTATTGAACTATGTTCATCAAGCTAAAATTTAATGCATGGCTGTATTTATTGTAAAATACTTATTTTCTTCTGCTTTGTCTTAAATCAATTTCCCTTCAATTAAGCTAACTTGAAACACTAACTTTATTTCAATTGTTCCAAATCAATTCTGCTTCAATTAAATCCTTTCCAAATCAATTTTACATCGAAAATAAATCTATTTCTATTCATTTATGTCCATTTCAAAGAAAAATCCCCATTAAAAAAATCAATATGGTCCAACTCCTGCACTAAGGCTGATTTTTATAAAGGTCTAGATAAATACCTTTTTATTTTAAAAAATGTTATGCAAGCCAATGGGTTGTAAGGAAGCTGGGTGAAGGAAAGAAAAGTTAAAATTGCTAACTAAATTGCAATGGAAGGACAGTGAAACTACAACATTTTCAAATAGGTAATTAGGTAAACAGAAGTACAGATCTTAGGAAGAGATAGAAAATTTTACTAAGAGATATGTTGATGTCTCATTATAGCTCAATTAATACCAGCCCTAAAACAATGGAAAGGAAGATAGAATGAAGGAAAGAAAGTAAGAGAAGGAGCTCGGAAGCTATTTAAGAAACAATAAATTCAACTCAAGACATGATAGATAGGCAAATGAGAAGGGAATGAATAGGGAAGGGAAAGGAAAGAGAGGGTAGAGGGAAGGCCACTTGTGTGCAAGAGATGAAGGAGAGAACTCATGAGGAATACCAGAGGAATACATGGTAATCCAAGCAATATGAAGAGCTGGAAGTTTCAGCCAAGTGGAAGATTCTGAGAAGCTGCTTGGAAGTTTAACCAAGGAGAAAAGTGCTATGGAAGGACAGGAAGCAGAAAAAAAGAGACCCCAAATTGATTGGAAATCTGACTCATGGAAGTAAGCAGCCAGCAACCAGGGCCAAGGTCAAGAGGGCCAAACGCTTGCAGATCAGTCTGAGTGTATTGCTCAGCGTTTTCATATACTGCACCAGCACTGATTAATAAATCATGCAGTGCATGCAAATGCTATTCCTTGTTCAAGTAGCCCGGATTATGCAAATCTATGCCAACTTCAAGCTAAAGATTCGCTAATTTAAATAATAGCTCTGAGCTTCATTTGTTTCTCCGCTGTAAAAGCAAACTGCAATGTGATTTTTCTTCAGCTGGGAGGCCAAGGTGCCTATGGGTAGCTCACTGCAATAATTCCAGGTGTTTTTACACTCATAATTTAATTGCAACTTTCCTCTTTTCTATGCCATCGGTTAAAAAAACCCCCACAAGATTCCAGCATCTTTAAGTAAGAACTAAGTGTCTTCACTTTTGGACAAAAGTGTCTTCAGAAAGCTATGGATTCCCAGGGGAGATATCAAGAGGTCTCTGTGAAAATGAAGCTGACAACAATGGCAAAGATCAAGGAATCAGTGAGTAAACTGGTTCCTCAGAAGTTCTCTAGTTAAGGAGAGGATAGAAAATCACCCATATGTGTTCCAGATGATTGCTTCTTGCTAGGAGATAGCAGGAGACCATTTCTCTGCAGGTTTGAGCATGAGGAAATGATAGAATTAACCACCTTAGTCACAAACATAGCAGACCCTTTTAAATAACACTAAATTCACAAATTTAACTATCTAATCACTTTCAGAAATGCCCTATTAACCACATTAAAGTAATTAGAGCTCTCTGATGAGAGAATTTTTGAAAATTTTTGAATCTTTGAGTTGCCGATAAACTCTGAACAAACAAAAATTAATTATAAGATGAAGACAAAGAATTTGAAATAAACAGCAGAAAGCTAAATAAGATTTTGATTAAGTTATAAAGTTGGAAAATGCTATCTTAATGGATTTACAAAAGAGAAGAAATCTATGCAATGGGTAAAGAAGAATTGAATAAAAATCAAATCTTATGACAATATTTGATTGAATGAAATATTAAGAATATTAAACATAAAAGGAAGGAATATAAAATTCTTTTATTTGATCAAAAATTAGATTTTGTTTTGTAATGCTCTGGCAACTTTTTATTGACTTTTTGCTGACACAGGGATTGAACAGTTCATGTTTTATGGATTTGATAATAGAGAAAGAATAGGATATGGGTGGAAGATCTCTGTGTAATTTTATAAGGTGTGAAACATTTTTAAATTTCTTTATATTTGTTGTGATGAAGGTTGGGAATAATTTCATTATATATTTCTTTTCTTTCTTTGTATTTTTTCTTCTCTTCTCTTTAATTTTAGTGTTGTAATTAAAATTCTTAATAAAAAACTATACTAAAAAAGGAAGTTGAAAATGATACCAATCGTTATGTACACAATCCATGTAATCTTTAAATCCTTCATAAATAGTTGTTGTGGAAAAGGGGATCTATATGTTATATATTGAAACTGAAGGCCACTTCATATGTTTTCTCAATATTTTAAGTAAAATATGCCACTAAATCTATTGTATTGCTTTCAATATTATCTTTCAAATTGTCCAAATTACTCTGTTTAATTTAATGCAATAATCTGCTTTTCAATTCACACCAAGCTAAAGAAAGTGCTCTTGTATGTATTGGTATGTATTGGTATATATTGGTAATTCTTCAAAATAAATAATCAAAATAATGGTAGAATATAATCCGGGATTTATCTTTTATTGCAGCTAATCTTCTAATCAGCATAAAGCCTAAACTAGAGTGGATTTGGATTCATTTTTAAAGTAGTGTATTATAGTAAAGTATTGAAGATAAAATAGACAGTTCTAATTTGACTTGGTCCAATTTAAAATCTTGTACTCTACGTTCATCATTTAGTTCAGGAGCTCTCTTTCAAATCCCTTTGGAATTTGTTTTTAGAAAGAAGAAAGACCATTCTTCTTTGCAGGGAAAAGATAGAGAGAATATAATTCAAAGACCGAATTCTTGTCCCCTCTGAGAAGAATCACCCTGTGATCAGATGATAATCAGTTGTCCTTATCAATGTCTTGAGTAAACACAAGGAGATTCTTCAGAGAGAATCCTTAGTTTGACCATTTATTTAACTCACATTCTTTTAAATCTCTCATCCACTGAAGACATTTTGTTGCTATTCTAGATATGTAGCTGGCTTAAGAATTATATTTTCTTCCACTTTTCCTCACCTACTGTACAATTCCTCAGGCCAGTGCTTCCCATTTTCCTTCACTGTTCCAAACAGGTTATCAAAAAGTTCTTTCCACCCAATGTGGGTGAACACTTTAAGTCAACATAAATGTCATTGTGTTGTGTTATTATATGTAATGAGTTTGGGTAGCATTACCCAAAGGAAAAACATTTTACCCAATTTTGGGTAATTTATCCAAATTTTGAGAAGCACTGCCTTAGAGTCTGCTCCATCACATTGTGAAAGGAATATTGTGAGTTGCTACCACTTTTTCCCTTTATGTACAAAAGCCCCATCAAGCTGTATGGCATTTATCAGATATTCCTTACCCTGGGGATCAATTTTTCATCTCAAAACACAAAAGGTATTTATGTATTATTACATGTCTAATCTATTGCACTTCCTCACAACTATGATACACTCTGTAAAAATACATTTTTAAGATATGTAGCTCAAAAGGCTGAATTATTCTTGTGATATTTGGCATCTTTCCTGTTTGCAAAGTTTGAATACTTCTGCAAATTCCAAACCTTTCTATTAGAAAGGGAGGAAGGAAGGCAGACAGCAGCAAGCAAGAGGGAGGGAGGGAAGGATGAGTGTAGCTGTTTATTGTTTATTTTTACATGCTAGAAAATGGAATATCATTTTTTTCTTATTCATTGTCCAGATTTACGATGAGTTGGAATGAATATATGGACTAATATTCTGGGCTAAGAATATAGTGAAAATGGTTTGGGAAACCTTCCTGCAGTTGTGTTTAAGACAGTTGCTTGATCATTTATAATATCTGGAACTGTTGTCTCTCTGAGTGTTGGATACTCTTAGCATCTCTTGAATCCTACTAGAGCTTGCAAAATCTAAAAGTCATGGTGATACCTTCAGAAAATTTTCCTTCAGAAAAAAGGTGCTGTTTTTATAAAGAATTGACATTGTTATATATTAATTCAGCCCATTTCTTGACAGTTCTAGGAATATAAATTCTATTACACCTATAGTATTTCCATTTGCAATGGAAGCTGTATTCCTATCACCTCCATTTTTCTTATTTCTTTTGAAGTTTGAATTATTTAACAGAGTTTATAGAGGAAAGCAGAGGGAATTATTTAAAAAAGGGGGGCATTAACCTATCTCTAGCTTGTGCCAAAAATTAGCTAATAAAGTAGATAACTCTGTCGGATTAATCACAATTTTGGCTGATGGCAGGCAAGTTAATCAGTGTATGAAACTTTAACCTTAAAATAAGTGTCTTAAGTATTTTTAAATAATGCATTATTTATACTCATTTTAGTATTCACAAAATAAGTAATAGTTGACAACAAATTAATGTATTAAATCTATTTGTTTGCATTTTTATTTGTTCAGTGTACAAGGAATTTTAGCTTGTTCCTTGTTTATTTTTATGCAACATTTGTGGATTTATATATGGGATAAATGGAATGTAATGACAAATCTTGGACTTTGAGAAAGCAAGACAGAAAGAGTATTGATATTGCTGAACTATGATGTTGTAGAAGACTCCCGAGAGTACCATGGGCAACTAAGAAAACAAACAAATGGATTATCGAACAAATCAATCCAGACTTTTTATTTGAGACACAAATGATTGCTCAAATTCAAAGAACTAGCTTTCTGGAGAAGACTCTAATATTGGGAAAGGTAGAAGGAAAGAAAAGAAGATGACCAATAGCAAGTGGATGGACTCAGTAATCTCAACAATGGGTGCAATGTTGGAACACTTGAATGGCCAAGTTGGAGAGAATCTGTTTCTGAGAATCAGCTTAGAGACAACACCTCTAAGATGGCTCTATTTGCTAAGAGTCAACACCTCCTTGATGGCACATAACTAGTGAACTAATTACAAAGAAAGATTCAATGTTTTGTTAATTACTTTATTTATTAAATTGATATGCTATTCATCTCGCAATCTAAGCTGACCCTTTTGAATAACCATTCTAATTTCTTTCATTTGTTTTAGTTTATAATTTTTCTATCTTTATTATTGCAAACCCAATGGCCTTCTGAAGTAATGGCACATACAGATAGAAAACAACCAATATATTCATATATTAGTGTAACACAAATTAATCAGTTACTTTAATAGGTGCTAGGTTGAGCTAAGAAATTTCCCGGTTTATTTCCATATTAAAATCCTAGTAGGTATGTTTTTTTAAAAATAACAGAAGAACACATTGGCAAATTACTTCACTATCATCCCTCCAATATTCATGTAAGCTTCCAGGAACTGAGCTCAATCAAGATATTATCTTTCTCCTATGATTTTCTTGTTCCTATATTTCAATTTTCAATTTTTCCAATGGAATTTTTAAAATCCTAACTTGCACTTGCACAGCTAAATTGCTCTTTCAAGCATCTCAAGCTATTCACCAAATCATTTTCAGACATCTCATGGAGAAGAGGCATTTCCCCATGTTTATTCTTATTAGCTTGAGTTTCTTATTTGATCAAATTATTGAGTTTTTATCTTGTTAACTCCCAAAACGTATTCTTCATCTCCATTCCAAATGAGAGAGCACAATTAGTGGACCATTAAAGCTTTCTTAATTAATTTATTATAACTGAGGAAAAAAAAGTTGCAACGGATGGTTGTAATCTCTCTCAGTGCAGCATATACAGTATTTATGTAATTTATGCTGCTCTGGATTGTGAAGTAGCTAATACCAAATTAACTTGGTATCTAAGTTATTTTCTTAGGTCTTTTAATGATAATTGGTGATAGTTGGCGCTAGTTAGCATAGGTTTTTAAAATCTGTTTTACTTGTGGAATGAGATTAAATTCAATAAAGTAAGTGCAAGTTAAATATAATTTCTGTACTGTTTAACTATTGTAAGTTTCACTGAAACCTACTTTCAGTCAGGAAAGTTTACAGTTCTAAAGTTAGCTTTTGATTCCAATGTTCTTACTTGGAAGTCAATTCCTATAATCAATTGGAACTAAAATGGATTCTTCATCATTACTACCAGTTACTAGATCAACATTTTTGCTGTTTTTATTACAGATATTATATTCTTCAATAAATGGGATACTCTGGAGGAACAAGTTCACTCTTAAAATATGTGAGTATAAATGCTAGGTATAATTAGTTAGTTATAATTAGTTATAATTCTGCTAAGAGCATAATAATTTCTAGCTCCATCCTTAAAACCACACTTGAGTGGCAATTTTGAAAGGTATAAGATGAAGAAATGTAGAAAAGCAACCTAAGAAAATGTGCTCATTAATAGTGGTCTTCAGTTATGCTAGCCTATAAGTACTTAAGATCAAGATAAAGAAAAATATTTTATATGATAAAATGATTGTACAACAGTACAGAGGGTGCTAAGATAAAAGACAAGACAGAAGGTGAATTGAATGTATGAGGCTATTAATGCAAATATTACTCAAATACTATTACAAGTAGTCCTTAACTTATGACCAAATGGAGACCAAAATTTCTACTGCTATGCAGGGAAGTTGTTAAGACAGTTTTGCCCCATTTACAACTTTTTATACTGTTGTTAAGTAAATCATATATTTGTTAAGTGAAGGTGGCTTCTCCTATTGACTTTGCTTGTCAGAAGCCAGCTGGGAAGGTTAAAAACAGCAATCACATGAGTCAGGACAATGCAACTGTCATAAATACTTGCCAGTTGCCAAGCCTCTACATTTTGATCATGTGACCGTGGGAATGCTGCAATGATTGTAAGGGTGAAAACCAGCCTTCGATGCTCTTGTAACTTCAAATGGTCACTAAATGAATGGTTATAAGTAGAATACTACCTGTAATTGAATCCAAAACACTGCAGGGCACATGACTCAACCATTAGGGTAGTTTTATGTGATAAATCAATTCATCTGTTGTGGGTAGATTTGTATTGAAGGACTTATTCCATCATAGATAATGTGACCTAGCAATGGAAAAGACAAAGGTTGATGAAATACGGAACCGGAGCCAAATATAGTATGGATGTTACTCTCCTTTTCTTTGCCATTCCATTATTTTATTTTTTTTGTTTTTACCTTCTCCTGCTTTTTCTTCTCTTTGCCTCTATGGAATGACAAGCTGTTCTTTCTACAAAGCTGAAGAACCAATTGCTCAGAAGAAAGTTTGGAATTAATTCAAGGGCAGCAAATTCAAATTGCCAATTTATGATTTCTCCCAAATGGCAAACCCAGAAACTATTAAGATCAAAGAGATCTGTACAACACAAGCAAGGGAACAGTTAAACGACAACCAAGTTTCTCCTTCCTTCCTTCCTTCCTTCCTTCCTTCCTTCCTTTCTTTTTTCTTTTTTCTTTCTTTCTTTTAGATGTGCCTATGACTTAGTATTAAAACTTTTAGCTCCCACTTTGGTTCTTCTCTGTGAACATCTACCCTACAGACTCCAAAGTGATTTAATTTGATCATGCAATTCTGAGAAATACTGAGGATGTCTAGGAATCAAGTATTCTTGACACTGTTGTAACTAGGAGGATTTTCTGGAAGGAAACTGTATTATGGAGGTAGTATAAAATGGATATGGGTGTTATACATGTGATCATAAATTCCTAAATCCTACTTTAATATCTCATTAGCATTCATATAATGCTATAGCTACCAAATACAATGCATATGAAATTCTATAAAAAAGAGAAACACCTGGCTTTCAAAAATATATATAGCATATGAAAACAATTCAAACAAATTAGAAGAAATAATGTAGTCATGGAGGAAAAAACTGGAATCAACAGAAGAAGAATAAAAATGCAGAGCACTACAATATACTGATGGTAAATGATATTTTCCATACACATATTCTATTATAACCCTTGACTGCTGAACCATCTGACACAACTTTGAGTTGTCTTTGAGGTAGTGACAAGCTCCCAAATAAAATAGAGACTTGTGGTAACTTACTAGAAGTTACCAAAATTTCTGAATGAACAATTTACCTTTGGATACTGGAGCAGGAAATAACTATCCTTGGGTCAAAATACACAACCACCACAATATGTAGCAGCATGGCACTTGGAAATAGTGGAAATAGGATTATATAGGACCTATAGACCACCATATACAAATATACAATACAAAAGCCAGTCCTTATACAAACTTTTTAATACATAAAAAAATATGACTTTGCTATCGCCTTTTCATGATTCAGCAAAGCAATACAAAATGTGGGATGAATTCAATACTAGCCTCTTTGAGCATTTTATACAAAAATGATCAATACGACTGTTTTTTCAAGTTTTAGCAGTATGATTACAGTATTACAATAAGGATATCCAAGTATTTTGCAGATTTTTAAGGAACATCTTGAAATGATATGGAACTTGAAGTTATTTAGGCTGTCTCTCTCTCTCTCTCTCTCTCTCTCTCTCTCTTTCTCTCTCTCTCTCTCTCTCTCTCTCACACACACACACACACACACACACACTTCTGATATAAATTGAAATGGTTCCTCAACTTAAAAATAGAATGAAATTTCACTATAATATCTGTCACTTCTTTCTTCCCTGCTTTTTAGATCTCGTATCTCTGTAATAAATCTTTCTAAGTAAAATGGAATTTAAATGATCGAATGCTTTGTATGCTCTCTGTGACAGGGATAAAACAAGGCGTGCAGCACTTCAATTACACATGGGCAGCTATTAAGCATTCCAGGCTCTCTTACCATCAAAGGGAGGAAAAAATATGCGAAAAAGAATCTTTTGAAGAAATTAATCCACACCAAGCTTTCGGAGTTGGAATGTCGCTGTAGAGTTTCAAAGAAATAATTTCATACACACGGGTTTAGTATTCTTAAATAGGAGATAAGGAGAAATATGTGTCAAGAATCCATGAACTTATATAAAAAATATAAATAAGCATATTTGATTGGTTAAAAAAAATAACTGCAGTTGCATTGATTTCTCTTCACAACACCCTTGGTGAGGTAGGTGTTTTGGAACTGAAAATCACTCGAGATCACAAGAAATGTCATTGCCCAAAACTATATACTGGGACTTAGACACCATTCTTAGTTGTGCTCCAAAAAGGGGATATAACTTAAATAAATACAAGTTGAGAAAATGGAGACCGTGTCAGAACACCTGGAGGTGATGGTGGGCAATCTGTCATATGGATTGTCTCTGAGTTCAGACTTAGTCAGCCCTCTTAAAGAAATCAAGTGCAATCAGGATCTTCTTAGCACATCTCTAAGTAGCTCATTTGCAGTAAATCTGCAGCTAAGCAAACTGTATATTTACAAGACTGATTTGTCTGGCTGTTACTGCCCAAAAGGTGGGCGGGTTACTTTAATAGTAACATTTGTCATTTAAATTCAAGTACTAGAGACATTATCCACAGAACTCAGCACAGCACTGAGCTTGCATAGGATGGTGTTTTCCCCTCATAGCAGAAGTTCATCCTCTAAGCAAATAAGCTGTGGCCAAGTTGATCCTCTAAGAAAGAAAAAAATCCAGTTAAAATGAGACAGAATAAAAATCCTCCACAGCTGAGTACACACAGACACACAAACAGCACACAGCAGAACCATCACTTTCTGCGCTATCACCTAAGGAGGACTGTCATTGAAATCTATGTTGTGGAAGTTTGAGACAACCAGCATCAAGACAAAGTCCAATTAGGGTGTGTAAATGTTATTGCATGTTTCTTAGACCATTCGGCAAATACTTTCTTTTCTGTGATGAACCTGTGGCCTCCGTAGGGTGCATTTTCATGAAGGAAGTACTCATCGCATTCACTCCTCCCAGGTTCATAGTAATGATACGGAACTTTCTTAAAGCCTTCTGACCTAGAACAAATTCAAAACACAGACATCCATGAAATACTATTCCCTCTCCCCGCATGTCATCACAATGGTGAGATCCTTCTCTTCTGCTGCCCCCCATCCCATGGAATATTTTGTTCTCAGCGGTGAAATTGACCCATAGTCTTTTGGCTTTTTGGCATTGTGTGAAGACTTGCCTCTGTCAACTGGCTTGGAGATTCAAGAGTGGCATGCAACCTGGATTGTTATGGTTAGTTGCCCGAAGATGTTAACTCTGCCTTAGAAATCTCCTTTTAACCTCTGCTTTTATTCTGTTCTTCGTTCTAATTATGTCTCTTTTATATGGCTTTTTTGTTTGTATTTGTGAGCCTCCCAGAGTCACTTAGATATGCATTTGATAAATAAATATGCTATACACACGTCTATCTATAAGGGTACAAACAGCATTTTCTCACCTGTAACACCCACATATTTGCAATAACAACCTTCAAAATTCCAGAAAAGAATGGCCATGTTGACTTAGAATTCTGGAAATATCAGGTCAGAACAAATGGGAAGCCCCAGGTTAGGGAAGGCTGCTTTATCTATAAAAAAGATAGATTGGTGGTCCTTGATTTACAACGCTTTATGTAGTGACTGCTTGAAGTTACAATCGCACTGGGGAAAAAATGACTTATGATCATTTTTCACACTTGCGACTGTAACAGGTAAAGTTCTATGGTATATTGTAAGGATGGTGGAGAGTTATGGTGGCTTTCATTTTATCATGCAGTATGTCTGCTAACACACAGATTCTAGCTGAATTACATCTTGTAGTGTGACAAAGCAAAGAGAGAAGCCTTTTGTTCTAGTTCCAAACAGGGCTATGATTGTCATCCTTGGGTATGAAAAGATTCTGACTCTGCAATGGCATGACAGAAAAAGCCAATGCCAGCAATACTTTTCTTACAGCCTGATTCAAGGCCAGTGTGAAAGCAGCTTTGGGCCTTTGTGGTATTAGCATGAAGACTATGTTTAAAAAAACACACAAGTCCATTTTATTCATATTCTGGCTCAGCTGCCGTCTATTTGAAACCACAATAAAGTTAGTAATTTCTTTGAAGGACTATGAGACATTATGGGTGGTCGGTTTCCACACTTGTACAAACTCTGGCCCAATGAACTTCCCAGCTGTTTTTTTTATGGAGGAGAAGGGAGGGAATGCTTGGTTCTTTGAGACTTCCAGTAACTGAAGAATTGATAACCCTTTCCCCCGTCAGCATTGAAAAGTTGGCAGATGAGAAGGCTCTCACCTATTACCTTCAAATTGCTTTCATGGAACTGGAGGATAGAAGCAGTGACAGTGTAGAAGTGCCTAAATCAGAAGCTAGAAATATGCTGATTAACATATCTGAACACACAGACACCAAAGCTATCAAACATGGTAGACAAAGAGGTATTATAACCACAGTTATAATATTCTACAATTATTATATGGGCAGTACTAGTGGTGTAGTGAGCTAGAGGTGGAGCTCTCGCTTCACAATCAGGAGGCTGTGAGTTCGATCCTACGTAGAGACAGATATTTCTCTCTCTGGGAACACTGAGAATATATCTGCTGAATATAACTCTGCATTGCCGACAGGAAGGGCATCTGGCCAATAAACACTCAGCTCCATTCAGTTGCCCAGACTCCGCTCTGCAAGGGATTATGGGGTCGTCTAAAGAAGATGATTATATGGGCAGTACTTGATTTATGACCACAATTGGGTCTGAAATTTCAGTTATTAAGTGAAGCAGTTATTAAGCAAGATGTCACACGACTGTTTTGATCAATGACTGCAATCTTGGCTCACCCAGATTTTTGGCCTGTTCCTCACCCCTCACAATATTCTGCAAATTGATGTTATCACCACGATCCTTAAAGCCTCCTTAAAATGGAGCCCTTAGAATTGTGACACTAGTTCCCATTTACAGAATGACACAAGATGGCCTCTGTTAGGAGGGCTGTGTCTCACATTGGCTGAGTGCATCTGTCAAAAGTTTAGATGAACAGAAAGGTCCATGGCAACCTGTTGGGCTCTGGAGCTGGCTGAGGGCTCTTGTGTATGGCTGGGTGGAGAGCAGGCTGAAGCAGTGCAGGGAACAGCAGCTTCATTTGTCCTAGTAATGAGGCAGTCAAGGGCTCCCATTGACTCCTATTGGCAGGGTGGGCAGTTCCCCTCTGCACCATCTGCTTACAATCGACTCTGCCAGCTGCCCTGTCTACTTGTTGGGGAAGACAGCAGATCAGCAGTTCCAGGCTGTGGGGATCACTGCCGCCCATTGCCGCTGGTGCTGCCCATCGCCACTGCCACCTATCCCCACCAGCTGGAATGCGCTGAAAGCAGGATGCGCGGAGGCTGAAAACGGGACACATGGAGGCCAGAAATGGGGGGGGGTGGAGTCAGCATAGGTGGCAGCAGCAATGGGCAATGCCAGCGCCAATATTTCATTAAAAGAATATTGTCCTTACAAATACTTGAAAAAAGACTTCTAAAAGCAGTTTCCACAAAATGATTTTATATCTATCATCTCTCTCTCTCTCTCTCTCTCTATATATATATATATATATATCTATATCTATATCTATATCTATATCTATATCTATATCTATATCTATATCTATATCTATATCTATATCTATATCTATATCTATATCTATATCTATATCTATATCTATATCTATATCTATATCTATATCTATCTAGCTATCTTTCTATCTATCTATCTATCTATCTATCTATCTATCTATCTATCTATCTATCTATCATATCATATCATATCATATCATATCATATCATATCATATGTCTATCTCAGGAGTGTCAAACATGATTTCATTGAAGGCCGCATCAGGGTTGTGTTTGACCTCAGGGGGCTGGGGTGGGAGTGGCCAGGGTAGGCGTGGCCAGCTTGACATCACTCATGTTGGGGGCGCCTATGATGACCTGAGTGCTTTGCCAGTGAAAATGAGCTTCCGAACTCCCATTTTCGGCTTCTGTCAATGAAAACGGACCTGTGGCCCTCCCAAGTTCCGTTTTCATTGGCAGAGGCACTGTGGGCCAGTCCTTTGCTGTTTCCAAGGCAGACCCACAGACTAAATCTAAGCATTCCACAGGCCGGTTCCAGCCCCAGACCTTGACTTGACACCCTTGGTCTATCTAATCAATATCTCTGAAACATGGCAATAAACAGATAAAGTTTTTATATATTTGGGATATTCAGGTATGTGTGTGTGTGTGTGTGTGTGTGTGTGTGTACCATACATCTATTACATTTAGATTTTATGTATGTATATACACACATATACATACAAATGTAGATTTAGACAAAATCTAAAGGTAATAGAATAGACTCATATATATAAATATAACTATGTCAAAATAGTTTTAGACTCAGAAGGTAATTAGTAAAGGAAAGCAATGCTGACTTAAACAGGGAATTATGAAAACAATATAACATCTTGTTCATTAGGCTACACCAGGCTTATAAGTGAGTTTATAGGTTTTGTTCCTGCTTATTAGGGAAGGGTGTTTGTGTGTCTTCTTTTTATTATTTTAAAAATGTTCAGCCTTTGGGGAGATCACAAAACAACTTTTTTAAGCTTCATTCTTCAGAATGACAGGAAACTGTGTTGCTATTTTTTGACGCTTTTAATTGGCAGAGAAGGGAGAATAGGGGCTAAATTAAGCTCTGGGAGTGCAACCTTCTAATTCATGGAACATAAGGAGGCTTTGCCAAGAAGGGTAAACAACAGATACAATATTTTTTTTTGTCTTTTGGACTTTCCTTAAATTGGATCTCACTTTATGTCCACAAAGCACTGATTTGTGTAGCCAACTCTGAACTTGAGCTTTTTTACTGCTGTAACAAAACTTCCTAATGCGTATATGGTTTATATCATAGGTTTCTAATCTGGTAGGAAATAATTGCACATCAGCCTCTTTATTCAAGTGATGGCACTGTGAAAGATGGGGGAATTTGCAAAGTTTGCTCAAAATCTGCTCAAGAACATATTTGTGCTTCCTCACCTGAACATTCTCAACTGTACAAAAACTGCGGAAAGCAAATATACTTTCCTATTATCTCAGTTCAGTCAAACTTGGCAGAAAGTTCTTTGATGTTAAAAGGCCTTTGCAACATTGGACATTACATTTTTATAAATACTTTTATTTAATCAATACAGAGTATCATGGAGGGTCTAAATACACTGTCAATAAAGTGCCATGTCAATATAGTTCTGCTAGGAGGCGGCTGGCTAATGCATTTGTCGGGTTTATGATATTAAAATGAATCGTGAAATTTTGACAGGGCATTAGATCTGTGGACGCATCAAAATAATGTGCTGTGATCTTACTTGCAGTAGGTGTCATTTATCATTCCGTAGACATGTATTCTGTAGCAGGCATCCATCGCTAGAATTAAGGTGAACCAACCAGTGCTGAGATAGGAGCCAGACTGGATTCTGTAGAAGAAACAATTTAAAGAAGACCACTGAGAAATTGCTTCTACTTCCTTAAAGACATTATTATTTGTTACATGAACAAAAACATTGATAAACTGACAAAAATGTTTAATGATTTTGAATTAGAGCAAGTCCCTCACACTGGTATGTTTTACCCTGCAAGGGTCAGTATGAAAAATAAATGCTTTATAAACTGCAGAAATAAGAATAGCTGTTGTTGTTTTTAAATGTAAGCATGCATAAGTCTAAACCTTTATTTCTGGAATTCGGTAATTTATTATTACTGTTGTAGAATGACAGTAATGTACAAATTGAGGAGAAATGTTTAGCATGAGAATGTTGATTAGGTTAAATGAACATTCAAGTGGTGAACCTTCTGAACTCTTTGCATTTAAATTCAGAAATAAATAGAAATCAATGCAATAATACAAATCAGTATAAATTAATTCTAACTAGCCAAATCCCATTTTATTCTACTTGATTTTGTACCTATATGTACTGGGGGTGTGATGAAGCCAGCACAAAAACATAAAGGTTACGCAGGCTCTCTTAATATTGCCAACTATGCTATTAACATAAATTTGGAGAAGACCTTCCCATGCAAACATGATTTTCTCCATGAGAACTAATAGCTTTGTTGATAGGGTTTTCCAATTATTTCTCTAAACACATTCACACATATGGGATGCTTGAAATTGATTTCTGCCCCGATCTCAGACAATCCTAATTGCTAATTCTATTCATGGCTGATGCGCTAATTAGTGCATTAAGAAATCCTGCTTGTTTTTAAAACAATCTTTTATTTTTTAATATTCTTATCTAGAGTATTATCACGTATATTCTATAGATGAATAATGCAATGCACAATGCAACATAATGTTTGTTTCCTTTAATATGGAAGATATCTGTCCATAAAAATATTTCATTTCATTGGATTTAAACATATTTCACATATCTTGCTTGGAATAAAAAAAATAATGATGTCAATGGACTCTTGTTTTTCTTTCTTCCTCCTTCAAATCAGGCCTAACTCCTGGGGAATACCTGGACAAATCTATGTAGTACCGTATTTTTGGGAGTATAAGACACACCTTTTTTCCTGAAAAAAAGAGGCTGAAAATCTGGGTGCATCTTATACATCGAAAACGGCATTTTTTTGCCTCCCGAAGCCCCACCCCCTTCTCCAAAATGGCCGTACCTAGCCTTATGAAGGCTTTCAGAGAAATCTCAGGGGCTGGGGAGGGCAGAAATGAGCAAAAAATGGCCCATTTTTGCCCCCCCCCAGCAGCACTCTATAAGCCTCCATAACGCTATGCATGCAATTTTATTTGGCAAAAAAAACAACGGCCCGTTTTCGCAAAAAATGGGCCATTTTTTGCTCTTTTTTGCCCTCCCCAATCCCCCAGGGTATTCTTGCCTTTTATTTGAAAAAAAAAAGGTCGTTTTGGGGAGGTTTGCAGAGTGCAAAAACTTTCCCCCTTTCAGAAAGCTCTTTAGTTAGAGTAATTGATGAGAATTACATGGATCAAGTGCTGTGCCAGAAGAAACAAAGACTTAGGTGCTGCAGGTTGTCCTTCTCCAGCACATGGATAAATACACCTGGAAACATCTACCTACCTACCTACTTTCTCTCTCTCCCTACCTACCTACTGTATTTCTCTCTCTCTCCCTACCTACGCTCTCTCCCTACCTACTGTATTTCTCTCTCTCCCTCCCTCTATCTACCTAACCTACCTACTCTCTCTCCCTATCTACCTACTGTATTTCTCTCTCTGTATCCCTCTCCCTACCTACCTACCTACTCTCTCTCTCTCTACTTATCTACTGTATTTCTTTCTCTCCCTCTACCTACCTACCTACTTTTTTAAAAAATTGCCTCTTCACAACCTTGGTGCGTCTTATACTCCGGTGCATCTCATACTCGGAAAAATATGGTAATCTAGGCAAAATCTGTGGAAATGTGTGTCCTTGCTTTCTTTCTAGGGCTGAGGGAGAGCGACTGGCCCAAGGTCAGCCAGCTTGATTCTGTGCCCAAGTCATGACAAAAACTTGGATTTCTCACTCTTGATCTAGCACCTTAATCTCACTTGTTATAAATAAAATGTTTCAATGAAGAAGGTGCTTTTCCATCACCCAGAACAAGAAGCTTTCATTGACTCACCTGACACATTGTCAAATAATTCATGTAAATATAGGAGAATACACTGTAACTGTCACCAATAAACACCAATTAAGATTTAAAACCCAGCGTACCACATTCTCATTAGCAGGACAGACTTGAAATAAAAGTGGAGAAAACCCAAGAAGCATTTCTTAGAGGAAGAAAAAATGGATGATCTAGAAAAGAAATGAAATGCTGTTGTTTCTGCACAGCATTAACAGCGCTAGACAAACCCATACATCAATCAAGTTTCTCATTACAGAAAATCCTACCAAAAGCATTTACATGTCACCAAGAAATATATCAGTCTTTTGTCCAATTTAATCTCCACTGACATGACGAGGATTTTATCAAATCTGTCCTGGGTAAAAGTGTTCCATCATTACCAAATCACCTCAAATAAAGGTAGTCCTCAACTTACAACCACAATTGAGCTCATTTCTGTTGTTAAGTAAGTTTTGCCCCATTTTACAACATTTCTTGCCACAGTTGTTAAGTGAATTACTGCAGTTGATAAATTAGTAACCTGGCAATTAAGTGAATCTGGTTTCCCCATTGACTTTGCTTCTCAGAAGGTGGCAAAAGGGATCACATGACTCCGGGATGCTGCAATGGTCATAAGTATGAACCAGTTACCAAGCACCTGAATTTTGATCACAGGATCCTGGAGATATTGCAAAGGTTGTAACTGAAAAACAGTCCTAAATTACTTTCTTCAATGCCATTGTAACTTTGAATGGTCACTAAATGAACTTGTAAGTCAAGGACCACATGTATCTGTTCTTGTTTTAATTCTGCTTTTGCCGAAACAAAGAAATTAACTGTACATGTTTACAATAGATCAGTTTCCTATATAATTACAGCAAACATCTCTGGATGTTGTTGTTTATGTTGCAGGAATTCATGAAAAAAAAAATTTCTCATGTCGCTTTTCAGCCCATGTTGACAAAAAAAAATAAAAAGATTCCTTGAACACATTTAGGAGACCTATCATCTACCCAAGGTATTTATACATAAAAATCAGTGGTGAAATTCAATTTTTTTTACTACCAGTTCTATGGGTGTGGCTTAGTGGGTGTGGCAGGGGAAGGATACCTCAAAATCTCCATTCCCTCCCCACTCCTGGGGAAGGATATTGCAAAATCTCCATTCCCACCCCACTTTGGGGCCAGCCAGAGGTGGTATTTGCCGGTTGTCTAAACCACTCAAATTTTCTGCTACCGGCTCTCCAGAACCTGTCAGAACCTGCTGAATTCCACCCTATGCACTATTTGGTGGGAGGTCACAATCTTGAGAAGAGGTGTCCAACTTTGACAAATTTAAGACTTGTGGACTTCAACCCCTAGAATTGGCTTTTTGGGAAATTCTGGAAGTTGAAGTCTATGTGTTTTAAAGTTGCCAAAGTTGAATACTCCTGCTCTAGAGTCTTAAAGAAAAAAACCTACTAAGAAGTACATCTCACTGAACTCAGAGAGACTTAAGAAAGAAAACAAGCTGGAAATTGGCCATAAATATATCTCATTCAATGTGAGAAGTACCAATAACTGAAGCCAAGCTATTTTTTTTTAATGCTCACAACTGCCAGCTTTGTTCCATTCTCTTTATCCTTGTCTTTATTTATCCCCGGAGTTTGTACAGCCACTCAGAAAAGTGTTCCCTTTAGCCACTTGGACTTACTGCTAAATACATTCGGAGCTCTACTATTAACCTGGCAAGAGACCAAAGAACAGCTATCAAGCCTGATGCCTTGCATTTACTGTCTTTGTTTTAACCAGTGTCTTGTCTGTGCAATGGAAGCACCAACCTTCGGCTTTTTAGAGGATTCTTTTATCAGAGAATTATGAAAAAAGAGGATGCTTCTGATAATGAATGTTTCCTGGGAAATGCAATATTGCCAATAGCCTCTAAAAATGCTATAAACAGAAGCAAAACAAAAGCTTAAAAAAATTAAAAAAATAATAATCAATACCTCATGTCTTATTTTAACAGTATTGGACCTTAGTCATCAGTACACCCTTCTGGCAAGATAAATAAAAATAACATGTTCTCAGATACTTTCCCTAAGAAATGGAAAACATCACCAAATACAAACTCCATAGTTTAAAGCCAATGTCCAATTTCATCTGTTTCCCTTCTGAAGAAAGGTATATAATGAAATGAAAACAGATGGTTTGTAACACCTTACAATTCAATCTGGATTCTCTAAACATATTTCTACCAAATGAAGAAGTTGGTATTGGAAGTGTGAAAAACAATTTTAAATTTTGCAGAAAGGTCATAAGTTTCTAAGTAGTATTGTCAATCTCTTCCAAAACATATTGCGAATAAAGTTGTATACCTCCCGTCCAAAGCTATAAGAATAATATAAACTGTATATTGCACACTTTCAATTTCAGGCCAGTATACAGAAAGCCAGCAAAGTTTTACATGCTTTGTAATAAAGAACCTTCACTCTAAAATTATTTAGCATGGGACAATTTCTTAAAAGTTTCTTATATGTTTGTGTGAAAAATTGTGCATGCTGAATATGTGTCCACAATACATGTAAGTATCATGCAACTGCTTATTTGGAAATTTTATCACCTATATATAATGGCTGAAAGCTTTGTTTTTGGGTAGAGTCACTACAAATTCAAATTCTCCACAGACACATCTGTGTTTTGATCTAGTTGTTGTCAGGTACTAATAACCAAGAACATTTGTTGTGTTCAAAGGACAGAAGGGTTTATTATTACTACCAATACACAATGATTTAGTCAATTAAAGGTAAAATCTAAATAGGTGCTAGAAAAGGGTTAAACAAATTCATTAGGTGGCTGAGCCTCGGTCTTTTGTGGCAACACAATGATTCCAAACTGATGACAAATTTAACTCTGCCTTCCAGGTCAGTCTGCTCTTCTCCTACAGTTATGTGTTGTCTCTGGCTAGGAATAAAACTTATCCCAATATACCATAGCTTAAAGGTTCCAATCCTGGACATTTCAAGATGGAGTAGGAGTAAGCAATGTTCAACATTAAAGAGGGACTAGGATCAAACAGTGATTAAGGCAGCAGGTAGAAACCAGGAGACAGTGAGTTCTAGTCCTGCCTTAGTCATGAAAGCCAACTCAGGGACTTTGGGCCAGTCACTCTCTCAACCCAAACCAACCCAACTCAACTCAGAAAGTAGCTGTTGTAGGCAAAATTGTAGGAGGAAGGAATATTGGGTATTTTTGCCACCTTGAGTTATTTATAAAAATAATAAAGACAGGAAACTAAAACAAAAACATCACCAAATAATCAATCTTCTGGTTGGTAGGGCTAGAAATTTATCAGGACTGTCTGTTAGATGCCAAAAGGCAAGATCCGGTGTTCTGATTTGCTTCTTTGGTTACTTTTTTTGTTTCTTGTTTGCTTTTGCTTGAGAGAGAATTTTGCTAAGACAGATTTAAATGTCAATGACTTTTGACTTTGGATAGGAAATAGTGATTTAAGTGGCAGAGAGGTGTAATTTCACACCACAAACATTGCTTTAAATGACAGGTACTTCGACTTTGAAATACTGCTTCAGGCCCAGTCAGCTCTGGTGGGAACCATACCTGATTTAATGAGCCACTCACTTTCATTGTAGTAGAGGAGCATGCAAATATGTAAATAAATAAACCCAGGCTTTGTTGCTGTTTTTAACATAAACATTCCCTTCTTAGAATGTCTTTTTTCTCTCTCTAGATATGGCAACTTGGGGAGCTATAATCCTTTCCAACTTCCAAGAAAAAGTAAGAGGAAAAAAATGTGGAAAAAGTGAACAGTGGCATCCAACCGATATGAATATTGTGACTTAACATTCTAAAGGGAGCCGATCCTATTGCTGGGTCTTTCCAGCCCAGTACCATTGCTTGATAGGAGACAAAACTATGCCATAAGGGCCAATAACTATCCTAGAACAGCTCCCCAGAAACCAGCAATAGAGAATATATGTAGCTGAGGAATGAACTGTGGGGTCTTGGTTTCTCTGAGGTTGATTGTTTTCATCAGATGTTTCATTACCATGCTAGGTAACACCATCAGTTTCCAGGGGAGTGATGTTTGCTTGTTATTTATATAAAATAGTTTTACCTACTTATATATAATAATTTGTCCTGTCAATTATAGCTGGTGTGGTTTCTTCCTTGATAGTTCCTTAACTAGGGTGTTGTTTCTTCCCTGATAGTTTATCTGCTGTTTTCTGCATATCTGATGTTGCTGATAATGATGTGCCCTGGGCTCTTGGTTTTCTTTTTTTGGGCCTTTGTTTATATCTTTTAAATGGTGTGTGTGTGTGTGTGTGTGTGTGTGTGTGTGTTTCATGAAGGAAGAGGCTATACCCAACCAAGACTGAGAGGACAAACTACTGTATATAAACAACCAGCAAATTCTACTACAGTATCCCTTTTGGAGATGTCTGGAATACAGATCCTACTTCTATTACACCAATGGAAGAGAATATTTGTAGCTCAGGGTTCAACTGTGGGGTCCTTGGTGCTCTCTGAATTTGGCTGTTTTCTTGCAGACATTTGATTACCACACTAAGCAGCATCGTCCATCCCCGCTCTCCTTTTAGCACTGATAATGTTAACTAGCATGGTAAAGAAACACTTGTAAGAAAACAACCAAGCTCAGAAGAGTTGGATCCAAGGATCCTACCTACTTCTGTTGGTATACCGTGTAACAAAATCTTGATCCTCTGGGCTCCATTCAAGACTTCTTATTCATTCAGGCAAGGCACAGCTACCTCTTTCACCAGGGACAAAGTATAAGTATAATCTTTATTGTCATTGTACTTAAATACAACAAAATTGGTTTTAACCTCACTAGTGCAAAATTATAGCAGAAATGAAAAAAGAAAGAAAAAGAAAAAAACTAGTGTGTGCATGGAGTGATTGTGGTTGTATTTAAAAGTCTTGACAGCCCAAGGATAGAAACTATCTTTAAACCTATTTGTTCGGGTGGCTACACTTTGATGTCTTCTGCCCGATGGTAGAAGTGCAAAGAGACACTGACCAGGGTGTGAAGCAGCGAGATCTGGCGATGTCATCCAGTGGTGTCAGAGGGCAACCAATGGTTTCTTGTGCCGAATTGATCACTCTCTGTAGTGCCTTCCTGTCCACAGCTGTTAAACCAGCACACCATACTGTAATGCAATATGTGAGGACACTTTCTATGATGAGAAAGAGGTAATCAGCCGTTGTTTCACCTGATTTTTTTGCAGGACTCTAAGGAAATGAAGTCTCTGTTGGGCCTTTCCAATCACCAGAAATGTGTTGTTTTTCCAGGTGAGATCTTTACTAATAAGCACTCCCAAGAATTTAAAAGAGGAAACCCTCTCCACACAGCCCCCCTAGATATACAGTGGGGTAGGCTCCTCTCTGTGCTTCCAGAAATCTAGCACCATCTCCTTTGTCTTACTAGTATTTAGACGTAAGTTGTTTTTTGAGCACCATGCGGATACCTTCTGGACTTCTTCTCTGTATGCTGATTTGTCCCCTCCAGTTATGAGACTCAGCACTGCTGTTACTATGTTGGATGGATCAGAGGATATGCATTCATATGTATACAGAGAGTACAGGTAGGGGCCGAGCACACAGCCCTGAGGGGAGCCTGTCCTGAGCATGGAAGATGTGAAGGACCCAACCCTTACTGTTTGTGGACAATCCATCAGGAAGTCTTTGATCCATTCACAAGTGAGGGGAGGGAAATTCAGATCAGTCAACTTTTCAATGAGAATTCTGGTAAGATGGTGTTAAAGGCCGAGCTATAGTCTATAAAAAGCATTCTGACATAATTCCCAGATTTCTCAAGGTGGCTCAGTGCAATATGTAGAGCAGTGGTGATGGCTTCGCCTGTCAACCTGTTGCTTCTATAAGCAAACTGGTGTTGATCAAAATTTGGTGGAAGACAGGATCTGAGGTATTGTAGGACCAGTCTCTCAAAGCTCTTCATCGCTATAGACGTCAGTGCAATGGGTCTATAGTCATTCAAGCTATTTATGGCTGCTTTCTTTGGAACTGGGATAATTGTGGCTGCTTTCAAGCATGATGGGATTCTAGCCTGTTGCAGGGAGATGTTAAAAATCCTTGTCAGAACCCCTGTCAATTGGTCAGCACAGGTTTTTACCACTTTCCCCAACACCCCGTATGGACCTGCAGCTTTGTTGGGATTTACAGCCTTCAGCTCAGCTCCCACTTGATGTTCATCCAGGGTGAGTGGCTGGAGGTCAGAGGGCCTTTGGGCTAGAGTCACAGAGACTGATCTTTTGACCTCAAAGCGAGCGAAGAAGCTATTTATCTCCTCTACTAGCAGGGCATTAGCATTGGCTATTTTTTCGTATTGCCCTTATAGTTGGTTAGGTGTTGTAGCCCCTGCCACACCTGTCTTGAGTTATTATCTTCCAGATACTTCTCTACCTTTTGTTTGTATTTCATTCATCCAAGATAGAAAAAAAATGGAGACTGGAAAAGTCACATGGTATTGGTAAAGTAATTTTAAAGAGAAGGGATCTAAGCCCTTCTCTGGTCTGGAATTGAGAAAAGAGGCAGAATTGTAGCCAAGAAAATCTTCAGGAAGAGAATAAGCCCTGCTTGAATAGGGAAGAGACAGGACAGTTTGAAACATATGAAAAAGGAAAGAGCTAAGGGCCTAGGGCAGGGATGGTTAACCTTTTCGGCACTGAGTACCAAAACTGGAGCATGCATGTACCAGAGTGCCAGAACCCAAAAGAGAGCAGCTGGCTGATGTGCATGTGCTCTGGGCCAGCTGTCTGGCACGCATGCACATGATGGAACCTGGAATAGCAGCTGGCGATTGTGCGCGTGCCCACAGAGAGGGCTCTGGGGGCTACCTCTGATATGTGTCTCATAGGTTCTCCATCACAGGCCTAGGGAATAAACAGGAACTGAGAGAAAATGTATCTAAAATTTGGACTGAAAGTTGAAATCTATGATTTAATGGAGAATCAATCTAAGGAGAATCGAGAAAAAGTAAAAGTTGTAAGTTGATTGTGATCAGATTTGTTTTAAGGTATGCTTGTCTGTTGTGACCTTTGTCCAGCCATTTATTGCTGCATGGAATGGACAAATAGAATTAACCCCAAAACAAAGGACAAAGTCCAGACATGTCATTTCTGTATAATTTGCATCATTATGTAATTGACATAAATGGATATGAATGATATAAAAATGTCAATTATATAATTTAACCAAAGATGTAAATTACATTAGTGACATAAATTGAGATTTAATGAATGCCCCTTCCCGCCAAATGAGCCGTTAAATTGAAGTTTTGCTATACTTCTATGTTGCCATCCCTTCATGCTTTTTTCCCCTTGAACAGGCCATCTTATGACGTGATGTAAAACTTAAATACTGTGTTTCAGGTGAGAAGATGGTTTGTTACCTGGAAGGCATCATAAATTATCTAGATGACCTGGAAATCTGACTGGTTGCCATAACGCAGATTTATAAAAAGATGAGATTTGTCTTTCTGCTGGACCTTCTGTTATGTCAGTTTAGAAGAACCTGTTATATGTCCTTCATAACCTAAATATCCTGTGTTGTTTAGACTCTTAAAAAGGGATTTGAATGTTTTTGAGTTTTATGTGTTTCAGCTAGGCACCACAGATATTCATAATGTCTAACTACCTTCCTTTTTTCTATTTCTGTTCTGAAGAAAACCGTTAGCAAATGGATTTTATCTAAAATTATGTTGTGTTTACGTTTTATACTGGGTGCTAGCAGAATTTTAATCAGGTATCCTATCAGTTTCTAAATCTGCATCTATGATAACACATTTCTCTGATATAATTAAAGTCTATAGTGATAATGAAAAATAGATGTTGCTAGTAAAATTAATGGCTTGATCATTTTAAAAACTTTTTGTGTTATCACAGTAGCAGTAGAGTAAAATACAGGTAAACATGAAAACCATTAAGGAAGAATAGAAACTTCACTGATGGGGAAACTAGGACGTGTCAAGATTAAGTTGCTCAAAAAAATCTGCAGGCAAAGCTTCCACAATAACAATAACTCAAGGTTTGGGAGTGGAGAAATTGTTTTCTGAAATAAATGAGATTCTATATTTATTGAAGAAACTATCTCAATACCACAAAGAAAATAGAAAAGCATACTTTAAAATGACTGGGTGTTATTTTCCTCAGATTTTAAACTCCATGAAGAAAGAATGACCAAATTCGATAGACTATTTTTTTTTCTTGAAAAATGCAAAAGGACTTCCTCAAAAGCAAACAATTTGCTTTATGGAAGCAAATCTTGGAAGCAACCTAGACCAACATTTATGGCTATATTCATGGGACTTACTTCACACAGTATGCCATGGTAAATGGCCTGTCTAGCAAAAGATGTATAACTCAGAATAGCCTGGTTTGTTTTAGAATGCTGGCCTATCTGCCTAGTAAGCAACCCGAATGAGATGGCTTGACTTAGATTAATGCCATCAAGTTCTGGAAGGGAGAATTCAAATTTTTCCACCAGTCACCTTACTTTACCAAGCTTATCTTGTTAAGTAACTCTATATGTTTAACACCAGTCTATATGCATGATTTCAACATATGAATTAATTTCTCCATTTATCGTGCCATTCTGAACCAGGCTATTTTCCACCTCTTATATGTTTAAGGAAAGTGGGTACTAGTAAATAATTGTATTCATTTGATCTAGCTTGAAAAGTTGGTAGCAATTGAAACCAGGAAGACCTTTAAATACTTCCATCTTGTTTGCCAATCATACCTGTTTCTGGATCAGGAAGTCCATTCATAATAATTCATGCCTTGGTCACCATTTATATTATTAATTGGCTAGATTCTGCAATATAATCCGCAAGAGATTATTACCCTAAAAGACTATCCTGAAACCAACTGATTAGGAAAGCAAGTAGCTAGTAATAATAGGCACATCTCAATACATCTGCATAGCACCACTACTGTTGTAGGCTTCTAAGTTCAGTTCAAGAAGCTGGTTATCCCTATAGAGTCCTAAGTAGCACAGGGAAGTTTTTTTTGTGGGGCTGCATACCTCTGGTTATTTCTGCCTTTCTGAATGTGTTCCAGATGACCTCTTTTTTTTTTATAAAAAAAATTATTTTCAAAACAAACATACAAATCCTCCTTCTTTACATACTGTAGAAAGTGTATCAGTTGGTTACAAAAGGCTTTTGTGCATCTCTTCCACCGTCATCAAATATAATTCATATTAATTCTAATATCTTAACTCGAATATTTATTATATTACCATAATCATACCTCCATTTTTATTTGACTATAATTATTTAAATGTCCTTCATCATAAAATATACCAAGATTTAATACATACTGGCATTTCATTTACTTATTTATAAAATCCTCCATTAACATTAAATCCTCATATCTTGTTCTAGCTAAACATCTATAATATTTAATACCAAAATTTTCTAATCCTCCATGTATATAATTTATTATCATTATCCTTTCTTTATTTAACTATATCTTATATCATAACATTTTCCCCCTTTTAGTTAAAACTTAGCCGTGTCTAATTTTGTTCTTTTTTATTGTTATTGTTATTAATAAGCTTTATATATAGTCCAAAAATATTTCTAACCTTCCCTTCACGGGTAACATTCAATATTCATATCCAATTATTACTTATCGTAACAGCTCAGCATTGTATACATTACTATCATTATCAATTTTTACTTAACTATACCTATTATCACTGAATTTGACTAAGTTTAGCTAGTTTTAAATTATACTCTTCCATCTATCAACCTGTATCTTTCCAATAGCAAAACAATCTTATGTCTTCTGCCATTTGTGGATCCGGTCCTCCAAACATCTTCTTAAACAAATCTGCATGGACTCCTCTTAGCAACTCCTTGTTTGTAGTATCTCTCATGTAATATTGATGCCCTCCTTCTGTTTCCTTTTTCAGCTTATCTTTAATTATCAGCAGTGTTATCAAATATTTTACAAATAGTATTTCATAGTCCATAATTTCTTTAATGCTTTCTTCTTCTTCTATGTCCTGTCCTTTGAAATAAATTTTCTCTCCATTTGATTCCTCTTCGAATATTCCACTCCTTTTCCCCTCAGAAATAAACCAATTGCCACGAATATCAACAGGCTCAATCTCTTTATATTCGGCTTCCATTTCAATTTTTTGAATTTCAATCTTCTTATTTTGTGTTTGAAGAACATCCTCAGTTTTTTCATCACATTTCGTTGCCAAATGCACCAAATATTCCAATTTTCTCTCAATTCTTTCCTCTGTCTCCAACACCCTCTGCAACGCTGAGAGTACTCCTTGGAGAGACGCCCTGTTCAAATATGCTGTTGTATTTTTTTTAGAAACTCAGCAAGATTGAAACACTCACTCGCAAACTCTCTGCAAGCGAAAACAAACTTCAAAGGGACAGCTGTAAAATCTTATCAGATCTTAAGCCAAACAGCCAAGCAATAAAAGCTTAGAAGTCAAAACAATCTATCTGTAGCTTACAGAGAGTCACAAAAAAATGTTAAAAGAATAATCCATCCATTTGAAAAGGTTTTGCTTAGAATCAATCCATGTAAATAGCATTTAAAAAGTAAGATAACGACTGTCCAGAACCATTACAAAAATCAAATTCGTCGCTAAGTTCTTCTATTCTTTGATTTAAATCAGTTTTTAGATTTTATAGGCAGTCCATTTTTAAAAAAACAATAAAAGTTTCTCACCAGCTAGAAACACTTTCACTTTCCACATCGTTCTGTTCCTTTCTGGGGCCGCTCTGACTTTGTCAGTCTTGACAGACTGGAATTTTTATTACCAGCAGAAGACTTTCCCTTGCCTTTCTCGGAGATTTTGCAATATCGCCGAGATCAGCAGGATGTAATCTTCCTGTTCACCATCTCTTCAAGATGATTTAGGTCCATTGGAACCCCCCAACAATAAAAGTGTCGACTGCGATCTCAGAGCTTTGAGATCGCAGGTCGTCTCGTCACAGCTTCGGCCCCTCCTCTCCAAATGACCTCTTTGAGGCTGTATCATCTAATGCCCAAAGTGCTTCTGCCAGTGAAAATGGAGCGCGGGAGGCCGCATGTCCTTCTGAGCTCAGGAGGGCCGCACTGCAGGAGGGCTTCACAGCTGAAAACAGAATCTGGGATGGGTTCCCCTGACCCTCTTTTGGTCCTTGAATATTTCCTTCAAGGCTATTTCCTTAGTCTCCATGTACTATTAGCCTTTGATGGATGTATGAAGACCTGACTTTTTTCTCATGCATGAGACTAGGATAGTAATTGACCCCATCCAGTTGGGAGAATGTTCACTATTCTCAACTTCAGTTTTTCTGTGTTCATTTGTAGTTTATATTATTTTTGCTCTGTTTGAATTATTTTTTTAACTAATATATACCACCCCAGAGTTATATGTTGGATAGCTTTATAAATGTATTAAGCAAACATGTAATCAAATAAATAATCTTGAGATGACTGACTTTAATGGGTTTTTTTGTCCCATGTCTATAACGGTCATAACTTTAAGAAAAGGACTTCATTTTGGACTTTATCAAACGTACTTTTAATTTATCTTTCTCTCTAAGATATAGGTAGTCCTTGATTTATGACTGTAATTGAACCAAGAATTATGGTCAAAACGCATTATGGTTGTTAAGTGACTCACCAGCATACATTCAAAAAGGAATTAGCAAATGTTAACTGAACAATGTTACTCAATTGAAATTCACATGTTTCAAATGTACGGTAAATATCAGCAACCAAAATTGAGAAGAGAAGTGAATGTAACTCCTTATGATTGATAAATGTGTTCCCTTCTGACTGTCCAAACAGTCAGAATAAACAGAATAACAGAATATAACAAAAATTCTGGTAATACATCAATGTCTTGAAGAAATTTCATGGCTTCCTTGAAGGTTTAAAGAAGAACCTGAGGTCTATAGCAGCTATACAGATACCATACATTCCAGGATCTATTTAAGTACCTTAATATTCTATTTCAGATTTATATACTGTATGTAAGTTCTGCAATTCACATTCCTTCAGTCATTTTACTTCACACTACTACCTTGTGCTGAACCTCATGCTAATTTATTTCTTCCACCACAAGATATAAGACAATAAAGGGTTGACTCAGCCTTCCATCCTTCCGAGGTGGGTAAAATGAGGACCCAGATTGTTGGGGGCAATATGCTGACTCTCTGTAAACCGCTTAGAGAGGCCTGAAAGGCCTATGAAGCGGTATATAAGTCTACTGCTATTGCTATTGCTATAAAGGCGGACAAATAAGCAAGATACATAATCCAGACAAAGAGCCTGAATGGCTTGACTTGTAAAGCATCTCCAGTTCTGATTATCTGACATGGAGTTTGGTATAGTCCTATTCTCGAACGAAACCAAGTGACAACAGAATATAGTTAATTCATCCATGCACAATAAAGCTGCTGACAAAGATTGCACTGAGATGAGAAAGAGGAAAACAATATTGTTTTACCAAGAACAGTTACAAACACTTGGCTTTTGAAATAACTTTTAGGAAGAAGACTTTTCAATACATTTTAGTACAGTACCGTTTCATAACGTTACTGCAAATCCATACTATTATGTGGAAATTCTGAATAGAAAATCCAATTTTTTTCTATTCATATGAAGCAAAGGGAAAAACAAGGGGGCTGCCGTAGAGATTTCTATTTATCTCAAGATTGCTAGAGCTCAAGAACATCTATCATTCTTTTGACATTTTCACACATATACTGTACATACCAAATACCAAATCATTGTAAAAGCAATGGAACTTCAGGTTTTAGTTTACAAAGCATGTGTTTGTTACTCCTATTAGGCAAAATATTTGCATAATTTCATATAATCTTCCCTGAATTTATATTCTGGAACAAACCACTGAGGGCTCATATGTTTACATTGACATATTTAGGTGCCTTTACGGAAACAAATAAAACTTTTTTTTGAGCATTTACTTCTATTTTATCTGTTACGTGTAACAAAATAATAGGCATAAGAATCCTCCTCCTCCCTCTCCTCCTTTTCCCTTTCTCTTCCTCCTTCTCCTTCTCCTCCTCTTCTTCACTTCCACTTTCTTAAAATCAGTCAGTCTGGACTTGGAATGATTCTACCAGTTTCTAGCCTCCAATAAACTTAAATGCCCTGTTTGCCTGAAAATAAGACCTCCCTGGATAATAAGCCCAATTGGGCTTTTCAGCACATATGCTAAAATAAGCCCTCCCTGAAAATATTGCAACACAGCAGCAGTCAGGAGGTGACCACCTTCCCTGCACCTCAAAAATAATAAGATCGTCCGGAAAATAAGGCCAGGTGCTTATTTCGGGGGTCAAAAGAAAATAAGACCCTTTCCTATTTTGGGGGAAACAAAGTATATAGCAGATATGATTAATACTGTCTTAGGTTATAAGATTGTAAGTTTAAATGGTTCTTTGCAGCTTGCGCATTTTGGAGCTAACACCATCCTCAGCATCTAAAACTACTGTATCTTTTCAAATGTACAAACTCAACTTTTATGAATGAGAGCTGTCAAGCACTAAGGAATCAACTCATGGGCATGTAAATGGAAATTAAGAGAAAGAAAATTTAATAAATATGTTGGATCATTTGCAAGGCATATATAATATTGTATGCAGATAGAGGCTCAAGGACTGAATGCTGCCATCTAGGGTTCATCTCGATTTTTGCACTTGGATCTGACAAGGCCTACATTACAAACAAACCTGTAATGAAAAAAAGTGGGGAAAAATACCCCAAATTCTTACATTATTATTTAAGTACTGACATTGGGTTACCCGATAGAGGTAGGACATTTGGTAGGTAGCAACATTTTCATTAAAACAATGCTACAAGGGAAAAATTGCATGCATTTTAAAATCAACACATAAGAGCCACAACTCAAAAATATACTAAGTGAAAATTACCCTAAATATATATTCTAATCAAGATTGTTATTTTTGTGCATTGTTGAGAAAGTAAGAGAAACAAAATTCAGGTTAATCCTGGACCTTATGACTAAATTAATTAGACAGAAATTTTTTTCAGTCTATTTTTTTTCTTTAACATTATGAAGTTCATGGCACAGTTACTAATAACATATTTCAGTGAACTTTACAATAGATGAATACAGAACAGCCTAGTTAACTGGTAACCATGTCAAGGACAGCTACTGAATTACTTCATATTCTCATAGGAGAAACCTAGTAATTGTATTAATCAGTTCCCCCCAGTGCCCCCAGCCCCCCATCCAAGTACTTTAATTAAATAAATGAACAAAGGAAAGAAAGGAGGGAAATTTCTAATGATTAGCAACTTATTTGTGATACAATTTCATTTGTGTGGACAATTAAAAAAACACCAGAACTATTTGGATGAGTGAAAACAAGAATAAGAATGTAAATAGCAGAAAAGGGCAGCTATCAACACTGTGACATTGTGAATTGCTTAGCTAGAGGGGTGGCTGCGTATCTCAGGTCTGCAAATCAATTCCTTCCTACAGGTAGCTTTGCACCATTGCTAGGTAATAAATCTGCAAACAAGCAGATCCTGTTCAGAAAAAACTTGTTTCTGCTACATATTCTTTATCTCTACAATCTTGAATTTTTTTTAAAAAAAACTTGGGGTACCAGTACATCTAAAAAACAGGAGATAATTGAAACTGAAAACTATATTGAATTTGAATGGTTCAAACCAGATAATTGTAATGCAAATAATACTGCACATTACTTCTTTTTGACTAGCAAGTTACTGATTTCAGCAGCATAGGCAGTGGTGGGATTCAATTTTTTTTACTACCAGTTCTGTGGGCATGGCTTGGTGGGCATGGCAGGGGAAGGATACTGTAAAATTGCCATTCCCCCCCCCCCCACGCCAGGGGAAGGTTACTGCAAAATCTCCATTCCCTCCCGATTAGCTCAGACTTGGGAGGCAGAGAATAGATGGGAGTGGGGCCAATAGTATTTACCAGTTCTCCGAACTACTCAAAATTTCTGCTACCAGTTCTCCAGAATTTGTCAGAACCTGCTGAATACCATCTCTGAGCATAGGCACGCTTTGTGATTGATTCTGCTGCCATATCTAGGTACTAGATCAAGGAACAAAGTTTTTTGTGGGTTTCTCCCTAAAGATAAGTGTCTGAATAAAAGCATTTCTTGATGGGGTACAAATGGGAAATCCTAGGGTTGGCTATAATTTCTATTCCTTGCATCCAAGAGTATAAAGAAACATAGGTAAATCTATCCCATCCCATCCCATCCAATCCATCCATCTATCATCTTTATACCTATCAACCTACCTACATTCTGGCCAAAATGCATGGTAGAAAACTAATCAGGATAGGGAAAAACATTTATTAATGGCATGGCTAAATATTGATCAATATTGTTTGTTAAAATTTGCTATCTTGTTTTTACTTAAAAATTAGTTTATTTTCCAATTGCATATATACAAATACAAAAAAAAACTAAGAAAGGCTTTGTTTAGGCATTATAAACATGGTTAAAGGACAATCTAATTTTCAATGACATTTTGTAATATTTAAAGGGAAAAAAGACAGCAAAGTGCCCCTTTAAATTGCACCTATGAATATATTATTTATTTATACAGCAATTAATATCATCTTCCCATTGTAAGACTCAGGATGGCTTACTACACATCATATACTGTAGAATATGTGATGATCTCACAATTTGAAATATAATTACTTGAGAAGAATTTCCATTCAGAAACCTGACTCTCCCTTGCATTTATCTTGTGTATTTGGGCCATTGGGGCATTGTGTCTTCTAGATATTGTGAAGGACAATGTGTTTGCAATACTGAAACATAGATCTGTGACCATGTTATATTGTTTACATAAGGATGAAGTTTTCTATTTGTGTTGTAAAACTGGATACAGAATTATGAAATTAAGTAGATTATGAGAGGTCCCTGGTGCTCCCTGAGCTTGCTTGGGTTTTTTTTTTGCAGACATTTCATTACCCAAACTAGGTAACACGATCAGTGCTAGTAAGGAGTGTAGTTGGCTGTCAATTTATATTCTAGTGGCTTGCCTGTCAGTGTTGGTTGGGGTGGTCTTAGAGATTCTTTGGCTGGTCTGTTTGCTGTTGGCTTCTTTGGCAGTTTCTTGATTGGGGTATTGTTTACTTGATTGCTGGTCTGATGTTAACCTTGGAGTAAACTATGCTGATCTGGGTGCTGATTGCTAGTGGAAGGTGCTTGGGTCTTTTTGTTCTGGATGATAGCCTCTTTTGCATAGTCTATAGATGTTGTCCACGTCTATGTGTCTATTGAGGACTGATTTTCAGTGCCAGACTTCTAGAAATTCCTTGGCATTTTTGGACTTGACCTGATCTAGGATGGTCACATTTTTCCAATTGAAACTATATTAACATTGTGAAATTAAAGAATTTTTCTCGTGTTTTCTGACCGCTAGTTGGTGCTCGTTGATGTATTCTTCCAGTCTTCTGCATGTTTGTCCAGCATAGTGGTTGTTGTAGAGCTTACATTGTGTTTTGTAGATGACTCCTGTTTTTTCTTCTGTGGTTCTTGGGACTTTTGGTCTGCTTAGGATATTTTGAGGGCTTTGGTTGGCTTGTGTATTATGCTTGTTTCATGTGGTTGTGTAGTCTTTTGGAGGTTTCTGAGATATTCTTTTTTTTGCATTTTTTTTATTTTTTATTAAAAAAAAAACATACAAAAATTCTCATCCATTACATACAGCATGTCCTTTGGTTACAAGTGTTTTTGCATCCATATTCTCAATTACATTTACAATCACAGATTTTTCATCTAATATAACTAAATACCTCACTTTCATTGTACAACGTATATTCAATTACGATTAATATTTTTTTCAATAAACCTAATTCCTTTACATTCTTGATTGTCTGTTTAATAACAATATACCTTTATATAATCATATATCCCGATATGAAAAAGATTCACCAACCATTTATATTTGTATATCACTGTTTTCAATTATGTATAATCCCACCAATCATCTATCGAATATGCTTATGTTCATTATTGTCCTTGTAAATCAAACACTCAAACGAAGATGTTATTCCTTCATTTTTCAACAAGGTACTCTAAAAAGTCACTTCATATATATACCAATTTTTAATTACTTCCTTATTAAAATTATTTATCAACAAGAAGATATCTTTATAATATATACTTAGAGTTATACATTATATCACCAATCCTCTATCAAGTATACATAAATTCATTGTTATCCATTTTAAAACAAAAAATTCTAAAGTATTCAATTCATATATGTATCAGCTTTTCATTGTATCATTGTTAATCTATTTTAAAGCATAATTGTATTATCACTTAACTCCTTCAGTTAAAACATAAGTAAAACATTTTTCATTTCCAGGTTTTTCCCCCCAGCCACTGATAAAACAAGTCCCATATCTTATAAAATTGCTTGTCTTCTTGTTCTCTAGTTTCAAATGTCAATTTACTCATTTCAGCACACTCCATTATTTTTTGAATAATTTCTTCCTGTTTTGGTATTGTTTCATTTTTTCAGTTTTTTGCAAATGCTATTGGCTGCTATTAAAACGTTAACACTCAAATATTTTAAGTCTTTGTTATAGATTTCTGGTATAATTCCCAATAAAAAAATCTCTGGTTTAAGATCTATGTGTTTGTGTATCATTTTCTCCAACCACATGTGAATTTTAGTCCAGTATCTTTTGGCTTCAATGCAAGTCCACCACATGTGGTAAATATGAGCCAGGTATCTGATGACATTTCCAGCACTTTTCTGATTTATTCTTGGACATTCTTGCAATTCTCGTTGGGGGTAGATGCCACCTGTAAAACAGCTTATACAAATTTTCTCTATATGCAGTAGACATTGTCATTGTCATTTTAAGACCACAATTTCTGCCATTTCTCTAAATCAATCCCATGCCCAAAGTTTTCCCCCCAAGCTATCATGGTTTCTTTAACTTGTTCCTCTTGTAATTTAACCTCCAATAAATATCTATATAATTTTTAATTACTTTTTATTATTATTATTATTATTATTATTATTATTATTATTTATTTGTCTTGTATGCCGCCCACTCCTGGAGGACTCCGGGTGGCTCACAAAAGACAAGGGAAAGGGGGAGAACGAGACAAAGACAACATATTAAAAACAAAACCAACATTCACAATTTCCGTGGAGGTAAATGCTTCTCAGCCCCCCCCCCCAGCCTGCTGGAATAGCCAGGACTTGGTGGCTTTGCGGAAGGCCGGGAGGGTAGTAAGGGTCTGGATCTCAACAGGGAGCTCGTTCCAGAGGGCCGGAGCTGCAACAGAGAAGGCTCTCCCCCGATGAGAAGGCTCTCATCAGTACCTGTTAGAATTTTATCTAACTCAGTCATTTTATTGTAAAAACCTTTTGATTTTCTATCTTCATTATATCTAGATTGTATCTGTACATATAAGTACCAATTCATTTCTATTCTCTTGGATAGCAATAGCAATAGCAATAGCAGTAGACTTATATACCGCTTCATAGGGCTTTCAGCCCTCTCTAAGCGGTTTACAGAGAGTCAGCATATTGCCCCCAACAATCCGGGTCCTCATTTTACCCACCTCGGAAGGATGGAAGGCTGAGTCAACCCTGAGCCGGTGAGATTTGAACCGCTGAACTGCTGATCTAGCAGTAGCCTGCAGTGCTGCATTTAACCACTGCGCCACCTTGGCTCTTGGATAGATTTGAGTTCACCCACTGCATTCAGTATTTCAACATATCTAACTATTTGTTCCTTTGTATATATTATTGGATATGAAAATGCTTCAGTTGTTGATATCCAGACTGGAATTTTTAAGTAGTGTAATCTTTTAACCTTTTCCCAATTTAATAACAAGGCCTCCCTTATATAACGTCTTCTAAAATAACCAACTAAAATGACTTTAGTTCCCTTATACCATAAAAAAGCATGCCATCCCAACAGTAAATCATGACCTTCTACATTCAATAATCTAGAGGTTTTTTTTTAGTGTTATCCACTCCTTAATCCACATCAAATTTGTTGCTTGGTAATATAACTCCCAAACAGGTAAGCCCAATCCTCCTCTAGTTCTAGCATCTTGTAAAAGTTTGAGTTTTATTCTTGCTTTTTCCCCCTTCCAAATAAACTTCAAAACTATTTTATTTAGATCTTGAAAAAAGTCCTTACCCAATCTGATTGGGATTGTCTGGAACAGGTATAAAATTCTAGGTAAGATATTCATTTTAATTGTAGAGATTCTTCCTATCATGGATAGTTGTAGGTTTTCCCATTTCATCAAGTCAGTCGCAATTTGTTGTTTTAGTCTAGTATAATTGTCCTCCTTAAGAGTACTGCATCTAGGTGATAAATATATCCCCAAATATTTAACCTTGCAGGGGTTTCTGAGATATTCTTGATGTATGGCAGTGTAATTCTGTTTAGAGTTTGTGTTGGTTGTGTTATATTGAGTGGTCAGGGGTTTTTTGAGAAAGTTGCGTAGATATCCATTGTGTTGGAATATGTTGTATAGATGATCTATTTCCTTTTTATGCTGTTCCAGGTTGTTGTAGTATATTTGGGCTTGTCCAAACAAAGTCCTTACACAGCTTCTCTTGTAGAACGTTGGGTTGTTGGTTTGGTAGTAGAGCACCTGGTTATTATGAGTTTTTCTGTAGACTTGTGATTCTAGTCTGGAATTAGCCAAAGAATCCATGCTCGCATTGCTGCACACTACATTGACTTAAACTAATACAGACAAATTGAAACACCCAGAATCATGGATCTCATAAACCTCTGCTTAACCCCATACCTCCACTTTGATGGGCATATATACCAACCAATTAAAGGGACACCTATGAAATCGTGACCTCTGTTTTCAGGACTTATAGCAGTGATCACCACCCATATTGACCATATGCTCTACTACCAAAGCAACAACCCAACCTCTCACAAGAGAAGCTGCCTAAGTATTTAGACAAGCCCAAACACACTGCAGAAACCCAGAATAGCAGGAAAAAAGAGAAAAGAAATAGAGCATCAATACAACATATTCCAACAAAATGGATATCTACACAACTTCATAATTTATAACCTTAATAATATCATCTATGCGGATGTGGAAAAACATTTTGAAACCATCGTATTCTTGCCAAAAGCCTCCTCTCCTTAAGCTGACAAGAAGCAAGGAGAAAAGGAATTAACAAAGCTATCACCCTGAGCATCATAACTGCAATACTGTTCCTATTACACAGCTGGAAATGTAAAAGGAGGGAAATATGTTTCAAACCTACAAATACATGAAGATTTAGAAGAACAAAAGAATATTGTGCTCCATAGTATGATCTACATTTCCCCCTTAGTCAAAGAGAAAGCAAATCTTGTGCATTTATTGGATATCTTTTCTGGGCAGTTTAATGGCTAAAATTCCCAGGTACATAGTTTCAAATTTTCTTTCTTTTTTATTCTTTTTTACTTTTACAAAGGCAAAAACAGCTTCGACTTACAAGAGTTCGTTTACTGTTTGAAGTTACTGAAAAAAGTTACTTATGACTGTTTTTCATACTTATGACCATTGCAGCATCCCCATGGTCATTTCCATTTCCATTTATTGAATTTATAGGCCACCCAATCCTGGAGGACTCATGTGATTTACATTCGTATGCTTGATAACTGCTTCACATTTATGACGGTTGCAGGATCTCAGGGTCACGTGATCCCATTTTGCAACCTTTTGACAAGCAAAGTAAATTGAAAAGCCAGATTCACTTAACAACAGTGTTACTAATTTAACAATTGCAGTAACTCACAACAAATGTGGCAAGAAAAGTCGTAAAATGGGGCAAAATTCACCTAAGAAATTTCTTCCTTAGCAACAAACATTTTGGGTTCTATTGTAGTCCTAAGTCAACGACTACATGTACGGATAGAGGGAAATTTGGAAAAAATCATTTGAGTTCAAGAACTGTAACAACTCTTTCATTTCCGTGTTTTTAAAGGGACACTTAGATAGGTTTTCTCTTCTATCTATTTATTCAATTTTATCAAAATAGACCCATTTAGGTCTAGTGGTTAAAGCAACAGGCTAGAAAGCTGGAGGCTATAAGCTCAAATTCTGCCTTAGCCATGAAAACCAGCTTTATGACTAAGGGCCAATCTCTTTCTCCCCAACCCACCTCATAGGATTGTTGTTGTGGGAAAAATAGGAGGAGGAAGGTGTATTGGATACCTTTGCTGCCTTGAGTTATATGTAAAAACAATAAAGGTAGGATATAAATAAATCCATACAGTTGTTGCATTATTATACAGTATATTATTTCAAATCAGGTCAGCTAGCCATACCCTTGCTGTGATTTGAATTTGGGCTGTTGTTACATATTAGGCAGTTATAGTAACCTCTAAGCCACTCACTCTCCTCCCTTATCAGCTGAGCCAGGGGAATGATTAAGTGCTTTTCTTTTGTTAAAGCGCATGCGCGCCACGTGCGCACACGTGCGCACGAACACACACACACACTGCTGCATAAGGTGGAAATGTTCTATTCTTCTAAGGCTCTGGAATATGCTATTTCCCCCTCTAAAAGATAATACAGTACAACTACGAGTATCTATAGAATGGGAGAATAGACTATAACCTTTAAAGTTATTCACATTCCTAAATTTTCACAATGCTTTTGTTTTTGTCTTTTTGGTGCTTTTTCTCGTAAAGGAAATTATGTTGCTAAATCTCTTGTTAAATCAGTGGAAGCAAATTAGATTTTTGAAAGTGGGCATTAGAATAGTATATCACTGGTATGAGAAGGGGGCTATATGAATTAATGACTGAAAGAAATTCCTTTTCTCCCATATATTAAATCTCGCAAACACAATAGAAGTATCCAGAAAGCCTGAAAAATTTTTTTTTTTAAAGGATGGATTTGTGATGCCTTACATATTTTTAGTATCCCTTTGGCTGGGTCTTCACAGATGTGATCTTATTCTAATCAGTTTTGCTGATTCCTTGAATGCTAAGTTAGAATCAATGGTCCGACAACAGAAATGTGTAGGAAAGTAATACAGAAGTAACTCTTGGGATCATATTTTAACTACTGTCTTAAATGAAAAGTATCAGTTCATCCAACCATTTCAGATAATGAGCCATATTTTGAGTAGGGAATCTCTCAGTGGGTGAACCCTGCAGTAATGCCACTCTGAGGCATTGGCCATAATTTATTTAAACGCAGAACCACAATATTGCTAAATCTTTTAGTGAATGTTACAGACGGACTGCTTTTGAAAGTGATTAGTGAACGGTACTGTCAAAAATATAAGCTAGTTCCAGAAATTCATTTTAAACAAGTAAATATAGGATAGTGTTTTTATAAATATTCTTTGAAGTAAAGGAAAATGTGAAGTATCTTTAAGTGACTTTTTGGCCACAGGCAAGTATTTTTTAATTCAAAACAGATAACATTGCTCCAGTAATTTATTAAACAAATGTGTTGCTAGGAAGCAAGAGTAAGTGCTAATGGAGACACCAGATTAAATTTTAACAAATTCAGTCACACAGGGTACCAGCAAAAGCCTTAGAACTGATACTGCTAACTACATTGTGCTTATTTCAGAATCTTTTTCCTGCTTCCAAATCCTGTCTGCCTGATAAGCTTTTTGGCAACAAAGGGACTCTGATAATTACAATTTATTATATAATCTGGGGGAACTGATAATAGATTTATTGATTTCACCTTGCAAAAATAATCCTGTCATTTATGGTCTTTAGCAGTCATTAAAACAAGAAGTAAATGAAGATCCAGATTACTGTGCAGCTATTTCTGAACTTCCTACAAATGGCGTGCAGAAAGAACATTGGGAGAACATCGGTTGTTCTCTGTGCGCTGCGGGAGAATCCAAACCTGGGTTAACTTCTGTCTATCTGCCCAGAGCCTGAGTTGTAAAATCTTCAACCACGCTTCCTCTGAGTCCAGTTTTTCAACGAGGGCGTGGTCCCGCTGAAGATATAATATGCTCAATGTACTCTGATTACTCCTGGACACTGGACCCAACAAGACCCCAGGGTGGGGTTGGATTCTCCCACAGCACATAGAGAATGGCCGTTCAGGTAAAACCAATGTTCTTTCTCCTGTGTGTGCTGCTTGGAGAATCCAAGCATGTGCAATACCCAAGCTTAATGTCTCAAGGACGGGAAGCAGGTTGGCCCAGGGTCTAGGCTAGAGTAAACCCCTTGTAGGATTCATCTCCCAAAAGATGCCTCGGCAGAAGCAAATTTGTCCAATTTGTAATTTCTGACAAAGGGCAATGGCGAAGCCCAGGTTGTTACCCTGAAAATCTCCTCGATAGATGCTTGCATTGCCCAGGCAGCCATGGTGGCAGCACTTCTAGTGGACTTCTGTTATGCACCTTGGGACCAGTCTGGCCTCATGTTCATAGGCCATTGCAATGCATGCCTTCAACCAGTACCCTATGGTTGATGAAGTCACCTTACTTCCCATAAATGCTGGTTGGAAGGAAATGAACAGGGACTCTGTCCGTTGAAATGAGGCAGTCCGTTTTATATATCTGCATAGTGCCCTTCTGACATCCAAGGTATGTCAATGTATTTCCCAGGGTGGCTTGATTCCAGGCAAAAGTTTGGCAAAATGACGTCGTGGGCCCTGTGGAACCAGGAGTTCACTTTGTGAATGAAAGAAGGGTTCAACCACAGAATAATTCTGTCTGGGTGGATTATGCATAAGTCCTCTCTTACCAATAGCGCCACCAACTCCGAAATCCTCCTGGCCAATGTAATGGCTATGAGAAAGGTGGTCTTAAAGGTCTAAGCCAGAGGCTAGTGGTCCTCAATAGTTCAAATTGAGAGCTTGTAAAACAATTGTAAGTTCCCAGGTGGGTAACGATGTACCACAGGGGGCTTCAGGTTAGTGGCACCCTTCAGGAAACTACGCACCCTCGTGTGCTGATTAAATGATTGGTGGTCATCACATGCTAGTACTGTGGAAAAAGCGGCTACTTGCCTGAAGAGGGTGTTGGAAGACAACCTTCTGTCAAGATTCTCCTGCAAGAAGTCCAGGACCTGCAAAATTGATGCCACAATGGGATCAATGTGCTCCTTGGAACACCATTTATAGAAGGCAGACCAAGTCGCGTTGTAAATCCTAATGTTTGAAGGCCATCTGGAAGCCTGGATAGTCTGGATAATCTTGCTGGAGAACGTGTCCTTCCTCAGGATGTCCCTCTCAAGTGCCAGATAGTCAACTAGAGCCACTTAGGCTCTGGATGAAGTAAGACCCTCTGGCTGAGAGAGAACTTCATCTGGGGTATTCTCCAGGGCCGGGACACAGAGAGGCTGATAAGGTCTGCATACCAGGTTCACCTGGGCTAATGGGGGCAACTAGGAGAATTTCTGTCCTCTCCTCTCATATCTTCCTGATCACCCTGGGGATGAGGGAAAGTGGCAGAAAGGCATATAAGGGACCCTGAGGCCAAGGGCAGTGGACAGCATTGATTCCCTCTGCTCCTGGTGTCTGGAACCTGGAGAAAAATCTGGGAAGATGGGTGTTCTCTGAAGATGACTTGTCTACCTTAAAAAGTTAATTTAAAATTAACAATAATAGTTCTGTGGCAGAGGTGGTATTCAGCAGGTTCTGATCAGTTCTGAGGAACCAGCAGTGGAAATTTTGAGTAGTTCGGAGAATGGTAAATACCACCTCTGACTGGCCCACCCCATCTATTCTCTGCCTCCTGAGTCCCAGCTGATCGGGAGAAAATGGGGGATTTTGCAGTAACCTTCCCTGGAGTGGGGTGGGAATAGAGATTTTACAGTATCCTTCCACTGCCATGACCACTAAGCCATGCCAGGCCCCCAAGCCACGCTCACAGAACCAGTAGTAAAAATGTTTGAATCCCACCACTGTTCTGTGGGTGACATTCTTCTTATCTTGTTACAAAAAGTGTTTCAGGATTTGTAAAAATCCACTACAGAAGGGTAGAAAACTTTCAAATTTCTCATTTTTTCAACCTTAAATCCACATGTGAATTAAAAAATATATCAAATTTCACCTTCTAAATCCTACTGGCCATTCCAGCCCACCTCACTGTTCAGTCTGTGCATTTCTTTATAAATTGTTAAGTTGGGCAAGTGTTGATAATGGAGACAATAAATTAAATAGAGAAATGTTTCCTTCCTTCCCTTTTTTTGAGCAGGGGTGGGGAGTCATCTCCCTGCACTGCTGGAGGACTGGATGAGATTTTATGAAAGAAATAAAATAGGTTTCTCAAATGCACTCTAGAGCATGCTGATTGAATAATTTTGGGAGTTAAAGTCCACGCATCTTAAAATTCCCAAGGCTGAGAAGCATTGCTTCTGGTTAGGAGATATTCATTCATTCATTCATTCATTCATTTTTTTATTTTTTATTTAACTAATAGGTTGTACAACCTGAAAACGTTTGAAAAATCTATGGGACCTCCATTTTTTAAAATAATAACTATCAGGGCTAGAGGAAGGGAGGGGAAGAGGGAGAGAAATTTTTTTCTAGTGTATATGGTATGTTATCATTTCCTAAAGGAGGAAAATTTATTGAAAGAGTGCTTTGAGGAGTCAAAGACATTTATTTATTTATTTAGTGTATTTTCAGAATATGACTGCCCATTGCACATAACCTGATTCTGGGCAGCATACTAACATAGCAACAATTAAAACAACCAATTTTAAACCACTAAGCATAAATCAAAATAAAAGCATTAAAAGCCAGGGGGAATAATTATCAACCAATATCATAATATCATATTGCTGGCAAGATATTTATTTATTGAATTTATATTGCTGCCTATTTGCCCATGACGACTCAAGGTGGCTTACAGAATAAAGATCACATTTAAAACAATAAAAAACTAACAGAAATAATCAAATAAATTAATACAGTATAATATAACAAAAATCACCCCCCACCTCTCCCACCCCCAGCCACAGCAGATCACATGAATCATTTAATGGGCTCCATCCCGCATTGGGTTCACCAGGCCCACTGGCAGAACCAGGTCTTCAGCGCCTTCTGGAAGAGTTTTAGAGCGGGGGCCATTCTAATCTCTGGGGCAATGATATTCCAGAGAGAGGGAGCCACCATGGAGAAAGACCTTCTTCTGGGTCCCACCAGAAGATATAATAAACTGGTGATGAGAAAAGGTATAGGGTTGGTTTGGAAAATAAATTATTTTCAATTGGAGAAAATAGAAGATAGACAAAAACAAATGCAGAGTTTTTGCCATACATAAATAATTTTATTTTTTATTCTAATAGGTTTTTAGCCGATACAATTTCCCTCCAAGAACAAATTGGAGAGACTTGGATTATCTGCACACTGTCAATTACTTCAATGTAGTCATAATGTGCTGTAATGATTTTAATTCCTTCTGTATTTTTGCAGATAATGAGGACTACAAAATCATCTATTTTTTTAAAAAAAAATGCAGAATAATTAGGTATCTGAATTATTAAAAGTTTTCAGAAATCCTGAGTCATATTGAGAATTTTGAATAGGTATAAGGCAAAATTGTCTCCTAAAATCCTTTTATAGTTGTCACCTTAATAAATCTTTTTTTAGAAGGGAAATGATAGTTACACAAAAACAGTTAACCTGTTGAATTGTTCTCAAGGAAAATTTAACTTGAAACAAGTGAAAACTTGGAGTTAGAAGGTTTTATATGACATTGGCTTCCCTGCACTCAATTAATGGAAAGATTTAAGTTGGATAAGAATTATGAATTTGAAAGGGGTAAATCTGAATTTGATCTAAAGCTTTGTACACTTGAGTATCGTACTATTTATATAATGTGTCAAAATGTATTGAAAATGGAAACAAAGGACAAGTTAAAGATTGTATGACCACATGGGTAACAAACTTTGGAGGAATTGGTGGAGAGAGTGAAACTTGATCTAAGAAAAGATTTTGCCAACTTTATTTCTGTTTGGAAACCATTACTGGATGTTTTTCAAGCAACTGAAAGAAATGAAAAACTGATTTCGGGATTTGATGCTTAGTGTTACATAGGAGTATTGAAACAATGTAACAAATGTTAGAGCAAGAGTTTGATGTATTTTTATATCTATATAAAAAAAAGTTGGAAATCATTCTTTATTTTTCTTACTTTTTTTCCTCTTCTGCACTTTATTCTTTTTTAAGCCTTTTCTTCGTACTTTTCTATTTCCGCTTACCTTTTAACTAACTTTATATGTTTTTTTAAAAAACCCAATAAAGTTATAAAAAAAGAAAGTAAGACAATCTCAACCTACGCATAATAATCTAGGAAGAGAACAGCCATGTGGTGAATGCTGTTGAACAAAGATGGAAAACACCTCTGTCCTATTGAACCAAAAGATGGATTGGTTCTACAGTATATTGAAAGCAGTCCAGGGCTGAATTTCTGAAACTTTACCCCTTACCTACTCAATAAATCTTGTTTAAGAAGTATCTGTGGGAATGTTGTTTTTGCGTGAGTCAGCTAGCAAAACTCTTAACAGTAGACTTGCTTCCATTACTGTGCATTTTAGACAAACAGGTCATTTTTACAAATACACATATTGACCAAGTCTCAAGATCTTCCATGATTGACTTCAAGTGGCTTTAAAAAATTGGATACTTTACATAAAAAAAATGATAGGACCATCACAAGGAGAGCCCTCTTTTAAAAATCATGTTTAGTATTTAATATTCTGGGATACAATTTTACCCACTTTAATCTCTACAGTTCTTAATGTTGCCCCCTTCATATAATTTGTATGTTTTTAAAATCATGTATATTTGATAGACTGCTAGATAGATTAAAAAAAAACATTTTTAACACCCGCCTGATTTGATGTGGAATGGTGCCCAGATGTTTAAAATAATATAAAATAAGTATCAGCTAAAGGAAGTAGGTTTCTATATATTGTGCAACCTTACTACTGATAGATTTTGCAAGATACAACATTATATTATGGTGAATTATAGCATAACAGTTTTTCTGTATGGTTCACAAGCCAATGTTATTTGTGTAGGTTTCTTTCCCAAGGATTTCACAGCAATCAGGCAGAGTAGAAAATATTTCTGATAATAATCCACAAGAAGCATTCTCTGAATCTTCTGGTTGGCTGCATCTACCAGAAATCTTTTTTCATTTTTGTGCAAAAATGTTCTTTGTTCTACAAGCTGACTGCTGGGTTGACACACAATCTAACCTAAAGACTATGGATCAGCAAGTAAGCGCCTGAATTCTATTAGTTTTTAGATCCAGAATTTACACCTTTCATTTCAAATAAAATCCAATCCTTACCAAGGACATGCAGTCAGGGGAGGCAGGGGAGGCAGAGCCTCACCACTGTCATCATGAAAAGAAAAGAAAATGTAAAAGAAAAAAGGCAAGAGCTGAGGTTGCTGCCAGAGTCACCATGGATGACTCTGCTTAACTGTTTAAAAAGCCTCTTTAAAAGCGCCCTCTACAGGAGGAGACAGGAGAACAACATGCCTCATCTAGTCTGACTTTAGGCATTTTATGATCACTTGAGCAGAGTTAAGCAAGGGTTAAAAGCCTAAAAATTCCTGACATGGGTGAGTGCCCTCCTCCTGTAGAGGGCACTTTTTTAGAGGCTTTTTTAAACAGTTAAGCAGAGTCATCCTTGGTTACTCTGGCAGCAACTAGCTCAGCCTGACCTCAGCTCTTGCCTTTTTCCTTTTACATTTTTTTTCTTTTCATGATGACAGGCAAGAGCAGAGTTGAAATCCTCTCTGAAACAGCTGGAAAAGGTATGTGTGGGTCGGACGGAAGGGGAGGAATTCAAACTTCATCATCAAGTGTAGATCCCTCCCCAAGTGTAGTTTGATTGCAGGCAGAGCTACGTTGCCTTTTCAAATACACACACACACACACACACACACCTGGATAAAACTATATAAGCCCAGATTCACTGATTACAAGTTTGAAAAGGCAACGTGGCTCCACCTGCAATCAAAGGCTCAGATCGGCTCCCCTCAGATCGGCTCCCCTCCAGCTTCTCTGCCTCTTCTCTCCTCCAGCCTGCAAGCAGGAGGTGAGTGGGTGGGTGGGCTTTATTGCGTTTCAGGCATTTCCCACCCAGACAGCAGGCTGCATTTGCAATGGTGGAGGTGTTTGGGGAAGGCAGCAGGGGAATGGGGGGGGGGTATGGCAGAGGAGCTGCTTTCAAGCCATTGGAAAATATATCCAATCCAAATTCTGTGTTTGTTTGAGAGAGAGTGAAGGAGGGAGGGAAGGGGGTAGGAGAGATAGTCCAATCCAACTTCTCTGTGTGCGTGTGTCTGTTTGAGAGAAGGGGAAGGGAGGGAGAGAGGGAGGAAGAAAGGGGAGGGAGAAGAAAAAGAATGAAGGAAACTTTTTCGCAAAGGAGAAAAACAAATGCTGCCGCTTTAAATCAGAACTGAGCATGCCTGGCTGTGCCATTCTGGGAGTTGAAATCCACAAGTCTAAAAAAAATTGAAACCCACCACTGTGTCAATGCCTCACCAGCCATAAACTTCACCGCACGTCACTGATCCTTACATATAACTAAGTAACACTTGGAGAAGACAATACATCCTTTCCTGAACTATCTGATTATCTATTACTTGAATACTAAAAAGAAAGCCTTTTGGAACTTTGCAGGAAGTGTAATTCCTGTGCTCAATTATTCTGCCAGGGACAGTAAATAGAGAACATAAAAGAGTCAATTTGAGAAAAAAATTAAAACATGACAGTCATTACTATCAAGCGGAGGTAGGGAAATGAAACGAAGAGGAACTCCAATCGAGTTTTAATATTCACAGAATGCAAAGTGTGCAAAACTGAATTCTACCAGTATATGAATTTAAAGAAACAAGCAAACTTGTATTTACAAATTTAAATACAGGAATAATAAATAATTATCCAATTATCACAGTAACATATACTATGATTAATGAGCTATAAGTAGATGTTTTTCTATTGTTGTAAATGTTTGCTAGAGTTTTTGTCTAAGTTTTCCTATATGGTACTTATCTACATTACTATATCAGATTCATGTATGAACTCATGAATGATGCTTGCATGTTTTTCTACTGTTAAGAATGTCTATTGCATTGATGACAGAACACAGTATAAGTTCAGGTAAGTGTCTGAAAGTATATGTCATTGCAGGATAGTTAGGCTTTGAAATACAGTTTCTGTAAAGAAAATAAACAATTTTGGATTTTGGAAAGCTAGCACCAATTTGCAGATAAAAAGAATAATTTTCTCGCAGTCTTTTCATATCAAAGGATATCACACATTAAAGTCCCCTCAAATTCTTTTGAACATCAAGATGTATACTCAGAACAGACATTGCTGAAGCATCCATTTTGAACTAGGCAAAATAATGCATACTCAAGGTCATTTTAGAGCTATCAACATTACTTATCATTATCATTATTATTTTAACTTACTGCATCTGTGTATGGTTTGCCAATTGCACAGTGGAAGATAGGATGTTGCACTCTCCACTCTTTGGAAGAGCTTTATAGCTCCCGCTGCCTTAAGAAAGTTCAAAACATTCTTAAAGATCCATCTTATCATGGGCATCCTTTTTTAAAAATTATTGCCATCTGGCAGACGGTACAGGATAAAAAAAACAAGGACAAACAGGCTGAAAAACAGCTTCTATCCCAGGGCAGTAACCATACTGAATTCTATGGTATAGTGAAATATCGGGTTTTCAATTTCAATTATATAGAAAGTAAAGGATGTATGTTTGTGTTTTTATTTTTATAGTAATAATGTACCCTTAAGACGGCGTTTAATTTCGTTGTACCTTGTGCAATGACAATAAAGTAAACTAAACATTTTAAAAATATATGTTTAAAGTACATGTTTTCTGATACTCATCCATGAGATTTATACCATGCTTGCTTCAACTGAATTTTGAATCAGTGGTGGGTTCCGGATCCTGTTTCAACTGGTACAGTTGGAACAGGCCTGGCATTGTCCACATGGACGTGTGCAGCGTGCGCATGCATCTTACTGCCTCCGTGAGCCTCCACGATGCTCCAGCTGCTCAGTGGAGCATCATGCAGGCGCTGTACGCTCCATGTGCAGAAGCGCTGAAGACTTAAAAGACCGGTAAGGAGCTTGGGCAGGTCAGTGGGCGCTCTGGAGCACTGTACCAGAATGGTATCTAGTGCTCCGGACAGGTTCCGATACACCCGTACTGGGGCGTACCGCCCGCAACCCACTACTGATGAGTAGATTAGGAAGGTCTGCTACTACTCTGAATGGCTCGGTTGTCATTCTACATTATTCTTTGATTTAGGCGAACAGCTTAGGGAGGAAATGAAATCTGAAGTGGTATATAAGTCTAAGTGCTATTGCTATTGCTACAATTATAAAACAGCAAAGAGAAAAATAAATACAATATTGGGTAAAGAGCAGATATTAAAACCAGTGGAGCCATCTCAATATTTCACCAGTCCTCTAGGATTCTAAAGTATTGAGGGATTTCTATTCACTCAAAAGGGATGAAGCCAGCCTCATTTCACAAAGACAGAATATTCCATAAATTGGGCACCAAAACAGAAAAGGTCTGCCACCCAGGATCTGCCAAATGTAGCTCTCTAGTTGATGGAACCTGCATCATACTTCTTCTGCTGCAGAATGGGGAAATGTAATTGGGGAAAAGTGATCCCTCAGATAACCAGGCCCCATCCCAAGCAGGGCATTAAACCAGAAGCTTGAATTGGATCCACAAACAGACTGGTAACCAATGCAGTTAGTGGAAGAAAGGTATCACATCTGTTCTTCTAGAAACAAACACAATAGCCTTCACTGTTGCATTCTATACCAGCTGAAGCTTCTGGATACTCTTCAAGAGCTGTCCTACTAGCAACTTCTCTGAGTAAGAAAATGTAAAGTATAATTTCAATCTAATAATTTAAATTAAGTAAAAATAATTACTTACATTACTTTTATTCACTCTTACTATTTCTTGTCAGGATTCACATTTGACAAAAAAGTATATTTGAATCATTTTCTTTTCTTTTCTTTTTCTTTCTGTCTCCTATCCCAAGGGTACCTTTTCAAGAGGCAACTGGACTTTCTTGGATGAGAAGCAAAACGTCTTCAAAGAAAAACCAGAAAGTCCATCCGCCTCTTGAAAAAGCACCTTTGGGACTACTATGGATGACGATGAATCTCGTAGATATTCTGTCTCTTATGTACTGTATATAGTTCTGGGACAAATCAAAACAGTTGTTATTCTTGCATAGGAGACCATCTGGGAATTTCAGTGCTATTGGCTAGACTAGGAGGTCAAACAACATCCTAGAAGATGAGACTGAAAAGCCAGTTCTATACTGTCGTCTACTAGGATAAATTCTAGCATCTCTTTCTCTTTTATTTTTAGTATGTGAAAATGTCTGAGTGCCATGTGGCATTTTTCATTCTATAATCATATCTATAAAATATTCATGTTTTAATTTTAGCCAATATGGTATGACTTATCTGTGATTTTTTTTTCAGTGCTATCCATCATGTATGAAAATCATTCAGAAGAGTAGTGACCAAATGCTTCTATTTCTAGTGCTGTTGAAGTGGAACGATTTATTGTCAGAATACCTGCAAGTTAATTTAATCATAATCCCATTACTTGGGCTTCAGATAGAAGTTCTTCAGGACCTTTACTCTTAAATCTCTTGAAACTTTTCTCTTAAATCTTTCTGCAAATAATCTACGGAAGAAATGTCTTTTCTATTCTTCCATAAGTCTAATTTAAATAAAGTGGTACTTGGATAAATTACTCTCTCCAAGATGCATTCAGTTGCTATTGTTCTTGCAACAATGAATGATCATAGTAAACCTGAAAATACAGGAGTATTATACAATGAATTTTAGTTATACTGAAAAAGATTTTTTTTCAAGTGCATTAGAGTAAGACTAGTTTGCAAATAATAACAAATATAACAATTATCAGTGTTGTTGAATTCTCATGCATCTTTCTTTTATGTACACTGAGAGCATATGCACCAAAGACAAATTCCTTGTGTGTCCAAACACACTTGGCCAATAAAGAATTCTACTCTATTCTATTCTATTCTATTCTATTCTATTCTATTCTATTCTATTCTGATGAGAGTCAAGTGAACTAGGAAACTGATTTTTTTTAAGAGGATCTATTACTAGGTACTCTCCTAACAAGCCAGAGATGTACATAAATCAGAATAAATGCAGTTTATGAATTTGGCTTATTTAAGAAAGCAACACACCAGGGATCATAGATAACATTAAGCAAGGCAATTAGGAAGCTCTCCGATTGGTTTAACTGCTCTTGTTGGTGGGAGGAGTCAGTTGGGAGTAATTGAGCTGGTAAGTTCATAGGGCAGGAAAAACAAGCAGCTTGTTAGTGGTGCTATATTATCATGGCTCCCTGTGAGATTTAGCTTGAGTTGGATGCATTTAATATCATGATGGGCTGGCAGATTTGTTCAGGAAATGCACACTTTCAACTGTAAATGGGTATTTCTATTAAGTCAAGGGTTGGGATGAGGGAAGAAGTTTTTGACTTTCCTGCTCCATTAATTTGATTTTAAATAGATAGAAAATTATCTTGAAATGAGTAGAAGACAAAAATGACAAAATGAACAGCAGCTAGGAACAGATAAAACTATTGCTACCTTAGCTTTTCATGTGCCTTCCATTCTAGGACAGTACTTGGCTCTATATATAATTTGAGTTCCTTGCTATCAATCTAATTTATCATCTGACAGTGTTATTGTGGTTTCTCTTTCAATGGGTAAAACCTTTCCTTTTATCCTTCTGATACTTTTAACAAAACAGCAAGTAGTAACTGGGAGTCCCAATCCACGTTCACTTTTAGACAATGTTTAAACAGTATAAATAAAAGTATTTTATAAACAGGTAAATCAGTTTAAAGCCCCTTCTCTTCAACCCATAACTTCTCTACATATGCCTATGGACATTTGTTCTGTGTTTACAAAGCTACATGGGTAGTGGCATGGATAGAATGATAGCTATTATATATAGGAGATGACCAAGCTGAGCCCGAGGGAGGGGTTAAGTGCATCATCAGCCTCGAATCCCTTCGCATCCATAAGAAATGTAAGTCCAGCCCACCTTGAATTCCATTGACTCTTATCGACTGCCAACTCGCTTTACCGTTAGTAGTTCAGATTCTTGTAGAGAATCTTTAGCATACAACAAACCAATAAATTTACCTCAACTGACAAGACTCCTGATTTCCTGCGCTTGACATCAGGGTGGTATATAAGTTCTCCTTTGAGGGACTTTTCGGGTCACTAAAGGAAGGCCCAGATCCAAAGCTCTATCCCATCTGGCTCTTACAAATACAGGTAGTCCTCGATTTCCAACAGTTCCTTTAGTGACCATTCAAAAATACAACGGAACTGAAAAAAGTGAGTTATGACCAGTTTTCAAACTTATGACCATTATTGCATCCCCATGGTCATGTGATTTACATTCGGATGCTTGACAACTGACTCACATTTATGACCGTTGATATGTCCTGGAGTCCTGTGATCCCTTTTGTGAACTTCTGACAAGCAATGGAGAGACCAAGTTCACTTAACAACCATGTTACTAATTTAAGAACTAATAAATCACTTAATAAATATGGTGAGAAAAATCATAAATGGGGCAAAAGTCACTTAACAAATTTCTCACTTAACAACATAGGTTTTGGACTCAATTGTGGTCGTAAGTTGAGGACTTCCTGTATCATGTTTTTCCACTTGAACCACATTTTGTTGTCCTGAGCTTTTCCCAATGAGGTAAAGCAAAGCACAGTTTTGTAAGCATTATGCAAAAGTCCCTTGGCAAAAAGAAAAAAAAAGCTTAGATTCAATATTCTGCTTTCAGAAAAAAAAAGGTATTTTCTGAGATCTGTTTAGCTGTAGCCAACAAAGAATAGTTTACACCGTTTAGTGACAGTCCATATATTCCATTATAAAATAACTTGTCAAGTACAACAGGCATGAAATCAATTTTTCTTTTGAGCTGTACTTCATGCTTGCCATTTTAATACGGACTTTTCCCCTCGCATTTTGCAAAAAGCATGCTTGAAAAATTACAGTGCAGTACTGATTCCTGATTTCTACTAGTTTTATCTTCCAGTAATACTCCAAAAATAAAGCTAGCTGAAATAATTTCCTGTGCTTACGCTGAAAGGGAAGAAATGTTGTAGCAATATGTGGTATGTGACCAAATAAGCAAGATGAGAAATTTTTAAAGCAATTTTTTTCTGGGTTTACTGTTGCTAAAATGTATAGTCACATTAACTGCTGCAGAAGACACCAAATGGAAAATTGAAATGGAAGCCTCTTTTTGATTACAGGACTTAGAAAAAGACCTAATTAGAAACTGGCTCAGTATCTGAAAGAACTGGGGGGAGCTGAATGATAGAGCCATAAATACGACTCTACATGCAGAAAATAATGCCAGCAAAACGGCAACAGAACTCTTTCTTTCTGCTTGCCTTAATGCTATGGAATAAGATATTCTGAAAAGCTATGATACTAGAATGGGAACCATAGTGTGTCGCAAGACAAATTGTGTGTCGTTCTATCCAGTGGTGGGATTCAATTTTTTTTACTACCGGTTCTGTAGGTGTGACTTGGTGGGCATGGCTTGGTTTGGTGGGCGTGGCAGGAGAAGAATACTGTAAAATCTCCATTGCCACCCCACTCCAGGGGAAGGTTACTGCAAAATCCCCATTTCCTCCCGATCAACTGGGACTCGGGAGGCAGAAAATAGATGGGGGCTCCAATAAACATAAATAATAAGAATGGGGGTAAAAACAACCCATCACTCCACAGACCTACAGTAATTGTCTCTTCTTCAACTAGAGCTTCCTTAAGTACCTCCTCATACACCATTCTTAGGTTTAAGAAAAAAGGAAAAGTTCCCCCCATCCAGTCATATCCAACTCTAGCGGGTGATGCTCATCTCCATTTCCTAGCTGAGGGAGCCAGCATTGTCCAAATGTGGTCATGTGGTTTGCATGCCTATACACAGAGGTGCATGGAATGCTGTTGGTTTCCTAGCAAAGTGATGCCTATTTACTTGCATTTGCATGGTTTCAAACTGCTAGGTTAGTAGGAGCTGGGGCAGGAACAGGAACTCATCCCATCGCAGTGCTTGGGTCTTGAACAGCAGACATTCTGGTCAACAGTCCAGGATCTTAACTATACCCCCATATCCGGGTTTATACCATATCTGGTTTGTATAGAGCCAAGGTGGCGCAGTGGTTAAATGCAGCACTGCAAGCTACTGCTAGATCAGCAGTTCAGCGGTTCAAATCCCACCGGCTCAGGGTTGACTCAGCCTTCCATCCTTCTGAGGTGGGTAAAATGAGGACCCAGATTGTTGGGGGCAATATGCTGACTCTCTGTAAACCGCTTAGAGAGGGCTGAAAGCCCTATGAAGCGGTATATAAGTCTACTGCTATTGCTATTGTAAGCCACAGGTCCTTTATTGTAAGCCACAGGTCCTTTGTGTCTTCGTATAATGGATGAACTCAGCTACTAACACTGTAGCTCACAATGTGATAATAACTATTAAGAATACATTAGGTACACATAAAAGAATCAAGACATCTTCTATTGTTCTGGGCACAAAATTCAACATTGTATAAGCAAAAAGTTAACAACTCTTTCTTCAGCATTGGGGAAGGGATAACATTCTCTCCTGCTGACTACCGTAGTAAAACCAAAATCATGTAGTTCTTTTTTCCAATCTTCTTATTGCCTTTCGGCATTTGCTACCTGAGATTATTATCTCACTCTGCTTAACACAGGACAGCCCTTGGTGCTTGTTTGCTAGCAAAGTCATTGGTTTGTATGGATAAGATCTGTGATTCAATATTGAATGCTGCAGGTAGGAGAAAAAAACTGCTAAAGAAGAACATCAATCAAATTGGACTGACAGCACTGAATTAACCACAACTAGCCCAGAAAAAAGTAGCACTATATATATCTAAATGTGTTATAGCATACAGTAGTCAGCTGTATCTTACTTTTGGTAATTGTGTCAAATTTCCCACTTCATTAAATCCTGCAGCTATCTAATCTAAGAAAAGATAAACCTATTAGTGCACTAATCATTTATTCTACTGAAAAACATGTACAAAACCTATAATTTAAAAATAGAAAGATTGCATGTAAAGGCTATTGATTGTTCATTCCTCACTAAATCAATCAGAATAAGATTTACATACTTTTAATTGTTGTTCCTTGAAGAAATACAACATTGTTTACCACATTTGCTGTTCTTCTACAAATAACATAAGATATGCTGCTAAAAATAGTTGATTGGTCTACTTTAGTTTGAAATTGTATTTAGTCTTTAAATACATTCAAGATAATCAATTCATTAATAATTTAATAAAGTAATGAATTATAAAAAGTAAATCTATAATTACATATTTAAAAGTAAATGATATTTTGCCAATTCCTTTATCATTTTAAAAAAATAGAAAGTCAGATATTGTTCTCCTTTAGTTTTATCCAACTGTTATTTCCAATAATTCTGCAGATATTCAAGTTAGGAAGGTTTAGTCCTTAGTTGCTGGAATTATTTAGGTAAATTCTATTTCAGTTCTGCCTGAATTAACTGTCTGAAAGATTCATTACTTACAGTTCAAACCTTGAACAAATCTGTATTAACTCCAAGTAGTTCATTTTTCTAGGACAGATCACTTCTGCACACAGTTTAATTTAAACTTAAAACTGATAAGACTGTTTTGATTTGAATGGATTACAAGGGTATCAGAAAATAGTCAGCTTTTAAGGTTTCATGTGGAAAACAAAAACATCTTCCAGTAATGATTCCTAAATTGTATAACAATCTTTCTTATTATCTTAGGATAAAGCAAAGCTTAAGGTTCAAATCTGGAGTAACATCTTGAAGTGGATACTAAGAGCCACGGCGGTGCAGTGGTTAGAGTGCAGTACTGCAGGCTACTTCTGCAGATCACCAGCTGTCAGCAGTTTGGAAGATCAATCTCACCAGGCTCAAGGTTAACTCAACCTTCCATCCTACCGAGATTGGTAAAACAAGGAGCCAGATTGTTTGGGGCAATATGCTGACTCTGTAAACTGCTTAGAGAGGTCTGTAAAAGCACTGTGAAGCGGTATATAAGTCTAAGTGCTATTGCTATCATCTCTCTCAAGCTAAAATGATTTTTATGGATCCAGATTTGATTTGGACTCTGTGCCTGAGAGACAGAGAGATTGAAAATCACTACAGGGTCCCATAGCTTCCCCATGTGGTTTGTGGCAGCAGGATACATGCATATTCTGAACAATTTTTCTATAACCTCCTTGATGTTAATTTTTAATTTCATAAAATAAAGCTAATTAAGAAGAAATGCCTCTGGTACCAAGTGCTTAAGAAATACTGCTTCATAGTTTGGGGGGGTGGGGAGAAGGAGAAGTGTTTGATGCTATGACAATTGCTGGATATAAATATTCTGGCATAATTGCTGAATATTGGTCAGGGGCCATTAAAACAAAAATGAAGTCCAGGCTATGCAAGTCTTTAAAAGATAGTAGAAATTCAAATTAGTTAAATCAAAACATTTGGATTGAATCACCCCAGGCTTGTGATTCTATGGTGAGTCAGAACTTTAGATGGCTAACTGGGGCAGTTATCACAACATTCCATGTAGATACCAATGTTTTTGGGGCTATAATTACAAAGTACAAAATTACTCGTCTTGAAATATTCATGTATGTTGTCTTTTGGGTTTAACAATTCTATAGTGGCAACTCCAAGCCACTTCAAGGATGAGGGATGCTGAGAGATGACATTCTGCAAGACCTGAAGAGATACAGATTGCTTATTTCTGATCTGAAAATAAACAGCTTGCATTATTCTAATTCTTTGTATAATTTATCAACTACCTAGCAAACCGGGTCTCAAGTCAAATATACATAAAGTTTTAAAAAACAAAATTAAAGGTGCATTTGTTGATTCATCTATAAAGGCAAGTATAATAAGGAGAAAGAGAGAAGTTAACATAAGAAAGTTCTCTGCTTCCTTATACCATTTTTCTTTAAAATAAAAATTTTCTAGTTTCCTTCCAAAATTGAATATAGGCTGATAAATAAAGCAATAGAACACAGAGTGATAAGGTTTCAGGATTGCTAGAGTTCTCTACAGTCCTTTGAAGTTTAATTTTCAGAAGTGAATCCCAGTCTCCTCCATTAGATCAAACTAACCCATTTAAATATACTGATCAAACTTACTGGTTTGACTTGTACTTCTACCATTAGTGTCCCTTGTACTAATATAGAGAAATTTATTTGGCAATAGTTGAGATTCTATCCAGGCTTCTGCAGTTGACACCAATGCAACTGATATAGCTTGAAGATGCCTGATGGTGTCACAATTTGACTGAATCTGCTGTGCTTCTAGCTTGCATAATATAGATCAAGGGTGTCAAACTCGATTTAATTGAGGCCCGCATCAGGGTTGTTTGACCTCAGGGGGCTGGGGTGGGCATGGCCAGCTCGACATCACTTGTGTTGGGGGTTCCTGTGGCATCCTGAGTGCTCTGCCAGTGAAAATGGGTTCCTGCACAGGCGGTCCTCCTGAGTTCTTGCTGGCAGAGACACCATGGGCCAGTCCTTCACTGTTTCCAGGGCAGCCTCATGGGCCAGATCTAAGCACCCCGTGGGCTGGATGCGGCCCATGGACCTTGAGTTTGACAACTCTGATATAGATGATAGAACTAGCAAGTACAATACAGAAACATGCTCTGAGAGTTTCCCCACAGAGACATAAGGATGGTTCATCAGAAGAAACATGTTTAGCATTTATAGGATCAAGTTAATCTTAATTTGTATGCACGTAATCGTTGGGTCCAGCCTAATAGTATTGCAAATCAAGAAACAGACTTGGAGTTACTCTTGGTATGCAACTTTATCAAAGTTACATAAGGTGGTTGCCTGTCAACTATTAAATGGGGAGAAGATGCAGATCTATGACCTTGGCAATAAACCATTTTAATTCTGCTCTGATAATCTGTATAGTTAGTCCAATATTTTAAACCTGGGTGGCAGAATGTTAATTTCACAAAGGTTGGGAAATGGGGAGATGTGAAGTTAAAATTCTGCTCCCCCAGCATTTCTATTTTGTTTTCCAAGCATAGACTCCAATGTACTAGGTTATGATCCCTCTTTCAGGTTTATCTCTAAGGCTTTGGCACCTTAGTCATCGGCTGTTAAGATTGCCTTTAAAAAGAAAACGCTTATCTTCGTCTGCTTTCAGGGCAGGCTACATAACCCCTGTTCTTCCAAAGAGCTCATTATTGTATAACCTCCACAGCTCTGCATTGTCCAGCTATTTGCAGTTTCTAATGCAAACTAGATTACAGCCTGTAAAGATAAAGAATATGGAGAGGAGGGGGAAGACTTTAATGACAAAGCTAATAAGCACTTTTCTTATATTGGGATGACAGAGTTTGACTCATCTAAAGAGCTGATACTGGCTTTTAGTTGAAAGCAATCGGGTCTACAGTCTCGGAAAGTCATTCTCAGAGGTTGTGCGCTTGTCAAAACTGACATTAGCAAAGCAGCATTTGGCAAAAGAAAAACAACTGGATAAAGAAGAAAGTGCATTAGCATACTTTGTTTGGAACTTGTCATTTTGATTTGCATGAGAGCCTCTTTTTGATGTTGAGAGGCTAAGGAAGACAAGTGATCTATCAAAGTCACATTGCTCCAAAAAGGCCTCACTCAAGCCTCTCTACTCAACTGGCAAGCGACCTGCCATGGTCTGGTTATTTCACTTGTAGGCTTAATCGGTTCTAAAAGTAATAGAATGACTCCTCCCCTGTCCCTTCTAGATTTCCCAATGTAAATGTAGCTTTTCATATGCCGACCCGATGTGGCACGTCAAATGCAGATAAGCTGGAGAATAAATAAATAAACGAAGCAAAATAACAAATAGGTAAGGGTGAAAAAAAAGGCTCCCTTGTTTCTCCCTGCAGATTCAAGCAAGTGTTTCTTCGCATCCTTGAAATTGAAGAGTATTTCATCCATTTCCGGAAAGAAGCTGCTTTATAGATTCATTCAAACTTAAAAACCAACCACAGCAAGAGCTCTTACAAGACAGAGCCGAGGTGGCACAGTGGTTAAATGCAGCATTGCAGGCTACTTCAGCTGACTGCAGTTCTGCAGTTCGGCTGTTCAAATCTCACCAGCTCAGGGTTGACTCAACCTTCCATCCTTCCGAGGTGGGTAAAATGAGGACCTGGATTATTGTTGGGGGCAATATGATGACTCTCTAAACCGCTTAGAGAGGGCTGAAAGCCCTATGAAGTGGTATATAAGTCTAACTGCTATTGCTATTGCTAAGACATGCTCATTTCAAGAGAGCCAGTGGTCTAGTGCTTAAGGCACCAAGCTAGAAAGTAGGAGGCTCTGAGTTCAAGTCCTGTCTTAAGTATAAAAGCCAGATGGATGTCTTTGGGTCAGCCATTCTTTTAGCCAGCTTTTCCCTCACAGGGCTATTGTGGCGGGAAAATAGGAAGAGAAATGTGTGTTGGGTATGTTCGCTGCCTCGAGTTATTTATAAAAATAATAGGCAGAATACAAATAAATAAATATAGATAACTTAAGGAAAAATTTCCTACTGAAGCAGGCCAGTTCTGAAGCATTTAGGCCAGGGAAGGGTGTCTCAAAAGGTCAAGATGGAAGCCATAACTGGATGCATTATGGCATCCTTTTGAAGGTATCATATTGCCTGTAAAAAAGAACAGGGCTTCAATTTTGATTGTTTTTGATATCTACCCCTCCTTCCCTGCCAAATAACCATGGGTCAGATAGAAGCTCTGAACAGGAATTTTCTTAATTTGGTTTTTCCCTCTAAATGGAAGGCATAACCATTAACATCTGAAGAAGGTCAAGTTCTATAATAGATAAAGCAGCAATGTAAAAGGGGGCAGTTAGTGTGGCCTTTTTGAGTGTGTGTATGTGTGCGTGTGTACACACACACACACACACACACGATAAAATAGAAAAATGTGTACAAGTAATTATTCAATGAAGACGATAAAGATATTATAGAGATTAAAATGAAGTTTGACACAAATTTAAAAAAATGAGTTAACTGAAAAAATTCATAACAATTAATAATATACATTTGGTTCAATAATTATTTCTAGACCATATAACATTTTGTATTATCTTCTCATTTATGCTTATAGAGATACTTTTCAAAAATAGATAAAAAAATTCATATTGTGGATTTGTTTCTTAAAATCACAGTACTTTTTCTCCTCAAAACGTACAATCATTCTATTTGCCATCTCTCAGGCTGTATACAGTCAAAGCCCTTCACAAAATAATGATTGTATCTTTTAAAGATATTGAAACCACTGACTAAATTTATTTCCAAGCTTGCATTAACATATCTAGTAATTTTAAACCAAAAAAAACCTCTAAAAGAACCAAAACGTATCAGTTACAAAACTTTCATATTTCTTACATCACCAACAAAAGAAATCTAATACCACTCTTTTCAAGCATTCTTTGAAAGCATTCCAATAACTACAAAATATTCTCTTTTATTGCAAATAAATTTCATTTTAAAATTTGGTGTACTTAAGTAATTAAGGTTATGATTGTACGACTAAAAAGACTGAGCTTCAGATCTTCACTTAACTACAAATCTTACTGTAAATGAATTGTACAATCCAAATGCTTTGCTCAACCTCTTTTCCTCAGGATTTAATTGTAGGGACAGAATTACTTTAGATATAACAGTAACTGTGACTAGATTATTTATTTCTATCCATAAGAAATTGTTTATTATGCAAACATAAAATTTTAGCATAAAAGAAGAATGTAGTTTTTATATTCCTTACCTTCTTCTAACAGAAACATGAAGACAAATAGGTTAAATTTATAGTACCGTATTTTCACGACCATAAGCCGCACCGGATTATAAGCCGCAGTATCAGTTAATGTTAATTTTTCAAACTTTTTTCACATATAAAGCGCACCGGGTTATAAGCCGCGCTCAGAGACCCGGCTCCCCTTGGTTCCTCATCGAATCACGTGCGCAGGTTGCAACTGGAACTCCGTCTGCCCGAGTTGGGGCATTTTCTGGCTTCTTCGGGAGGCAGCCCGCCGGCTTCGGCGAAGGCTGGGACGGAGAGCGCGGCGACCGTGGAGCATGTGCAAAGTACTTTCGCCCCCATGCCGGCCCCCCTCACCGCGCGCCGGCCTTCGGGGATGAAGGGGCAGGACTTCCCGGGCGGAAGGCATGCCTGGCTCTGCGGCTCCAGCCCCGGCACCTTTCGGCCGAGCCTCTCCCGCCAGGCGGCCGCCTTCCTCCGCTGAGCGGCCCCGCGCAGCCTCGCCACCCCGGGAGATCGCCAGCGCGGGGGCCTGGGGCACCGCGGCCAGGGAAGCCGAACTGGGCGGCGGCGGCGCTCCGCTCGCTCTGTCCTCTCCGCCTCCCGCGCCTTGCCCGCCGCCCGCCCGCCCAGGATGCTGACCTACTGCCATGCCCCGCGCCCGCCGCTGGCCCGCTCCTGCGCCTCCACTGCCGCCGCCGCCCTGCTCGAAGTCCTCTGGCTGCACGCCTGCCGCGGCATGCCCCATGTCATCCGCATCGGTGAGCCAGGCGAGGGGGGACAGGGGCGGGCCGGGCACCCGGGTTGCGGTCCCCGAGGCGGGCGGGTGGGCGCACGTGGCAGGCTAGCGGGACGTTTCTGGCGCGGGAGGCTTCGGGCTCCGCTGCTCTCCCGGCTCTTGCCCGGCAGGCGTGGTGTGCTGGGAAGACCGGCGCCGCACCAGCCACCCGCATGCCCTTGACCGGCAGCGCAGAGCCGGCTGGGGCGCGGAGCGTAGTTAGGCAGGGCGACTGCTGGGGCAGATGGGGTGCTCGGCGCCGGCAAATCCTGAAGGGCTGCGCCGGTCTGCCATCCCTTCTTGCGGCGGCGGGGGTGACGGAACAGCCCAGTCTATAGGGACTGGGAGCTGGGTGGCTCTCTGCTCGCCCCCCGGTCTCCGACTCAGAAAGTAGCGAGGTTGAAGGGAGAGACCCGAGGGACGTGTGCATGCTTGCGAGCTTCAAGTTTGAGCGTCGGGAGGGAGAGATTTTCGATCTTTTTTCACATATAAAGCGCACCGGGCTATAAGCCGCACTGCCGGTTTTTGATCAAATTTTAGGATTTTCAGTGCGGCTTATAGTCGTGAAAATACGGTACTATATACACCATGCATATTAAAATATGCTGAATAGATGCTGGAGCTATGGATATCTGTCTCGAAATATTTTTTTCTGGAGCTGTCCTTAAACACATGTATAGTTGAACATTCTACACAGTTTGTGCTCACAATCAAAAAATATTAAACTGTCATATGAACTACTTTAGATTCTTAAGATGTTCGCTAAAAACTATTAGGGCTGGTTAATCTTTGCAAACATATTAAAAAGGAAGCTGCCTCAAAAGAGACACATTCAATCATTTCATTTTATCCTATTTTTTTAAAATAAGCACAAAGATGATTTAATTTTCTATGTCAGTAAGGTTGATTAAGCCATCTTTGCAATCTCAAGGGGAGGGGGGAAAGAGAAGATGTACATATTTATGTTTTTTTCTCCCTATTCACTTGACAAATAGTCCGCTACTAAAATGAATGTTTTTAACCAATTCATTAATTCAGATGACACTGATTTTCCTTAAAGTGATTGCTTTTTCTATTTTATGTTTTCAAAAAGAAGAAAAGGTCAGTGCCTGTATTTAATTATGCAGCTAACGACTATAGAAATATTAAAACACTTCTAAAAGTTTTAAAGAGGATTTGTATTTAATGCAGAATTGTTAAACCAGAAGGTAAACCAGAAAATACAATTAGCAGGTAAATCCATACATAAGGTCACACCAACCATATAGTGTGGACTACAGTGATGTATGCACTTCCCTATAGCATATAGTCTAAAGATGCCATATTATCCTTCTGTGATATTGAAGATTATTTACACAAATGCAGCCTAGTTCTCATAATATCTTCTTTCTTGGATGGTTGCAAAACCAAGTAGAGACTCCCATCTCAATCAGATTCTCCAGACACATAATAAAGTTCCATTTATATGTGTCACATTTCCTCATAACAGGTCAAAATATGGTTTTATGTTATATTTAGGAATTAAGGGGAACGATACTCAATGACTGCAAACCAGAATGGAGGGAGGAACTAACATATGCTACTTACATAGAGTATATGAGGGAGTGGGACATCCAGGTTAGTAATATCCAAGAGGGAAATAAATGCTTGCAAGCTGAAGTAAGTAAGACTCCATCCACCCAAATTCTGTGAATAGCTGTCACCTTCTTGTTTTTCACTGGGTGAAAGAAGTAAATTTGGGCAACCATGTAAGAAGCTCAGGTGGTCAACGTTTCTTAAGGGGTAAGGACATCAGAACCATGAATACCCCAGTTATATTCAGGAAACGAATGTACTTACTGTACATTTGTTACCTATTGTAGATGATAAGATTGAGATCTTAGGCTAGCTGTCAGCCTCTGTTTTGCTGCTTGCTTTTCGGCTGCCATTGAAACGGGGAGGGAGGCATGGTATTTGGGTGTGGGAAATATTCTGTACAGGAGAGACTGTGAGAAGGGAGTTGTTCTCGCCATCTACTGCGCATGTAGCGGGGAGAGGAGTTTCCCGCCAAGGCCAACTGTCCAGCATACCAACCTGATGATGATTTTTGAAGATGTCTCCCACATGACACCTGTGGAGTAATTGGATTGGACTATGGGCTGGGGTTACCAAGGGATGGGGAATGGGTCATACATTGATATCTATGCTTGCGCGCACTTTTATCTCAGATCCAGCTTTGCTTAGCTTCTATTTACTTATAACCAGTAAAAGTACTCTTAATTCTGCAAAATGGAGTTGAGTGGTTTCTTTCTTGGTTATTAAGTGAAGCAGCCCTGACACTAGCATTACCCATTCCTCTAATGTGAAAAAAATAATATTTGGATCTGTAAGCAGGATACTGACTTCTAGCTCTGCTGTTGCCTTCTCCTGCTACAATCTCAATTTTGGGTGTGGGTAGGGGTGGAGGGGAGAGATGAAATAGAGCAACACCTACAGTTTTTGAAAAGTATGACTTAGATAATTTTGGTTTCAAACTTGATGTTGTTTGTGAAATATCAATGTGAACTTTGCAAACCCAAATATTTGAAATTAGCTCTGGATTCTAAATGGTTACAACATTGTCTGCCTAACTTTATAGCACTTTATATGTCTAGGAAGCCACTGTAATGCTCATTAGGGCTACTAGACAAAGATATAGAAGTGCCTAACAGTCAACTTTTTCTAACAAATCTAGGAATATGGCAACTCCCTCTTGTGATTCAAGTTTCATGGTGGTAGGCTTCTCGACTTTTTTCTTCTTGTTGTGTAGGTTCTCCTCTAGCACATAAATAATCTAAAGCTTTACTTATTGTCCTACGGAGAAAATATTTCCCCTCCTCTCAGAGAAAAGAGTCAGAGCACTCACAGCATTTTATTGCTCTTCAGCTCAGAGTTGGGTTGCTGCCGGTTCGGCCTGGATCATCCAAACCGGTGGTAGCATTGGCGGGAGGCTCCGCCCAGACACTTCTGCACATGCACAGAAGCGTCACGCATGCATGAGCACATGCAGGAACGTGCCCGAACCTGTAGTAAAAAAATAAGCAACCCACCTCTGCTTCAAATGTAATTGCATGCATCTGAGAACTCTTTCTGGATATATACTTTAGAGTTTTTCTTGCAAAAAAGGATTTCATTGGATTTTGACCCTGCACCTTCTCCCAAATATTAAGAAAATATCAATGTACTTGGACAGATACTTTTATAAGTTATAATTTGCCTAAAATTTGCTCTGTCATTTAGAGAGAATAATACAGCTATAACCCAACCAGTATAATAATGTTATACTTGGAAAATATTCTAAAGTGTGTCTTGCATTTGTTCTTATAATATTTAAAAATATCTCTAAAAAACGGTACCTAATTAGATATGTATATACAGCCTGTTCTTACTGGATCTGAATAGTAACACTTAGCTCTCAATAAAATTGGAACCCATGACTCATCAAAAAGATTAACATTGTGTCCTGCTTCTGTCTGAGAAATACCCACAGTAGATCAATCCACTGATAAATTCTTTGCTGAATTACTTGAGAGAGTGCTTTTAAACTGAGATAATTACACCCATCCAACTAAAGACAACTTTATAAACCAATAAAGCCTATTAAACCTGCATTAAACTGAGAAAAATACTTTCCCCACATAAAGATACAGATCTGATCAACTAAGGTGGTTATCTCAAATTAGTCTTCACAATAACAGAGGTCATGTGGTAAAATCAGAGTATAGAGGATCTCTTCAAGACAATAATGGAGCTATGGCTTTATTGTATTCTATTTTAACTTTAGTATCTTGTTAGTGCTTAGATAGGTCTAACATTTATACATGATTTCTGACTTCCCACACACAGTCTGAGGACTTCACATTCCAGATTTATACTGAACATCCCCATTGGTATAGAAAGAGCAAGGGAAATATTTAAAAACAAAAAGACAAGAAATGCACTGACTGATCTAATGCTGCATGTTCTTCAAAGTTCAATTTGTTTCCATCCCTATGAACAGAGTAGAGAAGCCTAGTCTGAGAAAAAAGGCGTTGAACTGGAGAAAAAAATGGATTGAGTTCCTATTCTGTATCCAAATGCAATTATATTTCTTGGACTGACAATCCCTAATCACTATCACTCAGGCCCTAGTCACTTCCGGTCTTGACTATTGCAATGCACTCTACATGGGGCTGCTCTTGCCAAGCATCCGGAAGCTCCAATTGGTGCAAAATGCAGCGGCCTGCATGGTTTTCTGCAGACCTCAGTGTGCACATGTATCACTTCTCCTGCGGGAGCTGCATTGGTTGCCAATTTGCCTCCGGGTGCAATTCAAAGTGCTGGTTGTCACCTTTAAAGACTTTCATGGCTTGGGACCAGTTTATCTGAGGGATCGTCTCTTGTCAGTCACATCTACTCAACTCACTAGAGCAGGGAGGCAAAGAATATTGTGGGTCCCATCCCCCAGGGAGATACACTTGGTAGGATCCATAAGAAGGGCCTTCTCCATGGTGGCTCCCTCTCTCTGGAACATCATTCCCCCAGAGATTAGAATGGCATCCAGTCTAACACTCTTCTGGAAAGTGCTGAAGATCTGGTTCTGCTAACAGGCCTGGGGAACCCTGGGATGGAGCCCATTAAATGGCTTGTATGGTGTGTTGTTGTCGGAGTGGGGGGCTATTATATTATTTGATTGTTTTCTTCTATTAATTTTATTTTTTATATATGATGTTTTTATGTTCCTGTAAGCCGCCTTAACTCGCCATGTGCAAATAGGTAGCAATATACATTTTCTAAATAAATAAATATTTCACAGGAATACTTGATACAATTTTAATGAAATTCAGAAAGAAGACAATGTCAGTTGTTGGCCAACAATTTAAAATGTTTGGTTGGATTGGGTAGGATCATATCCCAGATCAAGCAAAATGTCAAAATTATTGATTCTGGCTTTTCTGTACGCTGAAGAAGAAACACTTCTATCCAATTGTTGTTTAACCGGTCATCCAAGAACCCTGTAGCCTAAAAGAGAAATCCATTAATAGAGCTCTACTTTTGTTTATCTTAAATCTGCTGCTAATACTTTAGATTTCTAATTTTCCCATACTTTTCTACTAACATATTCCTTTGATCAAAATTGTTGTGATGCCAGATTCCTGGAAAACCAGCTTTTTCAAACGTAGGGGAGCCCTAGAAGTACTTTCAAAGAATAACAGCTTACTCTGGTCCCTGGGGAGAAAACCTGTTCAAAATTTCATGAAAGGATGGTAGGTTGTCGGTATAAATAATCATTCAGTTTTTGGGGCAAGTAAATCTAAGAGATATAGGCAGCATAGAAAGAGTCAAGCACTTTCTTTTCTATCCCTTCTTGTTCAATTTGCTTTTCATTTCTTGAAACTGTTTACACAACCGAACACGTCTACTTTAGTTTTATGTGGTTAAACAATAAACTACTCCCAATTTAACAAAATTCCTTAATTTATTATCTCCAGATGTGTAGGAATTTCAGCTCCCAGAATATTTAGCCAGCACGGGCATTGACTGGGTGTTCTGGGAATCAAATGCTATCTTCCAGCTGTTTTATAGACTATGTCACACAATCTCTTAGTTTCGGCCATGCTTACCAGGGTTAGAAGAAGTTGAAGTCCAAAAAGTTTGGAGGACATTTGTTTATCTAATGCCAAATTAGATTAGTGGTAGTCCTTGAGTTACGATTGCACAATTGCTCCAATTAGATTAGACATAGTCCTTGTGTAATTCAAGCTCAGTGGCTAAGATGCTGAGCTTGTCAATCAGAAAGGTTGGCAGTTCGGTGGTTCGAATCCCTAGTGCCACGTAATGGAGTGAGCTCTCGTTACTTGTCCCAGCTTCTGCCAACCTAGCAGTTTGAAAACATGTAAAAATGCAAGTAGAAAAATAGGAACCACCGTTGGTGGGAAAGTAACAGTGTTCTGTGTGCCTTCAGCATTTAGTTATGCTGCCCACACGACCACTGAGACGTCTTCAGACAGCGCTGGCTCTTTGGCTTTGAAACGGAGATGAGCACCGCCCCTAGAGTTGGGAACGACTAGCACGTATGTGCAAGTGGAACCTTTACCTTAGTCCTTGAGTTACAATTGGAATTGCCGTTGCTAAGCACAGGTTATGCATGAGTTGGGGAAGAAGGCAATGCAGTGTGGTGCAACCTCAGGAAGGTAAGAGAAAGAGAGCATGGGATGCCTGTGTGTGAGTGCAGGGACACCAGAGAAGGAAAGTATAGGTATATGACAGTGCAGGGAGGGTGAGGAATGAGCATATAAACACAGACAGACTGAGAAAACTGTGTGGAGTATGTGCAAGCATGTGTACAGATGCAGGCTGTCCAGGGAAAGACAACATGGGGTACATGAATGCATGTGAGCAAGTTTAGAAAAGCAGGGGTGCATGCTTGTATATGACTGTAGGGAGGCCAAGGAAAGAGGGACTGGGGTGATGTGATCAAAGGGAAAAGGGGGGCATGGTACATCATGCATGCAAACAAAGACTGGGGGTGCAGAAGACATACCGAGTGACTTGTGACATTCCCTGCGGGCTTTCCCATTGACTTTGCTTGTGGGAAGCTTGCAGGGTATGTCACAAATAGTGATCATGTGATTGTGAGATGCTCCAACCTGTAGTAAAGGCGAGCTGGTTGCCAATGCTGAAATTTAGTTCATGACCTTCACATGGAGGTTCAGCAATGGCCAGAACTCTGAGGGCCAGTCTGAAGTCTCTTCATTCAGAGGTACCATAATTTCAGTCACTGAATGAATGGTTGTAACTAGAGGACCAACTGTAGGTTCTGTTCTGAAGTCAACTCTTGCACTGTGTATCCTATTTTACTTTTAGTAGAGATCAATCTGTCATAGGATCTCTCTTTCGTATAGGTGGAATTGTCATTTCTTTGTTCAAATTCATTGCGAAGTCTTTGCCACAGCCTATACTATATAATATAAATCACAAACATTATTTTAATAAAATGATACACATAGAACAAACACTGGTCATTTTTCTTATAAACGTCAGGTTATTTTTGTTTCTCTGTACATTGACATGATTTTATCTCAGAAAATGCAACAGAATTTTGCAAACATTGGGTAATTCACCAACTCAAAAAGGACAGTCTTGGATCAGTCAGTAGATTGTGAAAATTTTGTTACTAGGTTTCTAGCCCACTGTATATAAATATCCAGAATACAGAATATTATCTCTCTTAGCTGTCAAAACATTAAACAAAGTAGGGAAGGTATGGAATTATTTCTAGTCCATTCCCCAAATTCCTCATTACATATAATGTTGTAAACATCAGTACCGCAGCAGGCAAAATCCCCTGGTATAATAGAGCTATATTATGATACTGTTATTACTAAATTTCAGTTATTCATGGCTTGCTTTTTTAGCTTTTGAGACAGCACAGTACTGTCTCAAAATCTTTGATTTTGGTTTTATAGCAGACTTACAGCTTTTATCTCTTCATCTTTTAACTTTAAAGCCATTGTCCCTACAGTTTTGGATAAGTTGCTTTTTTGGTACAGTATAGTGGTTCATTTCACGGATTCTATGTTTTTATTTTATGCAGATCAAACACCAAAATGAAGATGTTGTAGTGTACAATACTGTATTGCAAAAGGACAAATCATCTGGCAGTAGCTCCATCCAAATATATTGGAATTGCAGTTTCCAGAATTCTTGGCTTAGTAAACCTGAGATGCAGCCAAGAAAGAGGTATCTTAACTTGTTATTGACATGTATGGAAATGAGACTGACTCAGATCTAAACAGTTGGCTTAAAAATTCCACTAACTCACAAGGACTTTAATTATGGCAATTGCACTAAGAAACAATTCTAGTTTTAATCAGATATTTAGGTGTCTATTTACATGGACACATTTTGTTCTATTATAATTCATAATCCAGTGTACATAAATATAAGAGGAGCTTAATCTAAATGAAAGGGCTAAAGCATATATCTTCCCATTTTATCCTAGATCATTAAAAAAAAACGCCTTAAAAACACGGACTGAGATTATAGTTTTAAACATGTGTCTGAGGAATAAATGCCAGTTGAATTCAACTGGGCTGAATAAACACGCTTTCAATCAATTGGCAAGACTTGCAGAGCTTTAATATGCATTTAGCAATATATAGAATATATTAAAAGACTTGTATCCCCTTAAAGACACACATTTATTAACTTCCCCCATTGATTTTATCAGGGGCATTATCCTCAGCTGGCGGTTTAATACACAAGTACAGAGAAAACAAATTGTATTTGATTACGTCTAAAATGTTATGAAATGTTAATTGCAGGTTGCCTCATATTCACAACTGGGACCAACCAGGTCAGCTGAGCAATAGATCCTTTCAACAAGTCTATTAAGTAACCTAGACAAAAGAAAGGGAAATGTTCCACTTCTGCTTTCTATGTTCCAGTTTGCGGTTTCCTTTTTCTGTAATTTGAATGAATCAAGAGCTCAGAATCTATGTCCTAGATAAGGTATCAAATTACACAATGAAAAAATCAACCACCAGCAACGATGGGTAACACCATAATGGGCATTCTACTATTTGTTGAACCATTATGTGCCCCTTCCCATCACTGCTTTCCATCTTTCACTGCCCCCTTGAATTCTCCCTACCCCCGAGGAAGATGTAGAGTTGTGCTCAATTCTCACTAATATAGATCAATAACTGGAGTACAATATAAGGGCGGTTTCTCCCAGGCATGTTTAGAACAGCCTTATAATTAAGTCCCCTTATATTATCTGAACATACAGCACAGTTGTTATGGAAAAGAAAGAAACCTTAATAAATAATGGGTGAATTCAGGAATATTTAATTGCTTTTGCTGCATTTGAAAATGAATCTGTGCATTTGAGTACCTCATATGCACCTATTATTTCTAGATAAGCATAGAAACACCTATTACCTCTAGATAAGTTTGTGCAAGCAAGCCATTAAAACCTCCTTAATCCCTCTTGCTAAACATTCCCTTCTATGCTTTGCTTGGAATAAATTCCACTAAATTCAATACGGCTTACCTCTGCGAATAGCACTGTATGATAAATGAAATTCTCTACATACTCTGCACATGGGTTTTTGAGATCCAGCTTTGTAATGTCAACTTATCTTACCTTTTAAAAAAATCCACTTGAAAAGCCTAATTAGTTCCAAAGTTGCTGAATTAAAAATGTAGGCTACTAATGTATGCTGATTGAGCTAATAAAGGAAACCAACAGCTGAATACACAAACAAGCAATACAGTGTAAAACAGAAGCTAAAGATGAGTGCTATTGTTTGGGCAACACACATTAAACCATGTAAAACAGTTACATTTCATTCTATATGCAGCTTGCTTTGAGTTTAAAGGTAAAGGTAAAGGTTCCCCTCACACATATGTGCTAGTCGTTCCCAACTCTAGGAGGCGGTGCTCATTTCGAAGTCGAAGAGCCAGCACTGTCCAAAGACCTCTCCGTGGTCATGTGGCCGGCATGACTAAACACTGAAGGCACATGGAACGCTGTTTCCTTCCCACCAAAGGTGGTTCCTATTATTCTACTTGCATTTTTACATGCTTTCGAACTGTTAGGTTGGCAGAAGCTGGGACAAGTAACGCGAGCTCACTCCGTTACGCCGTGCTAGTGATTCGAATCACTGACCTGCTGTCATTTCTGATCAACAAGCTCAGCATCTTAGCCACTGAGCCACCCTACTTTTGAGTTTAGCATTTTTATATTTTATAAGACCAGTATACTTCTATGTAAGACAACAATTTTTCCCCTTGAGACAGCCATCTATACATAGTTATCTGAATGTAAGATCCATTGAATTCAAAGGGACTTAATGGGTATATTGTTAATAACTGACTTTTTATATTGAAGTAAAACATTTTTATATAGCAAAGATCACTGTCACAAGTTATATTATCTCCAGAGCTATAAATTATAGAGATATAAAAGTAAATAAATATAAAACATTTAAAAGCTCAGTCATTCTGTATATTTAATAAGCACTTACTTCCCCAAGTTGCCTAGCAATTGAGCAAAATTCTCTAAATAATATTCTGATTTTGATTAGCTATATTACAGGGTTATGTGCTCAGGCTAGTGATACAACTGGATTGTAATTTCTATCCTTTCTATCTGAATATCCTAGCCATCGTGCCAAAGACAAAGCATCCATTTAATTATTTCTCTCATTAGCAAAGAGGAAAATAATTTGGCAAGCAGAATTCAGAGGGACCAGTTTAGGTAGGAAAAAAAATTATATTTGAAAGCAATACGCTGAGGCATACATTTTGAAACTGAGCAATTCCAACTCTTGGTTGCTTCATAAAACCATTTTTTAAGGCAAGGTTTTCCATAAATCTCTTGAAAGAATAATTTGCTGTTGTTCTAGCAAGCATCTATTAAGCCTTATTACAATTTATTGTCCCTTCTGGAAATCAAAGTTTTAAGAAATACTGCAAGTACAAATGAAAAATGCAAGATTAATCCCCCCATCAGCAGATATAAATCGAGATGACTTCACAATTTTCATATAATTCCCTTCTGCTGTTGATTCAATAAGAAAATTTAATAATAATGGGATCTGCTTTAAACACAACTCCTGTTCATGAACATTGCAGAAATAGTACTTTGAGCAATAGCTTGTGTACTTTGTCCTTAGACATATAAAAATATAATCAACTATACATTGGTATTTATAAACTAGAAGAGGTAAGAAGAGCTATTTTATTGTTTGCAAATTATTGTTTGTGGCCCTCTGCTTATTATTTTGGCACTCGCTGTTCTCTTTTATCTTATGAAATGAAGTAGACTTTACCACCTGCCATTCCTTAATAAAACAACCCTCCTTTGTATCTTACATTTGAATCCTTATAAATTTACTCTGTACCATCTCAGTAAGGCAAAATACAAAATGAATAAATATGTACAGTATGAATACAGATAAGTATTTCACAAAAGCTCAAATGCATACAGAGTAGAAAACATTCAGTAAATGTTGTCTTTTCCAAAAACAAGCAGCAATCAGCCTAGTCCTCATATTGTTTCAAAAAGTTTATTCATTTCTTTCAAAGAATCTCTTGCACTATGAAATTAATAGAATTTTGTGCAGTGTGCAATCAAGTTGTAGTTAAGGATATGACTTTTATTAAGTTCAAGAGAAAATGCAGTTTGTAGAATAGACTCAAATATGTTACCAGTATCCGTTTTTATATTTGTTTTACAAATATTTTATGTTTGTAAAACCATCTAAATATATTAGATTTTTTTTTAAATGATCCCTACTTCTCCTCCTACAGGTAGTCTTCAACTTACGACAGTTCGTTTAGTGACTGTGTGAAGTTACAATGGCACTCAAAAAGTGAATTATGACTCTTTTTCACACTTACAACCATTGAAGCATCCCATCCCAGTGATCACGTGATCAAAATTCATATGCTTGGCAACTGGCTCATATTTATGACCGTTGCAGTATCCCAGGATAATGTGATCAGCTTCTATGACCTTCTGACAAGCAAAGTCAAACCAGATTCACTTAACAACTGTGTTACTAACTTCAGAACTGCAGTGATTCATTTATCAACTGTGGCAAGAAAGGTCACATGGGGCAAAACTCACTTAATAAATATTTCACTTAGCAACAGAAATGTTGGGCTCAATTGTGGTTGTAAGTTGAGGACTATCTGTACTGGCCAACATTATTTTTTCCAATTCTCTATCAGGACCTAGGTCAATACCTGTTCTAAAAACTGAAAAGATCACATTGAAGTGTTACATATACATTCATTTCCAATATTCAAATAATTCAAATACTGATGTAGTTTATTGGAAAACGAAAGACTAAATGGCAATCAAAGATATTAGACTTTAACTTCTAGAAACAAATTTTGGTAGTAGAAAACAAAATTTGTCAGTCAAACCTGTAAGAGCTACACATTTGGTAACAAACATCTGTTCCTACTGCCTCTCTCTTTGGCAAGATGCAGACAAGTTAAAAAAAGAAACTACATTTACCTCTGTCTCAGTGTGTATACAGCTTTCCCCAAAATTGAGGACTTTGTTTTATTATGGACTAGAGAATGAAAATAATTATATTTGCATACAATGCAAAATTCTTTCCTTTTAGAAGTTCCAAATTGAGTGCATAATATGGAGGGAGGTTGGGACTGCATGTCCAGTCCTAGCTTCAACCATTTAGAACCCTTCATGCATTCAGATGAATGCTAGAAAAGAGCTACAGAGAAAGAGAAGCCTAGCTTCAATAGAACAAAACAGCCTAGTGAAAGAAAAACAAAGTGATTAAAGAAAATTGCAGGAAATAGATTTGAATGCTTTGGCATAAGGAGATGAGCTATTAACTGGGAAAATTAAGTATGAATGAGAATTAAGTATTCAACATGAAGAAACAGACAACACTAGAGAAATTAAGGAGTTTTTCTAGTTGTTTTATCAACTTCTTGAAAAAAAAGATATTTAGAAAACTGTTCTTGGGAGTTGCCTTTCCAATTCATTTGTGTGTTTAGGAGTTCAGTTGTGATTCTAGAACTTCTTGGAGTTGAGAACAGTTTGAAAGATGTATATTGGTAAAATATCGATGTCTCTTCAACTGGCTTTATCTTTATTCTTATGAGTAATTCAAATATATCTTACGTAGAAGTCTCTTGTGTATACTGGTGCATTGAACTGCGGTGGCACAGTGTTAGAATGCAGTATTGCAAACTAATTCTACCGAATGCCAGAAGTTCAATTCTGACCGGCTCAAGATTGACTCAGCCTTCTATCCTTCCCAGGTAAAATGAGGACCCAGATTGTATGCTGACTCTGTAAACTATTTAGAAAGGGCTGTAAAGTACTGTGAAGCAGTATGTAAGTCTAAGTGCTATTGCTATTGGATAAATGCACATTTATTCTTACTGTTAATGGTTCAAATTTATCTTATTTAGAAATCTCTTGTGCATGGTGGATAAATATATGACCGATAAACTACACTACCTCTATCAATACTGTAGAACTATACCCTTACCTATATATATATATATCCATAGCCTCATAGTTCCATCTGCCAGTCAGTGTCGACTGGCAACTACGGGGAGGAGAGCCTTTTCAGTAGTAGCTCCGACCCTTTGGAACGATCTCCCCGTGGAGATTCGTACCCTCACCACCCTTCAGACCTTCCGCACAGCCCTCAAGATCTGGCTATCCCGCCAGGCCTGGGGTTAAAGATTATAATCCGTCCCCACCCGAATGATGAATGTTGCTCTATTTTTAATTATGTATGTTTTATACGTCATTGTATGTATCCCCTCCCACATAAGTTGTAAGCCGCCCTGAGTCCCCTCAGGGAAAAGGGCGGCCTATAAATAAACTTATACTACAATACTACTACTACTCATTCATATATTGCAAAGTCTTCTGGGAAAGGAGTTCCAGGTTTATAACTTTTTAAATGCCAAAACAGGAATGAGTATGGCTAATATTCCAGATGATATGGAAGCGCAAGTTTGTGATCCTTATTAATGAAAGCTTCCTCCATGCAAATATTTGAAACACTAAGCATAGGCTGTCAATGTTAGGAAAGACTTGCTCTTGGTTCAGTTAGATTTTCCCTATTGTACTGTATCTAGAAGACATTGGCGATGGATTAGAATGATCTCACGGGTTCCTTCCCTCTTCAGCTTTCTTTCTCTTGGGCTTCTCTTTTCTTTTCTTGCCAGGGAAAAAGGGGGAAAGTGTTTAGTCTTGCTGACAATACAATTATCTTTTCTTGGCTCTGCTTGTTCACTTCTTACTGCAAAGGATTATCAACTTGATGACACTTACTGATCTCTGCCAGGAGGTGGAAGAATTCTGCCTGAATACCTCCTAAAATTGCTACTTTCCAAAGAAAAGAAAATCGAATCCAGCAACTGAAAAACCTGCATGTGACTTTCCGTTAGGAAATTATAGAAATTTCCATTTTAGATCTTTTAAAAATACTTTTTTGGATTAGATCTTAACCTTTCCTTCATAGTCATGTTTGCCTCTGGACCAATTCTGTAATCAAAATGAATTATTCTCAAGGAGCCAATTATTATTATTTTTTTAAACGTACTTACTATAGAATCAATTCATCATCTCTTTCTGCCTCCCCCAATATTCCTTAGCTATAGGGAAATAATAGATGCACATAGAATTCATATATTTATGCTGAAAAGAGAGCTCTAAGGCTGAAATGTTATTACAAGAGTAGCAGAGCAATGGACTTTAAATGCAATTATCTCCCAAACAGAAATATAATCGGTTCTCTGCTTATATCCAATGATCTTTATAGGTGGAATGCAAAGCTCTTATCATTTCCATTGGAAATTGCTGTAAGCTAAAGAACAAAAGAAAGGATATTAGCATGGCACATACTGCTAGTTGAGAGAGACTTTTTTTAAAAATATATGGACTGTGAATAAAAGTAAAGGAGGTCACAAGATACTGAAGGAGAAAATGGCCTGAGCAGATAACTTTCCTTCCCCTATTGGCTGTGTCTAGATTAGAAATGTGGCTTTCACATTATTGATCAGCTATTAAAATGGTCACAGGAGTCTTATTATGTCCATCAGCAAAATTAAATTAATTAAGGAAGGAGAGTCTTAATGGAGGAAAATCTAGATCTGCCTGCATACAATTGTCACTGAGCAATATAGTTGCCTCCTATATCCACACTGTCCCTTTAAATTTCAAAATAGTACAGGGGTATATCAAGTATGAATTAATCTTTCCTCTTCTGCCTTTGACTTTAAAAACTCCTGCTGACTTAAATCAAAGTTGTTCTGAGGGAATGCAAACACCACCAGAAGTTTTGTGTCCCTCAAATCACCTTCATTGCATATCTGGATTCCCCCCCCCCCTATCTGTCTTTTGCATTTTGACATTTGTCTCTACAAAGCAACCAACTCTTGTTCAGATGGACTGAATACAGAGCTTTCAGCTCTCAATGGCCATAGTTCATTTGTACTGGCATCTTTCCCAGTGAGATGCTTTATATGGAGTGGGGAGGAAATTACCTATTGCTATTCAAGAATGATTTTACATTATAATCACTAAAGACCTACAGAGGAGAGATTCCAAAAGTAAGTTCTTCTCCTTAACAACACAGATAAAATAGTTAAATAGTTACCTGACAATATAACCTTCTTTCTTCCATTACAGCTAAGCAAGCCAGGTGGTGCTATTAATATCAACTGCTTGCAGCTGGCAATGAAGAAGTTGGCTTCAGGAAAGTTTAATAGACTCTTTAGAGAAGCATCTCTTGGCACCGTTAGTTGCTGTGCATAAAGCAATTCACTTATGGTGATAGTTAAGTGCACAATCTCTTTTGTTAGCAAGTTCTTTTGTTGCTAATAATTAGAATCCTTTGCCATTTAGGGACTTCATTTAAAGTTAGAGGGCCTTACAAGATTATAGAGCAGGGGTGTCAAACTGGTGGCCTGTGGGCAGGATGCGTCACATGCAGGCCACGCCCACCCCAGCTCTGCAAAGGGAAAAACATCACAATACATCACATGACAGCAATGTGATGCTGCAAGTTTGACACCTGTGTTATAGAGGTTGTCATAATTATTAATAAATACAATCAAAATACCTCTTTATTTCTACCTGTTTTTGTCAAAATTGCAGTTATTTATTTTAAAACCCAGCTCATCAGTTGAATAGTAAGAAATGGTGTTTAATCACAATACTGGTGGCAATAACATTAGGAGGAATATTATTTAAACCAGTATTGTTTAAAGCATGTATATAATCCTCATTAAAAATAGAAAGCTTAGCAATCGTTACGCTTTCTTGAAAATATTTTCCCCAAAATACTTCTCCTGTGTACAGGGTAATAAAGAATTTAGAATCACCTGTCTCTTGAGTTAAGGTTTGTAATTTTTTTGCAGTGCATTTAGTAATTGTTTTGTCTGTGGAAACTTCTGGTTGTAGAATGTCAATAATTTTCAACTGTTATACTGCCGTATCTGATTTAAAGGTCCCAGGTTTATCTTTTTTTTGGGGGGGGGGGTCCATAGTAATGCAGGAATAACAAAATGAATAGTATTTATCTAAGACTTGATTTATTATCTTGGAAGATATATTCTTTTGGTTACATCTTTCATAACATTTAGAAATTACACACCAAATATTAACCACTATCTCTGCACAGTCTCTGTATTCTTAATAAAACCATTGTCTCTGTAGTCCCATCTTCATAATTTCTCTATCTCTGACCTTTACTCATATACTTTGATTTGCATAAATCCATAAAAGGGACTTCTGTCCCCATTCCTCTTTAGGTTGGCTATTGTAGCAGTGCAGTAATTTGGTATTGAAATAAATACAGTGTGTCCTTTTATTGATGGGTGTTCTGGTCTCTGTTATTAAATGAAATCATAAAGGGGAGTCAGAATATTATGAGTGGCAGTTACAAATTAAGAGCTGTTCCTCTTTGATAAATATTATTCTAAGTCTAGATTTCTTGCTCATGTTAGAAGCAAATACACACAAGTGGAAACTGTTGCTTGAGGCTGCATTTATCGCACAGTAGCAAAGTTGCTGCAAGATGCTACCACATATAAACTATTCCATACTGGTAACATTTACAACTCGTTGTACTTGAACAAAGATCAGATTCTTTCTCAGGATGCTTTTTTCCTTAATAGGCATTTTCTTGAATGTCACTTGAGAAAACAACTGAGTTTTTTTAGGAGGAAGAGAAGAGTATGCCCATTTTTTTTTATATTTGTTATGTTTTTTATTGATCCATCCTAGGATCATCCATCAAACTCATGCACTGATGCCCAATCTGTTTTCTACAGGTATCTTGGAGGTACAGTTTCCAAAACCACAGCTACCATACTGTGACATCTGATGACTGTAATTATAAAACATCTGAAGGGGTTTTCAAGCTGGGGAGGCTCCCCTAAGCACTTTAATAATACTGTACTATATATCATGGTTGTGTTTCCTTCTTGTTACAATTCTTAAGCCTCTATGTTTTTTCCTCTATGCCATTAAAAAAATAGCTTTAGATGTTGGAGTTACTAGAACCTGAAAAGTACATACATAGTTCATTTTCACCTGACAACTAAGGGAATTTCTTTTTTAAAAATAATTTCTATGAAAATTTAAAAATACTATGATAAAAACTAATATATTTTTTTGTTCTTTCAGTATGTGTGTGTGTGTGTGTGTGTGTGCGCGCGCACACCCACCCACAGACACACCATATATACCATATATACCACATATATACATATACATACATACCAGTGATGGGATTCAAATTTTTTTACTATCGTTCTGTAGGTGTGGCTTGGTGGGCATGGCCTGGTGAACATAGCAGGGGAAGGTTACTGCAAAATCCCCATTCCCTCCCAATCAGCTGAGACTCGGGAAGCAGAGAATAGATGGGGGCGGGGCGAGTCAAAGGTGGTATTTACTGGTTTTTCAAACTACTCAAAATTTCTGCTCCATAACTTGTCAGAACCTGCTGAATACCACCTCTGATACACACACGCACGCACACACACCCCTCTTATGTGAATTCTTTCACTGAGGATTGCAGGAAAATCCTCAGCATAACTTCTATGATTAAGATTAAGATTAAAATTTAGTTTATTTGTATGCTGCCCTTCTCCGGGAGGGACTCAGGGCGGCGAACAACTCAAAGGGGAAAAGGGGATACAAACACAATACACATAATTAAAATACACAAGAGTCATACAACCATACAAGTCGAGAGGGGAGGGGAACTCATCAACCCCAGGCCTGCTGGCACAGCCAGGTTTTGACGGCTTTCCGGAAGGCCTGGAGAGAGGTGAGGGTCCGAATCTCCACAGGGAGTTCATTCCAAAGGGCTGGAGCTGCTACAGAGAAGGCCCTCCCCCGGGTGGTAGCAAGATGGCATTGGCTGGTAGACGGAACCCGGAGGAGGCCGACCCTGTGTGATCTAATGGGTCTATGAGAGGTAATTGGCAGCAGGCGGTCTCTCAAGTACCCAGGTCCAATACCATGAAGGGCTTTATAATGATGAAACTATGATGAAACTTATCATTCTGAAAGTTCTTAATACCTAAAAGATATTAAAATCAATTTTCTGAACTGATGAAAAAGGAAACAAATAGTGTCTGCTTGAAGATTCCAAAGTATTCCTTGGACAAAGCTCACTTTCCCAGAGCACTAAAACACACTGGAGACCACCATTTGATGGGGTGGGAAGACTCTGTATGGAGCACTTGAGGGTGATCTGAAGTCCTTCCCTTTGCTTGAACAGGTATTTGGCAGCACCAATCCATTCTGACCATCATTGCTTCTTTGGAAGGCCAGGTAGCTATGAGAATATGCTTTAAGTTAGTCTGTCTAAAATGTGGTATCTTTTGACATAAGACTAACTTTATTGTCACTTTAAATATATACTAATCGGTATACATTAAAATGAAATTTCATTGCAAACAGCTCTCAAAAGGTCACCATCTCCAATATACACTACATAACATGGCCAAACAAACAAACAAAAAATTACGCATATACCCACATACATTATACGACACAGAGAAACAACACAGTTGTCCAGATGTATGCACGTACACGAGCATATTTGGAGAACTATTATCATTTGCAAATAGAAGTTCAAGGTGCTATAATTATCCTATATCTGGATGGAATATCCTATGATAGTCAGAAATATGTCTCAAAATAATTCTAGTTTCATCCCATGTTCTGGGCTGTTCTGGGCTGTTCTGTTCTACATGCCCTGTAAGTGCTGCAAATGTCTACAAATGATGATATCATAAACAGAGTTATCATTCCATCTTACATTTAGCAGAATATAAAGGGATAGCGATGATAGTCAACAATAGGAAAATGGAATTTTCTTTGTAACTTTACTTTTTCCCTGCAAATCTTAAGCAATGTGAGAATGAATAAAATCCATCCTCCTAGTGTTTTTCCCAGAGGTGCAAGGTACACTTGAGAATAATTAGAATACGTGTCCTGAAATAATTTCTAACACTATCCATAATTGCATTGATTTACTTTATATTATTGTTAGTTTTTCAGCTCTCAGACAAAATTATTATTTGTCTATCCACCTATCTCAGGCAACAGGTGTGAATCTCCAACTCGATTTGCTTATATTTTCATTTTCAGATCCATTGACCTTCCAAGAATCTGGCATGAAGTCAAGCTACTTCTAATACTAAGAATTTCTTTTATTGACTTTTCTATGCTCAGGGAAAGCTTGCTCTTCCAGGGCTGTTTACACTTTATCTAGACATCAAGATTTTCTTCCCCTAGGTTTTTTTTTTGGAGGGGTTATGTCTCTGTGGTTTTAAGAAAAGTAAGTTAATGACTATAAATTTTTTCCTTTTCTAGATCAGCATCTTTTCTTCTATAGTTCTCTTTAATTGGTTATTGACCTGTTGCTCTGCAACTATTTATCAAATGTGTACTTGACTGTTACCAGGCAGCTGGCTCTGAGACTTGGTATAAGGGGTCTACGGTTGTGTTATCTTTAGGTTCACCAAAAAGAATGAGGGTTAATATTGCTGAATAAACCATATGGGGAGATCTGAAGGCTGCAGATTTTTTTTCATCCTAGAGCTAATGCGAGATTTTAGAAAGGAAAGAAGAAGCTACGAAGACATGTCCAAATAGGAAAGCTAAGGTCTATCATGAATGATATTAATGGCTTTTAGCAGATATATATATGTATGTATGTATGTATGTATGTATGTATGTATGTATGTATGTGTGTGTGTATGTGTATGTGTATATGTATATATATATATATATATGTAGGTCTCTAGTTGTTCGGGTTTTCTCCCGCGTAGAATTGGAGATGTCTTGGCGACGTTTCGACGAAGTCTCATTCGTCATCTTCAGGCTGCTTCAGACTACTTCAGGTTTGGTGTTTCCAGGAGTAGTGGAACCTGTGCTCTCTGTCACAACCCCTGGTATGCCCAATGGAAGTGTGACCTTCCTCCCATATTTGGGCATACCAGGGGTTGTGACTTTAAATATATACCTTTCACCCTGGCCTGGCTGATAAGGAGTCGAGCCCTGTAGCTCAATGGTTAACACATCTGCCTAAGAGGCAATAGAGCACAGGTTCAATTCCCAGCAAGGGTATGGCTAGCTGATGAGAGCTAAATAGCTTGAAATAGATCTATACTAGTCTCCCTTTATTTATTTATCAGCATAAATATAACATATATATATATATATATATATATATATATATATATATATATATATATATATATATATATATATATATATATATATATATATATATATCTCGACCCATCCCAATGGAAATACTTTTCATTAAGTCTTCTATTTTGTTTTTAATAAAATGAGGAATTGCAACGTTCCTCATGTTAGTTCTACAGATATTATTTTCATCTCAAAATTTTATTATCTTCCTCTCTCTTAAAATTATCTGGATATATCGGGCAACAAATACCGTCAAACACTAAAGGTACAGATTCTGGGATTTCATTGGACTCACCATTCAATAACTAATACAGCCATCTAAAGTTTCCTGGATACTCTCCCCCACTGAATGTCCACTTCAGACATGGACTTTGATTTTAGAGAAATGAAAAAATGAACCCCCAACTAGGTAAGACAAACAGTTTGAAAAGAGCAAAGAAATAATAAAAACTATGAATGCCAATAGAAACATATGAAGGGATACCCAAAATTAAGGCTTACCTGATTACTAGGGCTTACTTCCAATAAATGTGAAGAATAATTACAAAATTATAATTAACAATTAGGAAGCATAGTTCTGGAATGTGATGCATTCATTTCTTGTTGTGTTACTTGCATCAACTTCAGGGATTGTTCGTGAAAATATGATCTGTCAACAGCACATTCAGATGCTTTTCCCAAATGATTCACATTTCTAGTGCAGAGAATATTTCGGTAATAATATGTCAACTGTTTCATGGCTGATGACTAGGAATTCTTGGTTGTATTTATAAAACATTTGGTAGACATCAGTTGAGGGAAGGTCCACAGAGGGTCCTTGGGGATAGTCCTTGTTATAATGATTGTTTGCAGTTATGATGATGACAATAAAATAATTTTATGAGCAATTTATGACTTGCAGCAAAGCTGAGATAGGATTAGGAGCTCAGTTGTGTTTCTCCTAGCAACCACTTTGTTTAAAGATGGAGTTGCCAGTTCCAATTACCGTATTTTTTGGAGTATAAGATGCACCTTTGTCCCCCCCCCAAAAAAAGAGGGTGAAAATCTGGGTGCGTTTTATACACTGAACACAGCCATTTTTGGCCTTCCGAAACCCCGTCCCATGCCTACTGTCTTTTGCAAAAATGGATGCACAGAGAGTTTGGGAGGCCTGCCAAGTGCTCCTGGGGGCTGGGGAGGGCAAAAAAAAAAGAGGCCTGCAGAGGGTTTGAGAGGCCTGTAGAGTGCCCCTGAGCCAGGGTGGGCAAAAATGAGTGAAAACAGGCCCGTTTTTCACTAAAACGGGGTGTTTTTGCCCTCCCAAGCCCTCAGGAGCTCTTTACAGGCCTCCCAAACTCTCTGTATGACCCTTTTTTCTGCCTCCCAATCTTCCCGCACATCACGTTTTTGCCCTCCCAGCCCCCAGGAGCACTTTGCAGGCCTCCCAAACTCTCTGCATGTCCTGTTTTTCACAAAAAAACATATTGGCCAAGGTATAAGGAAAAAATAATGTATATTCCCCTAGAACAAAGGCTGATGTGCACCAATTTTCCTTCTACCAATCTCCTATCTCAGTTTGATCAGAAGAATAATATCTGCCTTTGCCTGAACATAAGTAAAACTCCTTGAGTGGCCAGAAAGCCTGCTTTGATTACAGTTCCCTTTAGCCCAGGGGTCCCCAATCTATGGGGCTGTGGTCCATTGGAACTGGGCCGTGCAAACAGTGGGCAAGCACTCAAAGCTTCATTTGTAAGCAATATGCACGTGAAACCATCCCCTCTTCCCCCCCTCCCCACTTTAGATTTAGATTTAGATTTTATTAATATTTGTAGGCCGCCCTTTTCCCTGAGGGGACTCAGGGCGGCTCACATAAAATCGGGGAAGGGGAGATACAGACATTAAGATAAGACATATAATAAAATAATAAACAACATACATTCATCATTCGGGAGGGGAACTATCCTTGTCCCCAGGCCTGACGGGCGAGCCAGTTCTTCAAGGCTGTGCGGAAGGCCTGGACGGTGGCGAGGGTGCGAATCTCTACGGGGAGCTCGTTCCAAAGGGTCGGGGCTACTACTGAGAAGGCCCTCCTCCTTGTAGTTGCCAGCCGACACTGGCTGGCCGATGGTATACGGAGGAGGCCTAATCTATGTGATCTTATTGGTCGCAGGGATGTAATTGGCAGAAGGCGGTCTCTCAAGTATCCAGATCCACTGCCATGTAGGGCTTTATGGGTGACTAATAGCACCTTGAAGCGCATCCGGAGATCGACAGGTAGCCAGCGCAGCTCGCGGAGGATAGGTGTTATGCGGGTGAACCGAGGTGCACCCACAATCACTCGCGCGGCCGCATTCTGTACTAGCTGAAGTCGCCGGATGCTCTTCAAGGGCAGCCCCATGTAGAGCACGTTGCAGTATTCCAGCCTAGAGGTCACAAGGGCCCGGGTGACTGTTGTGAGAGCCTCCCGATTCAGGTAGGGTCGCAACTGGCGCACCAGGCGAACCTGGGCGAATGCCCCCCTGGTCACAGCCATTAAATGGTGGTCAAACGATAGCTGTGAGTCCAGGAGGACTCCCAAGTTGCGAACCCTCTCTGAGGGGTGTAGAATTTGACCCCCCAGCCTGAGTGATGGAATATTGGTCAAATCTCTGGGAGGGAAACACAACAGCCACTCGGTCTTTTCTGGGTTGAGCACGAGCTTGTTAACCCTCATCCAGTCCATAACAGCTTCGAGGCCGCGGTTCATCACGTCTGCTGCTTCATTGAGTTGGCACGGGGCGGACAGATACAGTTGAGTATCGTCCGCATATTGATGGTATCTAATCCCGTGCCTGCGAATGATCTCACCCAGCGGTTTCATGTAGATGTTGAATAGTAGGGGGGATAAGACCGAGCCCTGAGGCACCCCATAAGTTAGGGGCCTAGGGGACGATCTCTGCCCCCTCACTAACACCGACTGCGACCTGTCCGAGAGGTAGGAGGAGAACCACCGCAACACGGCGCCTCCCACTCCCACCTCCCGCAGTCGTCGCAGAAGGATACCATGGTCGATGGTATCGAAAGCCGCTGAGAGGTCGAGGAGAACCAGGATGGAGGAATGTCCTCCATCTCTGGCCCTCCAGAGATCATCGGTCAATGCGACCAAAGCGGTTTCTGTGCTGTAACCGGGTCTGAAGCCTGACTGGAAGGGGTCTAGATAGTTTGCTTCCTCCAAGGACCGCTGGAGCTGGAAGGCCACCACCTTCTCAACAACCTTCCCCAGAAAGGGGAGGTTGGAGACTGGACGATAATTATTAAGGATAGCTGGATCCAAAGATGGCTTCTTCAGGAGGGGTCTCACCACCGCCGCTTTCAGTGCGGCGGGGAAGTTCCCCTCCCGAAGTGAGGCGGTGACAACCGCCTGGATCCAGCCTCGTGTCACCTCACTGCAGTTAGTAACTAACCATGAGGGACACGGATCCAGTACACAGGTGGAGGTACTTACAGCCCTCATGCCACTGGTCCACAGAGCCTGAAAGGTTAACTGCTGCTTTACACTATCTTCTCAGGGTGAGATGGGAATTCATAGGTACATGAAGCCCCCCCAAAACCCTAACCCTAACCCTAACCCTATTCTCTGAAGTATATATAGTGGTTTATGGAAAACAATGATTTCTGTCTCTTTTTCCTCTCTCTTTTGGTGTATAAGAAAGTCAAAGAGCCAGGCCAACCTAATATTGTATAAACTAAAAACATACCAGCCAAGTGTCTAAATTAAGATTAACCAAAGCATTTCCAGCAAAAGCACTTCAATTACAACCTGATTTTCAGTTAAAAGATCTTGGGATTCAAGAAATCGGTTCTAGAAATAGTAGAACTCAATAGCTGTTCTTGCAGTGCAGAAAAGGTTTAGTTGCTTTTTTTTTTTTTTACCATTTCTTAATAATAGTTTTAAAAACCATTCTATTGCATTTGGGAACTTATTCAACTCTCTCAGGAGGTAAAGTGATTATTCTTCATTCCATTGTCTCAGACCAATAATAACACCTGTAACTTTGCAGTGCACGAAAATGCAGCTTTTGCTTTATAAGGGTGTTTGTTCTGCATGTACTACAAAGCTTTTAAAGGAGACTTTATGTTTTTAAAGCCATATGGAAGGGTGAACTGTGCTATATAATTCTCTGTATCTTTAGATCCACTTCTAGAATGTTATTAACTTATCCACAGACTCTCAACATAATAGTAGTGCTGCAGCTGGAACAAAGCTTTGCCAAACTGGCAAGATTGACTTCTCAAGAGATGGAAGAATAATTCAGCCTCCAGATTTATAGAAGCCTCTTGGGAGAAAAACCTGCTCACAGTGTTAAAGTGCCAAAAAAAATCATTGTGCATAATAGATGCAGAATGCTAAACTCAATTAACACGAGAAAGTTAACTATATATTTTAGAAGATAATCAAACAGAATAGGCTATGGGGTAGCTAAAACATTTGACTGATTAAGCATTGGCAATTGAATCTATCAAGTTTAGTAGGATCTGTCCCAGATCACCGGGATATACCTTTAGATGTTATTGCCTATACTGTGGGATTCTGCCAGCATGGAAGTGGAATTAAACAGTTGAAGAGTTTGGTCCAAGTCTGTTCTCAGTCATGGGAAGTTCACTGGTGGTTTGGAAAACCAGAGGTCTCTCAGCCAAAGCTATCTCACAGGTTAATATTATAAGGATAAAATAAAGGAGAAATTTCTGTATAAACTACCGTATCTACAGCTGCTGAAAAAAGGTTGGATATAAGCTAAGTAAAACAAATAATGTGTTCGAAAATAGCCAAGAAGGATCTGTGGAAATCCAGCTGTTGTCTCTTGACATTCCAGCTGTGGTACTTCAACTGCAAGTCTCTTGTGCCCTTCTCCAGGAAAACCAGTGTTGAGAGATGTTTGAAACTCCAGTTCATTAACATTTGAACAATACATCTCCTTGTTATATAGATACTATTTATTATCATGAAATGGCTTTGAGATAGTGGCTTATCCCATCTGCCGTCCTCTTAAATGGGGTGTAATTCTTTACTGCACGGAGCATTTCCATTCTATTACTATATATCATAACACCATCCTTCATTAGTTGTAAAATAATGTCACACATGTCTCAGGAATGATTGAAAGCAGTGCACAAAGGCTCCATTGTTGACCTCAGATGCAACCTTCAGTTTGAAAATGCTATTGACATTTCCATTAGACATTAAGAGACTGAACGAAGCCATCAGAGTTCTGTTTCTTCACATTGTAATGAAGAATTAATATAGTGATTATATTAATCCTATTTATCATGACATAGAGTGTGGCTGATATATCACATACTTGATATTCTTGAAGGAAGGGCAGAAATGGATGCAACTAAATGCACATTTTGACACTAGAGTAAGGCACACAAATACATGCTATGGTTAATCAAAATATTTTTTCTACCTTCACATATCATATAAACCCCAAATGTACATTCCCATTTTTAACCCACATAGCCTATTGCAGGATGCAAAGCAACCCATTCAATCTACATGGTTTTTCTGATCCAGGCTTCCTTAAAAAACAAGAAACAGAGTCTTGGTCCCAGCAAATCCCCTTTTATTTATGTGACTGTGAATTCCTTTCATTCACAGTCCGCAAGACTTAGCAAACAGTCTTTCAGAGGAATGTTTATCAACACAAATCTTATCTCGTTTGGAAGGCTGCCAAATAACTAGTTTCCAAATGCAAGGCAAGGCAAAACTTGGCACAGAGTGTCTTATAGTCAGAAACAGAACTTTCCACTCTTGACATGACTGAATGAACTAATTGTTTCCTACAAAAACCCACTCCCCATTCTCTCCTCTTTTGTTTCTTATAGGAGGGGCCAATCACCTTCAAAGTTTGGCTTTATTCCTAAGTTGACCCTGCTTTCTTAGTTGTTCTTGTCTTCTGGCAGCTCTGCGCATGTGCACACTGGGAACAGGTCCAGCTGTTCCTCTGCCTCACTGCCGTCTAGTTCCCTCTCTGCTTCCGATGCAGAGCCCTCGTCTGAGCTTTCCTCAGCCCCCAGCACTGGCCCTCCCCAACCTCCTCACTGTCCAACTCTGCTGCCAGCTCCGCTGGCTGCCAGCAGGCTACAACAATGGTGTTCTCCTAAGGTTGATTATGGCATGTCAGGAATAAAGTCTTATGCAGCATTTCACAATGGTCAGATAAAGTCACACAACCCCTGCAAGGCATCTCCAACAATGCAAAAACATCTGGAAAAGCATAGTTGAATTTAGAATATGGTTGTTCTCATTGGATATCATGTTTATCCCCATCTATGGATCTCTTCTAACTGTGATGAATCTAGATTGCAGAAAATAAAATGATTCATAATTCATTTCAAATGGTATCAAAGCAGGACAGATTATTTATCCCACAGCCATTTTGCAAGCCAGCTTTGATCGACACACCCAGCAATACTTAGATTGCCAAATCTTTTCAAATTATTTGATATCTCTGCTTTTCCAGCCTGTTGAAAATGTTGTGCATTCCAAAATCCCAGCAATGCCACGTGTGTAATCTTGTTTCTTTTGCCCGAGTCTCTCATCAGTATTAGTATTAGTGTGGTGACACTACGCAACAGACATATGGAAGTGTTATTTGTTTCTCATTTAGCAAACATATAAGAATATGGAAATAGTTTCAGTCCATTTGTTTGATGAGCTTCCTAAGCCAGTAATAAACAAATCAATACAATTAGTTTTGGCTCATCATCATTTAGAAACCTTCACTACTGGGACACAACTTAATTATACCTCTTGCACTACAGCAGCAGAAAACTGTTGAAAATGGGCTACTTTGCCATTTATTGTACCAATGAGAAGAAGCCTGGGAAACATCACCGACAGGCATTTGTCTTTTAACTAGGGCAGGCAAGATATAAAGCATATTGTGCAGCACCACGTCCCCGATTGAAATGATAACATATTCCTACCATTAAGGAAAGATCTTGATGGAAACCGAGGCATAAAGAGTGAGAGTCTGTGACATCTGACATGCTTCATGTGAATAGTGCCATTAATAGAGGCTGCATCAATCTCACATGGAATTGATTGCAAAGTATACTAGTTAATGCATTAATTAAGCTTCAGAGAGAAATGGGGGAGGGGGGGAAATGCCACATTCGGATTTCGCTGGCTAGATGAAATCGTTTCCTTCCTGTCTTCCTCAATAAAACATATTTTTGATGTAAAATGGAACAACTCTGATGAACCTCCCGAACTGCAACCTTTTTGTTAGACACAATGATAAGCGATTATGTGCAAATACGCCCCTGAACCAACTGCCTTCTTTCATTTATCTAAGAGAAAGAAGGGGACTGAATATGGCACCTGGATATTTGCTGAATACCGATCTCATCCAAGGAGCTGTATTAGCAAGATGTACACCAGAGAAGTAGAGGCTGGGGATGGCTAGAAAAGAAGCCAGACAGGCATATACAGCTAATAAGTAGATAGTGTTGTCAGTTTATGCAAAATGATACATGTATATCTATTCATCTACCTATGGTCATATCGTGATCTTTAAAGGTTTGTGAACCCCTCTGAATGTTCAGTATTTCTTCTAAATATGATCTAAAACATGATCTGTTCTCCAAGTGCCAAAACTAGATAAAGAGAATCCAATTAAATGAATCAAAAACATTGTTCTTGTTTATTTCTTTGTTGAGGGAAATGATTCAAAACTATATATTATGGCCTAGGACGGTGATGGAGAACCTTTTCGGGCCCCCAGTGCCCAAACCAGAATGCACACATGCACCAGAGCATTGGAAACGGTGCTTATACTGGGTGGTGTGCATGCTGGCTGGTGGCAGCTGGTCTTTGGGTATCCGGCATGTGCATGTGCACTGGCCAGCTGGTCTTCGGGGTTCCGGTGCTTCGGCGTGTGTGAAGACCTTCTGGCCGAGAGCATGCACGCCCTGGAAACCGCAAGAGCAGTTGGTGACGATGTGTGTGCCCACAGAGAGGGCTCTGCATGCCACTTCTGGCACACATGCCATAGGTTCGCCATCACGGGCCTTGGAAAATTATGTATTCTAATACTTTATTACTCTGAATTTAACTAAAACCATTTAATTCTTGAAAACTTTGCTTAGAGTACAACTGTTGTTTCTTCCTCCCATGCTATCTTTTCTACAAGCTTAGGGATGCTATGGTATCTGCTTCTGTCCTTTATATTCTTCTAACCAGCTATCCAATGAGCCGAGATGGCACAGTGGTTAGAGTGCTGTACTGCAGGCTACTTCAGTTGAGTGCTAGCTGCAGTTCCGCAGTTCAAATCTCACCAGCTCAAGGTTGACTCAGTTTTCCATCCTTCGAGATGGGTAAAATGAGAACCCAGATTGTTGGGGGCAACATGCTGACTCTGTCTTAGAGAGGGTTATAAAGCACCGTGAAGTGGTATATAAGTCTAAGTGCTATTGCTATTGCTATCCAGTAGCTGAACCACATAGAGTTTGCTCTACCATCTCCTAGACATCTTTCTGAATCTTTTCCCTGGCCATAGAACCTCTGGCTTCTGGCTCTCCAGCCATTGCCTTCTCTGTTCTGGGTCTTGTCCAGTTGCTTCTCTTTCCAGTAGCATCTCCTGCCAAATGTAGAAGAAATCCTTACTTCTGTCTGCTTCCTCTGGCTTCCTTTATACTTCATTTTTTTTAACTGTTTTAAAGCCAACTAGAAGTGCTTCTAAGAAATTTTAAACTCCTTCTCCTTTCCTTGCAGTTGTTTATGTGCCCAAGCTGGGGAGTTGACAGACCACTTCTGAGAGAAAAAAACCTGATGATCTTGATAGTTTTGGACCACAGGTGTCAAACTCAAGGCTGAGGAGCCGGATCCAGCCTGCAGGGTGCTTAGATCTGGCCTGTGGGGTCACCCTGGAAACAGCGAAGGACCAGCCCGTGGTGCCTCTGCCAGTGAAAATGGAGCTCAGAAGGGTTGCCCCCTCAGGGGCAGGGGGATTTTCACTGGCAGAGAGTTGTGGGAGGCTGCCACAGCTGAAAATGGAGCTGGGGAGCCCATTTTTGCTGGCGACACACTTTGGCCACCCCAACACGAGTGACGTCGAGCTGGCCATGCCCACCCTGGCCATGGTCTCTGGCTCCCCAGAGATCAAATACAACCCTGATGTGGCCCTTAATGAAATCGAGTTTGACACTCCTGTTTTAGACAGTTTCTCTTTCCACAGCAAGGGGTTTTAAAGTTTTTGTTGTTGTTAACATTTTAATAAATTTGGGATTACAGTTTTAATATGATTTTATGTTTCTTTTGGTCTTTGATTGGAGAGTTGCCCAGAACTCGTTAAAAACTAAATTAAAAAATAAATAACATACATTAACTTAAACGTTCCAGTAGAATTACTAGTCACATACAGTAATTCTAGAAATGGTTTAAAAAGAGTAGCAGCCTCTTTGTGAATAGCCCCAAATTACTATACTATAAGCATGCAGGTCATTATTGATATTTGTATTTTTCACATATTAAATTTGTATGCCAGTAAATCTGTTAGGTTCATGGCTTCTTGTAACCACATAAAAATGTAGCTGAAACCCAGAGTAAAAAAATATGAAACAAAGCTTGAAATACATTTACATTAATAAAATTGTATCTGAGACAGCACACAATCATTCCCTAAGAAGTATAATTTTCACTAACTTTGAGAAAATAATCTCAAGAAGGCCAGACTCGCTTCCAGAATAAAGCTGTCAAGATAGAAAAACAGTGCTTGTGATTTCAATCCCTTTTCCGTCATAAAGAAAAGAGTAATATTTGGAAAGAAATGTTTATAAATTATTTCGGAGAAATTAGAAGACATCAACTAATGTATAGGTAAAACAAAGTTAGGATGGATAGTGGGGATAATTAACATCTCTGAGCCTTAGGACAATGTCTTGATTTAGGAGGATTCTGACAACTTGAAAGCACAGGAAGAACCCAGCAAATGTAGGGACAAAACCAAAGTCTTATATTTGGGTAAGAAACATCAAACCCATGGGTATAGGTGAAACTCATCTGGGCTTTGGTATATGAAAAGAAGGACTTGGTTGCCTTAGTAATTCACAGGCGGAACATGAACCACTGATATGATGCAATTAAAAAAAACAAACAAATAGTGTCCTAGGTTGCATCAAGAGAAGGACAGGGTTAGGATATATTTTCAATTTCTTGGCTTTGAGGAATGTTTGATCGTGGGAATAATGAACAAGTCTGAGATCAGTACCATGCTTCAGGAGGATTCTGATAGCTTGAAAGCACAAGAACAAATCAGCAAGATGAATTGAAAAGATTTTAAAAGAAAGAACAGGAGAAAGGTCCATTATTGTTAAACCAGGACTGCCTGTATTTCCCATGCAAATCTCAAAAACCTTCAATAAAAGGACAATGTAGCAAAAACAGATTACTAATTGCTGTTATCATCCATTTAAGCTTGCTGACAGCACAAATCTTTTTATTCGACTGTTCATAATTTTCTCCATCTATAGGCATTATATTTGTTTTCCATGCATAACTACTTCTATATCCTATAGGTGAATAACTTTTATTCATTTGGTAATGTGACCTTTAAGTTCAGAAAGTTGGATGGCATAACCGATTATTTCAAGTGTACACAAACAGAGAGAGATCAGATGTTTCAGAGCACTTATGCCCCAGAAAGTATGGCCAATGGATATTGCTAATTACATTACATATAACGTACCGAATAAAGCCTTAGCTTTATTTATAGCCAGTTAAAAATGTCAGCTAGAATATTGCCTTTACATAGGTTCTTGCATTTAATATTTTTTGCATTATTCAGTTCATTGTTTGAAAAGAATGGAGATAATATAAAATGAGCTATGCATAAGAATGCCACCTAATCAAAATCACCAGTGACTATCGCAGTCTTGCTTTGCACTAAGACTTCCAAATATACCACAAAATTCTGACTTCTCTCTATAAGATAGAATTCCAAATAACTGAAAATAGCAAGCCTTATGCAAATCTATTTTAGTCCACTGCCTGAATGTTAATACTTGCTATAATGAAAAACAAACTGTCCCAATTCTTTCTACCTCCCTTCAGCTTTTAATACAAATGAGTGGCGCAAACACCCATCATACAGCCTTGCTTTAGGGATTATTTCCTTCATTTTAATTTTAAATGTAACATTTTATCAGTGGAAACCTGAGTCTGACAGTAGGTTTAGTCTCTTCATTTTTCAGATGTACAGTTGTAAAATACATGGGGTTTTTTTTGTAAGTCTTTACATATTAATTACCAAGTCTTACAGGGTGGCAGTGGAACAGCTACCATAAATACCAGTTGCTTGTATTGCATTGTGGCACAATAGAAAAGTTGACAGCACTATGTGACAGGTCATGAATAATCTCATATCAATGATGCTGTGATTAGTGATACAACCTGAAGGTACCCATATATCCATTCCATTGCCATGCTGGTATACCAAATAATTTATCTCAGTTGCATTATAAGAAAAAGATTTTGGGGACAGAACAACTTTTGATTTAAGCTAGAGTTATCATATGACAGACAAATAGTTAAGCTTAAATTATTCTACTTGACTTACATTGTGAAAAGATAATAAACTATTCAATTTAAGATCCTTTCAATAATATTCGGGATAAAATGTACCACAAGTTTCCTATATATAATTGGTTCAATTATGAAGAACAGGAAATGACTAAAGCTATTGTGAGTGAGAATAGACATACACTGATCTGGAGAATTGGCATCGATTTCATAAGAATTTCTGCATTTAAATGCAGAGGCCATCAGCTATGATATTGTGTCCTTAACATAACATAAACATAAAAATGAAAACAACATAAAATATTTAATGTACTTAAAACTTAGTCACAACCAGAACTTCTTTTTCTAAGTGCAGTTAATTTTGAATATATTTAGAACACAACAGAAGCAAACTCAGTACTCAAACATATAATCCACTAAAACATTAAGTGTTCCCAAATCACAGTACTTGAATAAATCAATTCATTTTCTTCTCTTCCAAAACTCAGATAGTGCTCTGGGAAGAGACGATTACACAATATTATTCAAATAAAGTTATATAAAAAGTCTAGAGTCTAGAAACATTAATTGCTTAAAATAAATGCAGACATTAAATGACTTTGAAATGCCACTTTTTGGAGTAGAATTGCTGGAAAGCCAGGTGGCCTCCAGAACAATAAAAGCAATGCGTAATTGTATTCTTTCTTTTTCTGTTGCTACATAAAAATCAAATCTATATGGGAACCAGAAACATCTCATTCATATTGGTAAAAGATAAAAGTGAAGATATAACAATCCCAGTACTTGGCCACAGCATGTAGATGCTAAAATTAACTTAACTTAAATTAAAAAACAATTACATTTAATTTCTTTAAATGAAAAACAATTTAATTTTTAATTTAAATTAAAAACAATTTAATTTAATTTCTTTGGACTATAGCCAAAGGCTAAAATAATATCTGGTGCAAAAACAGAACACAAAGAAAAACAATACTTTTCCATTTCTCTATTAGAACGTGGCTGTTAATTAGTTATGCAACTGAAATTTAGCAATGCTTGAAATGAATTTGGTTAACTTACAACCAAACTATCCTCTGTCACTTGGACTTGAGGGAAAGAGACTGAAACATCTCAGAAAGGAGATATTTCAATAAAGGACTCCTTTTTCTCAGTGAAGATCAATAGAGGGTGGTGTAAGTTTAATAACTTATTACGTTTCTAGTTAGCAAAATATGTGCTACTTCCACCAATAAAACTTATATAATGTGACAATGTTATAGATAGTCGTATTACAACAGTTTGTTTAGTGATAATTCAATGTTACAATGGCACTGAAAAAAGTGACTCATAACTGTTGTTCAACCATTGCAGTATCTTCATGGTCATGTGATCAAAATTCAGAACGCTTGGCAATTCACTCGTATTTATGATGGTCCTGGAGTCATGCGATCACATTTTGTGACTTTTTGACAAGCAAATTCAATGGGGAAGTCAGATTCACTTAAAACCATGTTACTACCTTAACAACTGCAGAGATTCACTTAACAAAATAACAATTTTGTTAACAAATAACTCTCTGGTTTGGTTCTGCAACCCAACAAGACAAACACAGACTTCAGAGTATAATTAGAACTGCAGAAAAAAACATTACTACCAATCTGCCTTCCAGTGGTGGGTTCCCACCAGTTCGACTAAACCGGTAGTGGTTTGGTGGCTTGGGTCGCTGGAACTCAGGTCTGCCACATGTCTGAACTGGTTTTCCTGGAGGCACCATCTTGTTTTTTGCTTCTGTGCATGTGTGCATCAAGCACACACATCAAGCACATGCATCAAGTGCATGCGCGGGGCCATGAGTCCACCGGGGGTAGCGACTGCTGGAACCCACCCCTGCTGCCTTCCTTTTGAGGACCTGTATACTGCACAAGTCAAAAAGAGGGCTGTGAAAATATCTGCAGACCCCTCACATCCGGGACATAAATTGTTTCAACTCCTATCCTCAAAATGACACTATAGAACACTGCACACCAGAACAACTAGACACAAGAACAAATTTTTCCCGAACTCTATCACGCTGCTAAACAAATAATTCCCTCAACATTGTCAAATTATTTACTAAGTCTGCATTACTATTACTATTAATCTTCTCATCATTCTTATCACCCATCTCCTCCCACTTATGACTGTATGACTCCCACTTATGACTGTATGACTGTAACTTTGTAACAATGTGTTTGATTGTTTCCTAGCATGATTCAATTGTTTATTTGTACCCTATGACTATCATTAAGTGTTGTACCTTATGATTCATGACAAATGTATATTTTCTTTTATGTACACTGAGAGCTTATGCACCAAAGACAAATTACTTGTGCATCCAATCACACTTTGCCAATAAAGAATTCTATTCTATTCTATTCAAAAGTGGCAAGAAAGGTCGTAAAATGGGGCAAAACTCACTTAACAAATATTTCACTTAGCGACAGAAGTTTTGGGCTCAATTGTAAGTCAATTGGATAGGATAGTTTCTCCACAAGAAGAGTTAGTACTCTGACCTAGATGCATAAGAATATGGTTACGCAGATGGAAAAAGTAACATTAAATTTACTTTAAAATTAGTAAAGAGAGTCATTTCTGACAGCCAATAGATCCTGTCTACTTATCTATAGGTGCAGAAGGTTCCTCAGAGTGCGAATCAACTAGCACACTAAATTGAAATAGAAACAGGCAGCCTTTCTTTACGCTGTAGACACAAAATGAGAGGTTGACAACATAATAAACAACTTAGCCCTGGAATCTCTTAGTTCTCAGCAAGACTGGAAATACCATGTCTCCTGAGATCTGCCACTGTTGCATAATGTTCAATTTCCACTTATGAATTTCCCCAAAGGCAAATGGTTGAGAAACAGGTTGGTGACAAGGTAGAAGCCTTTTTAGATATTCATGTTGAGTTAACATTGTCTCGAGGTGTTAGTTTTGCAAGCTTTGCTATAACCATCGCTATGTATTCACTTTAAACAGTAATATATAAAATTAGGGGTTATAATTGTCTGATGATCTGCACAGTGAAACTGGATTCACTTTATTGGCACGAAGGGTTTTTTTGGTTGAGTTTTTCTCCTTCATGTGCAGTACTTCACATAGGCATATATACTTTATATTTGGAATGATAAACATATTGCCTAAGTTACTAACGTACCAAAGAAAGAGGTCTAGGTCAGGGATTCCCTAATCCATGGGCCATGGCCCAATACTAGGCCACAGCTTGATTAAAACCAGGCCGTGGGAAAAATGAGCAAGTGAGGCACAAGCAGAGGTACTTACATTCGCACAAGTTGAGGTTCACACACGAGTGCAAGGTCTACCACTCATACAAGTAGAGCTTCGTGTGTGAGCTCAAGGACCCTCTGCACATGCACGAAGCTCCATTTGTGTGAGTGTCAGGTGTGCACATGTCACTCCCACAACTGAGGTTATGTGCATGTGCCTGCCATTCCCCCTCCCCCGTACTGTGTTGCCAATCTGTAAAGGTTGGGGAATGTTCATTTAGGTCCCTTAGCATTGTATGTTAATACTCCCTGTCAAAGATGCCCAACCTATGACAATAATATGGGCTTTGGATATTGTGCTAATTTTCACTTCTAAATGAAGTGATTTTCAGAATACACTGCACCAGCATTTACCATAACATTGATATAAGGATCTTATATATCGTCTTTGGATTTTAAATATTTGTCAATATAGGTAGTCCTCAAGGATGGTTCATTTAATGTAGATTCAAAGTTACAGTGGCCTTTAAAAAAATAACTTATGACCTATTTTCAAAGTTACAATAGTCACCCCATCCCAACAATCACATGACCGCAATTTGGGCGCTTGGCAACTGACTTTCATTTACATCAATTATAGCACCATGTGATTATGTGATCACAATGCCAACTTTTGAAACAAATTGGGGAAGCAGGATTCATTTAATTACATAATTAGTAAAAAATGGTCATAAAATTGTTCCAGTCACCAGATGACTCATTTAACAACCACATAGCTTAGCAATTGAAATTCTGGTCCCAATTGTGGTTGTAAGTCAAAGACTATCTGTATACAATTTTAAATTGTATGGGGAGTGCTTGGTATGACTGTGGTTGATTGAATGTACCCACTTTTATTGATGATATTGCTTTTCCCTTGTTTTTAACTTGTCTGTGGGGATTGACTGATTGTATGTGTGTGTATGTGTGTGTAGGCCGGGACCACAGCCGGGTACCTCCTGCACTGAGTGCTTTGCAGAAGTGCCAGGGGGGCCTAGGCCTAATCCCGTCCTCAGGATGTTTGTGTCGAAGGGCCTGCCGGTGAACCCGGTGGCCAGAGGGGAGGGTGGAGGGACCACAGATGCGGGAGTGGGCCGGAACATTAGGGTCATAACGGGAGGAGCAGATATGGCGGGAACTTTAGGGCGAGCCATTACCGGGGAAGGAGGGTTCCCTACGTCACAGAGATCCCTCCTTCTGGCCCCATTAGTTCCACTCCAAGGCCAGATGGCATGAGTAGCCAGGACCCTGGTCTCAGGCTGTTGTTGCTAAATGCCAGGTCTGTGGTTCACAAGGCTCCCCTCGTCCAGGACCTAATTTAAGACGTGAGGGCAGACCTGGCATGTATTACTGAAACCTGGCTGGGCCCGGAGGGAGGAGTCCCCCTCACTGAAATGTGCCCAGAGGGTTTTCAGGTGCTTCATCAACCGCGACCCCAGGGAAGGGATGGAGGAGTGGCCATTGTTATCCAGAAGTCCTTAGTTCCTCGTAGGATCCCTGCTCCGGAGCTTATCGGGTGTGAGTCCTTGCTGGTGAAGTTGGACCTTGCGGGTCAAGTGGGTTTGTTATTAACGTACCTGCCTCCCAACAGCGTGACAACAGCTCTCCCCTCGCTTCTCGAGTCAGTAGCCGAGCTGGCAGTTGAATTCCCCAGGCTTATGGTGCTGGTGGACTTCAATCTGCCTTCGCTTGGCGAGCACTCTGATGGAGCGCAGGAGTTCATGGCTTCCATGACAGCCATGGGCTTGACTCAAGTAATTTGGGGCCTGACTCACTTAGCGGGACACAAGCTCGACCTCGTATTTCTCTCGGAGCAGTGGAGTTGTGATCTTGATTTGAGGGGTAGTGAGATCTTGCCCCTGTCATGGTCGGACCACTTCCTACTGAGACTTGACTTTCGGAGACCAATCCCCCGTTGTAGGGAGGAGGAACAGATTAGGTGGTTCCACCCCAGGTGCCTTATGGATCCTCAGGGTTTTCAGACGGCGCTTGGTGTTGTGCCTGATACTCTCACCCACAGTCCAGCGGAGACCTTAGTTGCTGCTTGGAACTCAGCAGCGCCGGAGGCTCTCCACCGGATTGCGCCTTTACGGCCGATCCGAGGCAGTGGATCCAGGAGGGCCCCTTGGTTTACTGAGGACCTCCGGGAGATGAAACGCCAAAAGAGATGCTTAGAGCACCACTGGAGGTCCAGTAAATCCGAGTCAGACTGAGCACTGTTAAGAGCCTGCATCAGAGTTTACCTTCTGGCAATTCGGACTGCTAAGAACACATATATTGCCACTCTGATTGCATCCGCTGAGTCGCGCCCAGCCGCCTTGTTTAGGATAACCCGCTCCCTCCTGAATGGGAGGGATATGGGCAATCCTTTATGAGGTAGAGCTGAGGAATTCGTCCAATTTCTCATGGATAAAGTTGCTCGGCTTCGGACAGACCTGGACTCCAATTGCGCAGAGCCAGCCGAGGTACTGGGGGTGGGTCTTGAGCAACACCTTTGGATTGATTTTCAACTTGCTACTCCTGAGGAAGTGGACAAGGCCATGGGAGCGGTGAGTGCCTCCACGTGTGCACTGGACCCATGCCCCTCCTGGCTGGCCGCGAACAGCAGGGAGGTGACACGGAGCTGGATCCAGGCGATAGTTAATGCCTCCCTTCAGGAGGGCTTCTTTCCCCCTCTATTAAAGACAGCGGTGGTGAGACCCCTCCTGAAGAAGCCATCTCTAGATCCAACCATTTTAAATAACTATCGTCCAGTCTCCAACCTCCCCTTTGTTGGGAAGGTTGTTGAGAAAGTGGTGGCCTCTCAGCTCCGGCGGTCCTTGGATGAAACCGATTATCTAGATCCCTTACAGTCTGGATTCAGGCCTGGCTACAGCACGGAAACTGCTTTGGTCGCACTGACCGATGATCTCTGAAGAGCCAGGGATGGGGGTCATGCCTCCATCCTAGTGCTTCTTGACCTCTCAGCGGCCTTCGATACCATCGACCATGGTATCCTTCTGCGGCGGTTACGAGAGGTGGGGGTGGGAGGCACCGTTCTTCGGTGGTTCTCCCCCTACCTCTCGGACAGGTCACAGTCGGTGTTGGTTGGAGGGCAGAGGTCTACCCCTAGGCCCCTGAAATACGGGGTGCCGCAGGGTTCGGTCCTGTCCCCCCTCCTGTTTAACATCTACATGAAGCCGTTGGGTGAGATCATTTGGCGGCACGGGACAAAATATCATCAGTATGCGGACGATACACAGTTGTATCTGTCCGCCCCGTGCCAACTCAGTGAAGCGGTTGACGTGATGTGTCAGTGCCTGGAGGCTGTTAGGGTCTGCATGGGGGTAAACAAGCTTGCACTCAATCCTGACAAGACCGAGTGGCTTGTGTGTTTCCCTCCCAATAATTGGCTAGGTATTCCATCTCTCAGGCTGGGGGGGTGAAATTCTATGCCCCTCAGACAGGGTTCGCAATTTGGGAGTCCTCCTGGATCCACAGCTGACTTTAGAACATCATCTGTCAGCTGTGACCAGGGGGGGCATTTGCCCAGGTTCGCCTGGTGCACCAATTGCGTCCCTACCTGAACCGGGAGGCTCTCGCAACAGTCACTCATGCCCTTGTGACCTCAAGACTGGACTACTGCAATTCGCTCTACATGGGGCAGCCCTTGAAGAGCATTCAGAGACTTCAGCTTGTCCAGAATGCAGCCGTGCGAGCGATTGTGGGTGCACATGGGTACACCGTTACACCTATCCTCCGCGAGCTGCACTGGCTGCCTATTGGTCTCCGGATACGCTTCAAGGTGCTAGTCGTCACTTATAAAGCCATCTTGGTATTGGACCTGGGTACTTGAGACCGCCTGCTGCCAATTACCTCCCAAAGACCCATCAGATCCCACAGATTAGGCCTCCTCCGGATTCCATCTACCGGCCAATGTCGATTGGCGACCACCCGGAGGAGGGCCTTCTCTGTGGCTGCTCCAGCCCTTTGGAACGATCTCCCTGCGGAGATCCGGACCCTCACCTCCCTTCAGGCTTTCCGTAAAGCCGTTAAAACCTGGCTGTTCCAGCAGGCTTGGGGTTGATGAGTTTCCTTCCCCGCTCGAATTGTGTGACTGTTGATTGTTTTTTAATTTTCTTTGTATCCTGTTTTTCCCTTGCCTGTATTACCCCCCCTCCCCTGGGTTTGTTAGCCGCCCTGAGTCCCTCCAGGAATAGGGCGGCATATAAATGAAATAAACCTATGAACCTATTTTCTGAATGTTGTCATGAATCACAAAAATGGTTTTTCATCTGCATCTGTATGTATATACACATACACACACAAATACATGCACATATTCAAATACACACAGATATAATCTACATTTTTAGAATGCAAAACAAATTGTTTATACCAGTGGTTGGGTAATACGTGCCCACACTTGTGAACTTTATTTATTAATAAATGGAACATTCAGGTTTAATTTCTGTTGCCTATATTTCCTTTTATACTTCTCCCTTAACCAATCAAGTACATTTAAAATGTGAAATTAGGATTGTGTAACCTAGGATTGTGTAAAAATGTATATTCCTAATATGCTTATTCTTTATGTTCTGCAATACTCACTACTTACTCTTTAGATATTTGGACTGTGTATTTGGAAAATACACTTGAGAGACCGCCTACTGCCAATTACCTCCACTAGACCAATAAGATCCCATAGACTAGGCCTCCTCCGAATTCCATCAGCCGGCCAATGTCGACTGGCAACTACCCGGAGGAGGGCCTTCTCGGTGGCTGCTCCGACCCTCTGGAACGAACTCCCCGTGGAGATTCGTACCCTCACCACCCTCCAGGCCTTCCGCATAGCCCTCAAAAACTGGCTGTTCCGACAGGCCTGGGGCTAAAGACCTGCAACCCCACTCGAATGGTATGACTGTTGTGTTTTTTTAACGGTGTATGGTTTTCATGTTTGTAACTTGTCTGTTTTTCCCCTCCCTTGAATTGTGAGCCGCCCTGAGTCCCCTCAGGGAAAAGGGCGGCATACAAATAAAGTAAAATCAAATAAAAAAATCAAAAAAATCAAAATTGCAGTCTAGACTGTTTCAATAGAGATATATAAAGCATGATATTTGAAAGAGTAATTACATTTGATGGTTTGCTAGATTATTTCAAATTTATTATTTTCTATAGTATTGTATATTACAGAAATGTAGATCAAAATTAAGTAAATTGTGTAAAGAACTGCATCTGAATTAACCTATACTTATAGGTTAATTCAGTTGCTATTCTTATATACTATATGGGTAATTATCTGGATTGGAATATGTATGGAATGCATTTTTTTACTATGAATCTTCTCCAATATCAATATAATTTCATACTGGAGAAAGGCCAAACATGGAGTCTATATTAATCAAAACTTAGGAAGCTGATTCAAACTTATCTTTTGGCTTGGTTTTTTAGTTAAAATGATTATCTTTGACCTAGTGATATTTGATATGCTTTGTAATTATTTTAATAACTATTTAGAGAAATTCATTCCTATTATTTTTGTGTCCCATTTTATTGAAAATTTGCATGAGTTTACTCTGGCCACGTCTATCCCTGACTTATATGCATTTTGGAAAACATCTTAAAGTTATTTAAATAAGTTGTTCTAAATTAAAGTTTCAAATCATATGGAAGACTTGAATATTTATGGCTAGAAATATGCAGACTTCTTGTGTAAACTTTTTCAGAATGTTGACAGCAGAATTGGCAGTGGCACCATAACCATAGTTGAAATGAGAAAGAATATAAATATGTTTGGCAATAAAAAGGAGAAAAAAAATCACAAGTTTAGTTTGCTAGATATTAAGTCTAGGCAAGTGTGATGATAATATACAAAGCGAAGAAGAAATGAGTGTAAGAATACTGGTGTGCGGTGATATAAAAGAATATCCCTGTAGATATTCTATTTTGTTTTTCCACTATGTTCCACTACTGAGTTGTGGCAAAAATAGGTTGTTTTATTTCTCATAAGATAGGTACATCAAAGAACCTACTGCTAGAACACCAGAGAATACCAAAAAATTCATGTCACGATTTATCATTGTCTTTGGCATGGTTTTCAAAATGGAATCAGAGAGACATGGATGAATACAGGGGAGAAATGTCTATTTAAGAGAAGTGAAAGTGAAGCCTGGCAATTTTGTATTTGATCTATCTTGAAGGAAAAAAATAAATAAATAAAGCTCTACTATTTTTCTCAGTATGTAGCACAGTATACTCTTTCCGTAATAGACAGTATGACTTTCTGAAATGTAAACTTTTACAATAAGTTTGAGTTTATTTGAACTGGAAAAAGCAACATTTCTTAGGTTCAATGAAAATCAGTGACTGGATATTTCAGATATTGCTTTTTTCTGATCCCTTAAAACCTGACACTATAATGACAGCTCTTTCCCATGAAATTTACGTAACTATTATAATCCGAAATATAATTTCAGATTCTAAAATGGGTGTTCAATTACAGATGGTCAAACAATTTGTTAGAATTGTTTAAGACATTAGAAGCTACAACGATGCTGAAGGAAAGTGACTTATGACCATTTTTCACACATATGACTGTTGCAGCCTCCACATGGCTATGTGATCAACATTTGGGACCTTGGCAACTGGCATGTGTTTCTAATAGTTGCACTGTCCTGGGGTCACCTGTTCACCATTTGAAACCTTCTCAGCCAGCTTCCAACAAGCAAAGCTAATGGGGGAATTCAGATTCGCTTAGCAACTATGGCAAAAGGTTGTAAAATGGGGCAAAGCTCACTTAACAACTGGCTTGCTTAACAATCAAAATTTTGGGCTCAACTGGTTGAATAGTTCTAACTCAAAGACTACCTTGAGTTTGGTTTATAAATTGATGCAATACCTGCATATTAATGGATTTAGCAATCATCCATGTATAGGATTGGGAAGCTTTTTCAGATCGCATATTGAGGATATATTGTAATTGTAAATATTGTAATGGGAAATGATCTATAACAGTGTTTTTCAACCTTTTTTGTGCAAAGGCACACTTTTTTCATGAAAAAAATCACAAGACACACCACCATTAGAAAATGTTAAAAAAAATTAACTCTGTGCCTATATTGACTATATATAAAGTAATTCTCCCACGGCACACCTTACACCAGTATGTCACGGCACACTAGTGTGCCACGGCACAGTGGTTGAAAAACACTGCTTTAGATAATGTAACAGCTGAGTTATGGATTAGTAAAGTCTCCCAAATTGCAGCGTTAAAAAAAAACAAACAGCAGAGATAAAGAGTCATGGGACCCTGCAGACTTCTGTGCTGCACCTCACATTCCCTGGCTGAACATTTTCTTCAAATTGCAACATTATCTTCGCCCCTCCCTGGATGTGATTCAGTCTATCAATATGCTTTGAGTCAGCTCCATGGCAATCCATCTGCCCTCAGAGGCTGCCCGTGCAGGAACTCGTGCAGGAACACAGTAGCATCTCTCCATCACCAACTTTACAAAATTGTAAAGGTGGAGGCAGAGGGTGTGTGTGTCAGGTTTTCCTTCCTTCCTTCTCTCCCTTTATCACTCCTTCCTTTCCACCCCCTTCCTCTTCTCTCACCTTCCTTCCCTCACTGTCCTTCCCCTTTCCTATTTTATTTTCCCTTCCCTCTCTGTCCCCCTTTCCTTCTTTCCCTTCCTTCTCTCCCTCTTCTTCCTTCCCTGTCCCTTCCCTCCTCCTTCCTTCCTCCTCTCTCCTTCCTTCCTCCCCGTCCCCCCACTTTCCTTCTCTCCCTCCTTCCCTTTCTTCCTCCCCTCCTTCCTTCTTTCCCTTCCTCATCCCTTCCTTCTCTCCTTCCCCTTTCTTTATTTCCATTCCTCATCCCTTCCTTCTCTCCCTCTTCTTCCTTCCTGCCTCCTTCCTTCCTTCTTCCCTGTCCCTCCACTTTTCTTCTCTCCCTCCCTCCTTTTCTTCCTCCCCTCCTTCCTTCTCTCCTTCCCTTTCCTTCTTTCCCTTCCTCATCCCTTCCTTCTCTCCCTCTTCTTTCTTCCTTCCCTGTCCCGTCCCTCCTCCTTCCTTCCTCCTCTCTCCTTCCGTCTTTTCTCCCTGTCCCTCCACTTTCCTTCTCTCCCTCCCTCCCTTTCTTCCTTCCCCCTCCTTCCTTCCTTCCCTCCCTTCCTCATCCCACATTCCTAACTTCACTCCCTTCCTTCCTTTTGTCTCTCCTTCCAAGCTCCGTTTCCCTGCCCCAAGTCCCGGAAAAGAGATTTCAGAAGCTTGAAGTGTGACGGGGAAGGAGGAAGGAAGGAGCGGGGGCCCCTCTCAACCCCCTCAGCCTCGGCTGTCCCTCCGGGCCAAAGAGATGGATGGAGCTCCAGTTGCAGAGCTGCCTACTCCACCGCCCGTCGTTCCCTGCCTCCGGCCGCTGTCTTGCCCCAACAACCCCTTTCACCACGCCGGCTTAGCCCCCGCGCCGCCTCCCCCGAAATGACCCGGAGGAACCTCCACCTCCTTCCTCCCCCGTGCCAGGCCTGGGGCACCGGAGCCTCTGCCGCCGCCCGCACGGAAGCTCCGAGTGAACCAGGCCACGATTTTTTGGGGGGGGGGCGAAATCGTACCGCGCACCTCTCATTTGACTTTAGTGTATCGGTTCTCTGCTATCGCGGTTCGGGTGCTGTCCTCCCCCTCCCTTCGCCTTTCATTGTCGCCCTTCCTCCCTTAACGGTTAGAGATGTTAGAGATATCAGAGATGTCCCGAGGCAAAAACACCCGGCGGGTGTTTTTCCCACGGCACACCTTACTCTATGTCACGGCACACTAGTGTGCCGCGGCACAGTGGTTGAAAAACACTGATCTATAACAGTGGTGGTGAATCTTTTTGGCACCAAAGGAGCATGCATGCACACGTGCAGCACCAAGTGACAAAAGGGGAGCACTTCGCTTTGCATGTGCTCGACTGGGCCGCGATCAGGAAGAGGAGCTGCCCAGGGGCCACGTGCATGCCAGAAAAAGAACTTCCGGTTTTTGGTGTGCACATGCATGCTGGCCAGCAAGTGTTCCAGTTACTGCCACGCAAGCTGATCAGCTCTGCAGCTCACATGCTCATGCTGGAAAATGGGAGACTAACTCTTCTGGTTTCCAGCACTGCCGCAGACACAAAGGCCAGCTGATTGTCACATGCACATGCGTGCCAAAAACCCCAAAGAGGAACGGGCGATGTCGCATGTGCCAGGCGACATGGCTCCATGTGCCACTTCGGGCATGCATGCCATAAGTTTGCCATCATGGATCTATAAAATACATACATCCATAAAAATTATCCTGAAAAATAGCTTCACTTTGGAACATTTTTTTCATAAAAGAATTAAACTCAAATTTGTATTGAGTTTCTGATGGATCTAATCCATCACTACTGAAGATTTACCCATCCTATAAAGGGATATTATAATTTAATCTATATGAATTCCTTACGTAGGGAAAAATGGATGATAGTTTTCCATTGAAAAATGTCTTATAATGCCATACCAGTAAGAGTTACATTACAGTACTGTCACGGGATTTAACTTCTCATTGCGGTTAGTTATTATGTTATTGTTTCTGCATAAGCCATAAATTATTATTTATTTCTGAGAACTTGAAAGATGAAAGCACTGAAGCTCCAAACCAATAACAGTGTTTTAATCTTTGGATAATTTTGATGTCCCTGTGAGATAGTCTTGCTGCAGATACGGCAACTACTTTGATATAACAAAGCTTCGGTCCTATAGCTAATAGCTTTTTAGAAAATCTTTGCAGAGGGCAAGGCATACAAATCTTTGGGTCCTTGAATCAATCCTTAGATCTAACACTCCTACATTCTAGATATTAATGCAGCTTTCTCAGTGGTATGGCAATCTAAAGTTTGTCAAGCTAGCTAAGTAGTAGAGCTTCCCTTCTCCGTTAGAAGCAGATGAGCTGTCCCATTCATCTTCCTGATATGGCTTGCATCTGGAAGTGTGGGATGTCAATATTAATAACAAAACTGTCCTCACATCCCTCCCGCATCACTCTGAATTGAAAATTACTTTTGAATATATGACACCGAAAATCATGATTAAAACATTCAAACGAGGCAGGCCTTGAGCTTTGTAGGCTCCTCCAGAGACAAAGCCCAACTATTTTTTTATACCTCTCCTTGGCAGAATCTGGACTAGAAAACATACATGCAGCATGTTCCATATTCTCAATTCAGTACGTTAAACATAGGCTGGAAGTGTAAATAGTTGCCTTGGAAACACTCTATTTTCACAGAGACCTTGTAACGTCTGGACCAGTGTTATGGCATGGTGCTCTACTGATAATCAAGAGAAAAGGAGTCCTGAATCCTCTGAGATGAAAACCTGAGGAGAGACACATTTAGGGTGAGAGCCTGGGACTCTCTTATTAGTGGTCAGAACATGCTACTCTGAGAACATCTTTTGGGTCTCAACATAGAAATGAAATGTCAGTAAGTACATTAATAACAGTGGTGGGTTCCGGATCCTGTTCCAATTGGTACAGTTGGAACGGGCCCGGTGTTGCCCACATGGACGCACACAGTGCACGCACACACATACACGGTGCACGCATGCGTCGTACCTGCCAGCGACACTTCTGCAAGCCTCCACAACGCTCCAGCTGCTCAGCGGAGTATTGCGCAGACACTGCATGTGCGCAGAAGCACCAAAAGATTTAAAGGATAGGTAAGGAGCTCGGGCGGGCGGGTGGTCCTTCCAGAGCACTGTACCGGAACGGTACCTGGTTCTCTGGGCAGGCTCCGGTACGCCCGTACCGGGGCATACCGCCTGCAACCCACCACTGATTGATAATGTGATATCAATTGACCTTCCTTTACACAAAACGTAGATGGCCTAGATATCAGCTTTGAAGCCCCACTTAGAGGTTTACAGCACATGAAGAAACTGTTTTTACAACCACATTGTAAAAACCTGAAAATTCCAGAGCTGAGGACTAAACTGCAAAGAAAAAAAACCTTGATAAGTCATTGGTTAAACATTTCCATATTGCTGCCAAGAATACTCACCAGGAATCAAGTTTAATGAAATGAAATTTTAATACAATGAACTATGTGGTAGGCAGTGGTGGGTTTCAATTTTTTTTACTACTGGTTCTGTGGACGTGGCTTGGTGGCTGTGGCATGGTTTGGTGAACATGGCAGGAGAAAGATACTGTCAGCCTCTGTAAAATCTCCATTCCCATCACACTCCTGGGGAAGGTTACTGCAAAATCCCCATTTCCTTCTGATCAGCTGGGACTCGGGAGGCAGAGAATAGATGGGGGTGGGACCAGTCAGAGGTGGTATTTACCGGTTCTCCAAACTACTCAAAATTTCTATTACTGGTTCTGCAGAACTGGTCAGAACCTGCTGAATACCACCTCTGGTGCTATGTGTAGACTTGCCAGAGGCATCTGGTTGAAAGCAGTGAGAACAGAACTTTGGTGTTCAACAGGAAAGACTCTATATTAAGATATTTATCTTGCACGAATCTATAATCTATCACAATCAGTATATCCCAGTCTATAAAGTAATACAAGCACTATCCTATATGTTAATTATTATTGTATTCAGACCAGAGTGAAATGACAGCTATCATTTTTAGGTTGGTGTTGGCCTTCATTATATATCTAGTTCTTCCAAAGAACCTAGGATGTTGTAATATATCAGCATAGTATATGTGCAGATTCAAGATGTGCTGCCTTTTGTAACTGACAAATGGAAATGTTGTCAATGCACCTATTTCCTAAGTACCATCCAAGGTCTTTCTTGGTATGGTATTTCTGATAACCACTGAGATCACTACAACCGACTTATGCTATAACCTTTCAATTTATTGTCTTCAACTATTCTCCAATTATTCAGCCATAGGTTCAGTCTGGATTTGGTATTTTTATCCACCTAGCAAATTCTTCACAAGGACCTGGGGTAGGCAAACGTGGATGCTTGATAGTGTTAAAGATATCATCATGGAATGTTAAGCTGTTCCAAGTAAAGCTGTCTTTTGCAATTGACTGAAGATAATAGTGTCAATGCCGATAGTGTTCAAGTGGTGCTCCACGTGTTTTGGGGTACCACCCGAGGCACCTATTACTATTGGTACTATCTTTACTTTAGCTTCTTCATTTTCTATTACTTTGGATATTTTATAATACACAAGTTCTTTATTGTTATGATTATTACATTAAACAAAATGAATTATTTTATACTAGTTTAGTGCTCTTCACTTTCTTTTAGATTTACAGAGGCATTACATAGTAAATACAATCTCATGGCTGCAGCTAAACATCTTTTTTTTAAAGGTTTGTAGTTACAAGAATGCATTTAGATGAGCCTGTCTTAATCACATGGTGAGAAAATTGAGATGATGATTCAAACCCCAAATATTATTTTCTAATTATGAAAATGTTCACCAAATGTGTTTCAAACTTTCTATTATCTATTCTAGCAGCTATGAAATTCATAATATTTATTGTCTGGTTGGGTGTTTTTGCAGATTATGTATATTTAGAGTTACGTCTTTAAGATATTTTTGTCTTCTGAAAATTAAAAACTTGCACTTCATTGCATATGTACATCTTACACATATATTTTAATGTATATTAATAGTTATATATTGCCAATTGGCTTCTCACTGACATGTTCTAATAAGCTAACCAAGAGATTGTTAAACTATGACCCACAACAATTAGGCAGTATTTCTTCTGTTATTGTACCATTATAGTTGGTATATTACAACAAACATTACTTTTTCTATTTCTTTTTCTCTCCAAATATAAACTCTTTTTTCACTTCTCTTTATTTTTTCTGCTCCTTAGTGTGCTTGTACATGTACTATAAAATGAAAGGATATTTTAAATAGTTAAATTATAGATTTTAAAAGTTTATTTTTCCTATGAGAAAGACGGGTGGAAATAATTTAAAATAAATCAAGGCATGTATATTGGAAACTAGGCAAACAGACTACAAAAGCAATTAAAATTTTTATGCTAAATGCTTTCCTTAAAAAAATATCCTGGGTATTCAATATGGCAGTCAGAATTATGTAGCTGGAAGGAAAATGAAAATGAAAGTGTCTCAAAATGTTTAACTGTAGTTCCTAAGACAATGAACTTGTTGATCAGAAAGGTTGGCAGTTCAGCGGTTCAAATCTCTAGTGCCGCGTAACGGAGTGAGCTCCCGTTACTTCTCCTAGCTTCTGCCAACCTAGCAGTTCAAAAGCATGTAAGAATGCAAGTAGAAAAATTGGAACCACCTTTGGTGGGAAGGTAACAGTGTTCCATGCACCTTCAATGTTTTGTCATACCGGCCACATGACCACAGACAGTATCTGTGCACATGCCTGGACATCCAAACATCAGATATATGTATTCATAATTCTTCTGCAGATCATAAGCAAGACAGAGAACTGATAGGGGCAGAGAATGGATAGTTTACTTTATCTTTGTGATTATCTCAAAATGCATCTTTTTTTTAAATTGTTCTTTCTTAAAATCGAGGGATCTTGTTTAAAAGGAAACTGATTTAAGATCTAACCATTTTAGAGATAATTTGCTCATATAAAACAGTGGTATGAGAAATGTGTTCCTTTGCAGAGCTTGTCCTTCCAAATATGTCATTCAGTTTTCATTAATGTAGCTATTCCCAACCTGATGCCCTCCAAACAAAGATTAAAACTTCCACAATCACCATGCTGGCTGGGACTTCTAAGAGTTGCGTTCGAGACATCTGGACAGAGCCATGTTGGAGAAAAATCCAACAGAGATTAAAGTCCTTGTAACAATCAGCTTTGATAGGCTCTCTTTTTTTAAAAACAATTTTTATTTGTTTTTGAACAAGGACAAACAAACATAAAAATAAAAAACCCATCTTCCATTACAAATTGTAGAAAGTGTGTCAGTTGGTTACAGTATTTCCATGCATCTCTTCCATAGTCATCACCTGCTTTTCATATCAAATCGCATATTTTAAATTCACCTATATTCATGTATATCACAATTATTATATCTCAACCTTAATTTGACTATAATTGTTTTTACATTCTTTTATATATAATATCCAAAATCTAGAATAGGATTATATGATAACATTCCATTAAATCATCCTAAAATCATCCAATCACAATACATCTTTATAACATATTTTAGATAAAGCTTTTAAACCTCCTCTAATTATCTCCATATATTGTTTATATAAAATTTCATATTATCAAACTAATATGTCTATATGTATTGTTATCATTATTAATCATTATTTAACTATAGCTATTGTCGCTTCATTTTATACATACTACTAGTAAACTAAATTTAGCTTAATTTTTGTTATACATTTTCATTGCATCAACCTGTATCCCTCCAGCAATAGTACGATCTTATATCTCTTGCCATTTGTAGTATTAATTTTCTAATTACTTTCTTAATAAATCTTGCCAATCTCCTTTGGCAACATGCTGTTCCTTTCATATCTCACAAAAGCTTGAAACCCAACACCTGCTCTTTCCATCACCTTATCTTTGGTTATTGCTAGTGCTTCTATCAAGGTTTCTCTCCTTATCTCCACCAACTTTTCTCTCTTTTCTTCTTATGTGCTTTGAAGTCTGGGGTAGAGTTCCAATCCATCCATCTCCCCTTTCCATATTCCGCTCTTGCCATTACCAACCACGCTCACTTTGTTGTCAGTATCCATAGTTTTCTTATCTTTTTGCTCATTTTTTTCTTCCATCTTTTGAACTCTGTCCTCTACTTTCCTCATTTGGTAAACTTCCTCAGTTTCTCCATTAGATTTTTCTGTTTTGTATTCCATATTCTCCAATCTCTTTTCAATTCTCTCTGTCACAACTAATAGATTTTGAATTTCAAACATAATCATTTGCAATGTTGCAATTTCTTTTTCCTGATCAGCCATTCTTTCAATTTTGCAGACACTGCCACTATAGTGTTCAAGGCTATTTTAATAAACTTCAAATAGGTTCATTTAGGTTCATTCATTTATTATCTTTCAAGTCAAAATGTTGTCTTCTTTCCAATAGCTATTGATACAACTTCCAAAAGGCACCTGTATAAACAACTTGTGCTCTTCCTACTATCACTCTCAGTAAACAAGCTGGAAGAACCTTGAATCTCAAGTGATCAAAGAGAAAGAAGAAAAAACAATGTATCCAGCCTCCAGCCTCTAAGTGGCAGTGTAACTGCTTTTTCTCTTGTTCTTACAACCCTCTTTATAATCCTTCTTATTTTCTTCTTTATACTCCAAGCTTAAGAAAGAAAAAAACCCTTAAATGGAGATCAAAAACAATCCAATCAAGCATTATAAAAAAAGAAGGAGACTTTTAATCCATAGGTATAAGCAAAAGTGAAAAAAGAAGAAAAAAGAATTAATCCATTCAGTTTAAAAAATAGGGAGCCCCTGCAAAAGTTCCACCTGTGAAAAAAAAGAAATTAGAAACTGGATAACACACTAAGTTCAATGTAGATCGATCTCGCTGCCTACAGTCTTCTGTCTTCAATCAACTTAATTTTTTTTTCTTGGGTAGTCTCTTCCTCTAATAATAAAATTTCCTCACAAATTTGACACACTTTCTCTTTCCGCTTTCTTCCCATCCCATCTTCAGCAGCTTCATTAGCTGCGTTTCTTTCACCAGAAAAAAAGGCTATTCCTGGATCTTTCAGGGACTTTGCGATGTCCCTGAGATCAGCAGGAGGTGCCCTTCTCAATCACCATCTCTGCGGGATGGTTTAGGTCCAAATGGACCGTCCAGTGGCAGGAAATCAACCGTGATCTCAGAACACTAAGATCGCACGTTGTGCCATCGCGACATCAGCTCTCCGATAGGCTCTCTTTTAATTTCCAACAAATGGTAAACTCTGCCAAAGCAGATAGTACAAACCTCTGCTCTGCAGGGAAAGCTGTTTAATATGCAGCATCCTTTATGCAGCCCAGAGATTTTATGATTAAAAAAAGTAAATGCATTTTCTTTTTGTAAAGTTTTAAAAAAGATGCAGATAATGTATGATTGCGTAATCAACCATTTACCTGGGTAAGTGCAATTGTGATCTATCCCGCAGGGGGAAAAAAATGGTTCATTTGGATCCATAATGCTATTTAAATTTATGTGTAATTAAAACTATCCATTGTTACTGTCACTAAAGCTTTAAAGTTTTATATGGACGCCTTTCCTAAAATTGATGTAGTTAAGACTTATAGTAATAATATGATTATTACCGTAATGACCTCAATATTATTTACTTGCAGCATGGTTTTAGGATAGGATAGGACAGAGTAGAATGTTATTGTTGGAAGGGACCTTGGAGGTCTGCTATTCCGAGCCCTTACTTAGGCAGGAACCCCTATACCATTGCAGACAAATAGTTGTCCAATCTCTTTTTTTAAACTTGCAGTGTTGGAGCATTCAAAACTTCTGCAGGCAAGTTCTTCCACTGATTAATTGTTCTAACTTTCTCCTTAGTTCTACGTTGCTACTCTCCTTGATTAGTTTTTATTCATTGCTTTTCTCTTTTCTCTTGGTTTTGAGGAAAACCTTTATTTTAATTTCAATTCAGATTGTTTTTAATAGCAGAGAAGCAGCATGACAAGGGTACAATGGAAATATTTAAGCTACCTTTTTCTTCTCATTGAATAATAATTAATATTAGATAGGAGCACTGCAGTGGAAGTAAAAAAGAAGAGATGAGGGCTTCAATTGTGTGACTAAAGTCCTATCCCTTTTTACATGGAACGTGCAATATTTTAAAAGAAAGAGTTGAGGTTTCTTTGCAGCCACCATTTTGACTTTTTTTTTACTTTCTCCCTTTAGTTCCCTAGAACTGAATCAGACTGTTACAATCTCAAATTATTATTCTTATTAAACAGTTAATTTCACAAAACTGAACACTGGTGAAGAAAAAGAAAAGGCAGAGGACAGACTATATATAATATTCTAAATAAATATGGTAACGGAGCAAAAGCAGAGGGCAAACTATATATAACATTTTAAATAAATCCTATAAGGGATGAAATGAAGAGTTTTTTCATTGCTTTGAGGCAAAATTTATTACATGTGCTTAGATTTTTATCATCTTCAGTACGACCTCTAAAGGACCAGAAAAGGATAATGCAATATGATGATTCATGCCTGCTGTCTCATGAATCCATTGGTAAGTTTATACCAAACACAGTCATAATAAAGTATGCTGGGTTTGGGACACATTGTGTCAAACTTTCCACTATAGTAAATAAATCCTGGTGTTGTGCAAAACCATCAACAGTTAACAAACCATACGTAAGCCAACTTTGACTGAACCATGGGATGTTTTCATGAATATACATAATGTATATGGATTGCTTTTGGTTTGAGACGCTATTGTAATTCACTAATATGGCTTACTATTACCATACTTCTGGCTTGTTCAGCTAAATTTCCTGAATTAATCCTGCTTTAATATGCATATCTCCTTGAACTCAACAGGCAATTGTTGATGGTAAGAATATATTGCTATAGAGATTGATAAAAGCAAAAAAAATATTGTATTTTAAAATTTAGTTGTTTAAAAAATAGCTGTAAATAGTGTTTCCCTTTCAAAACCAAAAGAGATTCAGTGTAGTCTAGTGGGTAAGGCATCAGGCTAGAAAGCAGGTGGTTATAAGTTCAAGTCCCTCCTTAGCCATGAAAGCTATCTGGGTGAATTTGGGCCAATCACCTTTTCTCTGCCCAACCAATCTTACAAGGTTGTTGTGGGGAAAACTGAAGGAGGAAGTTTGAATATGTTTTCTCCCATGAGTTATTTGTAAAAATAATATAAAGGCAGGATACAAATAAATAAATCAATAAATAAAACAGCACAATATCTATTGCCACAAATCTAGTCACCCATGCTGTCTTTTAATTTTTTTTAAAGTATCAGTAGCTATTGAATGTGACAATTATAAACATCCCATGAAAATCTGTTTTTCCCCCTATTACCAGAGGTCAACTGAGAACTAAGAGAACACACCTGATTAATGATCCCTTATTTATTTAAAAATCAGTTATTGATTCTGATATCTACTGTCCACTAGTTGTTCATATATGTAACATACTTCGGCCAACCCATTAAATAAAACTATATAGCAGTTAGCAATAGCAGTTAGACTTATATACTGCTTCATAGGGCTTTCAGCCCTCTCTAAGCGATTTACAGAGTCATCATATCGCCCCCACAGTCTGGGTCCTCATTTCACCCACCTCGGAAGGATGGAAGGATGAGTCAGCCTTGAGCAGGTGAGATTAGAACCGCTGAACTGCAGATAAGAGTCAGCTGAAGTGGCCTGCAGTACTGCACCCTAACCACTGCGCCACCTCGGCTATATAACCAGTAATCAGTAATATAAGAATGAAAATGAATGCATGCCTTTTGGGCACTCTGCATGTGAAACAAGAATAGACAGCATTGAGTCTTCCCATTATTCTTTATATTTTGAAAGCGATCCCACTGGACATAAAAAGAGGTATATCAGACGTATATCATACTCATGCTGATAACCTTCCAACAAGGTTAAAGAGATGCTGCACTGCTGGGAATTGAAGGCCTACCTTCATCTGCCACATCACCAAGTGTGAGAAATTCTAGAGTCCCATTTTTATTTCTTTTTTGTTAATAATTTTACTGCCATTTGTAATAAGCATATTAAAAAAAAACAGATACAAACCAAACTAGAAGAAAAACAGAAAAACAAAAGTCTAGAAGATGCAAAAAAAAAGAAAAGAAAAAGAAATTAGAAAAGAAAAAAAGCAAGAGAGATGATAATAAAGACAAGCTTCCAACCTTTATCACACCAAGCATTAGCACATATATTAACTTTTCATCCTCTTTTAAAATTACAGATAAAGAAAACTTTTGTCCCCATTGACTAAAGTGTTATCTATTTACAATTCAGAAATCATTATTTTTGCCTTCAGCAAAAAATCCATTAGGAGTTACCATAAATATTGAACAATTAGTTTATTCCTGGTCAAATGGTCCAACTTTATATTCCCATTTTCATTTTTTTCATTTTCATTTTTGCTCCTCACAATCTTGACCTTTAAATCATTTCTACAGCATTGCAGGATTTGATCTTTCATCACTCTTTGGCATTTAAAGGGAATCTTCAAAGCATTCACCAGCCTCCCATAAAGAGATATCGTCCAGAATTTCTTGTCTCAGCTGTTGTATGCCCAGATACTTTTATCAATTTATCTTTTGTACTCCCATTTTGGTAATCTCAATTTTGTTATATTCTTTGTCTTTTAACTCTATTATACCAATGTCAGGTAAAAGATTTTTTTAAAGTATTTTCAAGTTTTTCTCATCATCTTGAAAATGTTTATCCATTGAAATCTGTATCCAATATACTGATATAATAGTTATTAATATTTCAGTCCATGTTTCTTTAAAAAAACTCTTTTTAATATTATATCCTGCTTACCCATTTTAACTCTTTACTTCCTGGTCCTTTAGTTCTATCTTCATCTTCCTTTAGTTCTATCTTATAATTGTCATCAAGTCTCAATTCCTAATATGGATTTTGTTCCATTTCAGTTGTTTTTCATGAATATATTGTATGCTTGTTTTTCAAAGTTTGTAGCAAAAGTAACCAATATTCCAAATCTGTGTGGTCTCTCAATCAGGTTAAAACTCTTAAACCAAGTTCTTTATTTTTGCTTTTTCTCAATGTTATATTATTTTACCTTCTGCCAGTGCAGGTGGGATGGGTCAGTTCCATTGGAAGAGAGATTACTCAAGCAACTTGGCCCCATGCGATGCAGGGCATTAAGGTAATAACCAACACCTTGAATTGCACCCAGAAGCAAACCAACAGCCAGTGTAGTCTGTGGAGCAGTGGTATAACATGGGCTATCCCAGGGTTTCAGGAATTGCCTGCACTGCCCCACTCTGCACCTGTTGAATGCTCTTCAAGGGTATTCCCATGCAGAGCACATTGCAGTAGTCTAAATGTGAGATGATCAAAGTTTAAGTGATTGAACGCAGGGATTCCCAATCCAGGAAAGGCCACAATTGGTTGTGTAAAGGCTGTCCTACCTATATACATTTGCGAGTCCAAATTATAAGCCCTGGATCTTGAAGCTTCAGGCCTCAATTCCGTTTTGTCAAAGTTCAGCTGAACCTTGCCCCCCCCCCATATCCAGGCCCCTGTAAGTCTCTAGGCACTGTAAGAGGGCAGCAATAGCATCACTTAGATCACCAGATGTGGAAATATAAAGTTATGGCTCATCAGCATATTGATGCTACCTCAACCGATGACAGCAAAGGATCTCAACCATTTTCATGCAGATGTTAAAAGGAGGTATTGATTCTGTTACATATTATGATGAACTTCAACAATATTTTAGAGTGAAGAGCAGAAGCAGAATTTGAACTTATATGAAATCCAATTACTGAAAAGCATTTTTAAAAAACGCTGGAGGATAGGAGGTCAAGATATTTGAATGTTCTATTAATTAATGCTGTCTCCCTGGCAGCATCTGATCTTTGAAAAACTATTTGCAATCCATGCCAGATCTTAGCAGTAGAATCATTAACAGCAAAAATCAGAAGCACAATAATAACTGGCAGCTGTGATTTCACAGTTGTGTATATAATCAACATGATCATAGGTTCTTGTGAAGAAGTATATGAAACCAACATCAGCTGAAGATTTCTCATTTTTGTGGATATAATAATCATAGCAGCATAATTTCTTATTTCTCATTTTGACATGCACTCAACATCTTGTAAGCCCACTTAACAGATCTGTCCCAAGTAAAAACATTTCCAATTCATTTAGAAGAAAAGAATTAGTCCTGGTGAATTATAAAATGGTCACATTTCTAAACAATAGATAGCCATGTTTCTTACAAACGCTGTGCTAAAACTCACCTTTCAGTGATAATGATGTTCAGTTTAATTAGACATAATCTTTGCCGCCTTCATTAGCTATTAACTTAATATAAAGATAAACTTAAGCATAATGTGTACTTTCATTATCATATAATTGTTATTTTAATTATTATATTATGAGCAATATAATATAGCACATATTTTTACTTCTTCACATTAGCAAGCAATTATTTATAATGCCTCCTGTAATAATCTACCCGCCCACAGAGGCCAAATTATTAATGCTTTCATATTATTACTATGGTCATGTTGTATGTGTCAATAAAATTGGTTAGAGAAAGTGATCTGAATTCACAAACTAGGGCACGTTGTGTAACTCAGCAAATATTACTTGGGAGCAAACTAGAGAATAGAGAATTAAACTAGGCAGATATGTGACTAGTAACTTCCATTTGAATTTTAGCTTGATTTAATATAGTGTCCTCAAGTTTAGGAGGTAGCGCAATGGCTAAGACTCTGGGCTTGTCAGCTAGAAACCCAATAGCCTAGGTTTGAGACCTGAGTGCTACACAATGGGGTGAGTTCCCGCCCTTGCCCCATCTCTTGCCAACCTTGCAGTTTGAAAGCATAGAAATAAAAAAAAAATAGATGGACTAAATAAATAAATGAATAATCACTTTGGTGGGAAGGTAATAAAGCTCTGTGACATCATGCTGGCTATATGACTGCAGAACTGTCTGGCTCAATGGTCTTTTAATGGAGATGAGCAACGTCCCATACAGTCAAAGAATGACTTTGATGGACTTATTCAGGTGCTTTACCTTTGCAAAAAAAAAAAAAAACAACCTTACAGTGATTTATTCATTTATACTTTGCCATCCATGTTTGTGTCACTAAGCTCTTCAGTTTCTGAGGTAAAATATTTCTTAGTACATGAAATCCCTGGAGTAATTTTTTAAAGCTTAAGCTAAGCAATTCCATAAAAATTAGAACATTACTAATGATACTTATATATGCATCAATTATGAGGTGGTAGTAGTTGTTCTGTAATTTCTGCTAAAACGATTAATTACTTTATATTGTCTCAAAACTGATAAGACCTTTATTTAAGTAAGCATAACAGAATGGGTAGATTTCATTAATACTGAGAGAAATTATTAATAAAGTATCACACAAAACTGGGCAGAATGTGGTTATATAGAAATCTAATGTTATAGCTAATATTTCTCTTCCAACTTTAATTTTACAATAATATAGTATTTTTAAGTCTATGTGACTTGTGGGATTCAAGAGCACATGAATCTTTTATCATTTCAGATCACAGACAGCAAGCAGCTGAGGGGCACCTTTTGAGTGAACATTTCATCGTACTGAATCAAAAGCAATTACAAGTATAATTTCAGATTTTTACCTTAAAATAACACCCCTAAATTTCCATAAAGAAATTGTGCAACAAATAGAATACTATAAAATTGATAAGGCCACTTTAAGGTGTGATTGCATGATTATTATTTGTGATAACAAAATTAATGAAGATTTTCCTCAGCTCTTATCATCCGAATTATTGTTAGAAAAGAGATCTTTAACCTTTATTTTGGTGTGAAACCTGGATCTACCGGCATTATGTAATCTGGAAAGTATCTTCAAAGAATGACTTTGATTGACTTATTCAGGTGCTTTACCCTTGCATTTATTCATTTAGACTTTGCCATCAATGTTTGTGTCACTAAGCTCTTCAGTTTCTGAGGTAAAATATTTCTTTGTACATGAATGTAATTGGATGCAATTTTTAGTGGCAAAAATGCCAAGAATTTCTCTCACACGTAAATAGAATTCAAACAAAATATAAAAATACACAGCATTAAACAAAAGATAAAAGCATGACACTGAATCTCTATTGTACAAGCAGATATTCTTCTTGGTGTTATATTTACTTTTAAACATTTGAAATGGACATAATTTCAAGGCTGCTTTTAAGTTCCTTCAATAAGATCTCGCTCATCTGAGTCACTGTTCTTCACAGTTTGTGAATTTTCACTTGGCCAAATAAGGTGTGTTAAGGTTGCGTTAACTTACATAACTACTTTTTTTAGTGGTTTTTTTTTTTGCTTTTTCTATAATAAAATGTTTAAGCTTCTTTATTTGTGATTGCAAAGAAAAATGCCCCTTAAAATGTGCACATTGTCAAATGCTTCCCCAAATTACCATTTTTTGCACTACAAGAGATACTGCAGATTAAATAAATATACTTTATAAAAGAAAAAAAAATCTGAAAATCAATAAAAATAGTAACGTCTTTTGAAAATAAACATGATGGACTTGCCTATGCACTTATAATGTCAACAATAGTACTTTCATTCCACACTAGTCACCAATATTGTTGAAGAAAACAACAAGCATATTTACTTTTGACAAATAAGAGAAAGAGAAGTAGGAAATGCTAGTAGTTCAATTTATTGTGAAGAATATCCTGAAAGAATCTCTTTCTGGTATGTTGTGTGGTGGCGCAGTGGTTAGAATGCAGTATTGCAGGCTAATTCTGCTGACTGCCAGCAGTTTGATTCTCACCAGTTCGTGGATATTGCTGAAGCAGAAGTGAGTTACTCTCTGAGGATGGTGGTATATAAAGAATGTTATTTGCAGGAAGATGCACAATTCTTGCAGATGAACGCATCAATAAGTTATATAGCTTAGCTCTGCTCTAGATACATCATGTATCCAGGTTAGAAAACATTTCCCGTACTATAAATCTCCTTAATTTTCCTTTTATTGGCATCCAGTCTGATGTACATGATTGATAGAACAAAAACAAGCACATAAAAAGTGCAAGGTTGATGAAATAACTAAACCAACATTAAGAAAAATTTAAATTTATTCAAACTGGCAAGAAAAACATTGGGCCTTTAGATGGGGAACAGTTTGAAAGGAAACGGTTTGAAAGGAATGATCAAGAAGAATATCAGATGCAGAAAACAAGTGAATTCTTTATATGATTTAATTATTGCAGGGAACAAAGTACAAATACCTGAGTCTGTATTGATTTTCTCAAGGAGACAACTGGGACAATTAAAGTAAATTAAAGTTGCAAGAGAAAAACTTGAAAGATTACATAGGAGCAAAGAACTGGTCCTGATGGCATCTGTCTGAGAGTTCCCTAAGAACACAAAATTGCTGACCTCTTAATAAAATTATATAACTTGTCCCTCAGTTCTAATAGAAGATGAGAAAATAGCCAACATTAAACTAGCTTTTAAACATAGACACAGAGGACATACAAAAAATTGTAGCTCAACTTCACAGGAATGTCACCATTCTCAGAGAGGAATAAGCCTTGCTAAGAGAAATCAGCTTGGATTCTGCAGAGGTAAATTCAGATACTTGGACTTTCAACAAGTTTTTGAGAATTTCATCAAAGATTCATCTGCTGTTATAGGCTAACAGTCATACTTAAAAACTGAAAACAGAGTACAACAAAGTGGACAATTTTGTCAATTGAGACAGATAACAAGCTCCATAGGGATTCTGTGAGATTTTTACCCTTTTTCATATCTTAAGTTAGGGGTAAGTAGTGATAGGCAAGGATGATATGGCCTCAATTTGGGAAAACATTTCTCTACATACCACTTACAAAGAAAAACGATTAGAGAATATAAAGTAAGAGTCATCCATCTGGCAACTGTGAGTAACTGATTAAGATGGGCCTGCTCCAACAGGACTACCAAACTGGCTGTTCATCTTGTGAGAAAAAAACATTCAATTTATGTTTCTGATTGATTGGCTCCATGCTATGAAAGAGATGGGTGCCTCAACCATGAAGATATAAATATTGACAAAGAAACAACAGGCAAAAAAACACCTATTGATTTGATCTAAAATCTGATTTTCTGCAAATGTCAGAACATGACATTTCCCTCCCCCCCCCCAATTTACTTTCCACTGTAATCTCCTACCATATCATGCACTATTCCATAGAAACATCTTTTGAGCTTGATCTAGAAGAGGCTTAATTCTCTTCTTTTAGCAGAAGTGGAATTCAACTGAATATAAATATAATGTAGTAGAAGCAAATTGCCCTTTTAATGTAGTAATCCAGTGACTTAGGAATTGAACAGAGTAAGTCCCCATAGCCATTTTTCAACTATTAAATATAAAAATGAATGGATGTAGCCCATAACCTAGTCTCATAAGCACTTCTCTTTTTATAGAACATTCTACAGAACTTGTCAATTTTTGCAGATACAAATTTAGATTTTATCCAGAGTGATAGTCCTGGTTGATTAAACAAAAAAATGAAGAAAAGATAATAAACACATGTAAATTGTTTCACATTAATATAACCCCACGAATCTATACTCAGAAAACACTACACTTTGTTCAATGGACTAACATCTAGGTAAAAAACAAACAAACACAATATTGCACATATCATACAATCCAAATATGCTCAGATATTTTGATTATAAAAATGTAAATGAAATATAAATTATCTGCGCACCAAGAGCCATGATTTTCATAAAGTTGCTCCAAACTATATTCATTTTCTAGAATGTAAAAAAAAACAACCCAGAGTTCTTAGCATAATAAACAAAAATGTGTTTATTCATTAAGAATGGCTTTATAAAGAAACATAAAAAAACTTAATAATAAACTAGGAGGATTAAGTTTAGAACTTTAGAAGGACTACTGTAAGTTTTTTAGTTAATTCCTGACTTGTAGTGGAAAGTGCCTGATTATCAGGCTCAAACTCAGAGAAAAGATGATGACATCCATTTTTTTATTTGTTTACCCCAAATGGACTCACACATTGATTTCCTTCCAACACACACAAACCACCAAAAATTATCAGACATATTGCTAGCATCTCAGAGTTTTAGAGGATGCATTTTAGCATTAGATCTTCTCATACTATGTAGCATTTAAAACACTTAAAACTGCTTATTTAGAGGATGCAATTTGTGTTTTATAATGAAACAAAATCTATTTAATTCATTAATTTGTTGTGGTTTTGCATTTTCTCATCAATAAAGGACTCTTCTCAGACAATGGGGCAATTAGTCATTCCATTAATGATGATGAACAAAACCATTAAGGAAGTATTTTGGGAAAATATTCAGATGTTTCTGACTACATCAAATCTGGAATTTGGATAAATGATGAATGTAGTGAAGTACATGTTCTCAAACACAAAAATATAAACTATTCAAAACAGAATTTTATTTGGAAGTCTATCTAGAGGGAAAAGTGAAACAAAATTCAACATTATCACTCAATATACATCTACTAGGAAGCATTTATACAAATACAGATATATTATTAAAAAGATCAAAATACCCTTGAGTTGGGATCAACTTTAGTAAGGAATATGATCTGATCTCTGGAAAAACACTCATTAAATGATTTTACATTTTGAGGCATAAAGTTGATGTTTATCTTGGAAGAAAGAATATAATGCTAAGCAAAATTTGGAGAATTACAGGTTGTTATGGTAGACTTCCTCAACTTGGCACTTTCAAATTGGTTGTAATACAATTGTAGAATGGAATTTCTAATGAGCCTAATAAACATACTGAGGGTTGTACTTTGAAAATGATTGGTTCAGAAAAAGCAAACAAAGAGCTCAATCAGAAGACTTTCAAAGGAGTCTTCATGCAGAACTAAGTAGTTATGAGTCTGGTTAGCACCTGAACTTAAAATCATGACCTACCATCCTGAAATGAAAGATAGAAATGAGGTTGAAAAGTGAGATAAATATGATACACCGATACCAGACCTTCTTTCAGTAACACTCAGACTCACAACTGATTGGAAAATGAATATCAAAAAAGATTATTTTGAACAAAACAAAGAGTTGAAAAACTCTTCTTGGATGAGAAGCAAAATGTCTTCAAAGAAAAACTAGAAAGGCCAGTTCCATCTTGAAAAAGCACCTTTGGGGCAACCATGACCAGGATGACTGAGAATCTCCATAGACATTTGAACTAAATAGTTTTATTTGCTGAATTACTTTAGTCATATGTTATATATGAATTGTTGCAGTAGTAAACCCATTATGCCAATATACAGTACCTAAACAGGTTTCATGAGGCCAGATCCTTGAAACCTGATGTAGAAGTCAATGAGCAGCAAAAAAAAATATTTATCTCACATGATAAAACATATTTTCAAATCCAAATATGCCACGCTCTCCAGTACATTTATTAAGGATACAAGTAAGAACATTATCCTATAAAACTTACAAGCATTTTTTGCCTTAGGAACTAAATAAAATACTAAATATTCAAATTAGATAACATAGCCATAAGTTCATTTCCAAAGGTAGGGAATAAAGCTTATGTGTTACAAGCATACTAATATTTCCCTGCAAATGTGTTTCTTCTTGAAATATTCTGAATCCAGAAAAAATAAATATTACTCCCACTTCTGGAAAAATTGAAGCTTATCTTAAAATGGAAGTTCGTGAATGGAAAGGACAGAAATCGTAGCATAGTTGGTCTACTGGAATTTATGATAATGGGATTAAATTATTTCACATAAAAGATTCACATTAAAAAAGCATTTTGGGATGGATAAATTATAAATTTCAATCAAAAAACAGAAAATAACACGTTAAAAACTAAAGAACTTAAATATATATTTGGGATATCTTCTGTAAGGCCTGGATCAAACCAATTAGTCCAATGTATCTGAAACACAAACTAGCTTTTTATGAGTTAAAGCAACTCATAAAGCACCTGCCAAATCATAAGCCACCTTGGAATTCCATACATGAAAGATCTTCCATCTTATTAATATTCTGGCATCATTTGTTCATAATTTTCAATTTGTAACAGAAAGGTTACTAACAGAATTACTGAGAGCCAGTTTAGTATCGGGGAGAAAGTATCAGTCTAAAAATCGAGAGACTGTGAGTTCTAGTCCTGCCTTACACATGAAGTCAACTGGTGTCAGTCAGCTTCTCTCAGTCCTAGGAAATAGGCAATGGCAAAACATTTCTGAAATCCTGCCAAGAAAACTTTTAGTTGTTGTCCAGGCAGTCTTCAGGACTCCATATTGACTCAAAAGCATAATATAAAAATATAATATGATGTAATATAATAATGTAATAATAAAAAATACATAAAATAAAATAGAATAATAAAATAAAGCAGAGTGTAAAGTTTTCCGAGTTCAGACTCTGCCAAGCTCAGAACAGCTGTTTCAAGTGTCCCAAGAAGCCTGCATTTCAGAGTTATGTTACAAATTTCAGAGAAAACAAAGACGGTGCCCGAGTCTATGTAAAGCAACATGTATTTGCTGTGATCCAAGATATGCACTCAGAACGTGCATTACAGAGCATACCTGCAACTATATTAAAACATATGGTTGGGAACTGGGGAGTTGAAGAAGTGTTAACGCATCCACAATGCATCAGATCAGAAAGTTGTACCAAGTTTTTGGTATGAAATGAATACTATCTCTGAGATCAGCTGATAGTCACTTTTTGTAATATGAAACGTGTGTAAATAGCTGAATAGAATAGAGACCCTCTAGTCAAGGTGTTGGCCATGAGAGGACACACTATTTGTTTTAGGGACTATATAGTCAAGTTGTAAACTGCAGGATAAACCATTATAGGAAGATAAATTTCAGGTTGGCTCTGGTTGAACCTAACTGATAGCAGCATTGTTTAGTGAAATTTTCAGCATCATTTCTATGAAAAGGACTTGTTTGTAAATAGTTGCAAGCTGAACCTTCTACTTAAACCACTCCCCCTTTCTACACTATTATCTGATAAGGCTACAATATGTGGTGCATTGATCTCTTTGATTCTAACCTTATTAATTTTAGAGATCCCTGAAGATAGAACAACTTTGGTGTCAGCTAATTAAATGCTCTCTAGAGTTTCTCACCATGCATTTTACTAGGCTGAAATGAACTCTTTTTCTTTCAATGCAATCTATAAAGATTTCCCCCACCCCCCCTAGCTATTACTAATTAAATGATGCTGTAAGAATTTCTATTACATTTTTAAACATCAGGGAAACAAAATTGCACATCAGAATTCAGGTAAACACTCCAAAAAGGGGGGAAATCTTTTTTCACATTTTGTTACTAGCTGGCATCCCTTCACATATAGCTTAAATTTTCCTTTCATCTCAGTCAGTGTATTTAATACTGCTCCGAATGATGTTAATGAAATACTGGAAGAAGCTGTCAGCTTTTGAGCACCTCAAGAAGACTGTACAAACGGAAAACGCATTAGTATGAAAGTCTTTCTGCCACAGTATATTTTTTAATGCACAACAATAATAACAGAAAAGGAGAATTCACAGTGACTTAAAGTACCTTACTAATTAAAGTCTCCAGAAAGAATAAACTGGCCTTCACATTCATATCGAGATGGAAATGAGAGCAATCACAATTTTTAGCAGCCTGCTTATGAAATCTATTTTTTTTACTTGGTTAAGATAAAAATGAGAGATGTTTGGGAACTTGGAGAGTTAATTAATGGTAAAGGTCCTGTGTGTGTGTGTGTGTGTGTGTGTGTGTGTGTGTCTGTGTGTGTGTGTGTGTGTGTGAGAGAGAGAGAGAGAGAGAGAGAGAGAAAGAGAGGGAGGGAGGGAGGGAAGCAATGGGGAAAATAGTATTGAGTTGTGTGCATGGAGAAATGTTTCCAAACTATGATCCATTCTAAAATGATCAGATGGATATCTTATCCGACCAGTAAAACAAACCAGTTAAAATATAATCTGAATAAATTAATTTTTATTGTTAGGTTTTCCATATATTGCATCTCAACATCAATGAATGAAAAATAATAAATAATACATGATGGCAGGATGCAGTGAGAAGTAAATGGGAGTGTAGGAACATTGATGGTATTTTGCCATCAATCCTAAAAAAATCTTATTATTGGCTTCTTAAAAATGCTAGTTTGGGCTCTTCTATCAGCATATGTAAACATAATTAATAAATTCTAAATTCTGTTACATTTTGCATTATAGATGTGAATATAGTACATGCTTCTTAACTATCTCTGAGAAACATACACTATAGATACTGTAAAGACAGCAGCATTTAGTTTTGCAGGCTCATATTACTCTGCAGAACCATCAAATGTCTGATAATGGCTCAACAAGCTAGAACTTTGTTACTTTGTTAGACTATTATCACACATTACACACGTACAGCATTTCCACAGTTAATATTTTAAGAATAAGCCTCCCAAAATTTCCATTTCCAACACAAGCTGTGCATTTGTGTGTCCTATGAGCAGCATTTGGCTTCCTCCTAATTTTGCTGCAAAATCAGAGTGTTGTTTAATGCCATCCTAATGGAAGAAAAGTTATTTATCTGAGGAAGCAAAAAATAACTCGCTTTACTAACAAAACAGGAACTAAGGGAGAAAAATAAAGAGTGAACAAATGTTTAATGGTTTGGCAAGACATATGTGGCCAATTTCTTCACACATGGAGCTCAGTTACTATTTGACAGTTCAGCAAATAGAACAGAACAGAAACTTCTCTGTCTGACTCTGGTGTCTCCGTGGAGTCCAGACTGAGAGAGCAACATATGGAACATTGCAGAAGAGTCAACACGTCCATAATGACTGCCTTGTATTTTGATCTAGGTGTTTCTGACAAATTGTTATATCCAGCCTTCAACTCTTTCATATAGAAATGGGGTGTGGTGGCACAGTGGTGGAATGCAGTATTGCAGGCTCATTCTGTCAACTGCCAGCAGTTTGATTCTCACCAACTCAAGACTGATACAGCCTTCCATCCTTCCGAGGTGGGTAAAATGAGAATCCAGATTGTTGGGGGCAATATGCTCACTCTGTAAACCACTTCGAGTGGGCTGTAAAGCACTGTGAAGCAGTATATAAGTCTAAGTGCTATTATCAGTCTGCTTCAGAATAATACAATGGAAGACTAATGCTATACCTCTGCTCCAGATATAAGGCAGTGTTGACAGAGTTTGCTCTATAGAAAACTATATATAAAAATAGAAGACTTTTACTATGCATCTCTACATTGACAAGAACAGTGGTTCTCAACCTTTTCTTCACCATGGATCGCCTTCTATGGCCATGGACCAATAAGACTAAACTCAAGATTTAAATCATAAAATTTCTTCAAACCTTCATGGACCCCCTGTGATGACATTGTGACTCCACCAGCGGTCCCCGGATCACAGGTTGAGAACCACTGAATTAGAGCTTATGAGGTAATAAAATACCAATTACAACTCCCCCAATTTGCTTAATAGGGCTACATTTTAACATTTTTCCTGCCTTAATATTCGTGCAACATACAAATCCATACTGTAAAAATCACCTAATATTTTTTCAATCAATGAATGTATGAATTTATTATCAGTTCTACTTCAAAATCCTGGCTTTCCTGCGCTATACTTCCGTATTCTTCTCCTGCTTCTGCCCACTATTGACTTTCACATGATCAACTTAGGGTGTAGCAATTTCTTATATTCTGTATAGAGCTGTGTAATTTTAAAGAAGTTTTATTAAGCACATTTTGTCTTTTCAAATTTAGTTCCTTTGGGAGTGTACAAAAACATACAACATTTATTCAAAAAATTGCAGAAAAGGCTTCAAAATCCCTTTTTTCCTTCTCATCTTTCTCTTCATGACCAGAAAAAAAAAACCAATCTCTACATAAGCCACTTGCATTTCATTATGTTTTGTTTAAATAACACCTGGGTTGTATTACTTCAATTTTTGGATCTTGTGGCCCAAGAAGTTTCTGCTCTCCTTTTGTAACTGACCACAATGGTGCTTCCTTAAATGCCCGTCTAATTGTTCAACCTATTTTTTGCTCTTCAAATTTTACAAAGAAGTTTTGATACAAACATCTGGAGCTAACTAGAGCATAATAATAGTATACAGTATCTACCTTGGGATACATTATTATCCCATGCTTATAAAAACACCAAAAGGCTTTAAAATTCATAAGATCCCTAACAAGCAGTACACTAATAATGCATTTTTCTCTTGTGTTTCTTTCTGTATATGTCCAACTACAGTAGCCATATATCATTTGACAGTACCAACCTAAACATTTGAGTATGAAGATATCCTGCCTGCAAATTTTAAAGCAGGGAAATTGGCACCTTAAGCAAATGGAGTTAAGTAAACATACAGTATTAAAATCCTTTGTATAAACATGTATGTTTGAGGATCTTAGCCAAAAAGAAAGAAAAGGTCAATTAGAAGATAATGTGCTGGACTTTTTATAGTCAAGTGCAAAAACACCTGCCAAAAGAGTGTATCTTTTTAAAATACTAATTTGAGAGACTGATTTATTAGTTACATGTACAGATAAAACCCCCAACATAGCACTTTCTTGTTAAATTGGTGAAATAATTATTTTGATCTGCAATGTAGGACTTACCTATCCTTCCCAGTTTCTTTTTTAAATATCTCATCACAGTAGCTCATGCGTTTTTCAGTGGTCACATAGATTTTGGCCTCAGGATAACTGTCCACAGTCTTCTTCAGCATATTATATACAATGCCGCTTCCATCTTTTCTCATATTTCGGAAAGGTCCCCAGATGACATAAATTGTACTATTGGTTTCCTTGAAAAAGTAGTCTGCGTTCTTCAGCAAAAGAGGGACACTAGTATGGGAGACAACTCTTATTGTTGTCCTTTTTCCAACATCTTCTTCATAGCCCTTGGTGGGAGCGTTATTCATTCTCCATATACAGGAAGCCTGGTCAATTTCAGATCCTACTTTCTGTTCTGTCATCTGACCGGAGTTTGAAATAATGGCACAGAGATCACACTCCAGCTGCAGAGGCTGTTGGAAAGGAAGCGGGGGAAACAGTCAATCAATTTTACATGACACTTGGAAGCAATTGGGGAGTAGAGGATCTAAAGATCTGGAATCAAGTTATATGGATTCTATGCATGAATAAGTACCCACCAAATATCAAGTTATATGGATTCTATGCATGAATAAGTACCCACCAAAGATCTCTGATCCATCACTAACAGGAGTTATATCAATGAGTATCAGCGGCCAAACTTTTCTATAGGATACTCATGCCTTTCTAGAACATGTGCTTTCCTTCACTTTTTGGTGACTTTTAGATCAGATCAAAAAATATGTTTTTTTATTTTAGTTAGCTTATGGATGATTATAATGCAAAAGCCAGCAATGGCTTTAATTTAGAGGGCACCGAGTAAACTCTGAGATAACATTCTCTTTTTCAGCATCTTTTTATCATCAGCCAGAATCTTCTGCTTAAGGTAAGTAGTTCACTTGTCTAATTGCAGCCCTGATTGTAATGCAAAAAGGATAGCTGGAGAAAACTGCAGCGTGCACAAAAGTAGATTTAGAAAGAGCAAAACAGGAAGAAGCAACAACAGCATACTAGAGATAAAAGTCTGCCAAAGGGAATTTTGATGAAAGAAATTGCGACATGAAAGGAGCAGAATTATAGGGGATGAGTAAGTGAAAAGGAAAGGCCAATAGAAAGTATCGTGGAACGATTAAGATAGAGCATAAAAGAAGCTTCCTAGGCTTCTTCTTAAAGCATACTCTTTGTGCATTTAAAAAATGAAAAGCGAAGATCAGCAGGTTGGAAGTTGAATGGATACAAGAAAGGTATCCTGAGATGATAAGCAATGTGGGTTGTGCATATCAATACATCAATCCAAATGTCAGTTCAATTTGGATCAATTTGGATCACTGATTCAATTTGGATTTCTGAACTATACTGGGTTTCCAAATCAGATAATTTAAGGAAATCAAACTGATTTGGAAAGCAAATTCAATTTAGAAAAAAGGAACTTTCTGCAAATAAGAAACCCAGCCATAGAGTCATTGGATTAATTTGGAGGCAAGGGATTTGATGATTCAATCCAAAAAGTAAATTTGATTCAGAGGCAATCAAATAATTTTTGACCTAAACCCCCTGAACCTCAATTATTTGCACATTACTTCAATCCTGTGCAAGATTTCTCAAAATATGTAGTCCAGATCTCGAATAATGCAATTATTAGAAAACTAACCTTGTTCCATATGGTATTCAGATAAGTAGATAGTTAGAATATAGAATAACAGGGTTGGAAGGGACTTTGGAGGTCTTCTAGTCCAATCCATTCTCAAGGGCATTTAGGATAAATGGCTGTCCAATCTCTTCTTGAAAACCTCCAGAGTTGGAGCACCCATAACCTCTGCAGGCAAACTGTCCCATTTATTAATTGCCCTCACTGCCAGGAAATTTCTTCTTAATTCTAGGTTGAATCTCTTTTAATAATCTTCCCCCTGTTACTACCTGTCCTGCCCTCAGGTGCTTTGGAGAATAGGTTGACCACTACTTCTTTGGGACAACCCCTTAAATATTGGAAGACTGCTATCATTTCATCCCTACTCCTTCTCTTCTCATACCTAGTTCCTGCAACTGTTCATCATATGGTTTAACTTCCAGAATCCTTATCATATTTGTTGTTCTTTTCTGCACTATATATATCTAATTGAAAGAAGGCAGTTAAGAAAATAAAATAAGTGAAAAATGTTGAAGGGAGATAAAATGAGTCAACTCATTTGTTTGCATAACTATTTAATAATGGGATGGAAATGCCTCCAGCAAAATTTCTTTCTCTTCATATGTCATCGCTGAACACTGCCTAAAATCTCTATCCTTGCTTGTTTCAAAATCTCTTTTTCTATTCCAAAATGGACTGCAAAGAAGAGCAAATACATTGCTCTCTACATATATTCATTGATTTGCAGTCAGTACTGCTTTGACACTAAAAACTTGAGATATATTAATTCATGTTTTTTTCTAAAGTATTTTTGACAAATAAAACATTTATTAATAGAGGCATAAAGGAACGAAATATGTATATCCTTGATAAGAAATGGGAAGCATTGAAAGTTCACATGAGCAAGATAGATCCTGTCAATCTTTTATGGTCAGTGGTATTTCTCAATTTAAATATTTTATCACCATTAGTATGCAATCTCAGTGTGTATTAGTATTTGCAGTGCCAGTACATACTTTGTATCAATGTGTATTAATATTAAAACAAGTTCATGGAATGCAGGCAAATGCTTTGCCAGTTTCTAGATTACAGATCCGCCTTGACTCAAATAGTGTGAGCATACTTGGAGTAAAACTGAATTTCAGTTATGGCTGGCCAAAATATGCCCAAATTCTCTTAATTTTAGAAGACAATGTTGCATATGGCACAAATGCTAGTAAATTGGGTAACCCGCTGTCTGTCTTACTAAAGACTTACAAAAAAGTTTTAACTGACCAAAGAAAGGATAGATATCTATGTATCCATCTGGGGATGTGAGGTCTCCCAGGAAACATAGCTAAAGGAGCGTCAGGTTTCCAAAAGATGCCCTAATTCTACTTTATTTATTGTAAGCTTACCTTAATGGAATTTTGCAAGTCTGGAAGTATGGTATAAAGCTTGAGTGTAACTGCTTAACTTTTAACTGCTTGAGTTATTAGGGTGGGTGCTTTCTAAGTTCTTTCTTGTATTATTAAGGCATTTGGGGCTCCTGCCTCTCATGTCTGATCGTTTCCTAGGCAGCATCTCTTCCCTTCGTTCCACCAGGTCATCCACTTATTCCATTAAGGTGGCAATGTGGCATATGGAAGTTGTGTGAAGGAAAATAACCACATGAAAACTAAAACTCTATTACTAAGACTGGCTACAATGCAGTGGTGGATTTCAAATTTTTTTAGGACCTCTTCTGTAGGTGTGGCCTGCTTTGTGGGAGTGGCTTGCTGGCCATGTGACTGGGTGGAGTGGCTTGCCAGCCATGTGACCAAGTGGGAGTGGCTTGCCAGTCATGTGACTGGGTGGGCGTGGCCAACTTGTAAAATGTGATGAAACTCCCTTAACAATGCTCTTGCTTAGCAACCAAAATGTTTGCTCAGAAACTGGCATTTGAAGCACCCAAGTCTTAAAGCTGTCAAGTTACACCCCCAACCCTTTAGAAAAAAACCCCAGGGGTGTTCAAACTTGACAGCTTTAAGACTTGTGGACTTCAACTCCCAGAATTCCTCCTCTTGCTCTTCATCTTGATGTGCGGACTGGCGGGAGGAGGGAGCTGGAAACCGGATCTAAATGGCCCTTTAGACTATCTTTATGATCACTTGAGCAGAATTAAGCAAGGGTTAAAAAGCGAAAAATGCCTTATGCAAAGGAGGCACGTGATTCTCTCGTCTCCTCCTGCAGAGGGCACTTTTTTTAGAGGCTTTTTTTAAACAGTTAAGCAGAGTCATCCATTGGGGACACTGGCAGCAGCAGCTTTTGCCTTTTTCTTTTTACATTTTTTACATTTTCATCATGGCAGACAAGAGGAGAGTTGAAATCCTCCATGACACGTAAGTAATTAATTTTATTGTAAGTAATTTGTGTGTGTGTGTGTGTGTGTGTGTGTTTGTTTCTTTACTTCACTCAAACAAACTCAATTTGAGAGAGAGTTTGTTTGAGAAGAGAGGAAAGGGGGAGAGGCAGGGAGGGCAGCTTGTTTGAGAAGAGAGGGACAGCCCGCCAGCAGAGGTGGGTCTTTTACCCGCCTCTGCTGGCGGGCTGGCACTTTCTTTTGCCAGGCCCAGACCACTGGAGCTTGCCGAGCTGGGGGAGGAATGGGCTGGGTGGGCTGGCTGGCTGGGGACGGGGGAGCTGAAGGAAGGGAGGCTGGAGCACTGCGACCTGGACGCCGGTCTGGGCTGGACTCGGGGCCCGCTCCGCTACTTTCAGCCCAACAGGCACCTCTTTCTCCACAGCCGAAGCGTTGGCCGAGGGGGGCCCAGCTGCTCCCAACCCCCACCCAGCCCCCGGAGGGCAAGGAAGAGGCCAGGCGGGCCTGGGAGGAGGCGGCGGAGCGAGCAGGAGGTGGCTTTCGCTCCCGCCTCATCCAGGCTCCTCCGCGGCGGGCCTGCTGGAGCTCTGGGAGAAAGCGGCGGGAGCTGAGGCTGTCCACTCGGGGCTTGGAAGGGGGAGCAGAATGCGGGTCCTCCGTTCCCGGAAAGTTTGGGGAGGGAAGCAGGGCTGGCCCATTTCCTCCCAGGGATGCTTGGAGATGGAACAAGGGCTGTGGAAACTCACATGTGGCCAGCTTCTTTGGAGCAGAGAGGGGCGATAGAAGCGGAGCTGAGCCTCTTGCTGCTGCGGGCCTGGCTTGCGGAGCACAAAAAGGGAAGGGGGGCCTCTTGGAACACCCACCACCCCTCTTAACCTTTTGCCTCCGCAGCTCTCACTTCACCTGGGTACTCCTGGTGGCCTGCAGCTCCGGTGCCTGAAAGGTGGAAGTGTTTGCCCTGCGGGGCGGTCAAAAGCCAAAATAAAGTGCCCCGCCGCTTCTGTCTGACATAGAGGTGTCCCACGCCCTGCAGCTGGGTCGGACATAGCTGCGGGGCGCGGGACACCTCTATTTCGGACATAGCTGCTGCGGGGCAGGCAAAAGCCACTTTCTTTCTTTTTGCCTCACCAGCCATAAGCTTCACCGCATGTCACTGGTTGATAGGTGCTTCGCCTTAGCTGTTACAATGTAATAAGGGTTAACCAGAGAGGCAGTTTCTGTAAGCAGGGCAATAAAGATTAGGCTAGAAATAACACCAGAATGTTTCCTTCCTGCCTTCCTTACAGGATTAGCCTTGTAAAGTGGGAAAAACTAAAAGGAGATTTCTTCCAACAACCGGTTCTCTGAGCTGCTTAGAAAGTTAACAACAGGTTCTCCCGAATAGATGTGAATTGGCTAAATCCTACCACTGCTACAATGCATCTACAAGTGTTATTTCTCCCTTCCATCTAATATCCAGTGAACTGGGAGGAGTCCTTCTGAACATAGGTGGTATTCATCCGGTTTGGACCAGCTCACCTGAACTGGTAATGGCGAACTGCGCCCTGGCTCCAAAACACCCTATGTAACATTTTCAAGGTCGCACATATGCGTTCACACCACATGTGCAAGCAAAGCACACATGCACAGAAGGTATGCACATGATGCGAGTATGCACACATTCACAGTGGTGAACCAGTGTAAACATAAGAGAATCCCACTGCTGCCTCTAGCCACTACTGAATGTCACGTCCTTTTTCAAAATTTAATGTTTCAGCCCTTTTTCCTTAGGTAAAACTTCCTGCATATCATAGTGAAGGCCATCTTCCTTGACTATTTCCTACAGTCAAGTAAGAATACATGGTAAAGATAATAAATTAACAAATGGAACGAATGAATGAAAAATAGTTGTGATGTGTACCTGTAAAACAAGAGAAACTGGAAAGACATACTAACTGATAGATAAATAAAAGTAGTCTTGTGGAATGGAGTTGAAAAGAGATGCAAAATAGGGAAGGCATAGTTTTAATTATGAGTGAAAGTATTAAGCTATGTGCACGGGTTTATATATAAATATAAATGGGTTGTGGTAGATATATATATATATAGAAGCACAAATAATTGAAGAAAGTCACATGTTCTGCTCCAGTGAATGGTGCAAATGGAAGAACCAGATTAGAGTTCTGATAACTATTCCACAATTTTATGAATGAATCTGGTTCAAGGCAAAACATTTTGCTAGGCAACATGAATAAATGGTTGGGAATGAGACCCAAGAGGGCAGAAAAAAATGATTGGGCCATTTGTAGATTCCACAGTGAACGAGAGTGATGATTTCTGTCAAATATCAGCTTACAAACCCTTTGCTTATACTTGTTTGGAATATATTGTGTGGTTTAAGCATAGGTCTCATTGTACATATTCATGGCAATGGAACAAATATAATTTTAAAAGCATGGTTGAGGTGACCGATAAAAGATTGAGAAAATACAGGATGTAAGATGATCAGAGATTTTTAAATGCGACTCAGATTGTTTCTTAATGTCAAGAAGGAATCTTGGGGAAAAATAGAGTTGAAACACAATGAAAGAAGAAATGAGAGTGAAAGTAAAATGATTGCAGGAAAAATGTATATAAATAATATATGAAAAAGTAGTAGAAAAAAGATTAATCACCCAATTCTCTGAATGGAAAATGGATGTAATAAAACAATATATGCAATATGCTTGAGACAGAAGAAATTGTATTTATGTATCTCTATCCTTTTATCTATCCAAGTGCCACAGAAATGCATGAGAAATATGAAAAGGAGTGTTTGGTGAAATTTGAAAGAAACTACAGATGAAGAAAACCGCATGTAAGAGAATAATCACTACAACAGATGAGAGAGATTGTATGGCTGTATAAAAAGAAAAAAAAAGATTGTTGCAAAGAATGCAGTCAAAGAGAGCAGTGATTGGCTAATATTAAAATAGGCAGAGAAAATACCAAGCAATTTTCATGGAAATAAAAAATTGTCTTGGGGTGGGTGAAAATTGCTAAACCAGATGCCTCCAGTATAGTGAATGGACTTTAAAGTAAAAAATGATGAATTGATTTGCAATGAAGCTGAAGTGAGAGAATGCTGGAAGGAGTATTTTAGACTTTGTACAGGAGTGATATTGATATGTCAATGAGTGAAGTTGAAATGAAGGCAATAAATATTAGGGTCCACGAAACCACTGATGAAAAGGAAGTAATAAATGCTGGGAGTATATTGAAAAATGGTAGAGCGACAAGTATTGATGGTATAACTGGACAATTGTTAAAATATGATGTAATTTGCTTCCACAGTCATTCAGTTAGTAGGAAATAGATCAAGGAAATGTAATGGATCTGTAATCATTTAAGATATTGTATGGATAAATATATGGGAAATGTTTGTGGTAGCATGTTGACTGGGAGGATGTGAATGTGCATTTGCCTTTCTGTGAAAACCATGTTGTGTTGGCAGAGAATGAGAATGCTTTGCAGTAAACTTCAGATAGTTTGCATGACACAATGAGCAATAATTATACAGCTCAAAATAATGTATCAAAGATTAAGGTTGTTTCATTTGACAGGAAAACATCTGAACATTTGCATATCATACAATCATATAATGCATATTAGGCACATGAAGTAAATTCATTTGTATGCCTAATATTAGTTCAATAAAAAATGAAAAATGAATGGAAAAAAATTAAGACTTGCAAATGCTGGTAGAATGTTACCGTGCTTCCCCTTGACCCCTGAAATAACCCCTTGGTGTTATATTGGGGGAGGTCTTATTATTTTTCAGGTGCAGCAAGTGTGGTCACCCCATGGCTGCTGCTCTGTTGTAATATTTTTAGGAAGTGCTTATTTTCAGGGAAGGGCTTATTTTAGTGCATGCCCCCAAAAGCCCAATTGGGCTTAATATCCGGGGAGGTCTTATTTTCAGGGAAACAGGGAAGTTGGTAGCACGTGATCCGCTGTAAGAAATTAATGTTTGTTGAAAGGAAAAACTGGTTGTGTATAAGTTCTCATCATTTTGTTATATAGAACTAAAAGTTGGATCCGTTTGAAAAAACATGATCTAAATTGCATGTAGTTGTAATGGATACTTAAGGAATGTGTGAAGAAGAAAAAAGAGGAAGAAGGGAGAAAGAAGAGAGGGGGAGGAAGAAATAATAATGAATAAAAGTAGATATATAAAGTAACAGTATAGGAAATGCACATGAGTATGGTTTGCTCATATGGCAAAAGTGAATAAAGATCAAATTACAAAACAAAAAAGAAATGACTGGATCAAGAGAAGAGAATTGTGGTTTAAAGAAACCAGTGAGATCCTCAAAAGAAAGGTTAGAAGTTTTATAAACAAAAGACCATCCAGTATGGAGGTAGTAAAGACAAGGAGGGTTTGCAAAGATAGAATAGTATGTAGAGGTAGACCACAAAATGCAAATCAGAATAGGAAGATTCCAATGTTAATCAGGTTTACTGCCAGGAAAAAAAATGGATAAGATTCAGAGTTTTAAAAATTAAGTAAGCAACATTCCAGCATTCATTACAAGAGAATTCAGTAGTGAATTCATTAATTGTGAATTGCCTGAACTTGTAGATTGCTTAATTGAAGGACTAATGGGTTTTACCAGATGAGACTGAAACATACATTTCCTCTTCAATTATCATGTTTTAAAATACTCCCTGCCCATCCTCAGCCCACTTTCTGGGAGTTTTCTTATATGTGCTAGTATAAAGTTGATTTGTTTCCATATATGTATTACTTTTTAAAAAAAAATCTTGTCCTGGGGGGAGGAAGGTTGCACACTATCTTCTTACTCCTTTCAGTCCTTTGCATGACATTGTTTATTCCAAAATGGAATGATTACAATTATTTTAAAAAGAAATAGTACTGAGATTGTTCTTAAGACAGTACTTTTAATTGCATGATTGATCATTTTTTCTAAAGTGTCCAAATTGTTCAACAAATTCTAACAGAAAACAAGAAGTAAGAAAGTGATTTCCAAGTATTGCATGGACCAACGCAAAATGCCAATTTCCATCATAGAAAAATAAACAATTGTTTTCTTCCTGTGCAAAACTCATAAAGCACAGGACGGAGTCTCATTCTTGTACAAAATATGATCTGCATGTTGAGATCACTGTGGTGAATGTCCCCATAGGGTAGGCCATTATGCCCTAGTTTGTTTGATTTGTTCTTAAGAAACAAGTTTAGATAGCTGAGTGGAAATGAATGCAAATTCTCATCAGGACACTCATCTTTATGGCTCTCTGTTCAAGCCAAAGTTACTTACTGTTCCTGCTTTTCTACCACATCAGCTAAGCTTGTCAAAGTTAAATTTTCCCCTGATTCTCCAGGGAAAAATGCTGACTGATCAAGATTTATCACTTACTTAAAATGCTTTGGAGCAGAGGTGTCAAACTTTTGGTGTCACATTGTTATCACATGATGTATCATGACTCCCCCCGCTTAGCTAAACTTGGGTGGACATGGTCAGTGTGTGACGCATCTAGCCCATGGGCTGTGAGTTTGACACCCCTGCTTTGGAGTGTCTTCCAGTAGTGGGATTCAAAAATTTTTACTATCAGTTCTGTGGGCATGGCTTGGTGTTTATGGCATGGCTTGGTGGGCGTGGCAGGAGAAGGATACTGCAAAATCTCCATTGCCTCCCCACTCCTGGGAAAGGTTATTGCAAAATCCCCATTCTCTCCCCACCCCACTAACCTGCTTTCCAGCTCTGTTCTCCTGTGCAGGGCAACAAAAGAAGATCAGCTGGGATTTGGAAAGCAGCAAATAGATGGAGCAGGGCCAGCCAGAAGTGATATTTGCTTGTTCTCCAAACTACTCACAATTTCCACTATCAGTTCTCCAGAACTGATCTGAACTGGTTGAATATCACCTCTGGTGTCTTCAAATTATTTCACAGGTAATCCTTGATTTGCAATCATTCATTTAGTGACCATTAAGCTTACAATGGCACTAAAAAGGTGACTTATGACTGTTTTTCACACTCACGACTCTTGTAGCATTCCCATGGATCAAAATTCGGATGTTTGGCAACTGGCTCATAGTGTCCCAGGCTCATGTTTGTCACCTTTTGACAAACAAAGTCAATGGGAAAGCCAACTTTCAGTGAAGAACCAGTTCACTAACTTAACAATTGCAGTGATTCACTTAACAACTGTGGCCAAAAGGAGTGTAAAATGGGGCAAAACTCACTTAACAACTTAGCAACACAAATTTCGGGCTCAATTGTGATTGTAAATCAAAGATTATCTGTATATATAACTATGTAGCTTAGCATAACTATTTAAGATCCTGTAATTCTGATCAATTCAACACAGTATACATTTCAAAGATACAATCCCATATAAACCTCACTCGTGACATATGCATAGGAATGTATTTTAATCAATGACGAACAATGCAGTATTTGACCTTTCCATTTTCCAAAAAAGCCTTTGGTCAATAGAAAGCATAATTAAATGGTGAATTAGGGCTTCAAAAACAATGTGGTTACTGTAGGAAAGAAATAGCTATGTAATAAAAGGTCACTTATTAAACAGTCCCAATGATTAAATCTTTGCATTTGCACTGAAGTAGCTCAGAAACAAAGGTTATCCCCATTAAATAATGAATACAACCAAGCTGAAAAAGGTCAAACTAACTGGTCCTTGCTAATAGTTGCTATGTATTTACTCCCTTGTGGCTGAAGAATTGTTTTTAGTATGATTTCCAGTACAGGAAAATGTTGTTTTGATCTCAAAGATTAGCAGGGATCTACCCAGTGGTGGGTTGCTAATCCCATTCCAACCGGTTCAGTTGGAATGGGGCTGGCGGCGTCCTCGTGCACGCACGCAGTTCACGTATGCATCTTAGCACCTGCGCGATGCTCCAGCTGCTCGTGGAGACTTGCGCAGGCGCTGTATGTGCCATGCGCCTGCGTGGAAGCGCAGAAGCCTTCAAAGACCGGTAAGGAGCGCGGATGGGCCCTTCGCCGTTCCCGTAAGTTACTTACTTCCGGGTTCGCTGACCAACCGGTTTGCGGGGACCGCCGCGAACCGGTTGAAACCCACCCCTGGACCTACCCTTCTCTGGTTTTCTGGACAGCAGATTCTCCTTCCAATGACATGTTCTACATATTGAAACTAATGTCATGAAGAAATTATAATGAATACCCAGGAAAGCCAAAATTCCTCGATTGACCTGCTATCTTATTGATGGATCGTACTTTTCATTTGCAATTCAAAAACAACTCCTTTGTTTGGAAAGAGCAACTTTTAACAAGTCATACCACATATTAATTGAGTCCTCTAAGTTGAGCTTCTCTTGTAATTATCCAATTTGTCTGAATTCTAATAAAGCAGGTACCAAGGCTCCAGAGATACATATTTTATTTATTCTTCAGCCCTTCCAGAATACCAACAGAGGTTTTCCCCCTCCCCACTTTCTGGAGAATACAAGATGCTTAATGATACCAGCTGGGAATAGCATTTGCCTTGATTTTTCTTGATGTTCTTTTGAGGCCTCTCGGTGGAAAGGTACAAAAGAGTCATTAAGTGGCTGACATTGCTTTCTTTGTCTTCCTGTGCTTTCTAAGGAAACAAAATATGTATATTAATTTTCTTGTGTTTCAGGAATAATTAACCGAGCCGCTTTGATCCAGAAATTATGGCTTTCTACAGCTAAGCCTTTACAGAGGAGAAAACCAGATGGCCCAATTTAATGCAGCTCTCAGAAGCGCTATATAAAATTCCATTGTATAAGCACCATGACACATACACTTATACACAAAAAGCTCAATCTGGTTATTTTTACGAGACTTTCAGTCCCCTGATTCCCATATTTTTTCAACATACAGCAAGCAAGCTTCGTGCTGTGGGAAGAATCTCCATCTTCATAAAATTTGATGTCCATTTGGAAGTTATTTAAAAATAAGAAAACTGCCAGCAGGGTTTCAGTTCTCAAAACAAATTCAAAATTATGGTCTTTTGCAAAGCAGTGGTCACAAAGCAAATTATGATTAAAGTGCAGTAGGGTAGACTCTTATTTTAATAAGATTCATATCAAGAAAACAATATGCAGTTGATATCTGGCCAATAAGCCTACATAAAACAGAAAATCAAAACATACATGGGAAATGTATATTCCACTGAAATTACTCCTCAGCTCTCATTTTCTATTCTAATAGCATGTTACTGGATCATATAAAGTAGGTCAGAATACAGGTAATACTTGACTTATAACAGTTTGTTTAGTGACCGTTCAAAATTACGACAGCATTGAAAAAAGTGATTTATTTCTGTCTTTCACACTTACAGTCTTGGTCTTGAAGCATGCCCTTGATCATGTGATCAAAATTCAGATGCTTGACAACTGAGTCATATTTATGATGGTTGGAGTGTCCCAGAGCTCCTTTTGCATTCTGACAAGCAAAGTCAATGGGGAAGTCAGATTCATGTAGCACCTGTAGTGCTAAGTTGGATATGTTATATCACAATATATCTTTGTATCTAATGTTAATCAGCAAATAGCTGCAGAGAGGAGAAATAATTGTAAAGATCACAGCAGATATAGGAAGCTCATTTAAACCTTTCCTACACTCTGCAGTCCTAAAAAGAAAATCAATCCTATGGAGCTATTTGCAGTGAGAGGAAATTCAGAAATCTTATTTCCTCCCAATACAAACAGAATTTTAGGATGAATTATTTTCATCTGGACCACGGAAGGACAAAGGTTAAACTTCCTTTCTCCATCTAATGCATTTTATTGTGGAGTTGATCTGAAGATGAAGGGGTGCCAAGGTGGGAAAAGTGGTGTTTCTTTTGCACTGCATGAGATTATTTATTTCTACCTTTGTATTTTTAAAATTATTATTATTTTATGAGCTTCCCAGACTATTGTATATAACAAGAACAGTCTTATTTATAAATAAATAAATAAATAAATAAATAAATAAATAAATAAATAAATAAATAAATAAATAGGCTTGTGAAATATCCAGCCCCACGGAAATTGTGAATGTTGTGTTTTTTTAAAGTGTTGTTGTGTCTATTTATCCCCTTCCCTTGTCTATTGTAAGCCGCCCGGAGTCCTTTGGGAGTGGGCGGCATACAAGACCAACTAAACTAAACTAAACTAAACTAAACTAAACTAAACTAAACTAAACTAAACTAAACTAAACTAAACTAAACTAAACTAAACTAAACTAAACTAAATAAATAAATAAATAAATAAATGTTTGTGGGTTTTGCAACATTTGCATTTGTTCAATGGAAGGATACATTTACTGATGTATCTATGAAGACTTTGATGTTTTGTGTACAATTAAGGCAGACCATGGAAGGCTGGTCATACTAAATGTGTCTATACTTCTCAATTACCCTACTTTTCTATCCTCATTACCTCAGAAAATTAAGAAACATTATGACAATTCCATTGTTTCAGTCCTCTAGTCTAGATAGTCCTATATGCCCACACCCCATCATTGATGTCACCCATACTGACTTTTCCCAAAGTGCACCAAAATAACATCCCTTCCTAATTTGGATAGTGAATTTCATTTTTCTAGACTCTCCTTATGTAGCTGTCAGAGTGAGCATGCCATTGAAAGCCAATCTGTTCCTTTCTTGACTGTTAGAAAAATCACTTTTGAGAATGCTACTCATTTCATTAGAGGCCTTGGCTAAACAGTGGAAAATAGCAAAGAGACTCTCCAATTCATTTTGAAAGTACACACACAGAGAGAGAGAGAGAGAGGGAGAGAGAGAGAGCACATTGGGATAATACTGCACAGTATTAGTTCAAGAACTGGGAGTCATTCCAAATGAATGCTGCATGTTGAAGCCAAGAGGCCATTCGTCTTAAAAACCACCATGCTGTTCACCTGCCCCTCATTAGTATTGCACAACTGTTTGCTTGCAGCCAACAATAATATGGCATTTGAATGAGAAGCCATTCCATCAAATTGCACTAAGTGGGCAACACAAAAAGTAATCAGCCTTCCACATGGGACAGATGCCATCCAATCTCCCACTCTACTTTAAGCTTTTTAGTCATTTTCTTTAATTTGCTTGCAAGAATGTTGCTCTAAAATACTTAGCGCCACTTAGCTGCTGCATGCTGGGTCCAGTGAGCTATTAGTAGTTCAGTTTGGAGGGTCTTTGAAGATTGTCCTATTACGAGAACATTGCCTTACAGTTTTACATGTGATTATTAGTGAGAGCATTTAATATGCTTGAGAAATCGGGCAAGGAGACAGATTTCTTTCTGTGCCAGGCATGTTATGTTGATGAAGAGCACAAAACACCAGGAGGTAGAATGTCAGTTGCAGCTGAAGGGTACATGGTGAGAAAGAACATAATGTTAGTACATGGACTGAATTGTGAATGATTCTCAACAGGAGAGATCAAAATAGTTTCTCGCTTCTGGTATCTCACAGGGTAGCACAATATGTTTCCAACATGTACCATGTAAACCTTTCTTAGGCACTATGTTACACAATGAAGACCCTAGAATTCTTCTCGCCTCCATGCAACAAGAAACAGCTGTTTATAAACAACACACAGAATAAATGTGATGTTATTACATATAGGAAAACATCAATGATTTAAAGCTCCCAATCACTATAATCTGTTTTTGCATTTCCCATTTGAATTTAGTGGAATATAGACAAGCGAGAGCAAGGTCAACATTTTGGTTGTCCAACCTACTCCTGCTTTCAATTTGCAACTAAAATTGCATTGCTAATTGTCGCTGATATCTTAATGACTGATGTTTAAAAGGGATAAAGCAGTGTTGACTGTTAAAATTTCACTCAAATCTCTCTCCCAAGAGAATAGAATTTTAATTCCTATATAAAAAAGGTAACAACTTAAAGAGAAGTTGGGACTTAGAACGCCTATCTGAATAGAGTCAACAACATCATGTGAACTAATAATGCTATAACATATGAGTAATATATTAAAATAAATTTCTGTAAATCCACTATTACTGGTAGTTCAGGATACAAATAGTCCTCAATTTACAACCACTAGTGACAACTTACAATTTATAACCTCATGACCATTCGAAATTATAATGTTGCTGGAAAAAAGTGACTTATGTTAAGTGTCCTGATACTTACATTCACACAGGATCTCTATAGTCACATGATAAAAATTTAGGCACTTAGCAACTGGCATGTATTTATGACAGTTGCAGTATCCTGGGGTCGTGTAATCACCATTTGAAACTTTGCCAGCTGGCTTCTGAAAAGAAAAAGTCAATGGGGGATTTGCTTAACAACTATGAGATTCCATTTACAACAACGTGATGATTTGCTTAACAACTGAAGCAAAATTGATCATAAAACTCATCTAGCAAGCACTTCACTTAGTGACAGAAGTTCTGATGCCAATTGTGGTTGTAAATTGAGGACTACCTGTATTGTTTCTCACACATACTTGCCTCAGGGGGTGGGGGCTACCAAGCAAGAGATCCAGGATTTGTGACTATGAAGAAGAAAATCTTGAGAAGGAGTGATTGGTACTGGCAGAAAATAATGGATGAGAAGCTGAAATGTTCAATGATGTTGGATTATGACAGACAGCACCATGTGTTTGGATAGAAGGAAGAAGGGGGAAATTGTATAAGGCACCTTGGAGCAAAGAGAAAGGTTTGGGATGGTTGGAATAAGATAAATATTACCAGGCCTTTGATAAGCCATCAGGATGCAAAACAATTCCATCACACATTTCCCTCTAAAAATAACAAGATCATCCAAAATGTAATCTATCTATCTTTGAAGCATTGCTTGGCTTTACAATTTCACACAAAGCTGGGAATACCAAATGTATTCAAAATGTGTATTAAATCATTTTTAAAAAATAAGAATTTGCCTCAAAGTAAGAAATCACACTCAAAGAAGTGTTTATTTAAAACGTTGCTTATAAATACCCATATGTTAGGAAAAAGATATAAAATATGTATGTTTTGAGAAAAACATGGACAACTATAGATTCATGTGGGTGCTTTTCTTAGGGTTTACATGTTAATAAATGTAAATGTAAATGTCTTTTGGAATTTAATGTTTTAGCAGAGAGAATACTTGATTCTCCCTCAGTTAACACACTTACACAGTCTAACATTTCAAAGAAAGTCATGGGCAAAATTAGGGCATTAAAGGAGAGAAGTTATTTTCCTCTCTGTACTCTTCTCATGCTTGATAAAGTAAATTTTTAATTGTTTGACTGAAGGTAAGAGAACCAAAAGCAGTAACTTCAGAGAACATAAAACTGAGTAGAAGAGACAGTCTTCCTCATGGGAGAAACCATATGTTATGGCCTGAAGCAAGCAGAGCAAAGGAAAAAAAGCACCTTTCCTTGTGCAAAAAAATCCAAAGGTGGCATTTAGCTTCTTTTATGATTAAAGGATAAGAAATGTAACTTACTAAATGTACTGGGTGAGTTGTGGGCTCCTGCCATCTGGACAGGTTAGAGATGCACATGATGGAAAGGCATGTTTTTTATTTCCTGAAGTGTCAAAACATGTAATAAAATATATAGCTCACAGTAATGGCTGTCATCAGAATGAAGGTGAAGCTTTGATCCAGTGTTTATCATATCATTCATGCTTTTCAGATTTTATTCTCTGGGCTACCAAAATAATCAGCTATTTTGGTTATTGAGCCTGGTAGGTGTTTCAAACACACCATTCGTACTCACACACAGACAGATGTTCCCGGAGACCCTTCAGAAAGAATTGGCACCTTGCTTCTCAAGTGTCTCTCCACTTAGATGCAAAACTGACACCATCTGTTGAGCTCTAAAGAGTTCTACATATGATTGACTCTGTTGCCATATTGAATCTGAATAATTACATCCTTCCTGCAATGGCCCTATTCTGACAATCAGTATGCAACAAATAAACAAACAAACATACAAATACTATGTATGCCATCATGTATATACAATGCAGTGGTGGGTTGCAGGCAGTACGCTCCGGTACAGGCGTACCGGAGCCTGCCGGGAGCACCGGATACATTCCAGTACGGTGCTCTGGAGGGACCACCCGCCTGCCTGAATTCCTTACCAGTCTTTTAAGTTTTCGGCACTTCTGCGCACACGCACAGCATCGCGGAGGCGCTAAGATACATGTGCATGCTGTGCATGTCCATGTGCACGCCACCAGGCCCAACCACCACTGATACAATGCTTCCATGCTGGAAAGCATTCTCCACAGAGACTGTCCTTAGGCCAGATATTTTCTAAGTGAATGTGAGGCACCATTCATATATCCAGTAAAACCCAGAATCTTAGGCAGTTTCCAATACATACCTAGTCTGTGAGAAAACTGGCACTTGGCAAAGAGCTTTGGAAGCATTATTATAATTTTAGCATTTGCAGGTAGCTCCAGCAAAAAAGTAATTTCTGAACATCTCATTAAATAAACACCTGGGCAGGAAAGCCTCCAATCCAAATTAAATTGGTTAATTAGATCCTGAATATTAAGATACCCCATCCATCAAACATTTTGATTGAGAATGGAATGCATAAGTGCAAGCCCCACCACCATGATCCCTGCAGGAAATTTAGCAGGTTGGCATAGGTACCAGAATAACAGAAGCTTATTCATTAGTTTTTGTAAGGCAAGACTTAGATTATAAATTTCAAGTTAGGCATGCTGGGTGGTAATCATAGTAGCTTGTTTCTAAACTGGTGTTAATAATTCCCAAAGTCTTTTTTTAAGCTGTTTATACTAGCCTTTAGAAGACCATGGGAGTCTTCTAAAGGCTTCAGGGGTTTAAGTGAAACACAAATAATGTCTGCTATCACATCCCCTCCCACTGTACTCATAATAGGAAGAAGCCTTTAGTGGGGGCTGTTTAGTTGCCTAGATTTTTTTTTTTCTTAGGTAGAATCTATCTGGGAAAGTTAATTTATTGGAAATCCGAGCCTCAATCCACACGAAGCTTTACAGACAGCAACCTGCATCTTGAACTGTACTCAGAAACAGAAACTAATCAGTGCAGTTTTCACGGCAGTAATATAATATGGTAGCATCAAAACAGCCAGTGTGCACATAGGCCCGTGATGGCGAAACTATGGCACACGCGCCCTCTCTGCAAGCACGCGAGCCATCGCCCTAGTTCAGCTCCACAATGCATGGGCGTGCGCCTCTCGCCAGCCATCTGATTTTCAGGTCTCTGCTGTGTATGCGGGAGACGCACATGCATGTGCGGCACCTCCAATGGCCCATTTTTGGTCCCAGGAGGCTTCATGTCATAGGCCATTGCTTTTTGAAGCAGCTAAAGCTTCTGGGTGCTCTTCATAGGCAGCATCGTGTAAAGGGAACAATAGCAACCCAATTGTCAGATGCCAAGGGCATTCGTGACTGTTCTCGTTCCAGCCAGATAATGCCGCAACCCCATGCACTAGCCAAAGTTGTGCAAAAGTCTTCCTGGTCATAATTTCTACTTGTCTTACAGCCGGAGCTATGAAACCAGAAGGTCCTGTGTTACCATCTACTCCATCTGGGGAAATGCTTCTGTCAAAGTCAATATTATCCCAGAATAAGTCAGCTGGTGAATTAATGGCCACTCTTTTTTACTTGGATTGAATTTGAACATGTTTTTCCTCATTCAGGCCCTGATAGCCTCCAGGCAACAGATCATGATTTCTGCTGCATTCCCCCATCCCTTAGCTGAAGTCCAATACACCTGGAGGGAACTGTACTTTAATAGTAACAACTTGGAAGTCATCAATTTAGAGAACAGATTTTTCCCCCCCAGCGGAAACAAATCACTTCAATATTTCCATACCAATATCTATTTCTTGCAATTATTTATTCTATGATCTGAACAAGCTTAAGAAATAAAACCTTGCATAATTAAATTGCACAGGTAGTCACTGTACCTTAAAAAAATAGAAACACAAGTAGGCCTCAACTTACAACCATTGTAAATATATGACAGTTGCCAAGTGTGGGAGTTTTGATCATGTGGCAATGGTCATAAGTGCGAGAACCTGTTGTCACTTTTTTCAGTGCCATTGTAACTTTGAACAGTTGCTAAATGAATGGTTGTAAGTCAAGGACTACCTGTATACAGTCACTAGAGCTCAGACAACCAAGTTCAAACTTTCTAATGAATTTTAACTTCATTGAAGTCAGAGTTTCTTATTTAATATGTCATCACTAAAAGCCAAATAACATATCATTTTTAATACGCAGGTAAAACCCCAATGAGTTAATTTTTTGAAATGCAATTAATTTCAAAAGTAACAATAAGTATTATTGCAGTGCCATTATTCCATGACTTTTTAAACAAAATTTGCAAAATAAAGAACAAGCACCAGCAGCAAATCTAAATAAAAAGCCAACTTCCTGTATTTGTAATGACTAGTCACTTTATCTATTAAGCAAATGTATGCATCCCTCCAGCCAGATATTCAGAATCAAACTGAAACTATTTGTAGAACTATTATGGAGATTTTAAAACTCATAGCAACCTGCTATAGGATTTAGCTACAGGATTAATTCTTGGAATGGAGGACTGACGTTGTTTTAAAATATCCATGTGTAAAATTTTATTGTTATTACAGAACAAACAAGAAGCCAATCCATTTCTCTCTTCCTTAATTTTGAAGGTTTTAATAGGCAGGCAATATTAATGCAGAATGATGTGTCCCCTAAGCAGCAGTGTTATTTTAATTTTAATTGTTAGCGTTACATTTTGCCTTTCTTCCAGAAGTTCAAGAGCGCTTACAGTACATGGGTACCTATCTCCCTTCATTTTATCCTCAAAACAGCAACCCTGTGGTTAGAGAACATTTTGAGAATGTGTCTTGTGAACACAGCCTGCATCCCAGGTCAGTTTGACAGTCTAAATTCCCATGAGTGAGAGATGGCTGTTTGTTCACATACGTGATCTTAGAGTTAGATGAACCTAAACTTTCTCTTTGGTAAAAAAAAAGAGAGGAAGAAGGCAAGGGAAAGGCAGGAGAGGGAGAAGAGGCGGGAGGGAGAAAGATACTTAGAAGGTTAAAAAGGACTTCTTCCATCATGATTGTATGTTGGAAATCTTCTAAAAGCAGGGCAAGTCCAGGAAGTGAGGCATAAAATCATTTGCTTCAGGAATTTTTCTACTTTTGTAGAAATAGATAAACATGGGTAGAGCCAAGAATTTGCGGTAGGTATTTGACTGTGGTATCGTCTCATTTTATTTTCCTGTACAAAATTCAATATGAATTTCATGTATTCTTTTTTTTAAAACTTAACTTAAAAATTATAATTCAACAGGAAGGATAACTCTTATATTGTATTATGTCAACTTAGTTACAGGTGATTCCACTTAGTATATCATTAGCCAGCAGAATTGTAGTTCAGTTATTTACTGAAATATTGATTTATGTCATTTAAGGTAGCTCATATTTAAAACAGTAACATTCTCTTTAAATCACAAATATTTATTTAAAACCTTTATTCCTTGTTGAAAAAACCTATGTGGCATATTAAGAAACAATTCTCTGTTCTCAAACTTAGCCTTTACCCAGTGGTGGGATTCAGCCAGTTTGCACCTATTCGGGAGAAGCGGTTGTTAACTTTCTAAGCAGTTCGGAGAACCGGTTGTTGGAAGAAATCTCATTTTGTTTTTTTCCGCTTTACAGGACTAATCAAGTAAGGAAGGCAGGAAGGAAACATTCTGGTGTTGTTTCTAGCCTAATCTTTATTGCCTCTACTTACAGAAACTATCTCTCCGGTTAACCTTTATTACATGGTAACAGATAAGGTGAAGCACCCATCGACGTTGAGTTGGCCAAGCCCACCCAGTCACATGACTATCAAATCCCGCCTACCCAGCTGGTCATTAGGGCAGAGAACCAGTTGTTAAATTATTTGAATCCCACCACTGCCTTTATCTGATACTATAGTAAAAGAAATTGAGAGGGAAAATTTACATACCTACTGTTTATAAAAATTACATTCAGTAACTTTAAATCAAAGGTAGACAAAGTAATGCCAGGGATTAAACCGATATACTTCCTGTTTCCTAACAGAAACCTTTCTAGTCTAAGATGTTCTTCTAAACTGCTTTTTTATTTTAAAAACATTGGAAGGAAGTTGGCATGCCTTTATAGCATTCAGTGTTTTCTTCATTTTTCTGAAGTTGTCTTGGTCCCACTTGACCCTTTAAGTAGTATTAGACAATTAATATGGAAGATGACTGCAGTTCAATGCTTTGTTTGGAAGTAATTCATTCTCTCCAGAAAAAAAGGGCACAGGTAAGCTGTGGTACTGGGAATGGAAAGAGTACATTCTTATCCCTTGTCTTATCCCTCCTGTCAAGTCATGCATACAGTAGATTTCCCCATTTTGGGTCACATCCTCCAGATAGTTTCAAAATGGTAAATGTGTTCCTTGGGCCAAATGTTTGCTTTACATCCCCATTAAAGACATAATCACTATAATCCCTAGTGTCTTTTGTATGGTCCTCTCTGACAAATATCTCAAAATTTTCTCCATCATAAACCTTGGAAGTAGTTACAAAGTCATTTAGCACAAAAAGAAGCCAGTGAGGTAAACATGCTTGTCTGTTCAATCTCTCTGCTTGGATATTATCACTAATTCAAACTATACACTTTGGGCCTCCACAGTTGGATGGGAAGATTTTGGTCATACACAATGTTTTTAGTAACTGGAAATGTGCAAAAAAAGTGACAACCATGACTATGGATTTATTATAAATAATGAAGCAAAAATTATTTCACTCTGAAGTTAGGCAAAATGTCAAACAGATTCTATGAGATGACTTGCAAAGAAAATGAAAAACCCAAGCTGTAGGTCTTTGAAATTTATTCTATTTTTGGTTTGTCATTATAATTTTTTTTAAAGTTACAGCTGCTCTTATCTTTGTTGCTGTCCAAAAAGAAACAAAGGATATAATACTCACATCATTTGATGTCCGTTGATAAGGTTCCTACAAAAATACAATCTTAAATATAGTTTAGTGTTGTGACTCAGCAGCAGCTTGCTGTGAGTTGCGTCGGGATGCAGGAATAATGAACAGCTGTTGCTCGTTAGGGTCATCTTCTGCAGATAAAAGACGGATGGTGCCACGCCTTAGTTGCAGAAGTCAACGTTCGTGGTTCGTTGTTCGAGGTTCATGGTGGTTTGTTCGTGAGTTCAGTTTCGTGATTCAAAGAGGCACTTGGATAAGTGATTTGCTTTCTGTCAACCTGGTTTGCTGTAAGAGTTTTTGTTTTGCATTTGCTGTGTAACTTTTTGCCAGAGACTTTATCTACGTTTATTTTTGAGTTCGCAGCCAACTTGAGCCAGGACTGAAAAAGTCATTCTTTTACAAACCTTGTCTGACTGTCGTGTGTGTAATAGCAAAGAGGGGGTCAGAACAGTGTATTATATGTGAAAATATGGATGTAACAGAAGGAAAGCACATGCTTGTTTTTCTTCTGTAATCCACCATCATTCATATAATAATATTTATTTCCATTGGCTTTTCCAGAAAATACAGACATTTCTCAATTTATGACCACAATTGAGCCCAAAATTTATGTTGCTAATTGAGATATTTGTTCAGTGAATTTTGCCCCATTTTATAACCTTTCTTGCCATAGTTGTTAATCACTGAATCACTGCAGTTGCTAGATTAGTAACATGGTTGTTAAGTGAATCTGGCTTCCCCATTGACTTTGCTTGTAAGAAGGTCACAAAAGGGGATCACATGACCCTGGGATTCAGCAATGGTCATAAATGTTGCCAAACATTTGAATTTTGATCACATGATCATGGGGATACTGCACTAATTGTAAGTGTGAAAAATGGTTGTAAGTCACTTTTTTCAGTGTTATAACTTTGGACGGTCACTAAATTAACTGTTATAAATCAAGGACTACCTCGATAACTTATTATGCTTGGACAAAAGCAAAACAGTGAACACAGCAATTGGTTGCTTGGCTCATAACTATTCTTCATTTGCAAACAAATTAACATTACAGTCATCTAGTAATTAGAAAATATATGAGGAACAAAGTAAGTGTAAGATTTAAAAGAGAGAACTATAGAACTACCCAAAGAACAATCTTTATGGTCTCTTTTGGGTTATGTACAGGGGGACTCACAGAATGAAAACTCTATGAAATCAAAGCAGTACCTTATAATTCTTACTAACTTATTTTAAGAGTTACCAAAATCACACTTGGAATTCTTTTGGTCACCACCATATAAAAAAGATTTTGAGACTCTAGAAAGAATGCAGAGAAGAGCAAGCAAGACGATTAGGGGCCTAGAGACTAAAGGTTGCAGGAATTGGGAATGTCTAGTTTAATGAAAAGACGAACTAGGGGTGACATGATAGCAGCGTTCCAATATCTGAGGGGCTGCCACAAAGAAGAGGGGGTCAACCTATTCTCTAAAGCACAAAAAGCAGTGGAATTATGGAAAACCGTAGCAGATGGAATTTAACACAAATCATATGAATAAAAAGCAAAATCTGAAGAAAAGATGACTTTTTATGTATATTAAAAGCTTATTTAAAAATTATTCATCCTGTTCCTAAATGTCAATTACGCACATGCATTCTTCAACACCAACCTAAAAAGAAAAGGAAAAGAAAATAAGACAACCCCTTCAATGGCTCTGAATAATTTTTTTTTTAAGAGGTGAAGTGTTTCTCCTCTTTCTAACATTTAAAATGTTGGTTGTCTTGAGAAATATTACACTTTTTTCATCAGTACTTAATCATTTATTTATTTCTTAAAATAAGGCCCTAAATAGAACCTTATTTTAAGGTTGCATATTAATCAGCTGCATTCTGTGAATGGACAAAGGATGCCATATAAAATCACACAGTAGTGCTGTTTTGTGAATGACAGTTAAGATTCTTTGGGCTATCTAGAGCTACAGGATTTGGGCTGCAAATTTTTGGATGGCTGCTGGAAAGGAGTAAATGTTAGATTTTAATGTTTTAATTGTTAATAATTCTTTAAAATAATTATCTGAATTGTTCATTGGCTATTTTATTAAGGCATGGGATTATATGTCTTTTAATTAATTTTACTGTTTTAGTGATTATAGGCTATTTGGGTTTTTTTTGTTTATTTATTTAGTTATTTATTTACACAAATCTAGTAGCTCCCTTCTCTTCATGTTTTTACACACACACACACACACACACACACACACAAACACACACACTTTGCTAAAGAATAAGCTACACAATAGGTAAAAATTAAGGGCAACAACAAATTTCTTATTAATTTGCAGCATGTAAATCAAATACAACATCCGAATGGATATGGAAGGATTTAATCCTTACATACAAGTTGCAGTTAAAACATAGTCTTCCAAAACAGCTATTTTGCCTTGGAAGAAAGCTGCTCTTGATGCCACTGTCATTAGTTCTTCTGCAGTAACATGCTGCAAAAATTACAATATTGTTCTTAAATTGGAATGGTCTGATGCAGTGCAAATGTAATAAGAGTTTTCAGGTTTTTTGTTGGGATTGTTGAGAAAAAGAGGTTAACCCTCTCAATACAATGGATATCCAATCCTGTTTAATAATTGTAACTGACTGTGGCAAAATAAAGCAAAGATAATACCAATAGTAATAGGTGACTTGAGCGAGCAAGTACCGGTAGGACAATAAAATAGGCAAAGTAACAGAAAATGAAGAAGCTAAAGTGCTCTGGGTCTTTAGAATTCAAACAGACACCTGCCACTTAAACCCCAGAGTTTTAAAAAAAATGTCAATAAGAAAGAGTCAAAAGTCTGAATAGCGGACACTGTAATATATGGAGACAGCACAAGAGAAGAGAAAGAACTGAAGAAAATCACAAAATATAAAGTTCTGCAAATATAAGTAGAATGACTGTGAGGAAAAGAAATAGCATAATATCAATTGTGATAGGTGGATAGATTGCATCAACAGTGGATGCAATCTCAAAACACCTGGGGCCCCTCTTGAACACCATCAGCATTGACAAAATCACCTCAATCAATTCCAAAAGGCATATTTATTTGGAACAGCTTAGATCTTGTGGGGATATCTTTAAGACCATCAAACATTGACATCTGGCTATCTAGGACCCTGGAAGAACTTGATAGGTGCATTAAAATGTCCAATCCAGTGTGAACATCTGGCTGATTGTGTGACCACTCATAATAACAATAATCAAGCATATTAAATGATTTCCCACTTTAAAATCTCATACTTGGCTGTGATAATCTCAATGATTTACAGAGACAATAAAATGAATTTGGGAAGATGAATACAAAAGGTCAAAAGATTGCTTGCCTTGTGTACTTGATCACAAGCAAGGTTCTATGTCACCGCACAGTGAGCTCTGTTTCTATTAATCATTCACAACTTAGTGATTTCTGGATATGACATAGAATTTCCATCATATTCAGGTGGATTATGATAGCAATTATAATCCAACCCAACTAGAAGGCATAAAGTAGGGGACGAGCAGTTTATACTAGTCCATCTTCAAACCCATCTATCATATAAGCAAATACCTAAACACTGGAATTTATAATTCATGCAGACCAATAAAAAGTGCACAATTTAAAACATATCAATAAAAAACCCAAAACTAAAATAATTAATAACGAGAAAAAGATATTCACAAGCTTCTGCCAGCCCTATTGCTAGAAACTTGGCAACCTTTCTGAAGTGTTGTTCAGTTTAGGTCTTACAGAACAAAGATTGTAATTTCTTGATCACAAAGGAAAATAAAGCTTTTGATAATTGATGTATGAGTGAAAAAACATGGGCCACCGGAGAAGGAAATGGCATCCCACTATACTATCTTTTGCCAAGAAAACCCCATGGACAGTACTAAAAGGCTAAAAGATGAAGCTCAAATACTTTGGAAACCTAATGAGAAGAAAGGACTCATTGGAAAAGACCCTGATGTTGGGAAAGATTGAAGGCAAAAGGAGAAGAGGACAGCAGAGGATAAGATGGTTAGATAGTCTTATTGATGCAATGAATTTGGGCAAACTCTATGAGACAGTGGAGGATGAGGGGCAGGGGGGCTGGTGTTCTGTGATCCATAGTGTTGCAAAGAGTTGAACACAACTTACAGACTGAACAAGAAGTAGCCGAAACTATGGGCAGGTACAATAGGCAATATAAGTTACAAACTCAACCTCCATATGTCATCATTCACAGAAACTATCTACAGTATAGGTTACTATGGAGGATTGTGAAGAATATTTCTGGATGAAAATATCCTTTTTCATAATGAATCAGAAACCTTTTTCTCACTCCATTTAAGGTTGCAAATTCTTTACCTGCATTATTTTACTCCCCAAACTGCTATTGCTACCTTTATTTCCCGTTCTTTCTAACCACACCTCCTGAAGTACAATGATAAAAAATAAACTTTAGAAAAACATATGGTCCTGTGGTGCTTTTCCACTCTCAGGCTACTTACAAATTCATAGCACAGCATGAAGATTATTAAAATGCCGTATGTGAGAACCGTGCATAGCACAAAGAGATATGAATTGGCATTCCACAGAGATAATGCTATCTAATGACCAAAACAAGTAATGTGCTTTCATTCTGATTCATAGTATATTTGGAAAGAGCAAAGCATCCAGTAGCTTTTCTTAGCTATTTGATCAGTCAAAGGTGAAGGCCTGCTTCTTTGCTCTATCAATGCATTGATATGTGATCATGCTTATTAGTAATCTAATTATTCCTGGCTACATCTCTTTCCTACCAGCTAGGATTCATCCAGAGTTTTGCAGCATACCGTATATACTCGAGTATAGGCCGACCCGAATATAAGCCGAGGAACCTAATTTTACCACAAAAACCTGGAAAAGTTATTGACTCGAGTATAAGCCTAGGATGGGAAATGCAGCAGCTACCGGTAAATTTCAAAAATAAAAATAGATACCAATAATGTTTTTGAATATTTATTTCCTCCCCTGGAGTGGGGAGGAATTGGGGATTTCATAGTATCCTTCCCCTGGAGTGGGGAGGAATTGGGATTTTGCAGTATCCTACCCCTGGAGTGGGGAGGGAATGTGGATTTCATAGTATCCTTCCCCTGGAGTGGGGAGGATTTGGGGGATTTCATAGTATCCTTCCCCTGGAGTGGGGAGGAAATGTGGATTTCATAGTATCCTTCCCCTGGAGTGGGGAGGATTTGGGGGATTTCATAGTATCCTACCACTGTAGTGGGGAGGGAATGTGGATTTCATAGTATCCTACCCCTGGAGTGGGGAGGATTTGGGGGATTTCATAGTATCCTTCCCCTGGAGTGGGGAGGAAATGTAGATTTCATAGTATCCTTCCCCTGGAGTGGGGAGGATTTGGGGGATTTCATAGTATCCTTCCCCTGGAGTGGGGAGGAAATGTAGATTTCATAGTATCCTTCCCCTGGAGTGGGGAGGATTTGGGGGATTTCATAGTATCCTTCCCCTGGAGTGGGGAGGAAATGTAGATTTCATAGTATTCTTCCCCTGGAGTGGGGAGGATTTGGGGGATTTCATAGTATCCTTCCCCTGGAGTGGGGAGGATTTGGGGGATTTCATAGTATCCTTCCCCTGGAGTGGGGAGGATTTGGGGGATTTCATAGTATACTAAGTCAGAAATAACATTGCTGCGTAGCCAGGAGTGTGTCTCAGTCACTTAAACCTCATACATAAATCATTGTACGAGGCGCTCGACGGCGCCTCTTACCTGCCGCGGGTCCCACCAGGACCGGCCAGAGGCACAGCAAGCTCCGGAACCAGAGCGGGAGCCTCCGCCGCATGGCTCAGCTCCGCCAGGGACGCATCCGGCAAGGGGAAAGCGGGGTCCCCTCTCGCGCAGCGGGTGGAGGGCGCGGGGCGGCGGCAGGGCTGGGCTGCCTCCGGGTCCTGCCTCCCGGAGCCCTGGGGCGGCCACGGGAGTCCGTGGGCGGCGGGGCTCGCTCGGCTTCCAGCAGGGAGGAGAAGGGGGGCTTCCCGGAGCCGCGCGCTCGGCAAGCTCGCCGCTCAATTCAGCGCCAGCGCGCCTTCATCTCCGAGCGCCCAGCGGAAGGGCCAAGCCGCTCGCCTCGGAGCCGCTGGAGCTGGGACGCCGCCTCCGCCGCGGAATGTGCTCCAACTCAGCCGCTCCGGCCCATTGTCAGCCGGCTGGTCCCTGCCTTCCCTCCCCTCCTCTCTCTAGCTTAAAGAGACACCGACTTGCCTCGGCTGGAGGCCGGGCACGGGGAGGAGTTGGCGCCAGCCCGGGGAGGGGGCTGCGAGCGGGCGGGCGGGGGGACGGGAGGTAAAAGGCTGGATGGGTTTGGTTGCCAAACCGAGGCGGCTCGCTCGGGGCTCTTCCCTCTCTCCCCACGGGTGGGCAGCGGCCGGAGTTCCCACCGAGGAACTTCGCCGGGCAACTCTCGGTTCGGACGCCAGGGGCGACTGGAACCCGGCATCCTCGGGTTCCGATTCTAACCCCGAAGGAGAGCAAAGCCGGGAAGGGCGTCAAACTCTTCCACCCAAGCTGGGAGCCTGTCACGTTTGGGAGGCTTGCAGCGGCTCACCTGCGTGGAAGTCAGCGGACTACACGCGCATACACAGACACATCCAGACAAACATCCAGACAGACAGACAGACCTCTGGCCCATCAGGAGGTCCAGCAGCCACCGGCCGTCCTTTGACTCGGACGTGGAATGGAAGGGAGTTAACAGAGGAGAGGGAATGGCTGGCGCAGACTGCCCAGCAAGACAAGAGATCCTGGGGCTTTCATAGTATCCTATCCCTGGAGTGGGGAGGATTTGGGGGATTTCATAGTATCCTTCCCCTGGCAGGCTAGGAAATGGAATGAACGAGGGGGCAGGCAGGGGAGGGAAACGAAACGAATAAGTGGCCAGGCAGGCTAGGAAACGGAATGAATGAGCGGGCGGGCAGGCAGGCGAGGAAACAGTCCAGCGGATGGAGCAGAAGCAGCCCCGGGGCTCCGCTGCCGCTCCCCGCATTTTTCTGGACGGGGTCTCGCAGGAAGGAATCCCCTCCTCCTCCAACAGGCAACAGCACTGCCGGATCCAGTTGTAGACTCGAGTATAAGCCGAGCCGGCTTTTTTCAGCCCAAAAAGTGGGCTGAAAAACTCGGCTTATACTCGAGTATATACGGTAGATCAGATATTTCTAATAATCTTGCAATTCTCCTTGAACTCAGGGCACCTCAAGTCTTATTATAGAGTTATATCAATAAACTTAAAAAGTCAAGAATTGCTGTGTGGATGTTGCAGAGCAAGGGTCCACAACCCCTGGTTCATGGACCGGTACCAGTCCGTGGCATGCCAGAAACCAGACTGCACAAACAAGTGAAACCCCATCTATGGGATGCAGGCAGCACACAAAACCATGCCACCTTTGGTCAGTGGAAAAACCTCTCTCCGCGGTACCTGGTACCCAAAAGATTGTGGACTGCTGCTGTCGAAAGCCATCCTTCTTGGGATATTTTTGCCTGGTTTCCGTGATAGCAGTGAAATGGATCTGTACCCAAGTAAAAGTGTACGACTGAATCATATAATCTAATTAGAACATTAAGTTTTTCTTTTCCATCACTAAGGGTAAAAAGATTTAGTACCCCAAAGTTTCAACTGAAAAGGGTTAAAAGTTTTATAAGCATAATCAAATTGAAAAAATAAAAATAAACAAAAAGAGGAATAAATAAGACAGCTGTATCATGTACATATAACATTACTACTACTGTGACAATTAAAAAGAAGTCTAATCTCATAAGAACAAAAGTACAGCCTTCCTGGTTCAGTATAAAAGTCCATGTCATCCAATAACATATATGCATTCCAGTGGTGGATTATAGGTGGTATGCCCAGCTTTGGGTGTACCGGAGCCTTCCCGGAGCACCGGGTACCATTCCGGTATGGTGCTCCAGAGGGCCCTCCCGCCTTCCTTATTTGTCTTTAAACTCTTTGGTGGTTCCGCACACGGGCGTGGTGCATATAGTGCTTGCGCGACACTCCGCCGAGTAGCTGGAGCATCGCAGAGGCGTCGCTGGATGGTAAGACGCATGCACGCACTGTGTGTGTGCGCATGCGCGCCACACGCATTCATGTGGAGGACGGTAGGCCCCGTTGCAAACGCAACGGTTGCAATGGGATCCGGAACCCACCATTGATGCATTCATACATATTTCTTGGCTATCTAATTAGTACCTGATACCATTTAGAACAAGAGTAGTTTTCCTCTGTGACTTCTATTTAATTTTTTAAAATTTCTAAAATTTTTAAAATTTCAAAAACTGCTTAGAAGTTTGAATCTACATTAAAAATGAAAGGCTTTATCCTCCCACTCTGATGTTCTCTCTACAACTAATAGAAGCAGATTATAAAACATGAGAAACCTTTTTAAAAGGTCTCTCTCTCTACTTCTTTTAACACACAGGAAATAGTGGCCATGCATTCCACATTATCACATACAAGAACCAACATGTACATAGGATATAATGAGCATGTTTTGTAAAAAGCTGTTAGAAAAAAGTTTTTTGAAGCTTTACAAGAAATTTACTCTTGTAATTGAATCACTGTAGGAAGTAGTTTGACAGCATTTGGGGAAAGTCTTAAATTCATTTAATGATATATATCTTTCAACTAAGCAGTATTTCAATAACATCCCCATCCCTCAATTTGATTATGGAAGGTCAGACAGAATGAAGAAAATGTACCTTAGTTAATAGAACTATTAATGGTTTATCAGACATGTGTAGAAATAGCAGTATTTCTACAATCATTGGGAGAGACAAGAAGAATCCTGCTAATTATTATAATAAAAGACATGTTTACCTAGGTGGAATTTGCTTAAGTCAAATCATAACATCAATAGAAATTTCAGTTTCTGTTCAAACATTAACCCAAACATAAACAATTGGCATCCAAACGTCCTTACCCATTTTCTCTTTTCGAACAGCCAAATTTGAGTGGTACTTTTGACTGACCAGCAGGATTTGACTGGTTCTTCTACTAACATTCCCTTGAATACCAACAGAATGTATGTACAATAGGGAGGTAACAACAAAAAAGAAGATGAAGCCGCAGAGAATAGTAAGGCATGGAAATAGCAAGCAGTTTTCTCAATTATTTTTTTGGCTCTTAATGAGCATCATCAACATCTGTTACAGCTGTAGTCCCATTACTCCTTCCATTCACTGTATTTCTCTTTTCTCCACTGTATAGCAATTCAAAATTGTGGCAAGAACTATTCTTGGCCTACTCACTTCTTGATATCATGAAAGCTGCCAGTGATGCTGCCAGGAACAGCTGCCCCTCTGGGGTTGTGCCTCTGGGGTTGTGCCTTTGTACATGACTACTTCACTGAAAACCAATATATTTGAAGGAAAGCAGTGCTCAAAACCTCATACCATCCTGAGATGATGCACTTGTGAACCAGCATGTAGAATGGCACAGCAAGAACACAAAGGGCTATGAGTTGCATGTACTGAAGAAAAACATTTTTTGTAATCCACCTTAACAATAAGTAGAGCTTTCTACCAGAAACACGTAGTCACTGCTACCAGTAAAATACTTAGGAAAAGGTGCTGTGGTATCAATGTAGGCTTTCCTAAAAAAATATGCTGTGTTGAGTATAGACTTAATAATGGATGGTAGATGAGAGAGAGGATGGGATGAGGGAGGGAGAAAAGAAAATAGGGAAGATATTGGGCTGACTTTTGAACACCATTTGTCAGCTGTGACCAGGGGGGCATTTGCCCAGGTTCGCCTGGTGCACCAGTTGTGTCCCTACCTGAACCGGGAGGCTCTCACAACAGTCACTCATGCTCTTGTGACCTCTAGGCTGGAGTACTGCAATGTGCTCTACATGGGGCTGCCCTTGAAGAGTATTCGGCGACTTCAGCTGGTCCAGAATGCAGCCGCGCGAGCGATCGTGGGTGCACCTCGTTTCACCCATGTAACACCTATCCTCCGCGAGCTGCACTGGCTGCCTGTTGATCTCCGGGTGCGCTTCAAGGTGCTAGTTGTCACCTATAAAGCCCTTCATGGTATTCGATCTGGGTACTTGAGAGACCGCCTACTGCCAATTACCTCCACTAGGCCAAAAAGATCTCATAGATTAGGCCTCCTCCAAATTCCATCAGCCGGTCAATGCCGACTGGCAACTACCCGGAGAAGAGCCTTCTCGGTGGCTGCTCCGACCCTATGGAACGAACTCCCCATGGAAATTCGTACCCTCACCACCCTCCAGACCTTCCGCATAGCCCTTAAAACCTGGCTGTCCCGACAGGCCTGGGGCTAAAGACTTCAACCCCACCCGAATAGTATGATTGTTGCGCTTTTAACGATGTATTGTCTTCATGTATGTAACTTGTTTTGTCCTTCCCTTCCCCTGAATTGTGAGCCGCCCTGAGTCCCCTCAGGGAAAAGGGCGGCATACAAATAAAGTATATTCTATATTCTATTCTATTCAAAAATAAAGGAACAATAGTATCAGATCCATTTATGTTTGGTCCCAGCCTTGCCCACTGCTGCCACGTTTTCCCCCAAGCAAAAAGACCCTTCAGGCTGATACTCATTTACATAATTCCATAAGCAAAAATTATTCTGCTCTTGAAAAGTCTGCAGTAAAATATTTTGTCCAGAACATGAAACACATGCCTTGTGATCAGATATATCTTTGCTCTATAACTTAATAAATCTTTCCTTTCATCAGTTTACTTGTGCTGTGAAAAATAACAGTGGCAAAAATTGATCCAATGGAAAATAGAGTCATAAAGGTCACAGCTCAACATTTTTCAACATGGTACGTCACCCTATTCATTATAACTAGTTAGTGGTACTCTCTTAAAAGACTATGTGTAGGCTTATTAATATGCATAGTATAGGTATCTGTTGATTAGGAAATGTCATTTGACAGCTAATATATCAGTGTGTTAATGAACAACTCTGCCGTTTTGTACATTTTAATATCACTGAGTAACTATGCTGTTTGACCTACAAAATGTAGATCAAATATTACATTTGCATTTCACACATTCTTTGTTTTTAGGCTGCTAATATTTGATATGCAAAATCAAACTATTGCATATATAAATAAAGATGATGCTACAATGGATTTTAAAACGCTTTGAGTGCACCAAGTAGAGTTGGGACTCTACAATAGGACACCATAAGAAATTATTTGAAAGAGGTGTTTTAGACTTCACATAAGCCTCTGGTGGTGGTGGTTTTTTCAGGCTTTCAAATATGCCTCTCTTCTAAGAAATCAACTTTCAAACCATTCATAGCTGTAATAAAAAAATCATCCTTGCATTTATTACTCATTTTAGAAAATTCTTTGGAATTTAGTATGTTTTTTCTAAAATTTCTTTTAAAAATTCCATGGATTTGCACGTATGTTATTTCCAAATGTGCATTTAGTATGCAATTCTTGAAAAGCACATTAGATTGTTGCATTATAACACGACACAGGTAGTCCTTAGTTAACAATGACAAATGGGACCAGAATTTCCATTGCTGAATGAGGTGGTTTTTAAAATGTGACATCACATGGCCATTAGCTTAGCAACAACTGTTGCCATTGTTAAGTGAATCATTTCAGGTTGTTAAATGAGAATGCCACATGGCCATATTTGGCAACCTCTTGCTGCCTTTATTGTTGACTGCTTCTTGGAAGCCAACAAATAAGGTTGCAAACAGTGATTACAGGACTGTGGGACACTGCAACTGTTGTGTGGGAGTGCTGCAACTTCGGGAACTTTGAGGACTGTTTATAAGGCTCCCTTGTTCAATCTTGTTGCAAGTTTGGACAGAAGCTGAACAAGCAGTTGCTAAATGAAGATAACCTGTATTAGCATCAAAGATTGGAATGTTTCAATTAAGTTAATGCAGTGTAGTAATGAGATATGTGTAATATATAGTATCTGGCTTGTTTCGTTCCCCAATTACGTTCAACAAAATTCAGCATTTGACCACTAAACCTCATATACTTTGTTTCTATGTCCATTATAACACAGCAGCTCTTCTCCTATTTCTTTGGGTGAAAATAAACAATTCTGATTGACTATAATGTCTATATAGAATACATTTAATAAATAGGATAAAGAATAGCATATAGAATACATTTAATCAACCCACTATGAATGGAAGAAGTAAATTATTAATTCAAGATCTAAATAGACAAAACACTCTATGATACAAGAAGCTCAGTCCATTGTATAACATCGTGGTTTAGTAAACTTGCCTAGAAACAAACTATGATCGATAGGCATTTCCTTTGTACTTACTTTACTATCGTCTTCAAATAAGCAAGCATACGAGCCATAAAGCCACCTGTAATCATAGCTGTTATGACATTTCTTTTTTCTTGAACTGCAAAAATGAGAATCTTTCGGTTTGTGCATATGTTTGCATATATGAATATTTTAAGAAGTGCAGAGCTATCAGTTTAAATGTTTAATATCTAATGGTTTATTGTCCACTTCTACTTAGAACACTTCACAAAGTAGAATAAAGCTTACATATGCTGGAAGAAACTTTTAATACTATATTTTTCAAAAAGCTTGAACAGAAATGGGAAAAAATGAAATCACTTTTACCAAATACTAAGATTAATTCATTTCGACATCAGTGGACTAATCATTGCTATAATGTATTATTGATTAAATTCCACTATGCACTATAGATAAATAAATAAAGTCCCTGCCTGCTCTTCCAGTTGCTGTCTAAAGCAATTAACTACAGTAATGCTACTATCTCATTTAAAAGTAACAACGAAATGCAGGGAACATAACTCTGTAATGAGGGAGCAAAAGACTTCAGTTTTGCTGATTACTTAGCATCAGCACCTTTTAAGAATCTAAGTATGTTTTTCAAAACACATCAGGCTCTAGTCAATGTGAGTATTGCTAACAACAGTGGCAGTGGTGGGTTGCAATTTATTTTACTACCAGTTCGCTCATGCATGCACGATCATGCGACGCTCCTGTGCATGCACAGAAGCGTCTGGGCGGGTGGAGGAGCCTCCCATCGCCGCCACTACCAGTTTGCCCAATTCGGGACGAACCAGCAGCAACCCACCTCTGAACAGTGGTCATTTGCCACTGGACAGCAAGACACTGAATGTTTTGGGGACTGTAAAAAAGCACTGCCATAGGTAAACAGTATTCAAATTTTCTGTGGATTGTCCCAGACAAGGATTTTACATATTTGGTTTGTATTTTGTATTGTATATTTCATTACAGGTAAGTGAATGCATGAGAACTGTACCTGACATAGTCTGGATTGCATCAGGCAATGCCACTATACAGGTAGTCCTCACAACAATTCATTTAGTGACTGTTTAAAGTTACAACGGCACTGAAAAAAAGTGACTCTTTTCCCCATTTATGACTGTTGCAGCATCACATGATCAAAATTCAGATGCTTGGCAACTGTCTCACATTTATGTCAGTTGCAGTATCTCAGGGTCATGTGATCACTTTTTGCAACTTCCGACAAGCAAAGTCAATGGAGAAGCTAGATTCACTTAACAACTGGGTTACTAACTTATCAAATGCAGTGATTCACTTAACAACTTTGGCAAGAAAAGTCATAAAATGGGACAACAATCACTTAAGAAATTTCTCACTTAGCAACATAAATTTGGGGCTCAATTGTGGTCGTAAGTCGAGGACTACTTGTACATGCTTTCCAGGGTTTTTTCTCCACAATGAAACTGTTTTCACATTTGAAGTGCTTCTTAAACATAAACAGAGGTTAAAGAACAGCTGTGTTACTTTCTTGGAATATTACATCAAGAGTGGGAATCTCCAGTCTAGCCATCTAATTCTTCTTTGAAGAATTCTTCACCTAGCTCCTACTACTGATAGAAACCTTCTTCATGTCCTAAAGTCTCCTATCTCAAGGTCTTACTCCATTTTTTAATGTCATTCTCATGTTCTCTGCTTCTTAAGTCCTACTAGCTTTTAAAATAGCTAGTACTTTCATATTAAAACATTTCTTAACCTCACTGCCTAGGAAATTGCCATGTAACTTATAAGGAAGAACTGTTTGAGATAGGTCAGCCTAAAGCTGCTACTTCATTCTAATCAGGTATAACCTCTTCTTTTTTCCAACCGATAAGTGTGCGAAAGAGAGGCAAAAGGGTGAGATTAAAGAGATTAAGGGTAAAAAGAACTTCACTGGAGTGTCCCTATTTAACTTTGCACCATGGTCATATCTACTGTAATAGACCAGCTTACAACCAGATCAAGCCCAATGTTATTTAGTTTGTACACTTTCAAAATTGTGCAGGTTTGAGCAGAATTCAGAGCTAGGCAAACTCAAGCTATGCATTATATAGAAAAAGAAGTCTTTCTGTACACAGTCCATGGATTATCCTCAGGTATTTATATCACACAGGTAGCTGGTTCTGCAAGCAGGATACATTTTCCTCTCTGTCTCTGTTTCAGAGAAGTCAAGGTGCAAACTGACCTTCATACATGGATTCTTGTGAAAACAGTTCTGCCTTCAATTGCTTCAGTAAGCTTTCCTACAGCATCAGCACTATTGAAAAGTGCTTCTTTTATACAAGATGCCCTGTGACCTAAGAGAATCCCTACCGTTGTCCAATCTAAAAGTGAAAGACAAAATGAAAATGTCACTTTCTTAGCAAGGGCAGAGCACCATGCAAAAGATAATGCTTTCCTTCAACCAAGGGCATTAATTCAGTTTTCTGTAGTGAGTTGGATTAAGGTGGGAAAAGCAAAGAGATAAGGCTATGGAATAAGACTAAAAGAATGATTTGTCTGCATACATATTCAAGGTATACTGGAAAAAAGAAGTGCCTATGTTGCTTTACCTGCTATATTAATTGCTATTCTTTATTGTTACAGTGCAATATAACTCAGATTCTTATGCAGAAGATCAAAAGTCCCAGCTCTAGAGAGATAGGCAGCACATAAACCTAATAAATAAATAAACTCTAAGTATCAATTCCAGTATTTCTCTGTATAAGGGGGGAAAGATTGAAGTCTGAAATGCTAGTCACTACAGACAGCACTAAAATAGGTGGACTAATTATCTGATCTAGACAAAGACAGCATCCAGGTTCCTATGCAAATTTGCTTTTAGGTAAAATATTCTGGCAAAATATTTGAAGGAATAAATATTTTAATAATGATGATAAATGATTTTTCAATGCAATACAAATTCATTTTTTAAAAAAGATGAGAAATTTTGCCTGCATACTACCATATCACTCATTGAACTATTTAGCAATCGCAATAGCACTTAGACTTATATATTGCTTCACAGTGCTTTACAGCCCTCTCTAAGTGGGGCTGCCCTTGAAGAGTGTTCGAAGACTTCAGCTTGTCCAGAACGCAGCCGCGCGAGCGATCGTGGGCGCACCTCGGTACACCCACGTTACACCTATCCTCTGTGAGCTGCACTGGCTGCCCATTGGTCTCCGGACATGCTGCAAGGTGCTAGTCATTACTTTTAAAGCCCTACATGGTATCGGACCTGGGTACTTGAGAGACCGCCTCCTGCCAGTCACCTTCCAAAGATCTATCAGATCCCACAGACTAGGCCTCCTCCAAATTCCATCTGCCGGCCAATGTCGGCTGGTGACTCCTCAGGGGAGGGCCTTCTCTGTGGCTGCTCCGGCCCTCTGGGACGATCTCCCTGTTGAGATCCGGACTCTTACTACCCTTATGGCCTTCCGCAAAGCAACCAAGACCTGGCTGTTCCGGCAGGCCTGGGGCTGTTGAACTATCCAGCCCCATTGAAGGTTACAACTATTGTTGATTTTAAATTGCTGTTTTTTATTTTATTTTTTGTATCCACACCCCTTTCTATTGTGAGCCGCCCTGAGTCTCTCGGGAATAGGGCGTCATACAAACTAAATAAAATCCTAAAATCCTAAAAAAGTGATTTACAGAGTCAGCATATTGCCCCCAACAATCTGAGTCGTCATTTTACCCACCTCAGAAGGATGGAAGGCTGAGACAACCCTGAGCCTGGTGAGATTCGAACTGCTGAATTATAGGCAACCAGCAGTCAGCAGAAGTAGCCTACACATTGCATTCTAAGCCCTGCGCCACCACAGCTCATTTATAGTCATTCAAAAAATGGTACTGTTGAACAAGTATCCTAAAACAAGTGTTAGTGCTTTATGTACTTTCCTGCCTGCATTACTTGACTATTACAGATAGCATAACTGATCGAGTCACTTCCATCAATCTGACTTGTTCCATTTTGCAATGAAAGACTCTTTGAAGTAGACCATATTCAATTACCACGGGAATCCCAATAAATGTGTTTCTAGATCTATATATTGCATATTTTTAGCAATGCACAAAAAAGCCAACTTTGGTTACAAATCTTAAAAACACCATTTGTGAATCAGAATTCCAGTAATTAAGATGAACTTTTGAAACCTTCAGTATTCAAAAGGAATGAATACGCCTTGTTCAAAATGTTTTTCCTTAGAGGATCAAGATTTCTTTTTATTACTTGTATTTAAATATATGTTACTGTAGCTGTACTATAAGATTACAAAATAGGATGTAACTACTTGATATTATAACTGTTATAATTATTATTGCCAGGATACAGTATACAGTTTAATGCTGTTAATAATTTTTATTTAGGTATTAGTAATATAGACGCCTTAGTAAATATATAACATTTGCCCCGTTCATTGGAACAAATATGTGCACCTTCCCCATGTCAGGTTTGCAGATTCACCAACATAGTAATGCTTATAAATCTGTTTGACATTCAGAAAAAAATATTATGTCTAGTCTAGGATATAAGCATGAGAGAAATGTGCTTTTGTAATTTCTACATGATGAATTTTAAAACATTTTTTAAAATACATTGAGAGTGCTGAAAAAAATGAAGACATAGGATAATTTCTGCTGACTTTCACGTTAGCATAACAAGCCAAGTCCAATGGATTCTTTGGTTAGGAGTTTGTTGGATGTGAAAATAACAAATCTAAATCTTGGAAGATCATGAAATGTTCATTAAAAAGTCAGATATGACCCTTAAAGACAACATGACCATTCTCCGGCCACTAAACTGCCACTCATATATCCATATATTACAATGAACTTATGGGAAATTGGAAAACAGATCAGAATACAGTCCAGGATGGATAAGAAAGTTTGAGTAGAGGAAACTAGAGAAACACAGTAGAGTACACTATTTGTAAATCGGTTAGTCCATTAATTAAGAAACTTAAAGGAATGACTTCCTGGGGGCGTGGCCTGTTGCCGAGGAGGGCTCCACCGAGCTCCTCAGAGATCTGGTCTGTATATCTAAATAAGATCATAGATAGCACCTCTTTTTGGCAAAAAAAGGGGCAGGGAGTAGCTTTGTAGGCTAGGGTCTATTCGTAAGCCACAGCCTTTTTCTTTTTTTGGCTGTGGACAGAGATTAGATCCAGCCGGAGCAGAGCTTTTATCTCCAGCCAGTTCTTCTCAGCTGCCTTTTTTTTTTGGCAGCCCCAGACAGGCTAGCCCCCCCCAGGACAAAACAAAGTTTTTTCAAGCTAGAATTGATACGGGCGGGTCCCACCCCTGTGAGATTTATGCTTTTATTACTATCTTAAATACCAGCACCAGTTGTCTTAGAGACTTCTTTGTCTAAATGATTTCAAAATGGCGATTTCTCTCCGTGGATGATTGATAGTGGATATACTTAGCCGGTTTTACCTTCCTGCAGACTGCTCCTTAACAAAATAAACTCTTCTTCTTTGGAAACAGAGGGGAGCAAAGCGCTGCTTACTTGTGTTTTTATTATGGCACCCAGGTCAAAGAAGCGTCTTGCTACAAATGTGTCTAAAGAATTTAAAGAATTTTTACTGGAGCCACAACCTTTGTCTCCTATGCCCTCTACTGGAGAATTTCTAACACAGGAATATTTCTTTAAAATGTTTAATGCCTTTAAACAAGAAATTAAGGAATTTGTATTGTAACTATATGATGAGTTAAAGTCTAAAGTTAATCAAATGAAGGCGAATACGTTTGCAGCCGTGTCTGCCCTGTCAGATTACTCTGCTGAAATAGAGAACAAATTGGAAAGTTTGGAGAAGGCTAATTTTAATTTGACTACCAATATTCAAATTTTACAACAAAAAATTAGAGACAATGAAGAAGAGCTCATGATGATAAATTTTAATAGGAAGGCATTTGCAATAAGAGTCAGAGGATTCCGTGAAAAGGAGCAAGAGAATTTGAAACAGACCTTTGCTGAAGCCTTCAGCGATGCGGTGGGAAGCCCGGGACTTAACTTTGATTGGCAGATTCGGAAAATCTATCGCCAGAACTCATTGATAGCGGAACAGCGACAGCTCCCGAGGGACATAATTATATATTTTTCTACAAAAGAATCTAGAAATGCGATTGTGCAAAAGTTTTATAATAACAGTCTCCGAGTTGATGGCCAGAACGTGATTGTCTTCAAAGAAATACCTTTCCAGATGTTAAAGGCAAGAAGGGATTACACCTTTTTAACTAAGGAGCTTAGGAGTCAACAGATTCGATACAGATGGGAGGCCCCTGCCGGCATCACGGTTACATTTGAGAATCAAAGATTTCGTCTTAACTCTGTTTCGGAGGCTCAAGATTTCTATTGCAGGATTCTGAAGGCGGGACTTCCTGACTCGCTTGGAAGAGAGGAGAGACAAGCGGAAGGAGAAGGCAAACGGCAGGCCATGTGGTTGCAAGATGGAGGGGGTAGCCCTTCCTCCCTCGGAGAAGCAGAAAAACGGAGATCGAGAATTTAGACATTTTAAAATACTCGCCAAAGTTGAGGACTGAATGGGGGTTTGAGACCTCTCTCCGGTAGAAAAAGCGGACTAATTCTTATTAGAAGGGAAAGCTGGGTGAAACTACTTTGAGCTAGATTTTAAATTAACGTTAGCATAAATTTGATAGTGGTAAACATCAGACAAGCAAGGGATGAGGGTAAAATATATGTGGAATGATTTACGTTGTTTAAGGCTTATTAGAACAGAAAGCCGGTTGGGATTATCTTAAGATAAGTGTAAAAAGAATGCGGAATGATTTATGCTGTTTAAATTTTGTTAGAAGGGATTATTTTAAAACAGAAGGTTAACTGACTCTTGCTGAAAGTATTGTTTGAATATGTGGAATGGTCCATGCTATTTAACTTTTATTAGAAGGGAAAGTTGGTTGAAATTGCTTTGAGTTAGATTTTAAACAAATGCTAGTATAAATTTGATAGTGGTAAATATCAGACAAGTAAGGGATGAGGGTAAAATGCATGTGGAATGAACTACGTTATTTAAATCCTATCAGAAGAGAAAGTCGGTTGGAATTATCTTAAGATAGAAATTGATTTCTGTGTAAAGTAATATTTGATCTACGCTGCTTAATTTTACTAAGAAGGGGAAGCTTGGCTAGACTATTTTGAATTACTGTTTGAAAAGGAGGTTAAGAAAGATCACTTACGCTGTTTAAATTTTACTAGAAGGGAAAGTTTGATTACTCTTCTGTAAAATCATATTTGAATATGTGGCATGAACCACGTAGCTTAAATCTTATCGGAAGGGATCATGAGGTTTAGGAAGAGGAACGGGAGAGTCTACAGAAGGTTGGGGTAAATAGCAAAGAAGTAAGAGACGAGAATAAAATATAGATAGAATGATTTATACTATTTAAGCATAGATAAAGATGGGGGGCTGAGATCAACACAAAGAGTGGTTTCTTTTTCTCTTTTTCTTCTTTTTTCTTTTTTCTTTTTTTTTCTCTCTTCTTTTTTTTCTGTTTTTCTTTCTTTTGACATATTACTTTTATTTTTTAATCCATATGTATACAAGATATTTTAGACAGAAGGTAGTGCCAGGTGTGGGCCCTGGGAAGTCGGGAGGATTGGGGATGGGGATTTGTGGGGGGGGGGTGGGGGGTGTTAAAATAGTCTTAATAAGAATAAGAATGTACTTATATACGGTGGTTTTTTCTTTCCTTTGTTTTTTTTTTCTTGGTTCATTTTACTTTTATCAGATCAAACAACACTCGAATAAAGGCATACACCAAGGAGGGAGGTAGAGGGAAAGAAGAGGGAGGAGTAAGGAAGGAGTAAGGGGAATGTAAGGAGGGTGTCTGGGGAGTAAGGGGAGAAAGGTTTGTGGGGAAAGGGAAGTAGGAGGGGAGTGTTAGAGGGAGAAAGGAAAGTTGGAGGGGGTAGATGGGGTGTATGGAGGATGGAAGGGTTAGGTGGGGTTGTGAATGATGAGTTGTGTTTCCTTTTTATTTGTTCGTTTTATTTCCTTTTTCTTTTTTTCTTTTCTTATAGTAAATACCCTGTATATAAGTGATTGCAAATGGAATCTGAAAAATGAATAAAATATATTTATAAAAAAAAAAAAAAGAAACTTAAAGGAATGAATATAATGCAGATTGTGAAAACCGGAGGGACCATCTCTTTCCAACTGCATCTGTCCAGGTTCAGCAGGCTTATGCTCCAGGTCACCTGGAAAGATCTAGGAAGAAAGCCTAGATCGTCCTCTCACAGATTACATTGGCCCCAATCCCACTGGCCTTTAATATGATCCTGAGGAAAAGTGGCAGAGCCAGCCCAGTGATTGCACTGGATGTTATTGTGAGATATAATTGCCTTGACTATGAATTTTTATGATTTTAATATACCTGTATATTGTTTTTTTAATTGTTGGTGTTTTGCTTTTATATTTGTTGTATCTGTTAGTAAGTCACCCAGAATGTATATGAGATGTGTGGCTATATAAATTTGAATGATAAGTAAACAAAACAAACAAATAAACAAGCAAGCAAGCAGCACAGGACAGGTGAGAGTTGAGAATAGAAACAAAGAAAGATTGAATTAGTGAATATCCACATAGTTGAATGGAAAAGTAACTTCACTGATAGCATTAGAGGTAGTTCTTGTTTAACAATTGCTTTGTTTAGTGACCGCTTGTAGTTTTGATGGTAATGAAAAATTATCTTTGCAAGCAATGCTTGTATTTATGCCTTCGTAGAGGAAAGTTGAAGTTACGTCATAAACACATTTGTGGTTTCACTTAGCAAACGTTTCACTTAACAACTGAATTGCTGGTCCCAGTTGTGGTTGCTGAACGAGGACTGTACTTTGTACCTTAAGCAGCGTGACTGAGGACTCAGGTGAAGTTTAAATTAATTCACACCTGTGATGTATTAAAACCATAACAGACCAATCAATTTAAAATGACTGAGCACCATTAGGCTAGCTGATTGGGACGGGTGGGGGTGGGAAGCAGACAATCATTAGGTGGGCAGCAAAGCATTATAGCTTTCTGGGTCTCTTTCCTGCTATTTACTGGTCTGGATTATTGCAGCTTAGATCTATTCAAGCTGACTTCAAAATATACTCTATATAGTAAAGGGATGAGTAATGCCAAATCACCACCTCCTATTAGAAACTCCCTACCATACAGTATGCTTGAATTAGAAACACAAGCAAATCAGAATTTCGGATGATGGAATTTCTCCTTGCAAAATTTTCATTCATTTGTTGTCAAGATGATAGAACACTGTGGTATCACTGAATAGTTAAGGGTCACTGAGAATAGGTTATTTAAAGGGAGATTGTGTATGACAAATTTGCTGAATTTCTTGAGTATGCCTCTACATTGGTGGAAGAGCAGACATAATTTATCTTGAGTTCTCAAGAAAAAAATTATACTGTTTCATCCCACCACCCCACCACCCAATTGATTTACAATGAAAGAAAGCATGACATTGAGGAAAAGGCTAAGCAGAACGCACCGTAAATCATCTCGCAAGAGGAAACAACTGAAGCTGCTTGAAAAAACAAAGTACTTCAAGGTCTGAGCGCAAATATGTGTTGTTTCACAAAGATTCATCCACTGATGTTTGATTTCAAATAATGCTCTTTCAAAGGAGAAAACATGAAATTACTGCATGTGTGTATTTCAGATATACAAACAATTGAGAATAATATAGTGATCTTTTCCACTTTGGATTCCACAGGAAGAAAAATGAAGGTTACTGATGAAACATGTAGCCCGATGCAAAAATGAAAGGGCAAAGCTCGCATCGTGACATCACAACACATGTTTTGTCACCTTTGTGTCAGGATAGTTTGCAATAGGCATTTGTATTGTTTTCTAATACAAAGAAATAGCAATCTTTTCTGTAAAGTTTAGAGGTCTGTGTGCACTCTTTTTAATTGAAATATTTTATCATTTCCAGGGAAATCTATATATAGTTCTTGTTTAAGCAGACAACAGAGTGTTAGTCAGACAGGCAGTGTTATGGATGGAAAATAACTATATCAGGATAAATGTGGTATTTGTGCACACTGTACAATGTGGTGCAAATATAGTCTCATTAGCATCTTGAATTCTCTTGAAAGTATAGCCAAAATACTTTAATAGAGAGATAAATTCAAAACACATCACGAATTCTCATTCAATGGTCACATGAAACAAACTTAGTAATGTTAAAAATAAGTTAGGTAAAGGTGCTACAGAAATTTATTAAAATTAAGAGATTAATTACAATGATCTCTGAGGGTCCTTGGTGCTCTCTGAGCTTGGTTGTTTTCTTGCAGACATTTCATTATCCAAACTAGGTAATATCATCAGTGCTAGTAAGAAGTGGGGTTTGCGTTCAGTTTACATTCTGGTGGCTCACCCTGTCAGCATTAGTGTAAGTGATCTGGTTGGTTCCTTAGCTGGGCTGTTTACTGTTAGCTTGTTTGGCAGGTATTGATTGGGATATTTATTTCATTGATATGTTCTGCTAGTGTTCTGCCTATTTGTCTTATGTAGTGGCTGTTTCAGTCTTTACACTGAATGTTGTAGATGACTTCTCTTTTTTCTTCTGAAGCTGCTGAAACTTTCGATTTACTTAGGAAGTTTCAAAGGGCTTTAGTTGATTTACATGCTATACTTTATTCTCCTTTATCAGTACAGTTTCCTCTGTTTTGCTTGGAGACAAACAAAGGTGAATTAGTAATATAACAATATTTTATCTGTCAAATATTACACTATTGCAATAATACTTATCATATTTATTAGTATGATATATAAAGAGGGTTTTTTTACATTTATAATGGGGGTATAAAATAGAACATTGTAGGTTTATTATCATCTTACAGAGAAGTAACTGTGATAGCATGAAATAACCTGTCTTGAGGAAGCACAGAGTAGTCCATGGTTAAATTGAGAGATAACTACTTGTAGAGTATCTGGTAAATGAACTGTGTTAAAAGCAAAATTTAGACTGAACAAAATATTATTGGAGCTAACCTTTCTCTTCCATGCAAAAGAACAAGATTCAGCAAATAATTTTTTTAAGTTTTTTTTTTGGCCGATTTTTACTTTTCTACACAATTCCCAGTGGCTACTTTCCATGTTTTTTCAGAGAACCTCTGATTCTCCAGAGCAGGTCTTCAGAAACTGTTGAGATGATGTATAAAAAAAAAAAATTGATTAGCAAAATGTTTCTGTTCCTTCAACCGTAAATCATGTAATCAGTAAACCTCTAGCCTCATAAGCTTTGATTCAGTCTTCAATTTAAAAACAGATAAAGCACAATCGCTAATTCCAATTGGAAAACCACCAAGAGGTGGTGCAATGGTTAGAGTGCAGTACTGCAGGCTACTTCAGCTGACTGCCAACTGCAGTTTGGCAGTTCAAATCTCACTGGTTCAAGGTTGACTCAGCTTTCCATCCTTCCGAGGTAGATAAAATGAAGACTCAGATTGTTGGGGGCAATATGCTGACTCTGTAAACCGCTTAGAGTGGGCTTCAAAAGCACTATGAAGTGGTATATAAGTGCTATTGCTAATCTGCTAGATTCCATAAAAATGCATAGAATCTCTAAAAATTCCTCAAGTTCCAAGAAATGCGCTGGAGAATCACCCATAATACATGTTTATTTACAGTATGTGATGATGATGATGATTGATGAAGGTGGTGGTGGTGGTGGTGGTAATGAAAGGACTTCATAGGTGGATAAAAATACCAAATCCAGCCTAACATCTGGTAGACTTTGTAATCAACCATAACAATAAAATCCCTTTAAAATTTGGCTTTCCAATTTGGCATCAATTAAAGCTTGTAAACCTTTATTTTTATTTTAAAAAAATAAATATTGATGCATAGGAAATGGCTGTTCAAGTTCCTTCGAACAATGCCACCTATTGGGACCTTTTCTGACACAATGACTGGCTCCTGGAATCTGGCATGATATACCCCCAGAGATCTGTTTGGCTAACATCCTAATGATGCTCTAGAAGTCTTTAAAAACCTGGCTGTTCTCCTAGGGCTTGAATGATGGTGCAGAGATAGACCATTTGCTGTGTTTTATGTTAAATGAAGTGTGATTTCCCTGGACCTGCCAAATTCTTTTTATTATTTTCCATTTTTCTAAAATGTAAGCTGCCTAAAGATGTTCTGATGGTCAAGTGACCTCTAAATATAAATAAATATATAAATAATATTGTAGGAAGGGATATTTATTTCAGTAACTAGCCTATTACTTCTTGTATCTAAACACATGCTAAAATATCAGGTGAAATATTCTCAAGTCAATGAAGCACTATGGTTTAACATCCTATTATACTGTATATTTTCCTCAAATGAACACAAATAGCTACAGGTACTTGCTATGTGCTTTAAAATGTCCTTATGTACAATTTATAAATTACATATGTCATTGTGCCAAATTGGGATACAGTAAAGTATGGCGCTTTGTTACACATAATTCATTGTCTTAATCAATGAGTTTTCTGGACCAATATAGAAGATTGTAAGCAAAGCATGGGGATAACAACAATAATTGAACATAAACCACAACAGAGAACAACAGTGTGCCCTTCACAGTTGGAAGGCTCAAGAATCATCATGAATTAATCATCAAACCATCTGTATAATGCTTTACATGATTAAAGAAATGTATTATATGTTTTTAGCAGGAAGTCTGATTTTCAAACTCATGACTGGGAACTACATATAGATTAGTGTCATATGTAATTTCATTCCATTGTTACAGAAAAATCAACCAAAATATTATTGGGAGGTTTTTTTTGGAAGTATGTGTAATTAAAGAAAACTAAAGATTTGTCCTCTCTTCTAAGTTATCTGATTCCAGAATACCATAAGAGCAATAATTTTTCAGTGCAGCATACCTGAGTTGGATAGCCTTTCATCGCACCACACCACACCACAAGACGATGGAAAGAAAAACATAATTGTGATGAGCCGGGGCTGAGCACAGAAACAACACAGCCAGAACACAGGTTTAATTCCCTTTTATTGCTCCAACCTTTACCCAAAAGTCCCACCATTCAGTGCACGTCCAGGAACAAAGCTCTAAACACACACCTCCAATAGTACCTGCCTGCTATTAGTCCACAGGGGCAGAAGAGTTCTGAGAGCAGCCACAGTTCGGAGAATTTGATTCCAAAGAGTTCTTGTCACAGGAAGTGTTCACTGGGTCTGCAGCACAACCCAGAGCAGAACTGTGTTGCTGCAAACTCACACATAGCCAGGCAAGGCAAGCAAAGTATCCAGACAGCAAGTGAAACTGGAAAAAGGCAACACTTTTTCCTGATAAATGCCCCTCCCAACAGTGTCTCTTTAAATCTCATTCCCAGGTGAGTCTTGTGAAGAGGGGTGGGGTACCCTCTTCCTGAGTTGTCAGATCGCCCTGCGGCCTGCGTTGATTCTGCCTTTTCTCCATTCTCCGTGCTCGGGAATCGGGGAGGGGGAATGTAGTTGCACGTCGCTGGAGCGCTGTTGCTCCTCTCCTCCCTCTTTGATTGATCATCCTATGCCCTCTCTCCTTCACTGGCGACCCTTCCCATGCCCAAGGGACCCAGGACTGCCTTGTCCTGCTCTTTTGGTCACTGCTCCATCTGCCCTACCTCCATCTAATCCTTCTCCTCAGAGCCAGGCCTCAAGAGAGCCATGACAATGACTGTAAAACTACTTTGTCTATTCTAAATGTATGAAGCAGTCACCAAGTGCACATGAGGAAGAAATTCATTTGGCTTGCATTTTGGGGCAACTATATCTAATATAACATTTAAAAAATATTAAGGCTTGGTTATCTTACAAATATTCAAATGTTGAATTTAAGTATATGTTTGTGTATATCAAAAAAATAAACAAAAACCTATACCAATGCACATATTACTGAAAATAGTTAAAAGAATCAGATTAAAAATCCTTTTGTAAATGTTGCGTAAGCAATATTGGATTCACTGCAGGAAAGACATACAACTGTGTATATACACAAAAGTCATACAATTTGTATACACAACACATTTAAAATTGGGAAAAATATGATTAAAAGAGAAAAAACATAACAAATGGATTATCATCTAAGGCTTTTCAAAAATAATGAAACTTTTCATCTAATGCAAGCCAGTCTACATGATAAAGTCACAATTTATGCACCATCAAAAGTTACCTCTTGTTAATAAACGTGAGGCACGCTTCATGGAAAAGGAGAGCTGTGCACTTCTGAACAACTACCGAATTTTTG